>NC_134646.1:86693842-87293842 GCF_030463565.1 Pelecanus crispus
GGTTATACAAGATCCTTGCTTTTTTCCCACGTTGTAAAACAAAGCCCTTGACTTTGCCTAGTGCTCCAAAATTCCCTGGAAGACCCAGGAAACACTGTGCTGTGAAAGAGGATGGAAGATATCTGAGTTCTTGGCTTTTATTTCTTATCAGCTAGAGTTTTATCATTTGTCTTCAGCAACAAAGTACTGGAAGGTGCTGTGTCTTTCAGTTATGTTCTCAGAGGAACAGAAGAAGAGAGATGCTCATTTACCCGTAAGATATCCTTAAGATATGTAGGTTGGACTAGGCCAGTGTACTGACAGAGGCTGTCCATTGGAGCCCATAGGAAAACATATATTTTGATCTGATGGTCTGGGCTCCTGTTTTGCACATGCTTGTTCGGATCAGTCCTTCTGCTCAGGAAACAGTGCTTTTCACCCAGAGAACTGAGCCTGTAAGAAGAGAGCCAGAATACACCCACAAAATCCACTGTGTGGGAGCAAGTATTTGAGGCTGTGGCTGTCTCGCTGTATGAGGCACCTTCACAAGGGGGTACGGCTTGGCATGAGAGGCAGAAACCCATTTGCTTAGAAAAGGCCTTAGGCTGACATTTTTTCCTTAAAACATTTTAATTCCATCTGCCTGCGGATTAAAAGAAAAATTTCTCTGCTGAGTAATCCTGGGCTGTATTTCATCCTTCTCCTTCTACAGTGGCACAGTGAGCCATGATAAGGGATCTGCCACTCACAGGTGGTCATTCAGTTTTGGTTGTCAGCATGTTCAGGATGAATGGTTCTAAAGTAGCTAGAGAAAGATGAAGATTTGATTAGGAATTGAAAAGTATGTAGAAATGCACGCTGATGTGCAAAGGTGAAGGGATAGATGCACAGGCATCAGAGAAATTGGCATCGATAGGTAAACTGGGTATGAGCAAGGTATTTGAACAGATGAACATCAAGGTAAGAGAAGAGCAAAAAGAGGCTGGATTGAACTGGAGCACCTAACCCAGTAGCCCATGCCCAACAATGGCCAACAGCAGGTGAGTGAACAGCCCAGTAAGTGTCGTGTCTCGTTATTTATTACTGGGGTGACATTCTCCCTGAAAGTCTCATTGGGGGATGGAGGGCACTACGTTCATTGCATTTTTTCTGCTCTCCATGCCCAGATGTTCTGCAGAACCCTCGCGGTAATGCTAGCCAGCTTCCACTTTTTAACCTTCTCAGTGAATTACGGCCCTATGATTTTTTGCTCTGTAAAGGCTGAAACCTCAGAGTTCACAGGGAGTTTAGTGTCTCCATACGGTGAAATGCCGTGGCAAATGCATTTGGCTCCAGCTGCACTTATCGCACAAGGCAGACTTAGCGCTGAGCTGAATCAAGTTAGCTTATCAGGGCAGGCAGAGAACAATTTCTTCTGCAAAGAAGAAAGCGGAGCAACACCCAACACCAGGGCCTTGCTTGGCTTTTTTCTTTTGGAATGATCATAAACCTCTGGCAGATCCTTCAGCTCCATGCAGCACAATCAGAGCTAACCAGAAAAAAACAGCTCAGTCAATAGGGAAATGTTCCTCAAAGATTTACAAGGTTTCCTGTGGTTTTTGAACGCAGCAATTACATTTTATTCTGTGCAGTTTGCACTTTGCTCTCAAGGTGGAAAAGCCACAGGTTTGGGATGTCTGTGTGTACATGTGTGCATGTGCTTGGGAAAGGAAAATGCAGGATGGGTCAGCCATGGGATGGTCCCACACAATCCTCCCAAGATAATTTGGGGGTGAAACATTTCTGAGAGCTGTTTAATCTCAGTAATTCTTCTTTAGTGCTGTTGGTTTCAAAGAGATCCTCGCTGGTTGAACTGCAGTCAGAGCTCAAGGATGGTCAGGTACCTGATTCTCTAGTTGTTTCCATGGACAGTCCAGAAAGCAAATATCTTTGAGCTCCTGGAATAACTGCTGGCAGAAGAGGGATGTTACTTCCCAGCAGGACACCTGCTAATGCCAGGATGCATTCCTCAGAAATGTGGGCTAGGATATCATATCTTGCATACCCCTGATGGGTAGTGTGAGAATTGGAAATAAACCCGCCAAAGTTGGCTTGAGGCATGGACAAACAGGCAGTCAAATGACACTGTTTCTGCATGGTCTTCCTACAGAAGAGCATTGAAAAGCTGTTATTTGTCTTCCTGTAGAGTCCTTGAACCTCATCTGAGAAGGGGAGCCAGGCAGACAAGCAGTGCGTGCCCAAAGAAGCAGCCTCTCTCCAGAAAAAGAGCACAAACTGAGCAGACAAGAGGGTTGAACAAAAACCACTCAAGCTAGAAGCTACCACTGCTTGAAGGAAAACTATCCCAGAGAATTAGAAATATCTTCTGCAAATTAAATATAAGATTGGGTTTTTTTAATGTGAACACATGTACTTGTGTGTGTCATTACGGATCAGTATTATTTTACTGCAGTTGATTCAGACCCACAGTTCTGGGACTGGGACAAAGGCAGAGCAAAATTAAATCCTCTGACCAAGAGCTGCATTTCCCTGCCCACTTTCCCCCTCTGTCTTGTGCATTAGCCTAATCTAAGGAAGAAGTCCTGAGGTTTTTTCTGTACCATAGAAGGTCAAAGACAGCAAATGCCTGACATGCATTGCTGGAAGGGCACTCCTCAAAATACTCGGGGCTCAAAATTTCATTAGCACAAATTATTTCAAATATTTGGAAGGAAAAGCAGACATTTTTTTTCTCCAAAACTTAAACCTGAGATTTTTGCATAACTGCATCACCCCAGCAATTGTGATTATAAAACCCCCATGCCCAAAATGAAGTGTTGTGAGACCGTGAAAAACTGAAATTTCATTGAATTTTCTCAGCTCTTCCACTGGCATATCAGATCTTACTTTGTTTTATTTGACATCTTAGAATCATAGAATCATAGAATGCTCTGGGTTGGAAGGGCCCTTTAGAGCCCACCCAGCCCGGCCCCTGCAGTGCCAGGGACAGCTTTAACCAGAGCAGGGTGCTCAGAGCCCCGTCCAACCTGGCCTGGGATGTTCCCAGGGATGGGGCCTCCACCGCCTCTCTGGGCACCCCCTTCCAGTGCCTCACCACCCTCAGTGTAAAACATTTCTTCCTTATGTCCAGTCTAAATCTCCCCTCTTCTACTTTAAAGCTGTTACTCCTTGTCCTGTCACAACAGGCCTTGCTAAAGCTTGCCCCCCCCCCTTCCTGCAGCCCCTCTCAGCACTGCCAGGCCGCACTCAGGCCTCCCCGCAGCCCCCTCCTCTCCAGGCTGAGCACCCCCAGCCCCCCCAGCCTGGCCCCGCAGCAGAGGGGCTCCAGCCCTCGGGGCATTTCTGTGGGCTCCTCTGGCCCCACTCCAGCAGCTCCATGTCCTTGTGCTGAGGGCCCCGAGCTGGGCGCAGGGCTGCAGGGGGGGTCTGCCCAGAGCGGAGCAGAGGGGCAGAATCCCCTCCCTCGCCCCGCTGCCCACGCTGCTGGGGATGCAGCCCAGGACACGGTTGGCCTTCTGGGCTGCCAGCACACATTGCCAGCTCATGTCCAGCTTTTCATCCCCAGCACCCCCAAGTCCTTCTCCGCAGGGCTGCTCTCCATCCCTTCATCCCCCAGCCTGTATTGATATTGGGGGTTGCCCCATCCCAGGTGCAGGACCTTGCATTTGGCCTTCAATCTCAATTAAAATTTCACTCACCAATGGACAGCACACCGTTGAACTGAAAATGGAGTCACCAACAAAGCATAGCAAACTGTTCTCTCTCTTACAATGGTGGCAATCAGGAGCAACTTCATTCGAGCAACAGATAATAAAGCTGATGTATGGGAAAGAATTAAATGTTGCAGTTGATTAACCCCTCTAGAGAGAGATCGGTCCAAAGTCAGAGAGGCGTAGCCTTCAGATGCACTTGCTTCAGTTGGACATTACGCAAGTCAGTCAGCAGCTGGGACAGGCAGAGATATTCGCCCCAAGGATAGGTGTGTGACTGAGTCAGAGGTTGGTTTAGGTTTTGCTTGGAGAGCTGAAGAGAGGTGAGATGAATCCCTCCACAGGTGCTCTTCTGGTCTCTGCCACAATCTCCCAGGATTTCCTCAAGCCAAGTCTTTTGCAGGAGATCAGATCTGTGTTCAACTGCCACCATAGCAGTGGGTAAACAGCTCATCTCTCCAGACACCCACCTCTCCAAGATGAGTCATTATGGGGGCCCTATGTCCTTCTGTGCCTCAGTTGCCCTTCCCTTTGAGTAGATTTACTCACACCATTTCCCCTTGAACAGTACAACAAAACAAGAGACCCTGCTCTAGCAAAGCACGCTGACGTGGGCTTAACTTACAATGTTCCCCCAAATCTCTTTGAAGTCTACATGAATTAAGCAGCCTTCGAGGAACTTCACTGAACCAGCAACTCATTCATTCATTCATGCTAAAAAAGTCCTCTGAGAACCGTGGCTGATGCGTGTCCTCAAAGCCCAGGGCACCATTATTCCTAATGCATGTAAGGTGATTGATGGTGGCTCTGGTGATAGCAAATGGTTCAATCAGCCAGCACTGGCCACAAGGTCACAGACCAGAAGCTGGGCAATGGGGTCCTCTTGGTCTACCAATAGCTGCACCTTCCTCCAGACCTGCAGCATGCCCACGGGCTGGGGAGGGTGGGGTGAGGAGGGTCTCCAAAGGAGGTGAAGCTAATTAATTTCCATTCCCTCAGAAGACACTGCTGCTGGTGTTTCCAAACTCCCCTTGTTCTTTACTTACCCTTTTGGATCTCAAGGGATGCCCCATGACAAATTGGAGTTCTCTGGTGAACCGATTGCGCTTTTTTTCCCTGCTTTTTTTTTTGGTGCTAAAGATGAAAGATTTAAAATGCAATAATGTTTTGTCTAAATTCTTGTGGAAATAGCTTATGACCTTTCATAGAGAAATGTGGTTTCAGCTTTCCGGTAAGAGAGCTCCCAGCTAATGATTTAGCTCTATTTTCTAATAAATAGTTGGCAAGAGACGACCACTCTTATACCCTTTGTCATTAGGGACCTATTATTTATGACTCAGAAATGAATCATTAGGCTTGGCAAACAGCAATTTCTTTGTGGCCAATGTATTTTTCCACTCAGTAGCAGAGTATGCTTGTAAATTCTTCCTAAAATTACCATTAAAGTATCTCCAAACAGACTCTCCCCCACACTGCCATAAATTCTCTCCACTTTGGTGACTATTGGTGGTCTTCCCACCTCAGGAAAAAGGGTTTCTTTTTTGTTCTTAACGCCTTTCACATTTCCTTCCAGCTAATTACACTTTTATTTAATAAGGTAAATGCGTTTTGTTTTCCTTACCATCTCCCTTTTATAGGATGAAATATTTCCTTCTGACAGAGCCGTCCTGTCTTCCGTATCCTGGCTAACTCAAGGTCTCTGAGCAATTAGAGTTGGAGAAGACCTTTGCACTTACACTTACTTGGTGGTGTCCGGTTGCCAAGGGCTTCAAAAACTCATTTTCATGGGAAGGCGCGATGACACATGCTGGACACGAATCATCTAAGGGGCAAATTTCCCCAAATTCTGAAAGTGTGTAGGAAAAACAGCAAGCCAGCAACTCATTTTCTCTCTCTTTCTCATTCTTAAATCATTATTCAACCAGCTGAGCGACTTCTTGAATCTGTTCCTTTCTTGTACGGCAAGTGTGTCTCAAGGGATATAAAATTGTCCAGCTAATCAGGACAAGGGAATGAAAAAAAACATTGAGGAATATGGTTCACGCTTTGTTCTGGATGCAAATTTTGCTCACTTGTGTCCAAATCCAAGGAGGTGGTTTCTTACTGAAGAGCCAGTCTGACTGTAGGAATTTCATCCCAGTACCAACTTTTCTGACATGTGGGAAAGTACCGATCACTGGTGAGGCATCAGGATATGTGAGATTTCTGAGCAGAAAGCAGAAGACAAGAAGCTTTGAGAAAATTCAGGGGAAAAAAGTGCAACTAGAGGCTTATGAGCATTGCAACCCTATGCTGACTATCCAAAAAATGGAATAAACCTTGCATGAGTAGCTTCACAGATATTAACACTGAAGGAACCACTAGATCACTTAATCTGGCCTCCTCCAGAGCAATTTGCTCTGCAGCTTGGGATCCCCTTAGTGTCTCCTGCTTACCTGTAATACCAAAAAAAGACTGTTCTGCCTTGGCTATCAAGTAAAAGGAAGTTTTGGGGCAGGGGGCAAAGGAATATTAATGCTTGCCAGTGCAAAATATAAAATAATCACTGGGAATAGATTTTGCTGGCAAACAGCAGCAGACCAGCCTAGTTCAGGCCCAAATAGAGAGAGAATAATGTTATTTTCCCAGTCAAAACAGCAATTCTTACTTAAAATTTAGGGTTTGGTCAAAAGTTCTCCTATTATTTGTTTTCTTCCATGGAAAGCCTACAGGTAAAACATACACAATATACTAAAAAAAAAAAAAATACATTTTAACTGAAGTTTGCTTCTTGGGTTGTTGGGTTCAGGTATTTTTTCTTTTTTCCTTCTATTTTCAGGAAGGTGCCTACAAGTCAGTTAATAGGTCAAGTGAGAAAAGAGAGAAATAAGGAGCAGAGCACTGAAACCTTTGGGGAACAGAAGAAGGAGAAGAAGGCTTGGGTGAGCCAAACAGACTTAGGGTGTAGCAGAGCAAAATATAAACTGCTGTATCAGGAAAGCTTTTACAAGGTAAGAAAAATTAAAGAATGGGTTCTGAGAAGTGGAGCTGTGAACATACAAATGCCTTAGATGTCTCCTGGATTTGTGGGAAATAGCTAACAGTAACTAAGCATCCTTAACATGCGACAGGGGAAAGGAGAAGAGGTAGCTAAAGATTGCCACTGGAATATAGAAAAAACAAAACACACACACAAAAAAATCAGTTTCTTTCTGAAGTCTGGAATTTTATTTTAAAAATACCACAAAGTTTTGGAATCTACTGATTATTTTTAACAAAAGATGAAAAATAAACCTTTCAATAAAAATCTGGACAAAAATCACTTATTTTGGTCCAGGACATGTCTAAGCATCTGTCATATGGAGAAGATCACTGTGTTCCTTGTTGGATCAGATCAGAGATCCATCTCCTGGGAGCGTCTGCTTGCAGAGATGTCCTGACCAGACATTTTAAAGGCAGCTGTGAGAACCTTCTCACAAAAAAATTACAGTTTCACCTGTTTGTGGAGAACATTCCCATTTATTCCTTCTTCCCTCTCTCCCAGTTTTAGTCAGATGTGAGTGCGGTGCTCCAAGTTAAAAAGGATTCTGTTTTCTTCCTAAACTGTTGCTTATTTCTTTTGGTACTTTAACTCTTGATAATTTTGTTCTCCATATAGATGACTAAGCCTCTGTTGACTCTTGTTCAGCTCTTCAGCCATGGAGTAGACTTCAAGAACCAGAAAGGTTTCTCTAGGTTGAGAACATAATCACCAATCTGAGAATGATACCTTTATGAACCAGGTCCAACCCCTTCGGAAGAGAAGGAGTCCAGAAGAGGTGAGGTTTTTTATTACAAAAGAAGAGAGTTTTTTTATTACAAAAGAAGTATCTCTCTGCCAAACTTGCATATAACATGAAGTGAACCCATACTGAACCTTATTTGAGGTTTGAAAAAGTTTGAATAACCTTTTTCAGCTCAATATTTTCATTGTACCTCAACACTTTCCAGTTTAGGCCAACATTGCGAGCGTATGTGCCAAAATTCTGGAGAATAAAAACAAAAAAAGAAACTGGAAAAAAAAAAAACCAACCAAAAAACCACCCACAGAAGAACCCTCTTCTCTCCTGGGCATTCCTGGACCAGCTGGAAGCTGAAAATACTGGCAATTTCACAGGGAATGAAAATCCACAGACCCAGGAGGTTAAATAAACACCATCCAGGTTCTTGTTTGTTTGGTTGTTTGCCAAAGCCCAGAAAGGAATACAATGGAAGAGTTCATCTTTCCATTTTTTCTAGCTGTTTACCTAAGTCTAATCCCACTAAATTGCCCTTGTTCCTGGAAATATGCAATTTTACTACATATTTAGTAAGAGCGAGCATGGATCTAGCTTGTAAGGAAAGACCCACCTCATGGACTGTGGTTGCTGATAGGGTGGGCATCTTGTCTAAACCATTTGTCTGGGCCTGTTAGTGAGAAAAGGTCATCTCCAATGGGTGGTACCTCTAATTCACATGTCCTCAGATAGCTGAAGTCAGATGGAGTGAGTCCTGTCACTGTTATCTGTAGATAAATCGGAAATTGCTATGGAGAGCACATTCCTTGATAGAGACACCACTGCCTCAGCTGGCGACTGTGACCTCCGGAGCAGGAAACCTGACCCAAGACCTCACCAGGTTAAAGCTCACATCCTCCTTTTTTCAGGTGTGAAACACACTGCTGAACATCTGATGGGCTTCCTTGGTGCACCCCAATTCATCCATGGGCATCCAAGATCCAAAGCAGACATGCACCTTCACTCCCTCTACCCTTGTCGTTGGTACATGAAGCCATTGTCACCAGAATAGAGACCATCAGCCTCAGCAACCAAAGCTGAAGGGCTCATTTCTGCATGGTGATCTCCTGCCAGGTACTGACAGTGACTCCCACCATGCTGGAGGTCAGATAATGCTCGAGACACTTGGGGTACAATTACTTTGGTTTTCTGGTTAGGATGAGCAGTGCATCTCCCAGATCTCTTAACTCACCAAGCTTTGATTCCTGTCATAGGGAACTCTCAGAGTGCACAAACTGAATTCCTTTTTTGTGAAACTAACTCAACTTGCATGCTATCAGACCAGACCTACTGTGGGCATTGAAGCCACAGGATCTGATTAAGACTAGTCCAAAGTACTCCCTGCAAACAGAGCTGGCATGGCCATAAGGTCCACAGACTCTACAGAACTGGCCCTTGCACTGCAGGATTTGCTGATGTGAACATAATCTCTATGACTTGAGTTCTCAGGGTTTCCACGTTATGTTCCTACCACACTTGCTTCGATAAAATCAATGGTTAGCTCTTGACCATCTGACTGCTAGGACAGAAGAGAGTTAGGGAGTAGCAAATTGAAATTCACTTAGCACTATTGGGACTGAAAATTGTCATACATGCAACTAAGATAAAACAAAGATATGCAGCTAGGTAGATGAATACAGGCATGACTTAATTTCTAGAGTATATGGTTACATTTGATTACATAGAGTATATGATTACAAAGAGTTGTGAATGGCGTTAAATCCAGTTGGTGGCTGGTCACAAGGGGTGTTCCCCAGGGCTCAGTTTTGGGGCTGGTTCTCTTTAATATCTTTATCAATGATCTGGATGAGGGGATCAAGTGCACCCTCAGTAAGTTTGCAGATGACACTATGTTGGGCATGAGTGTTGATCTGCTTGAGGGTAGGAAGGCTCTACAGAGGGATCTGGGCAATCTGGGTCAATGGGCCCAGGCCAATTGGATGAGGTTCAACAAGGCCAAGTGCCGGGTCCTGCACTTGGGTCACAACAACCCCATGCAGCACTACAGGCTTGGGGAAGAGTGGATGCAAAGCTGCCTGGCCGAAAAGGAGCTGGGGGTGTTGGTCGACAGCGGCTGAACATGAGCCAGCAGTGTGCCCAGGTGGCCAAGAAGGCCAACAGGGTTCTGGCTTGTGTCAGGAATAGTGTGGCCAGCAGGAGCAGGGAGGGGATTGTTCCCCTGTACTCGGCGCTGGGGAGGCCACACCTGGAATGCTGTGTCCAGTTTTGGGCCCCTCACTCCAAGAAGGACATTGGGGTGCTGGAGCGTGTCCAGAGAAGGGCAACGGAGCTGGGGCAGGGTCTGGAGCACAGGGCTGGTGGGGAGCGGCTGAGGGAGCTGGGGGTGTTCAGCCTGGAGAAGAGGAGGCTGAGGGGAGACCTTATCGCTCTACAGCTGCCTGACAGGAGGGTGTAGTGAGGTGGGGGTCAATCTCTTCTCCCAAGTAACAAGCAATAGGATGGGAGGAAATGGCCTCAAGTTGCGCCAGGGGAGGTTTAGGTTGGAAATTAGGAAAAATTTCTTCATGGAAAGGGTTGTCAAGCACTGGCACAGGCTGCCCAGGGAAGTGGTTGAGTCACCATCCCTGGAGGTATTTAAAAGATGTGCAGACATGGTGTTTAGGGACACGGTTTAGTGGTGGACTTGGCAGTGCTAGGTTAACAGTTGGACTTGATGATCTTAAAGGTCTTTTCCAACCTAAATGATTCTATGATTCTATTTGTGAAAGCTGGAATGAACATATTGAGTTTCCAAAGACAGAGAGAGAGAGAGAGAGATGCACACATGGGCTTTTCTCCAAGTCATGAGCCCTCATGACAGGATTAGCTCAGATTTTTTTATTTGCACATTGTCCTCGATCTCTCCCCCATCTACACAACTGATGCCTCATTTCTGAGTTTGGTGGTCCACTGTGTTCAGCCCACTCAGGGACACAGGGAATTGTCTTGACTGAGTTGATTAATCAATAAAACATTGAACAGATTAGTTCTTTTAAGGGTTACATGTTTTTCATCTGTGCAATCTGCTATATACTGAAAATCTTTGTGCACTCAGGTAAATACAACCCAGGTTAATCTTTCCAAAGCTCCCAGTTCCCTTATTCCTTTGGTATGTGTAAGTGGTGTACCAGAAAACTCGCGGATGGTGAGCCACCTCTAGTCTGCTGGATGCTTTTATTTTACAGGTGGCTGCCACTACTTCCAGAGAGCTAGACCTCCTTATCTCATTGGTGAATTTGGCACTCAGGCAAGGGGTCCGTCAGCCCCACACTAAATGCAAAGAGAGTTCAGTGCTAGGAGGAGATGGAAATCCCATTTGTGAAGGATGTAGCAAACAGGGAAATACCTTCTTGTGCCAGGTACAAGCAGGACAGCACCTTGGCAGGAACAAGCCACTGCACGCGTCCTTGACAGCACCATTTTCATGGTGCCTTGGACAGTACTGGGGCAAGTGCTGTTACCGTTCCCTCTTCAAATACAACCTCTGCTCCTCCAGAAGTGGTGCCGGAGGCAAAAGGCCACTTTTTTCCCCCACATCTGACCACTTTCTAGTCTGCATTTCTTTTTCTTCCTATGGCCTTTTTTCTTAATATGGTTCCCCTTGTTATTTTCCACCCATGTTTGTCCTCACCATGAGGAACAGCACCGCCTCTTCCCTACCCTGAAATGCAAACAAATTGGACACTCTGTTCCACAGAAAGCCCCGGGGGGCAGCGGGACATTATTTTAGTATTGTTTACACTTCTGATCATCAGGCCCAGCAAACGCCCACAGGCTGGAAACCCATCCTAATTGTTGTGAGTTGTTTTGTTTTTTTCCCCTGGTGGAAAAAAATCTGTTAGTTATTAATCATCACCAAAACCTTGGTTTTCAGCAGCACTGAGATGTCTATATTGCATCCAGGGAGTGACAGATATTGTGAGAGGGGGCTGTAGCGTGGGGATGCAACTGAGAACCTGGCTCCAAGAGCTATTTAAGTAGCTCGGCTCCTTAAAATGCCCTGCCATGCTGTTCTCAACAGATAAAGTCATTTTTGGCCATAATGGTCCCAAAGGGGATATTTGCTTCAAACGTTCCCACCCTCCAGAAAATTCTGAATTAGCTTCTCCTCATCCTTCCAAAATCCAGTAAAACAAAGGCATTATTTATAACATAATATAAACTGGAGACTAAATAATAAAGCATTGATCTAACCATTTACACACTCAGAATCTGTCATCCTTTCTTATGTATTCTCACCTATCGGTTTATGTATTTATTCTTCCATTTCTGTACATACATTATCTCTTATCATTGTATATGATAAAAGTACATACTCTTTATGTATGTCCTGACAGTCTTTGGAACAGCAATAGACCTAATTTGACTTGATGCCATCCATCCCCACTGTAAAATATTCAAAAATGCAGAAAACAAACTTGTTATACGCTGAAAGCACAGCCCAGGCTGCCTTCCTGTAGCATATACGGAAAAGTAGTAGGATGTGGGGCCTACTGGTGTTTTAAATGCATCTCTGAATCCCTGTTTGGAGCTACTGCAGAAGAGGCTGTTTTTCAGAAGGAGCTGCAAAAATAGTTCTGCTCGTCTAGTTGGGCAACTGGGCAGGCAGGGAAGGAAGGACGATGCATTCGGTCCTAAGGACACACCAAGCCAGCACCAACATATAGTCCCAAACAGCTGGAGAAGAGTCTTGCTGGTGTGGGAAATGGGCTGTGGGGGTCACTGCACCAAGCAGTGGGTGCAACTGCTACATGTGACCAGTACCTCACAAAGCAGTGACCACTCTCCAACAATCACCGTGTCCTACAATGGTTGCAAATTGGATGTTTACAACCAGGTATAAAATTATTTTTTTATGTTCTCTCAAGCTCTTTCCTTCCCTGAAGTGCCCCTCAGAAGATGTTGAAGACAAGGCCTCCCAGAGGGAAGAGGGGCCATATTTTGATCCTGCCAAAGTTGTACCTTCATTTTGGGAGAAATGCAGATGGGAAAGGGAAGATAAGGATGTAGGGCTCGCACCTGTTGTTACCTACATCCACAGCTTCCCTTCCTCACAGTATCTGCAAAATGCAGATGCCTGCGTCCATCCTTGAAACATTAAAACAGCCATTCATCCTTGTGGCGTACAAGTGACCACCCTCTGGTACTTCCAGCAGACACATCCTATCATCCTAAATGGCCTCCAGCTGAAAATAGCTCTGTCTCTGAAAAAGGGCCCAGAGCCGCACAGCTCTGTGCGCTAAACCCTGACACATTGCTGGAAAGGTCCCCCTCATGGCTCTTCCAAGAATAACAAACCTTTGCAATGTGCTCTCATATATCATCAACAATTAAGGACGGTAACAATCCAAACAGCCATCTCTCCAGGGATGGAGGGAGGGAAGGAAGACTTATTAGGCCCTTGAAGAAATGTAAACCCAGCATCGTGCTGGCCTTGGAGTTTCTGCCTGGCTTTGAGAGGCTCCATGCGACCAGGACGTCCAGTCTCCTCAACTGCAGCGTGGCTCTCAAGGGGGATCAATGGTGCACCCCGAAGCTGCCCAGAACGTAGTCTCCTTGGAGAGAGATGCTGAGACCAGAGTCTGCGGCATCCCATGCTTCCTCCCCTTCTAATTTTTGGACCTTGAATGTCATTGATCTCCATCCAGCCCATGCTGTGGAGAAGGTGCAGTCTGTGCACTAGACAGCGGTATGGGGCTCTTTGGTGCACCCGCCTATTGGGCTGCTCTTCCTGAAGCCTACAAACCAGGTTCAGGGTACAAGCAGGGCCATGTCATCTGCAATTATTTAGAAGCAGCTAGTTCTGCCCCAGGACAGCTGAGTGGGTGCAACAATCACTTTCCCGGGCCTTGCCAGCCCTCCTCTCCTGTGATGTGGTTTAACGGGAACAGGGAGCCTGCTGGGAACAGCTCCGTGGTGTTGGCTCATGGGGACTCCAGGAACAGAGCAGACAGACTGACTCTGGTTTTCAGCCACGCCTGAAGATCTGTCGGCTGCAAACAGGGCTGTCTGGCTGGATTTTTTGGTGGAATTGCTCCCATGGTTCTCCTGGAACAAGTGTTTCATCCCCACTGGAGGGGCTGTAGTTGGCTATTCTCCCTGTCCTAAGGACAGCCTGGCTGCTGCCACATATGAAGACATGGGACATCAGAGGCACAGCCTGCAGGGTGTGAGAACAATGTCACACCTTCCCAGTCAAACCGGCCCTTCCATGTGGAAATAAGTAGAGAAAGCTCGTAGAAATGGCCTGTCCCATGCTCTGCCCCTGCTCCTTCTCCCTTCCCAAGCACCTTGGGAACTGCAGGAAACCTGTCTGATCTACCTGTAAATCATCAGAGCAAGGGTGGGGTTGAAATTAGTTGCCATTTCAAGAGTCTATTAACCTACCCAGGCTCATGCACTGCGAAAGGTTTTGCAACCCACTCTTAATCTCCAAAGGAAAATGTTGGATTTAGACCTCAAACGTGTAGGATATGACGCTGCTAAGGGCTAAACACCCATCCAAGCACCAATTCTTTACCCATGTACCCTAACTTTGCACAGAGGTACTATTTTGCTCATTATTGCACAAACCCTGCCCCAGACTGTGCCGTTGTGTGCCATGGGACAATACCCACCATGAGCACATTCATCGGGCAGTTCCTTGCTAACCGCAGCTTCACAGCTCTGTTCCACGATGAACACTTGCGAAGAACAGCCTCTGTTAACTTTGTGCTTTTTGGCACGGCTTGGCTGACCGAGCGGTTCAATATTAATCACACTTCCTTCTTTGGTCCCCATTGGACTTCCATGTGAGGCCAGGATCAGGCCCCAGGTTTCTTAAACCTGGCTCCTTGCCTACCCGCGCTGCTGGGCCAAGGCACGTTCCGAGCAGGCCTGGCGGAAAATGTTGGATAGGACAATTTTCCATTGGCAAACTCTGCATCAATGAAACCCAAATATTTTGTGGGTGTAGCTCAATTTCCATGAAATTCTTGACAAAAATTGTCCACCACCCCCCCCCGGCCGTCGCTGCAACTTCGAATTTGCCGTTTCAACTTTCTCCTTTTCTTCAGGATTGCCCATGCACTTTATCTTATAAGGCAAAGCCCACTGCGTGTAGACATGGTTGCTTTGTGTAGTTTTGTTTTGACTTCTAGAAATTGCATTCAGTAAAGGCTTTAATATTTCATAGTGTGGTGCTATTTTGATGTAAAGCATTTCTACCTTGTTGAAATGAAACCTTCAGCATTGTCAAAAGGAAGCAATCATATGCTATCAAATAGAAATAATCCTACAATGCTGAAACACAACGAGTCGATGCTATTGACAAGAAATATTTCAGTATTCCCAACTAGAGTTTTTTTGGAAATGCCATTTCACAAGAAGTTTCAGATTTTCACTTCTGTGTTCCAATTTGGAATAAAAACAGAAGTAGAAATGCTGGCATTTCCCCTGGGAAGGAAATTTGATTTTCCAAAAAGTTTTAGTAATAATCTGGGTTAGAGGGAGATGTTTTAAAACCTGTTATTAAAAATGATTGTTCAGCCAGTAAAAATGGTGTGAAAGGAATGGATTCAAATATAGATTTACAGTTTTTTTATATTTCCCCTCCATAACTAACATATCTTTTTATAGATATATTTCACCTTCCTAACACTCCTTCTTTGTTACAAGTACCAGCCATTTTCACTCTTAGATGCTCTGATTAACCTGATGAACTCAACTGCAAGCCATTGTTCTTAAACTTCCATTTAGTTGAGACAACTGCTGCTTTTATTTCAAAACTGAAAAAGAACTTGTGTGTGAAAGCTAGTCTGTTTTTTTTTTTTTCTTTATTATTTTTCAAAATACATCACTGGATTCAATAAAAAGCATTACTTCTTCCTCCAAGCCTTGCATAATTGTTAATCTAACACAACTGATGCAAGAAAAATGCCTCTTTTTGTCAGTGTGTGTAGAAGTTGTGCTGAGGTTGCACTGCATACAGCTACAGTACTGGTTTGACACCATGAGAACAGCCGCACCAAGTCAAACTAAAGGTCTCACCCCGTTTCTGACAGTGACCAGCACCAGATACCTAGGAAACATGCCTACAGAAAAAAGTGAGATTAGAGCAGTCCTCTGGGATTGCACTACCCCAGGCTCTGGGAGTCAACAATTTTGGAATTTACTAAGATTAAATTTACATCTGGACTATCATGCTTAATAACCATGGATGGATTTATCCTCCTTAATTTATCTAAGATCTTTTAAATTCAGTGGACTGGGATATGTTAAAATAATTCAATCTGAATTATAATTCCTGGTTCTTTTTGTTTTAAAAGTTCATAGGGGAAAATATTGCTTGCAGGGAAAAAAACATGTCATTTTAACTTTTTCATATTTCAAATGACTTTCCTTTTATCCCTTCTATCACAGTCCAATGAACTGCATTTTAACCAAACAAGAATGTCTGTATATTCAATTTAGATGAATAACCAATATTTGGATGCTTCTTTTAACTTCCTAATGCTTCACAATTGAGCTGGAAATGTCTCTCAGAGGCAGATGTTTTTGGTGAGAATACTGTTGTTTCTATCTCCCATCAAAACAGTAGAATTTCTTCATTGTGCATGTCATATATGCGTATATGAGAGAGAATGGATTTTGGAAGAACAGTTTTATATTACGTTGATGTAGTGCACCTACCTCATCCTGTCTCATCATGACAGACAATGATGCAGGGAAGACAGCATGGAAAATAAAATGTTATTTTGTGGATAAATTGCTCTGCTTGTGTGTGCAGTCATAGGTAGGACTGAAGATTAGGTTCCCAAACCTAAAGAAGTCACTTAATGGAGAAAAGACCTGCTAGAAAGGAGAGATGTTTAAACCAGGAAGAAGTTTCAATGAAGAGACGAAGATAAGAAGCTGGGGGCGGGGATTCTTGGTGAGGAAGTGATATACAATTCGTCATCCCATGAAATCTAAAGCAAAAAAGAACCCTGAACTGTAATTTAGATTAAATTATTTTAGCATGTTCCAGGCAGCCTCTGATGTTTTTCTCTCCTGTTCATAAAATCAAGAGCAGTCGCCATAAAATATGGGGACGGCTCTTTATTAACTATATGTGAAAATGAGCGCACATAAAGAATCTCTAAGGGAAACTCCTGAGTCTGGGCTAGCAGTCAAGCCTGGACCCTTAAATCTTAATAAACTAAGACACAACTTTTTCTGGATGGGGATCAGGAGGAATCAAAGCCAATCGTCTTCTTCCTGGCTTGGATCTTAAATGCAGAACCAGCCTTTGCTTGGGGTTAGCAAGCCAATCTTCTAGCCTGAAATAAAATAACCCATAAAGTTAACCCTGCAACACGTACTTCTGTTGGGGGGGGAGCAGGGTTAATTGGCACGTTTGTTTGTTTGCTTATTTTTAATACAGACAGCTCCAGTAAGCCAAATTCATCCCAGATGTTACTCAGTTGACCTCAGAGGGATTATTTTGCATTGACTTTGATAGAGTCATGCTGGGGTGAATTCATTTGCAGACCTGCCACCTTCCGTGAAATGGCTGCCAAGCTTCCTTGCCGCAGGGAAAACTCCCTGCCTAGCTGGGCTGCCTGGCCCTTTCCACTGCTGCCTTTTCCCAGAAAGGCGAGTTGTTCAAAGGTTCTCTGAGCCCCTGCCCTCATGGAGTGTCTTTACACAGACATGGCCCATGGGCTGTGTCCCTTCCCATGTCCACGCTCCTTCAGCTTCTGCACAGCTCACACTCAAGCTCAAGCTCAGGTCTGGAGCAAGTCCAAGCTCTCAGGAGGGGCAGAGCCTGACCACGTTCAGAATAAAATGATTCTGAGTCCTCCTGTACCTGGACAAATTATGCCCCATCATCTCTTCTTCTTCTACACAGAGGTTAGACTATCTGGTTATGTCTATACTAGTAAGCAAGGTGTAAGCAAGGTAAAGTCTCGTCCACTGGCACACAAGCCTCCAGACTTTTCTTTTTTCATGCTCTCTGTCCACAAGCACTTCTCTGGGAATTCCCATGGACAGCTAAGAGGATAGTAAGGATAATTCTTAACTCAAGGGATGGATGAGGCCACTATCTTTGAGGCAACAAAAGTTTAGCCATGAGGACGTAATCATGGCTAAGCAAGTTCACATTGGAACAAAAGGACCAAAATAAATTTATTTATTAATATATATGTAGCTTTAGGACTGTGATATAACCAGGCTAACAGCCTGGACAGACATTTCATGGATCAGAGGCTCAGCACGGTTAGGTCTGACCTTGAACTTGTTCCTTCATCTGCAGTGCTGATATCTCCGGTGACCTGTTGGATGAGGAGTCAACCTGGAAGCCATTCTCATGGAACAAGAGCATACTAAATCTGTAAGGGAGATAAGAAGGTCTTTCAAAGATGAAGAGCTATTATACTCATTTTGGGGTTGGGTGTAGTTGTATCCAGTCTGGGTTCAGATCCAGTTCAAGACATCACAAAACTAAAACAAATGTTTGGTTACCAGAACAAACCAGTCAGAATCAACACCCATCAAACTCAAGTCTTCGGTCAAAACAGAATGTTGAAACTCAAAATTAAAACTATTGTTTTTTGACCATGCATTTTGTTTTCTGACTCTATCCAAAAATTTTCCGAGTATTTTTTTGTGTTGTCAAATAAACACAGTTTTTGTAAGAGCACTTTGTTTTAGTGAAATAAAATAACATCTAATATATCCTCTGTCATACTGCATGACTGCAATAAAATGATAAATCTGAGGACTGAGAATGTTCTTTCAGCACACACTTGTGTTGCTGGAACTGCCAGAACAACTTTTCCTAGCTGACAGAGCTCAGCCATGACATTTTTATGATATTCCCAGTAGATTAATATGTCTTTTTTTTTTTTTTCTTCTTATTGAGACATGGCTCATCTGCAAATGAATCAAAACTTGGCCCAGTGTTTCTGGGAGCTTTCCTTCTTTCATATATCTCTTCTTATTTAGAGATCTCATGAGCTCTAAGACAACGACATTCCAGACCTTCATCTGATCTTTCAACTCTAGATAGAGTTAACAATGATTCTGTAACACTGTCTTCTGCTTCTGTGTGAAATATTTCTATCTGTCTACTAATATTAATGAAAAAGAATACGAAAAAGAGATTTTTTTTTCCTTTGTTTCTTTTTGCTGTAAATAATTTTTCAAAGGAAAGCAGGAAAGTTTCATGTTTCCCATTGATACAATAAAAGAACCCCAGCATATAAGTCAGTTTTCAGCAGCCTTCAGTTACTGAAAAATGTTTTCATCTGAGTCTTTCCAAACAAATATGACACATTTAATGCATCTTTGTCCCCTCCTGGCAGACAAAGCAGATGGTTTGAGATGTCCATCAGCAGCAAACGGTCCTGAGCTCCAGAGGTCATGCAAACATGTCATTAGTAGAGTGCCAGCTCTATCAGAGATAAAGGAAATACCATTAAGAGAGAGGGAAATTGCACCATATGAGAAGGGAAGATGAGGCGTAGCCACGTGAATCGAAATGAATTAGCGGCAGGGACAAAGACAGGCACAAGCATTTCTTAATGCTCTGTCACTAGAGAGGACTAGGAGGCAGAGGACATGTTGTGTAGGCAGGTGCCAGCTTCTCCTGGATTTTGCCATGCTGCCTGGAGGCCTCTAAACAAAATCTTAGTCCTGCGTTAATAGGGCTCTTTCCTATAACTCCAATGGGAAAAGCCTGTATATTTTAGGAACAGAAGAAAGAAAAAATTATGTACTCCTCTCGATGTCAGTGCTCGGGCTTAAGTGAGCCAACATAAATGCATTTGGGCAACAGAGGGTTTATTGTTCCCATGGTCCTGCTATTTTCTTAAGTGAGTGAATGTATGCTTTGGAGGGGAAGGTTTTGACAGTGCTGGTTAAAGACATCATATGTTAAAGAGAGTTTGGATGTTACCTCCTTAGTCACCCCACCTGTCACTAGGTCACCCTGCTATTTGTCAAGAGGAAAAATCTTTGTTTGCTAGGAAACGGTCATGAGTTTGAGAAAAATCCTGCAAAACTGCTATTTTATTTTAATAGGGGGGAAAAAGAGCTATAGTTGTTCTTATGTCATCAGCTGGACCCTTCCGTCTCACAAAATCTCCTGGAACTTGCTCAAGACATACAATCCCAGTTAGGCTTTCAAGAAGTGATCATCTGGTAAAATTTAGGGCAGCTTCCAGTGGTCTGGTTTCAGAGGAAGTTCTGTCTGGGTGCAAAAAGAGAAGAGGGCATTTGTAAAGACAGAAACAGAGCTCCTAAACATTCCTTCTTGGGAGACAAAGGACTAGCTATAGCCTCTTTCTCACTGTCTCTCGTTATAAACCTGGACGCTCCATCCTCTACAAAACCTCTTGAGATGCTGTAAGCATAGGGCAGGAGGAGGATTGGTCAGACAGGGTGAAATTCCCCTTGAAGAAGACAGATGACCCAAAATCCAGACCACACAGGAATGGGATTTCCATGGTCCTTCATGGTTCTGCCAGCTCCCTTTGAATTCCTGCCAGGAGTGGCTGGACGGGCTGGGATACAGATGTGGTTCCCGTAGGCATGGCAGCCTGCCAGCCATGCGCCACTTCAGATACCGGCTGCTCTTCGCGTTAACACATCACTTAAGAGATCTACACATCCTCTGCAAAGAGGGAGGACAGAAACGGAGAGGGAATGGCGCTGCAGTCACGACCTTCCCCTCCCCTTTGGCAGATGTGCAGCTGCTTCTCCTCCATCGCAAACGATTCCCTTCATCTCTGCAGGAAAGAAGAAATGTTTCAACCTATTTCAAGGTGTCAGCCAAGGAAAATAACGTATGACCTGGCTCCTAATTCTACTGCACATGAAAGTGAACGGGCTGCTCTGCCCCATCTGGACTACGGAGCGCTGCATGCTATAAAGATGTAAAACATAAACCTGATCTGTCCGGGCCTGGGTCAGAGCTGGTGCTCACTTAGTTATGAAGGAACATTTGTTATATCAGGAAGCCAGAGGAATTAATGTAAATCAATTGTAAAAATGACATGCTCTTGTAGGGTTTGAACCAAAACCAGTGTCCTACATATCTAGGAATTCAGTGTAATCTGTTAACTATTTCCAACCATTGGAAAAATTCACATCTCTGCCACAACAAAGTAAGGATGCTCTGGAGAGGAGATGCGTACAAGCCTGTGAGCACTTTAGAAATCAAAGGTAGGACACGTGGCCCAAGATCCTTCTATCCATCTACCATGGTAGAGTTATGGACCTATCACTTTCCTTGTTCCTATGTGCTTGCCTCCTTGCATACATCAGAGTGATCTCACCTTTTTATTTAGTTATTCAGGTGAAAGTCAAGGATGGTATCGACCTGTAGACTGAGACACTCCGATTTATAACATGTAAATGTCTACACCTGAGTAGGATATTTGACCTCCCTTTCTGGCCAATGAAGATCAATGGTATGATTCATTTGCCTGAATGCAGATGTCTAGTGTTGTTTGAGACTTTCTGGTGTATTCGAGACGTCCGTATAGGGTTGACAGATGCAACACGGGATCAGTTAGAGATTATGACTTTTCTGCAGTGACTGCTGCAGGCAGGGAAGGATTTCCTAGAGTTTCTCAAATGGCAATGAATGTTTATGTTTAGCCACTGTTTACTGCCCATGGTCTGAACTGATGAGATTGCCATAGACTATAGCAGGTGTTTGGACAACTCACCTTGAGACTCTTTATTTTTGCTTGCTTAAACTGCATGCAGAATAATATCTCGGCACTTAATCTTAACTAGCCTTTTAAATGGAGGTGGTGTAGAGCTATGAGCCTGCAGGCAGCCTCACCCACCCCTCCGACACAGCTACCTCCGGATGGGATGAAGCACCTCCCATCAGTACCAACTTCTTTCTGTCGACCAGAGACAGACCCAAGGTGACTGGCTCAGACTAGAAACCTGGCTGAAATTAGATTAATTTATATCCAGCTTGGATAAACTTAGATGAAACTTCATTCTCCATTTGCATATTAGCATCTCCAGGTCAGGAAAGGCAGTAATAAGTGAATTGTTTTCAGCATTTGCTTTGGAATTTGGTGTGAAGAAAATGTCCCTTTTGAAGCAGAAGCAGCACAAGAGACCCTTCCAGAAAAAAAGGCATGCAGTACCAGTGGGACTGATAAGTGTCAGAAATCCCCATCAGTAACATGACATCAGTAGAAAAGGCCGTGACAAAATCCTGATAGTGGTTATTTCTGAGAGGCAGGGTGTACAACTTAAAAGCATAGGAAAGTAGCCAAGCAACACAGAACAACAGTATTAGCTTAGAAATATCTCCAGAAAGGGATGTTTTGGACAGAATCCAAGGTGAATGCATACAACTCCCATAAAACCGCCAGATTAGAAAAGGGTATTTCACATCTAAGGCCTTGATGAGAACAGAGACAGAAACCAGCAAGGTATCCTGGGACTGCTGTCTGGATAGGACCTTTCAAAACAGAAAAGACTGCACAGCCCTCAAAACAAAACCAAAACGTGGGATGAAAAACAGAGATAGCGCTGCCAGGAGATGTTCAGTGTGCGGAACGTGAAAGAGCAAAGTCACAAAGCAAGGCTTATAGAGGTAGTATATATCAGTATACAGATGAGTATACAGAGGAGTTCGGCTTCTGCCTGGGCAGCGAGGCGTGCTCACGGTGGAAGGAAATCATTGGCCTTTGCCACCAGATGCCAGAAATTTCATCATAGCATAGAAATGGCTGTGCTGCAGCAACTGAAACGGATCCCAAATTCACACCTCTGACGTCGGCTTTATTGAGACTTCAGTGTTTGACCTTTACTGCTCCCTGGGGAAAATCGGCAGGGAAAACACAAGGAAACTCTCCCTAGCAATTCCCCTCTTGCGCCGTGTCAAAATGCAAAGCCACGGGAAGATTCACAGGTATGTGCCGCACTATCGCTCTTACCAGCATTGAGAAATACTTTATCAGAAATAGGGAAATTAGCTCAATGATGATACAGCCAGGCTTTTTTTTTTTTTCTTTTTCTTTTTTTCAAAGAAACAACAAAGTCACAACGGTCTGCATAAAACCACAAGTTCCGCTGGCACTTGGAGAAGTCTGGAAGGGAAAGAATACCAGAGTTACTGTACAGTATCAGCTGTGCTAAAAGGGGACTAGGCAGTGAGTCCAAGGAATGTGCAGCCAGAAATTCTGAGAAAGAGTCAGGAGGGACGCGATGTATTATGCGAAAGACGGGAGGAAGCATATTTTATCAGCTTGAGTAAATCTGCAGGTTGAAGCAATGGTCTGGACTGCTGCATCTGAGTATCCGAGATGGTAAAGCAAGGAGACTTTCTTTACTCCTGCCATATCTTTCAGCGTGGAGGCACAGATTTCTCTGAATGCTTAGCAAACTGCTAGATGCACCATTAGATGTTTTCGATGTTTGGATTTGGTTTTTTGTTTCTCCTGAAGTGATTCTGCCAAACTCGACATCCCTGTTCCTGCAAGAAATCTGCCCCAGATGCAACTGCTGCCCAAGCCCTTCATTCAGGTCACAGACAGCGGCATGCACCTGAGAAAATGTGAAGAATTGATAATAATTGGTATTTCATGTGCACACTAACTTCCTGCTTACACAGGGACCAGGATAATAGCCCCAAAATGCATGTAACTCACTAATCAGGTGCTGTCCAAGATGAATGAAGATAGACAAGATTTCTATCTCAGGGTACTGAACATCCTACACAGAAACATGCCCCCAGGCAGCGCTGGAGAGGCAATGAGGAGAATGGCTGGGCCCACTGGGGTCAGTTGTATCCAAGGGTTAAGACCCACATTCCCCATGGTACAATGTGTGTTCTGAGGAGAGGTGAAGGCTCCACTTAGTGCAGCAGGTGCCAACCTGGTATCTTGTCCTAGAGAGTGATTTTTACCTCTGCCGTAGCCATATCAAAATTTTGCAAATGTTGCAGAAAAAAACTCTTCCCATGTCTGCTGCCCCTGGCAGATTGGCAAAAAGAGGTCTCTTCTCCCCATAAAAACAATCAAAAAAAAAAAAACCAAAACCAGACAGGTTTGTGGGCTGAAAGACACCAAAACCTCCTGAGATTTCATGCCAACGTGCAGGAATCATGCCCAGGAAATGCCAATGTGAGGTATCTGTGCTGCCAGCTGCAAACCAGCGGAAACATCCCGGGAGGTGGAACACAGGATGGCCATTATTTATGGGAAATTATTGGTACCAGAGGACCACTCCTTGAAGAGGTTATGTCCGCTCTTGGTGACACCACACATGTATTTAAATGAAGCAGCCAGCACTCCAGATGGGCTGCAGACATTAAACCTGAATAAACCTTCTCAATGCTGTTTGAAAGCATTTTTTTCCTGCCTTTTCCTCATCACCTTTTATTATATGAGGGATTGCAGAGAGAGGTACTCTGGGATGGGTGCAATCAGCTCCTGCCCGGTCTGTTCCAGCACCAAGGTCCTCATGCCACCCCTTGGCTGCTGACTGCTGATGGGGAGAAGCTGCCATGCAGAGCTGCAGAGCAGCACAGAGACCCTGGAGTCAAGCAATAACCATGCTGAAAGCAAAGTCAGCCCTAGCAGGCAGCACGACAGCCCTTCTTCCATTTCCAGGCTATCGCCATACTCAAGAGAAAGTGGTGTTACGTGTTCCCTTTCCTTTCCTTTTCTTTTTTTTTTTTTTTTTTTTTTAAGCGAGGTCAACAGCTGCTCCTCTCCAGTCTGACTCGTCCTGTCCTGCACAGACGTTGATGTGGTTGCGGAAATTGAAGGCGTGATAGATGACAGAGTTGAAAGAAAACACAGAGGGCGCTGGGTTTGCCTATTTATAGCGGACAGTTCAGAGCCTGCCACTTAAATATACATTCCTGATAAGTGAATAATCTCTGGCAGGGCATAAAAATAGCTCTGTGGCTCCAACCATAATTACACGGTCATGGCGCAGTAACCTGGCCTGTATCAAATAGACTACAACTGTCACTGATGGGAAAGGACAGAAGGAGTGAGGAGAAGGAGGACAATTTAAAGTTCAGGGTAAAATATAGTATTTTAAATGCTAAATATATGGCTATAAAGCTGCAGGGACTGGGCTCAGGAATGCTGCAAGAAGTAGTCCTCTTGATTTGGGGACTGAGGAGGGACAGAGAGAGAGGCTGGATGCTCACATCCTGCTCTGAGGAAGAAAACCTGTTTCTCTGCAGAAAATATTGAACCTTCTTGACCTCTTCTTGGCCATTTGGTTTAGGGACAGTTGGTGGAGGAATCAAGTGCATCTCCTGATAGACCCCAACTGGAAAGAACGGAAGGAGACATCAAGCCAGGTCAGCCCCAAGGTCTAATCTGCCCAATATCCTGCCTCTGGCAGCTGTAAAACCCTGGTGTTTTTTAAGGATGGTGTTGGGTATCCGCAGAAGAGAGATGTTAGAGTATCAGCCCTCTATGTTAATCCCTATACTTAGAAATTGGTTTAAACCCTGAAAAATGCAATGTACTTTTTTTTCTCTTCCTTGCAGAACTCTTTTTTTTTTTTTTTTTAACTATAAAAGCTTTTGCAAAACTCTTGCCCTCATCAACATCCTGTGGTGATGAGATTGACAATCGGATTATAATCTGCTTCTGAACTGGGTTCACCTGCATGCAAACAGGGATATCTCCTGCTGCTGCCGAGGTGCTCACATCTCTGCGTTCCTGCGGAGAGGAACTGCAGCCTTTCACCGGCATCATGGCAGACCTGGGATGAGATCAGGTCCCCAGCTAGCACAGGGCAGCTGTACACTGAAAGGGGAAAAGGGGGAGAGAAGAATGGACTTGCTCATGACCTCCAGTTTCTCCCAGAAGATGTATTGTGCCTTTTCCCTTTGCAGAAGATACAGAAAGTCCTTGCATGTATATTATTTCACCCTTCCCTGCCCTAAACTTCTGTCAGGAATTGTAGAGAGTCAACCTTGCCATATGGCAGAGAGACATCCAAGGTGAACTCTTTCTCCAAGGCACCATAATCCAGAAATCAGGAGCAAGGTCTGGTAGCTAACATCAGAAATAGAGGCAGAACTCCTGGGTTCTGGTTAAAGTTGACTAACTGTGGGGTTTTCAGAATAGGGTGGGATCAATCTCACTAACTGTTGCTGTCTAAAGTTAGGTGTTGGTCTGACCTAGTCATCTAAACCCTTCTGTCATCACAGGTAGAGGATAATTCATCTCTCCCATCCCAGACCCCAGACTTTGGATGGATGGATGCCCCGTGGAGCAGCCTCTTCCTCTTGGAGGGAGCCTAGATGGTTTGGGCAGGATGGATAGCTGCTAGATGGCTTAAAGTGAAATGAAACAAATCACTCCTTTGATCCCTTTGGTATGGAAATGTGTTATCAACATGCTTAGTTTGGGGATAGGTTACTAAATCAGCACGTAACCCAAGGTTTCCTAGTGCATAAACAGCCAGCTTCACCCAAAGGTCAGGCAGGACAGAGACTAAGTTTTAAAGTCACCCCAGAGAAGGAAGCAGAGCCCAAATCTTCTGTGTCTTACTACAGTTATCCTGATTCTTCAGGAAAGTAAAGTTTTGGGACTGGTTCATGGTTATGCTTTCATTCACGTGTTCAAAAGCCAACATTTCCTATCAAAATTCCCCCAGCAGTCTGGAAGCAGTAATCCTTTCTTCTCAAAACCTGAAAAATGTTTAGAAATATTCCTCAGAGCTTCATAATGTCCTTCAGAGCTTCAAAATATCCCTCAAAGACATCTTCACTGCTGGCTGGCTGGCCTGAACTAGCCGACCGTCCAAAACACTCACAAGGGGAAAAAGAAAATTCTGTTTCAGTAGACATCAGGAAAGGAACTCATGGCCAAAGAAGAGAGGTGACTTGCTCAAAGAAGAACTGGGACCAGAGAGGATGTCGCCATGTACATAGGTAGATATTTTTGCTGTTTGGGCACACTGCCTCTCCTTGGCCATAGCTCCTTTCCTCCTGGGGTCTCTGAGGAGGAATGCATTATTAATTCATTAAGGAGCTCAGGTACTGTGGCAGAAAAAACCATGTAGGAATGGGGGGGGGGGGGGGGGAAGAGTTTCAAAGGTCCTTTTATTCCTAATGCCCAAGCCAACTGCCAGATGAGCAGAAGCTTTCCTGACAATGAACGGAGAGAAATGAGGAAAGCCTTTTTTTTTTTTTTTCCTTTCATTGGGGAACTGCCACAGGAGCTAGATGAGCCATGCACACACTGCTTGTTATTACAATATCTCCCAGCTTCTCATCCGTCACTGTTAGCACGGCGCAAACCCGCTGAAATGTATTACCCAGAGAAACTCTATAAACTTAAGGAAGGGGAGAGCAGAGCTCTGCTTGGTGCTCTTTCAAACCACAGCATCTGAAGTGGCACAGGGCAACATCTTAGATGTCAGATCATTAGACCACATGGTTTATATTAATCACTTGATCACACAGAAAAGCCTCTTCGCCTGTTCCAAACAGTGCTTTAACACACAGCTTTGCAAAGTCTAGGTTTGGGGAGATGTCTGGTAAAAGGCAGCTTCTCTTTTCTTCCCTGAAGAGCTCCTCCAGAGCTAAATCACATATTCCACATGGACCTTGGTTACAATGATTGATATTCTTAGGATTAATTGTGTGACTTACTGTGATCCTTGAGATCCTAAATGGCACTGCAGATGGGTAAAGTGCTGCACACTCCCTGTGACTGACTGCTAAGTGAGTTCATTGCTTGTTTTGCAATGAACAGTGAATCTTAAATGTCTCCTTCTTACCCCATTTAAGCATTTCGTTTTAGAGCAGAGACATCCACAGCTGAGATCCCATGAAACATGGCATTTCAGTGGGAGGTTGCTCCATCACCCAGCCTCTCCTGGAGGTCATAACACAGACTGTGAATATCGCAGCTTCGGTCCATTTGTGGGTGTCTGGATATGAATTATGCAAATGATGCCAAAGGCTGTTTGTGCCCCTGTCCTCACCCCACATCCTAGCAGGGTAAAGATGCTCTAAAGCAACCATTGCACACCAGCCCTAGCTGACATCTGACCAACCCTCAACAACTTTGAGCTCTCCCTGAGGGTCTCTGAACGGCATTTTTCCCCCATGGACCAGGTATCCAAAGCTTATGGGACCCTTCTCTGAGTAGGATGAAGGAATGGTTCTCAACCTTTCTTTCCACCACTGTGCAACAGGGTAGATGTTACCACTCATTTACCATTGCAAAACACTTTGATTGAAAACCGCTGTAGAAGAATTACATATTTGTGGAGTTTAAAAATCCAGAGACCTCAGCTGGTGCTAGGAATTGCTGTTGGAGCCAACGCTTGACCAGCCACTCAGTTTATTAAAGGAAAAGCCTTTTATACTCTACTCCATCCTGTCTTAAATAAGTACTTGCTCCGGTTGTGCCACACTACAAAATCTTTACTCACATCCTCGTGCCTCTCCCCAAAGACACCACTTGCGCTGTGCATGGACACACGTAGGCATTTGGCAAAGACACCTGCCTACCCAGGCGATCAAGCTCCAGCACTGCCACCTCTTGGCAAAGCCTGCAAGATCTGGCTACCACCGAACCAGCCTGGCAAAAAGCTGTTTCAAGGGAAGAGGAAATGAAAAGCGCCAATGTTGCAACTGGAAAGAAAGCACTAAAATGATTTTCTCCAGAAGCTGACGGTGCAAACCCCCTGCCCCAGCAACTCGAAGAAAAGCCACGGTTTTCCCTATTGCTTTCCTGGTCATCCTCCATGTCCCCCCAGCACATGCAAACAAAAATCTCTCCTGCTTGTTAACTCTGGTTGCCGGCTCCTCTTCAGAGTTGCGTCGACGTCGGCACTGGGGAATGTGTTTGTGTTTGTTTTGACTTTTGCCCTGAGCCACCACAAATCCTCAGGGCCAGATTTCAACTCAACACTCCGTTCTGGGGAAGGCAGCCTGTCATCAAGGCCTTTATTTTGTGGGAGGGGAAGCTTGTACTTAGCATCAGCCCGGGAGGAGGAGGAGGAGGAGGGAGAGGGGGGCGGAGAGGGACTGCTGTTCTTTTTGCCTTCCAACTTGGGGCCCTTTGCTCCGTCCTTGGCCTCCTTCTTTCCAGGTTCCTCTTGGATTTGTCTCTTCTCTGCCCCCCCCCCCCCCCCCCCCCCAGAGTCAGCTTTAGAGCTGCTGGAGGCTGTGCCCAAGTCCCCCACCTATGGAGGAAACCACAACGCTGTGCCCTGCCCAGCATCCATGGACGGCAGCATCCCAAGGTTGAGCGTCTCCTCCAATGCCTCTTGCTGTGCCCAGCCCAGGAGCAGCCATCAAGAGCACTGGGTTGGTCTGTTTCACATTAAATGGGATTTTGTCTGTATTGATTAGCTTGACTGCTTTTTTTTTTTTAAGATAATAATTTTTCTTTTCTTACTGCCAAAGCCACTGGGAGATGTTTTGATCTGCTAGCCTCTGCACCAGGCGGAAAGCATGATGTCCATGCAACCTGACCCCATGTATGGCCCACGTATTCCAGCTCCAGGACCCAAGTGTCCAACCCAACACAATGGACCTAAAGAGTAGCTCAGCTCTGCAAAGCAAATGGATGCTGCAGTGCCAAGCATTTCTTGCCTTCCTCCGAGCTCGCTTAGTCCATGGCAAATAAAAGATGGGTGGGGGACGAAGGCTTGTTTGTTTTTTATCCTCCCTTAATAGCCAATGGCACTGTCTTGACCTGCCCACCAAAAACTGGAGAGACCTTGCAGCTGACATAGCCAAGAGGAGATGGCAAAGGAGGCTGTCCTTAGTGACCCAGCTCAACACCCCACAACCCTGAGCATTGTGCTCCTACTTTTAGCGGCGCTGTGCGAGTCTAACAAAGAACAGAGCTTGGCCTTGGACCTTCTCGTTTCTAGATTGCCAATTTGTCTGTATTCAGCAGAGGGCTCTTTAATCTAGCAGACAACAGCTTAACAAGATCCAATGGCTGGGAACTGAAGCCAGACAAATTCAATCTGGAATAAAGCACACTTCTTTCTCTTTCAATACGATAATTAACTACAGGAACAACTTACCTAAGGCTGGTGTGGGTTCTCCCTTTGAAATCAAGACAGGATGTCTTTCTAAAACACATGCATGAACTCCCTTGTGAGTTATGGTGCAGGAACTCTGGGGCAGGCAGGGGGGATTTATGTGGGAGGTCAGAGATCTTTTCTTGTCTTACATTCAATGAATCTACCATTTGCTACAGGAGCTGGATTCTTTTCCCCTCTGAAAGGCTGCATTTCAAGTGATTAACGTCCAGCAGGATTCCTTTACTCTATCAAACCATTTCAGATTTTCTTCTCCCTTTTCCGAGCCCTTTCCTGATAGGTAGAAGACACCATCACTGACTTCCGTGCCAGCTCAACGTCCTTTTCAGCACACTGCTTTTTTCCTCCTCCTGCTTTGTCTTGAGGCAATCATGCTACATTTTGCTTTTTGAAGAACTAATTATTCCGTGATCCCTTTTTCTGTTGGACCCTCCGAAGCATCCATCAACATGGAAGGAAGTGCTTTGGTTGCTCCTAAAATGGTGCAAGGTATCTGCCACACCTAACCTACAGATTTCTTTTTGGCAGAAGCACCAATTTCCACATAATTCTTAGCTATAGGATCTCAGTGCCTTTCCTTCTTAATTTTTGTAGATCAGCTAGGAATTGCTAGTCAGCTGTAGCCATGTATAGATTTCAGCAAGCCTGCAAGAACAGAGCTCATTTTTTATCCTTAGCAATCATATATAGATATGATTGGTTTGGGGCCATTCTTTAGGCCCAGGGTAATGCAAATCTAAAATCCAATGCCTCACTTTGTTCTCCAGCTAAATTTAGTCTCAACAAAGAGAGAGGTGGGAGCAGCAGATGTGCTTTTAAGACATTTCCACATTATCTCCATTACTAGTCTTGAACATGTATTCTTCCAGAGGTTGGCTCATACATCCTGCTATGGGAGGCATGCCAAGCCATGGTGTGGGTACAGCTCTGTGTGCCCTGCCCCAGCTCCACATGTCCATACTGCTTCTGAGAGGTAGCCTACAGCTCCAGCTGCCAGTATTCATAGTCTTTAAGCAATCACACTGTTTAAAGACTGGATTTAGGCTGCCTAGAGATCATATCTGCCATTTCAGTAGGACACGTGGGCTTTTCTAGGGATGGCCTCAAGCAGTCTCATCTGCCTGGGGTTGGTGTACCTGGTGGTGGCAAGACACGGTCCCACTCTTGGAGACTGCTCTGTCCCGCCACAGAGTTTAAAAACCTTCTGCTAGCAAACCAACATATTTTTCTGACTCCACAGAGAGAAAAAAATAGCATGGATATTTGTGGGTTCATCAACATCTGATGGTCCATGGCAGGCACCCTCATGCCAGCATCTTATTGAGAGAAAACCCATACACTGCTCCCTGTCCTGCCATGGGGCAGAGGCCCACCTTCTCCACATCTAAGCATGTGTCAGGCTAGACAACACCCCAAAATGCTGCAGGCAGAGTCAAGCGCGCACGCACACACACACACACACAGTGCCAGTCTGTGCACCCCCAACACCACAGCTCTGCAAGCCAGTGAGCTGCTCCTTGGCTTCAAGGATAGGGAAGAAACTGCAAAACCAGGTTGAGGAGGAGGAGCAGGACACAGGACCTAGCTGGAAGAGTCTTTCACATCAAGCACATGATCCAACTGAAATTCAGGGAGCTTCAATCCACACCAGAGTTGTGCTGAAAGGCTGAATCCTGGGTAACCTAAAACTGGTAACAAAAGGTTTAGCTCATGAAGGTCTTCTGCTGTCTCCACTCTGCTCAGCTCTCCCAAATGCCCTCTGTTCCTCTCTCTTCCCCTCCCTGGTCATGCATCTCACCACGTTCACTGACTCAGTCAGCCCCAGCTGAGTTTGTGCCAAGCAGGCTGGGAGGAGCTGGAGAGCAGCAGAAAAGGGGTAACACTGGGAACCCCACAGGCAGAGAGGAGCTACAGTGAGTCCCCAGAACAGAGGAGTGAGGGAAGGCAATTCACACCATGAGCGATCTCCCCAGGCTGGCCTGAAAGTAGGACAAGCTCTTGGATGGAAGAGGGAATCTCACAGGGTTGGGCCAGTCAGTCGCAAGATGCCATGAAAACAGCCTTTCCTGGCATGGATTTTAGTGTTTCCAGCCAGAACAGGGAAGCACAGAGACATGAAAAATAGTGGAGGAAGAAGAGAGAAGCGAGAAAATGTCTCAAAGCACCCACAAAGGCAGGTCAGTGCAGGATGAGACGTGGGCTGAAGCACGGGGCCACCTCTGAACATCCCCACCGCCCTCCTGTCTGTGCCCAAGGGACAACAGGGACGTGCAGACTGCAAGGATCCTAGCGCCTCGCTCAGCAGCAAGGACGGCTGGGCTTTGATGAAGGTGGTTTTGCTGAAAGCCAGCTCTCAACCGCAGGTTTTAGCTGTTAGGAGCCTTCCTCCTTCCCCTCTCCAATGTTCCCACTCGCATCTTCACATCCTTGGGCCCATGGCGGCTGCCACCCAAACCACAGCCTAATTTGATGTGTCAACATGCCCCGCAGAGGCGCATCCGGCTGATGGAACAGTTTATAAAAATAAATGTTCCCACTATAAATGCCTTCGGATGAAATAAAATTGTAAGAGGAGAGGGGATGGGAAGGCCATGCTCTCCTTTTCAGGGAGTGTCTGCGTCTCGCAGAAACTGTTTAGCACTAGGGTTTCAGATCTTCACCCCACCACCATCCAGCACTTTCAGATCTTTTTAGCCCACTCTCCATTGCTAAGAACAGTCCACACCTCACCCTGGGATGTGTCTCCTGGAGAACTAGCGTCCTTGGGGCTGCTCAGTAATGTTCAGCAACCAGGATGAAAGCCTGGGGTGGAAAATGCATACATATTTGAACACATATACAATATGGATCCCTGCTGGTTAATGCAATAGCTGGCCCCAGATCCCCTGGTCTCCCAGTTGCCTCATGCACAGACATGCAAACCCAAACAGCTCTCTTTCTGCCAGCTGGTTCAGCCTTAGGACCTTACCAGCAGCCAACCCTCAGGCCCCACAGTCTCTCCAGTAGCTGGCCTGTGACCGGTGGTGCCACTCCAGTTTCTGGTACCTGGTCTTCTGTGCACACGTGTGCGCACAGAGCAGAGAGCCTCTCACCCAGGAAGCCAGTCAGAAATGGAATTTAATGAGAAAAAGGGACAGACTGAGTAGGTCAGGAGCAGGGCATGGCCAGACTTGTACCAGCCTGACACCTGTTCACATCCAGACAGCCCCTTTTGTCCCCATATCCCTCTATTTTCCCCACACGTATTCCTCCCCAAACCACCTTGATCCCTCTCATTGCCCACCTTTGGTTTCTCCCCTAAAAGTCATGTTATACCCTAAACATACCTACAGTAAGTCTCATGCAGTCCTGAAATGCTCTTCCCTTGCATCCCATAATGTGTCCTATACCCAACACAATAAGCTCCTTGGTCTGTGAGGTGCTCTGGAGAGCACGTCCCCTTGACTCACAGTGATGGATGTTACTGATCCCCTGGGACAGCCCTAGGGTTGGCCGGACATGGGTTCTCCTTCATGTTTGCGTAGATGAGCCCGTATTCACATAACCTAACACCCACAGCCCTTTCTTTGCCAAGGAAACTCCATTCTCCCACAGTTTCCAAGGGACCTGCGCCCAGGAACTCAGCCTGAAGGCCTGGTGCCTTCCGCAGATGAGTGCCAGAACATGCCTGCAGCATCAGCACCACATTTCAGCCCACCTCTTCACAGGGACATCTATCAAGCAGCCAGATATGCCGAAGAAAATCTTCTCTTGACTCTGTCTCCTCTTCCTTGTGATAAAGACTTTATAACTACAGATCCAATTCCCTCCCTGCCACAGTGCCTTGCACTCTTCAATGACTTTCTGCTCTAAAGCTCTCATGGCATTTGGATGCCTTCTTTGCTGCTTAGGTACTTAATCCAGTCCCAGCAGCTGCAATCAGTGGGACAAACTGCTATCAATCACAGCTATCATACGATAGGAGCCTCCAACTACTCGTACTACAGCTAACAGACTCACGGCACTGAATGTCTTTTTGGCAGGGTAGAGAAGGATTCTTGAAATGGGGAGTTTGCCTGAGCTTTAATCATCAGACAGCAAGAGTCAGGGGCAGAGAGAGGCACCAGCCTGAGCCTTCTGTCTCTGTTCAAGCTACAAACCCCAGAGCAGCTCCTGAGATGACCTGGACACCCACAGGCAATCAGGTGTGAAGTGCCCTGGGCTCAGCACAGTGCAGCATTTGTGTGCCGTGGGGTCTGCAGCCCTTTCACTGAAAACCACTCCTTTTTCCAGGGCCGAGGCACCGTGCCCTAGAAGCCACTGTGCAGAAAGCAGTTAATATCACCTCAAATGGAATACACCAATTTACTCGTACTCGGAGCATATTCTTTTTCACTAAAGCCTTTCTGTGGTTTTGGCTGGGCGCCGTTGCCTGCCCCAAGCTCCAGAAGCTGGCAGGACCGCCGCGCACATAGACACACAATTGAAACGTTACCAGCGCGAGGCTGCTGGAGCGGCCCTGAGATGACAGAAAAGCGCTTGTGAATTTATTGGCTAATTAGGAGGCAGGCACATTGGAAAGGGATGTGGGAGGTGGCGTCGGTGACTCAATGGGTGGCAGGTTTCCATCTCCCGCTGGACCGTCCTCGCCGTACTAGAGGGCGCTGCGCCGGCGGAGGCGAAGACAGAAAAAGTCATTGTCCCAGCTCAGGCGTTCAGGAGGCCCTGGCACGCCTATGTTTTGCTTTGTTTTTCTTTCCAGGGGAAAGGTGTTAACCTCCTCCTCCTCCTGAAAGTTTTCCCACTGGGGTAAAATGCTCTGCCTTCTGCGCTCCCCCTTCTTCTTGCAGCATTTCCCACTCCGCAGAGCACGTTGTGCCCTGCGTCACCATTGTCACCCTGCCCATGGAGGTGCTCAAAGCTGAGCACACCTGGTTATACACCTCCTGCTTTAGAACACATGTCTACTCCCAACCCAAAACATCCCAGCCCCACAGGTCAAAAGGCATTTTCCAGTTTGTGAATGCATCAGTGGTGTTGGTCTGCAATCAGAAGCCATACCCATTCTCAGCTCACAGTTGCAATTTCTGGTTCAGAGAGGCAGCTCCAGTGCTCGATGGGCGTTGCAGTCCCCCATGAGTCTGGTTCCAGTCTGGTTCCTCAGATGGGCTACCAGCTGTCCAAGAAGCCCCGCAGTCACAGCACTCCTCTGATGTTCTCTGACAGTTCAGAGAGGCAGATTAGCTGTGATGCCCACCTTCAAGAAGAAAGAAGAGAGGATGAACACCCAAATGATGACTCAGAGGGCACAAAGGTGGCATTTCCATCTTTCAAAAGTTGTGGTTGGTTTGGGGATATTTTTTTTTTGTTGTTTGGATCAAAACAAATTAAGTTTCAGCTGAAACAGCCCAACCTGAGCTGAAAACATGAAGGATTTTTTTTTTTTTCCTAGAAATGTTCATTTTGCAATTTTAGTTGTTGCTAGTAGACACTTTGTTACCAGAAGACTTATTCTGGGCCTGAAATCTGTGCTTCTCACTCTCCAAACACTCCTAGACATAGGCTGTTAAAAGGAGCAAAGCCATTACAGTGGCAATTCAGTGACGAGCTCCAAGGAAGCTGTGAACAACACAACTCTTCAGTATTAAAGCTGTGAAATTGGCATTGAGAGGAAGGAATGGACTTGTTCACAGTAAATCTCTCCATTGGGCCCTTTCCATGATGCACAAGGCCTTAAGCAAATCCAGGAATTAATTCTCTTGGAGGTATCTCTTTGGCAAGTCTCGATACTGGCCAGAACGTGGTGAGAGAAAGTCTGAATTGCTTGTGTTTGCAATTCAAAATACTGTTTCAGGATTCTCTCTACAGTAAAAGCCCAGGAACGTTTCTAACATTTGTTCCCATTTAAAAATGCTTATTTAGGCTCTATCCCTACAAACTCTGACACAGCCTTCCTGAGAGCCAAGGCAGCACTATGACTCCCAAGGGACTGGTGGACAGCGAGGTTTAGTGGCCTGACAAAGATCATATTTGGAAGGATGTGGAGAAGTAGGTGCTTCAGTCTGACTGGGAGCAAACAAGTGTCCTGGCTGTTGGACTACCAGTCTTTCTCATGGTTGAACAACTTACCTAGACATAAGCCAAATCATGCTTGCTACCTTTAAGAGCTTATTTTCTTTAAAAAAATCACTAGGATAGGACAGGCAGGTGAGATAGGCTAGATGTTATGGTAGAAGCAAGGGAAACGAAAGCAGTGCTGTATTAAATCAGCAACGCCAACTTGCTTGTCAGCCTAGCAGTGACCAAAGAAGCAATTTCCAAGCCTCCTTCCTCAGCTCTGAAAGTCCAGGCAAGAAGAATCACAGTGCAGATGAAAGAAAGCAATTATCTAATGTGCCAAGGAAAAGAAGGAAAAGGCGATTGATGTATGACTGGGGAGGCAACTCCCAGGAGCACACAGATCCCATGGGTCTCACAGTCCTACACGTTGAAGGAGAGTTGTCCTTTTTTGATGCAACACCATGCAATGCTCATCACCAAAACTGGATGCAAGGTCCAGATATGGTCTAACAGGCACTGTTTAGAGATGGGTAATTGCTTTCCTCAAGCTCAGCACATGCCAGGATGCTGTTGGCCACCTCTGCTGCCAGGGCCTGTTGCCCACCAGGACCTTCAGATGCAGTTCAGCAGAGCTGGTCCCCAGGCAGGCAGCCCCCCACCCCAGTTTTCCCCCAGTCCACTCTTTTATGAAGTTTCTGCCCTTGCTGGTTCTCCACTGACTAATAACATGCGAACTCCTACACCACATCTGCCTGCCTTGGTTGGCATGTTTATAAATGTAATTTATCACACAGCTCTCGTGGGTTTTTTTTGCCTAAAATGGGCCAAAGCCTCATAACTTTGGCCCCAGATCTGCTGAGATTACAATCATCTGTGGGTATCAAAGTTCAGTAGAAATGCATAATCAGGTAGAAGGACATGCACACAAGGCATGACCACCTAAAATTTACTTCTCAAGGAAGTCTTGCCTGAAACTCAAACGGCGTTCAGTGCCCTGGAAAGAGCAACAGAAATATTCTATCCTAGAACACTAGATTTTGGTTAACTGGGGTTTTAAAACATGGTATAGTCTAGAAGAGAATGCATTTGCTTGCAGAATGTGTCTAGCGTGTATTACTGCTCAGCAAAGGAGACACAGATCTGAAGCGGGGGGTATTTTGCAGCTCTTGAATTCCTCTCCCTTTTGGGCATGTCTCCAACTTGTGTAAACAGCCAATGACTGTTGCAGATCTACAGCAAGTATAGGTGCCTCTGAAGATCTCCTGGTGGCAGACTGAGGCTCCATACCATCTTGGGCCAGACCTCAGCCGCTGCAGGGTCTGAGGATGAGCGCTCAGCCTCCCACCGCATGTCCGTGTAATTCACAGGGTAATGGCTCAGAAGTACTTCTGTTTCTGATTTTTTTTTCTTTTTCTTTCCTGACTGCAAGGAAATTTGTCTCTCAGCCAAGCCATCTTAGAGAGCAAGAGTGGCAGAGGCAGGAAAAAGGCGGATTTGGCATCGCGCTTTCGAGACTGTTCATTTTAGGTAAGGCGCAGACATTGGATAGCTTTCATGGAGACTCGACATATCATTCAATTTCCTCTTTCTTCCCCTGAATCCAAACACTCCATGGAGAAAGACTGAGAATTCAGGCAATGGCTGATGGGGGAAATGTCTCATTTCACAAAGTAAAGGGCAAGGACAGCCCTTTTTCCCCTGTTTTGGTACATTCAGAGCTCTCAGTCTCCCCTAATTATTGCTGATTTAAATGGTACTGAGAGACACACCCTGTGCTGTAAAATACAATCCTCGGGAGGTAGAATAGCAGCCCCTTTCTGACAAGCATCTGGAAGGTAGAAGAGGTTGTGTCAAATTGTGGGCCCTTGAACTGCACAAGCTGGAATAAATATGTTCAAAAGGATAGTTCTCGGAATGGAAAATCATGGGAAATTAAAGAAAAAAAACACTGCTTGGATCTAAATTCTTATGAAGCTTAAGAGGTTTTCATCAATACGAATCTGAGTGCTGTGAGATCCTGGGAAAATTCACCCACCTGGCAAGCCAGGCTTTTTCATTAAATACAGTTTGGAAGGGGGAAAACCATCATCTGCAAGGTGATGTAAGGGACTCCTAATTAATGTCGATGGAGAATTTAAAGGCCTAATGTCTCCCAGCCGAGGCACATGATTTCATTTCACTTCTGACAACTGCAAACCTGTGGAACCTACAGTCAAATATTTCCACTCTACCCTTCCTCAGTGTCTACACATGCAGAAAGTCACTGTTTGCAGCAGACCTGCTTACTACAGACAGCATTGGGGACTGTTTACAACCCTTCTTATAGTCTCTGGAAAGAGAGTTAAAGTGTTATTCACTTTGCAAGGGTGCCTTCTCGAGGAAAGCAATGGTAGGAGAGGGGTCTCCGAAAGGTCCAGGATGTGTTTCTGCTCCACTAAAATCTTCCTTTATGCCCTTGGGCAAGTCACATAGACAAGTCCTCCTCTAGGACTACCTTTTTTTTTTTAAACAATGAGGGTGGTGAAACACCGGCACAGGTTGCCCAGGGAGATTGTAGATGCTCCATCCCTGGAAACTTTCAAGACCAGGTTGGACAGAGCTCTGAGCAGCCTGATCTAGTTGAAGATTTCCCTGCTCATTGCAGGGAGGTTGGGCTTGATCTCTAAAGGTCCCTTCCAACCCAAACCAGTCTATGATTCTATTGCCTTGCAACGAGTGGCACTGCTGAAGAGACAGAGCCTTAAGGGTGACCCCAACCCATCTGCACCCCATCATATCATGAGTGAGCAGAAGGTCAGTCCTGCAAAACAGGAATCATAAGCAGCAGTGCGCCACGGAGAGTGGAAGCCAGGGGATAGGAAAGCTGAAAAGATTTTTTTCAGGAGGAAAGAGAAAAGCAAAAGCTTCTTGCCTTCATTGTTACTGGAAGGAGCAGAGGAAGACTGAATCCAAGATCCAGTTATGAAGTGAGTAGTCATGAAATTTAAACCCTACAGGTATTATCAAATGACCTCCACATATAAAACAGAAGCAAAGAGGGGAAAAATGGATTTACCTTTATATGAGAAAATACCCTGAAGAGGGACAGGGTCCCTCTTTTTGGGGAGGGGGTCACAGATTCCTTGTTGTACGGTGGCATGACTAAGAAGGTGCAGCAAACTTCCTTCTAGTAACTCTGATCCTGGGCATAACTCTTCTCTCTGAAACAGAGAGCTACAATAGGTTGGAGGAGTCATAATCCTCTTTCCAAATACAAACAAAAGCCAAGATAGAGACACCGCCACTGAAGACTTAATAGTCCTCCACATCCTTTTGTCCCACCACAAAATGTCAACAACCATACTGCTGCTTCATCCTCCCAAGAGCTTACGAAATACTTGGATATCATAAGGAATATATACTGAAAGAATATGATCTGTCTTTTCCAGAAAAAACAGGGCTTTGAGGACATGAGTTCTGAGTTGAAGAGACAAGCATCAAGATGGAGAGCAACCACCTTTAGAATAATGTTTGCTTAGGAAAGAATAGGTTTAAATCACTCATTAGTAATTTTTAGGCAGAGAATTACCAGCAAGTTTCCAGCCACCAAGACAAGAAGGCTCTGAAGCCATGCTTTAAGTAGCAGAGAAGGGCCAAAACACTCCCAGAGCTGTAACAGAGCTGGACCATTTCATGTAACCCAGCATCCCTCAACCACAGGGACCTCAGCCCAGTGACCCCAGAGGATTTTCAGCTCTTATTTATAAGAATGAGGCCATGTATGGAATTGAAATTGATCAATTCTTTGGCCTAGGACCATTCCTTGTTTTAACCCAACCTTTGTCTGGAATTGGAGTGGAAAGGGCCAAATGAAGATATTAAACACAGCTGCCCTGGCTTGCTTGTCCCAGAAGGAAGCTGGTGTTGCCAAATAACTTCTCAGCCACCCTGTTTCCAAGTACATGCACATCCTCTGGCAGGTAGCTGAACTTTGGGGTGGCAGCCTGACCAGAACTATAATATTCTTGAAGTTCATTGATTCCTATTATCTAATCATGCATAGAAAGGTTTTCATAAGAAGTCTGGAAAGAAAAGAAACCCAGAAGCTGAGAATACAGACTTTCCCTTTGACCACATTCTTCCCAAAAGTTTGGAGAAGTTTCAGTCTGTAAATGATGTAGGTGGCAGGTGATCAGCTGCAGCTATTGTACCTCCATCTTTATGGTCTAAAGCAGTGGGAAATTTACAGCAAATATTTCAGCTGAAGCAAAACAGAGGTGAAATTCTCCAAAATTCTTCTCAGTTGCTTCATAAGACATTGATTTTCAAATGTTCCCTGTATGGCATCTACCTCTAGCTTGAAGGTACCTACTTGAACTTCAAATAACTGCCTGCATTGTCTTTGGAAGAATCTAGGAAGGAAATGCAGTACTTCACCTGTATCTCAGTAAAACCAGGGTAAAAAAAATTCACATGGGCAAAGAAACAAGTCTTTCCTAATCTCATGACTATTCTGGCATTCCAAAGGATTGCTACACGTAAGACATCCCAAAATTTCACAAGTAAACCCACCAAATTTTACAATCACTTGTTACCTACACAGGCTAATATGGCATCTTCATATGAGACTTCTGCTCTCTTCTTCTATTTAGCGAAAGCAGATGGCAGGTTGCTGTTCAGTTTAGCGCTCAGCAATCAAACTAAAACTGAACCAGAAGAAAAAGGTCCCCTCCACACACAGGCTTACTTGGAGCATTATCAGACAGTGGAACTAATTGCCACATGTTGCAAAGGGCAAGAATATAGAGAGATCCAAAAAACAAGCTAGACACTGGATACAAGTCAAAGGAATATCAAGACTGGATGGAGACAGTAGGTGTTGCAAGGTTTTTCATTGCCTGGTTAGAAGAGTTCTGGAAAGGGTCTATATCAGAAACCATACTATATCAATATTATTAACCTATGAACTTACAAATTAACCTGCACCAGCCCTGTTGTGAGATTTTCTGTATTGCTATTTACAGCATTTACTTTGGACCACCAGTGCAGATAGGACACGCAGTGGAGCCTGGAACTAGTCTAAAACCATCATTCCCCTATGATGGGAAAACTCAGTGATCATCTTCTCCAAGGAGCACATAATGAAGATGGGGTTGGGCTCCCAAGCCCCAGCACTTGCATCCCTGGAAATGCTATTAGCTTTGGCTCATTGACTTCACATTCATGACTTTCCAAGTCCTCCTACCCACCTCTTCCTCCAGGGACAGCCCCACCCTGGCAATGGCTTTTACTGCCGCCTGGCCCAGCAAGTGACAGAGTAAGTGAGAATCCAGGAGGGAGGAAACGCTGGAGCCGAAGGCATCTCCCTCAACCGGAGCGGACATTGCTGACTCAAGAACCTGTGAGCATATGCTGACAGCAGCCAAGACTGGATGCGCTTACGGCACTTCCTAGCCCAGCCCAGGGCACTGAATAACCCAGAGAAAGGAGGGAAAGATGGAGTAAAAAAAAAAAAAATGGTGTGTAGGGGGGGAAATATCTCGCTGCTCAGTATGAGCAAATATAGTTTGAGTGTGACATGCTGTGAGATGCTGCTAGGAAGCTACTTCATGCTCCCATCCCTATATCACCATCTCTGCCCCAGCATATGCAACAGGCTGGTCAGGAGCTCCTCCTGAGAACTGCAGATGCTTAATGGACCTTGAGAAACAGCCAGTCCTGGGATGGGGAACAGCATTGAGGAAACCATCTCTCGACACAGAAAGCAGAAACCCTTCAACCTCAAAGAAGGAGTGGCAGCCAGTGGGAAGAACAAGCTCTTTCTCATATACCACATCTCATTAAGGAAAATGCTTTGTATTTATTCTGGTATTCACCTCACCTGACTTCCAACCTCCATGCCAGTCATTCAACCTAAACTCACAGCTTGGACTCCTTCTGTCAGGAGAGTAGAAGTAATGTGTCCCAAGGGTTTTTTGTCCCATCCTGAGTTGGGTGTCCAAGTTGTTTGAGAAAGATGTCTCAGAAGTACAGCTCTGTCTCCAGTGACAAGGGCAGCCCATGCAACTGACTTATCCCAATACATCTAACAAATATTACTACCTCGCCCCCGGCAAACCTTGTCTTGCCTATAGCCTTCCAATCATCATGGAAATCCCAGATTATTACTTGTCTAGACAACTCACAAATATTTAATTTAGGTCAAGTAGGAAAGATGGAACCCATCAGCAAGACCAAATTTCATCTCTGCATGAATAATGATAGCTTTTAAAGCTAATGAGGTATTCTGACAAAAAAGAAAGGAAACATTAGGTTAGACGTGCTTCTCCACAGTATCTCTAGGACACAAAAGCTAAAAAGACAGTTAAATTGCTGTCATTTGACATAATATCTAACAAAAATCAAAAGTCATAAGTATATGAGGAAAAAAGACAACACTTCACTGAAAAAGTTGATTCCAACTTTTCTGATATTAGAACTTAGAGAAATCAAATTTATATAGTATTTAAGATAGAATTGCATTTTCTGAGAAGAAAGTCAGTCTGTTACAGCATTTAAGTAACTAGTATGTACAAATCCAGAGAAGATATCAGCCCCAGCAACACTTCCCTGCCGAAAGGGGTCCTTGCCTACTTCTACCTGTCAAACCCTCGTCATTAGCATCTCACCATTTCAGCTGAAGCAGGGTTGCCTGTCCAACACAAAGCTCAAAGGCCAAGGGGAAGCCGAAATATTCGTTTTCTTTGGCATTGCCCAGAACATCATCATCTTTCGGTTGTCTTTGCAGTGATGGTCTTCCAATTGCATGTTGAGAGCAACATGCCTTTTGCCATTAATGGGGCCTGTGTCACATCCCTGTTTGAAAATCTTCACTGTTTTCCTTCGATATTATACATTTAAAATAGGTCAGGACCCCACAGATCTTTCAATACCTCTAGAACTAAGAGAGCTGAATCCTATCCCGCAAATACGTTATTTAAGTTAGTCTGGAACAGATTAAGACAAACTTCCCCCATTTAGTGCAAGTTCATCAATGAGCAATATGGCTTTGTTGCTTTTCTGGACCTTCCCCAAACAACTGTTCAGTGTAAGGATCACTTGCTCCAAAACATCCCTGGTTTTGATTTTGTGGGAGAAAGGATTGACTGATATTTACAAAACCAAACCAAGCCCATTTTTCCCATTCTGCTTTCCGCAGGCCCAGTAGTTCTGCTAAAATAGCCATCCTTACAATACCGCGCTCTTCTGCTTTTGATCTCAGCTGGAGCCAGGAAACACCAAAGAAGCCACAAAACAGGATGGGGGAGGGAGGAAGGGGGAAGACTGAGCAAGAAAAGTTAATTGAACTTTTCTGAACCACAGAAAATGTTCATGGGATGATCTCATTTTATGGGTCTATAATCAATGTGCCAGTCCCTCAATCATCTTTAAGGGCTGAAATACATCAACAATTTTGCTTGGAATATGGCAAAGAAGGGAAAAGATCATGAAGTAGTGGGAGAAAGATACCTTTCGTGCATTCAAGGTTGTAGAAACTTCAAGGATCAAAGCACCATCCAAGAGTCATTCCATCAGCGGTCTACTGAGAAGTAGCTACTTCTGACATTGCCAGCAGTCTCCAAGAAGAGATACTTCCTTCTTACTAAAACCACCCAGGCTTATTTGAAACATGCTTTTTCTATGGACAAGAGGAGTTTAAAAATTTTCCAGCTCCTCCCTCCATTAGCTGCTTTCTAGGTGTCCCGTGTTCAGCATGTCCTTTAAGACTGGATCTAATATCACATCAAGGCTTACCCAGTGCTGAGGTGCTTCAGAACAAAGGTTTCAGCTCACGCTCATTTTCAACATCTGCTGAGCATGCAACTTTTGTCTCAGAAGTCTATGAAGCACGACGGGCTTTCAGGGTTGTAGGATCACTGACCCTTGCTGATGCCAGCTGCCATAGCAAACAGGATTTTTATTAATGCTGGAGCATAAGCTGCAAAAGGTGGTAGAGAAGCAGGTACCTCATCTGAAGGGAAGAAATGAAAGCCAGGGGACCACACGGAGCTCTGCAGGAGAACGCAGGGAGAGTCAGAGCAGACATACTAAAGAAGCCACTTCTGGAATTTCAAGGTACAGTGATGCATCGAGAGCTGACCTGGGCAAAAATTCAACTAACCGGCCCAAATTCAGCTCACCCTTCAGGAGCTATGCTTCAGACCAATGCCCCCAACTTCCCACCTAGATCACACCAGATTATTCCCAGTTTGGTCTTGCAAACTGTCACTGGGTGCTGAACAAACTCAGCCTGTACATCATGCAGCAGTATTCGCTTAGAGAGTCTTCTTCAGCCTAGCTTGATGTAAAAAAAAAAGCCTCCTAAGGGGAGCCCCAGCTGTGTATCTTTTCAATGACTGTTTACTGCCTAATTCCCAAGCCTCATTTCTTCCCTTGCCGCTGAGAAAAGAAAAAGAGAGAAAGGGAAGAGAAAAATGGGTCTTACAAGCCAGCAGCGGCGGCAAGAAAAATGGAAGTGATCGTCATTGATTTTTCACAGTTGTTACTCAAAGGCCAGGATTACAAGTTCACAGGGAGGCCACTGGCAGTAACCCCAGTCTACAGTTAATGTGTTCCATCCAGAAACTCCCTTGCAAAAGCCATCCAGTTCCTATGAATCTCAGTGATAAGTTGAAGCTACCCCAGCAGATAATGGAAAAAATATGTTCAAAATACAATGCACCTGTCTGATTACACAAAGGCATTACCAAAAGAAAAGGGATGCAAAATGTATGGGTGCGTAACCACTTACTGGATCAAATCCTCCTACACCATAAAGCTATCTCTCTGACTTTGGCATCATTGGCCTTTCAGGAAAGAGTTAGGCTCATTTCTGTTGTGATTACTTCCCCACCAAGAGTAAAGAGATGCTTTCATCTGGAATGCAGGAGGAGCTGAGATGACAGCTGTTGTGATTCTTTTTTTCTTCCCCCCTTTCCAGTGGATGGTGCTGAAATCCAAGTTTAGTTTTTCAATTGCACTCATCACCCAAAAATGTGCATGCTTTGTATTAGAATTATCTCAAACATTTGCACCTGGAAAAGGGAAAAAAACAAAAATTAAAAGAATTTCCAGTGGCCTGGTTTGGAAAGCCGCAGAATAACATTTCCACTGATTGTCTGCAGTAACTCCCTGGTTTAAAAAAAAAAATCAGAGACCAAACACACCTATTGGATCACCCCTTCTGTTTCACTAATGTGGATTCCTGCCCCTAATTATATTGTCCATTTTAGTATTAAAAGCTGCAGCCAACACGGCTTACACACACACCACCACCACCTCCGGGCAATTCCAAACCAAATAGATTTCACTGATGGCCTAATGATCATCTTCATCTCATCTTATTACCTCATTATTATAACCTCATTAGACCACACTAAGCAATACATTACCCTCCACAGTGTTGACATCTTCACTATTGTTAAACTATTATCATGTCCCTGCTTTAGCTGGGACCTCTTTCCAGCTTACATTAATCACAGGCCCCAGAACAGATGATCCAGTGCAGGATGTTGTACTTTAAATATTTCTTCTTAAAAAGAGTCTCGCCAGCTCTTCAGTTATCACTGCTTCTCTTAACTCTCTCCAATTTGTCCACGTGTTTCTGGGCACATGTTGCACAGAAGTAAACACAGCAAGTCAAATTTACTCAAGTATTGACTCTGCTTTAGGCCAAGACAGCTTCAAGGTGCCAAAGTTTTCCTGAAGGTGCCAAACCCTCCCCAGGAGACCAAGAACCAGATGCAACATTGGTTTCTCCAAACAAGAACCCAGCTCTTTCACCTAGCTTGTCTGGACCAAAGTAAGGAGGTCAGGCATGTGCCCCAAGGTCATTCAGCAAGCCAGCGGTCAGAGCAGCTGATTGGGGACAGCAAGTCCAAAAGTGGAACCCATCTGCTCAACTTCCCACTGCTTCCTTCACTTAGTTGCAGCTTTCATGGCTTTGTAGCAGACCCCATGCACATGGGGCAGCGGGCTGAAGGGATGGGGCTTGGGTGAGACTAATGCAATATCTGTTCAGTAATCAGAGAGCAAAGGAGGTCATACTGTTTCCATCCTACAATGAGATTTGGACTGGCTGATGGGAATATATGCATACTCATAGGTATATGAAGGTATATGTATCATGGGTATACAGCCAGCAGAGGGGAAAAAGCCTGTGAGTATCAGCTACAACCTCAGAAGGCTTTCTGTAGAAATTGGTATGACTTCTGGCCAGCCAGAAATGCACATTCACTTCGCTCTGCCAGACGCTGCAGACAACACAATTTCACATTGCTCTCTAAACACACAACCATCTCAGGTTAGCCCAAAATACTGTGGTCTCCCCAGCTTATTTTGCCTTTTTCTTTTAAATCTTAGAAAGCCACTTACCTATGGAAAAGATAAAGGACTTTCATTTTTTTATTTTCTTTTTTCCTCCTATCTCTCATTTCCACCTGAAATAGTTCTACTGACTTCCAAAACAGCATTTTTCCGGATGGATTTAACTCTCACCAGAATTATTACCCAGCTCTATTCTTCTGAAGCTGTGGTTTTAGGCAACCTTGAAAACATTTAAATACGTAATTATAATAATTTACAATTCCCTCAACTACCCCCTAGACAGCAATTGCTAAACAATAGCTTTTTCCCTTTTCCTACTATTCCCTAGCCCCTCTGTAAGAGCAGGGGAGAACAGCATACTGCATAGCATAAATCATAATATTTAACAGATTTCTGGACCACAAGTCTTGTCAGACCTGCAGAAATATATCATATTAATTATATATAATATCAACTATTGCCTACTAGATAACATTTTATGTGTATACACGCTATTTTTTATAGAACCACAAAGACGACTGAAAGCCAACAGCACTAATGTTAAACTTTTGCCTGAAGAGCACTTTTGCATGCATGTCATTCTGACTGAAAACAAAAAACACTACCAGTTAAGTGATCTCTCCCGCACCATATTTGCAATCAGGAAGCAATTATGCCATATGCACATGCTTCTGCTGTGATCTCAAAAGGGAATCTGCTCTTGATCTAATGTTACTTAACATTTTTATCACTGATGTAAAAGAACATATGAAATAATTGCTGTTAAAGATGGCACAAAAGGGAGTGAAAAAGATTCTCCTGGCATTTTCCACCTAAACTATGCAAGAGAACATCTACCACCACTTACTATCCAGTACCTGTGGCTAAGGCAGCAGGTCCCGTTTCCTTCTCACCAGCAACTCTGTTGTGTACGTGCTATTTTGAGTCACCCTTTCACACAGCCAACAAACAAGGGAGTATATGAGATTAATATTAATTGGGCTTGAAGGCACCTTGAGAGCTTCATGGCTGCCCCAAATCAGAAACACGCATGCCAAACCCATGTGAATACCTCAGTGTTCAGACCCCAGGAGGGCTCGGCTGGGCTTTCTCCAGGAGCCTCTGGCAGGCAGGGAGCTGAACCTGGGTCACATCAAGCCCTAATTGTCTGCCCCAACCATGGGCCGGCTTTCTCCTCTTACAGGGCTGCAATTCCAGGAACAAGGAAAGTAGGTCACGTTCAGCAAGTACATTCCCAGAGAGTCCGAAATCCCAAGACATGCTTGAGGCCACAGATGAGGTGGGACCCAAAGTCAGCCCCTGAGCATATACACAAAATGATGAGAAGAAAGATGGCATGTTCTTTACGTACGGTATTCATGAGACCTGACCAGAGAGACCGTCGCATTCTGGTGTCCACATTTCAGAAAGGACATTGGGGTAAAAAAAAAAAGGAAAATTGGAAATGGTTCAGGAAAGAGCTATAAGTATGGTTTGAGGTCTGGGAAACCTGCCATAAGTATCTCAAGCTAATAGCTTATCCAGGAGAAGGTTAAGAGGTGACTTGATCACAGCCCACAAGTACCTGCAGAGGGAAGAGATTTTTGATAGCAGACAGCTCTTTAATCAGCCAGCTGATGACTACCTAATGAAATCCAAGAGTCAGAAGCCAAAAGGAGGCAAATTCAGGCCTGAAATGAAATGGAATTTTTCTGACAATGTGGGGAATTAACTGCTGAAACAGTCTACCTCAAGACACCCTGGGCTTTTGCTTGCTTGGAGCTTTAAATCAAACCAGTTATCTTTCAAGAGTCTGGGTGGGATTCACATCACCCCTTTTTCTCTCTGCAACTAGTAAGAAGTCATCTAGGTATTTGGTTTAATGATCACCAGAGAGGGGAAACTCCAGTGGGCAGTTTTCCCCCCTGTTTTGTTTTTTTTTTTTTTTTAAGGGGAAAAAACCCAAAAAAGCACGTTGTATATCAGTGTTTCCCCCTCCTACAAGCTACTTTAAAGTAGGGAGATATCAACAGGTCTCTCCACCTCTCAGGAGGCAATGGTCAGGTCATGGCATACATATGATTTCATCCCGAGTGCTGGTCATCTCTCAGACCCATCTCAAATGTGAGGGCCTTAACCCATCTGGCTGATGGACCAACAGCGTGTCCACATTGATCAGTTACTTGGGTTGGAGGCTACAGATCCACTAAGCTTCCTGACTTGCTGTCACTATGCCTCAGTGAAGGCAATCTAGAAGAGCTACAGAACAAGAAGGGGCCATTCCCCAGCCCTCCTGACAAGTACGTAAGTCCAGGAGCACGCCTTCCCTGCTCCAGTGCAAAAGCAACCTGAAAAACTGAAATCGCTGCTGCTAGTTCTGGGAATTTCCACATGGTTTGCAGTCCAAACTACATTTACGGGAAAACTCAAGCAATGGTAGCATCCAGCTCCTCGAGGACCTGCAAGCACACTCCAAGAAGGCGTCAGGGGAAGGCAGGAGTCTCAGTAGTTCGGATGCTTTCCAAGCAAGGGCTGAAGCTTGGATACAATCGGCAGCTTCACGAACAGCGTAAGCATCCCTCGGGTCAAACAAGCATTCATCTACCATAGCTGACAGCTCTGCACAGTGGCTGGAGGATTCATTCCTTTAATTAGTGTTTGAGAGACACTCAAACACAACAGCACCGAGGGCTGTAACAGCAGACTGATGAACGCTTGGGAACATTGGTAAATGGTATCGAGAGAACAAAACGCTGCCTTTTACTGCTGTGCTTCTGGCTTTGCAAATTTATCCAGAGCAAGACAGTTTCCGCAGGCAGTTTCGTTTGCCTGAGCCTGGGGTTGTTACAAACCAAAATGCAAAGAGAGACTATAAACCTGACTCCCTTTCATCTCCCTCACCCCAAATAAATCTTGGCCATTTATGTTTAGTAGCCAGTGAGCTATTAGGAGACAGTAGACTTTCCAGGGCATGTTTCCGAAATGCAACAGCAGACAGAGCAATTGTTGCTTGGGGACTTCTCGGAGTTTTTACAGTTTCCATAGAAAACTCAGGCTGTGAGTGTTTGTGGGCCTTTTTTTAAAAAAACAGTTTTCTTTTTAGCCGATTTCCAGTCTGGTGTCTGTTCAGACCTGCCTCCGACATCCCTCCTTCCTTCCTTTTACTGTGTAATAATTTTAAGACGACTGAAGCTCACTGCTTGCTCAAATCTACCTCATTCTCAGAAATTGCAAATGAACCACTTGATCTGGCAACAATTCACAGCTGCAGAGCAGGCATGTGTGTGCTGGCCTCATCTCAGCTCCCTGGCAGGGCAGGACCTGAGCACTCACACTTCTCCCCACTTGCTTATTTACACCCCAGCATTTGTGGGGATGAGGGATAGGATGGAGCTACCCCATCCTGCCGCCACCTCTGGTCAGGGTGGCTGAAGGATTACTACACTACAAACCCATCACATACTTTCCATAAAGGCTTGGAGAAGCACCAGAGAAGAGAATTGGGGACCACGCAAGGTTAAGGCGGCCCATGTAAGCACCAGCTCCCATGGACTTCAGCAGAGCAAAGCAGACTGGTTTGGAGGCCCTGGGGTGCTTAATGAAGCAATAGTCTTAAACACCATCTTGCAAGATGGCCAGATGACTCAGTTTCTAGCGATTTCTCATGACCATGTCTGTCAGAAATAGAACTCAGTTTTCCTGCTGCATGCTCATCCTATAAAGCTGAAGCAGGGGGATTAAGCCATTCCTCAAACATGTGCAAAACCCAAACACTCCTGGACTGTGGAAATTTTGGAATTTGACTCTGCGTTAAGGGACCAGACCCCAATCCGGTTACAACACTAATAATCTACCAAAGAGCTCATGTTTGGAGCTCCCCTCTCGGGGCAAAGCCCAGCTCAAGACAGTGAGTCAGCTGACCTTTTCGGGTGCTGGATCAGGCCCTGTCTTCTGTCATGCAGGAAGAATTGCTGTCTCACTGCAGAGCAGGAGGTGCCAACGCTAGGCAAGGTCAGCCTTTGCTTTTGTCATGATCCTGCTGGCGCTGAGCAGAGCCAGCCGGTGCTGTGACTTTCTGCAGATCTCCGATTTCTCAGTTCACAAGCAGATCTGAGAAACTGGAAAAGAGATTCTCTTCAGGTCAGACCAAAACAGAAATATTTAAAGATTTTCAGCAAACCAAAGAGCCATAAAAGCGTCACTGTAAGGTCGAACGCAGCCCATCACCAGACTCAAAATGAAATGTCTTGTTTCCTCCTTGAGCTTATTAAAAGCTTTTATTAAAAATAAAAATGAACATAAATTTTGAAAGGAGAACTTTACTTCAAATCCAAAGTTGAAACTTCTTGGTTAAAAAGACTGAAATGAGCCATTTAATTTTTTTCCCCCCACTGTTATTTAAAGGGTTGGATGTTTCCATCAGAACAATTTGTCCAAAATCAACACAAATTCCAGAAATGCTTCCTTTGAACCCAGTGTGCATTTTTCAGTGAAAAACAAAGTTGTGGCTGAGAAGACCTGCTCAGGTCCAGCTGGGATGCAGCTCACGATGAGGTTGCTCAGTTTCTGCCACAGGCATGACAGCAGAAGGTGCCACACAAGTGCTCCCTAACCCCTGTCAAGCAAGCAGCCAAAATTAATCTGTCAGTGAGCATAGGTCTGAGCTTACACATCACTTGGCTGTCTAAAGCAAATGTGGACTTGTCCTCATGAGTCGTTTTGCAAACAAGGTTGTGGGTGCCATAATCTCCACCCTAGAAAAAGGGACCTGTTAGCCATAGGACGAGAGGAAATGGGCTTAAGCTGTGCCAGGGGAGGTTTAGGTTGGAAATTAGGAAAAATTTCTTTACAGAAAGGGTGGTCAAGAATTGGAACAGGCTGCCCAGAGAGGTGGTAGAGTCACCATCCCTGGAAGTGTTCAAAAAACGGGTAGATGTGGCACTTTGGGACATGGTTCAGTCTGGTCTACCCTTGATTGGCTTAGAGTAGACTTGGCAGTGTAGGTTAATGGTTGGACTGGATGATCTTAAAGGGCTTTTCCAACCTAAATGATTCTATGATTCTATCTGGTGCTGCTACCACCTCTGGCAGACACGGCTAGGTGTGGGAGCAAACACAGATGCATGTCCTAACTTATCTGAACATCACCATAACACATGCCATCATCTCTGATTGCACTGACCCATCCTTCCATACTTAAAGGAGTGAGCACAAAGCCAGCTCCATCCTATTCATTTATGTATTTCACATGTGACCCCAGTGGAGCTTTCAACATGAAAGCCAAGGAGTGACCCACACATCTGGATATCCAGGGGCTGGAGATGAAGGTGGGAACTTTGGAATCTTTCTCCACCTGATCGGGAGCAGGGCCAGACCACAGTTGTCCTAGGTGCTGGCTGAAAGTTCTCAAGCACCACAGGGCTACTACTGGCTATTCCACTGTGTTTAGGTATTGTCCTGTCAATGTGATTCCCCGTGAACGTGGGGAACCCTTTCCATTCCAGATATGAGCAAAGCTAGGATTTTCACAACAGCAAAAGAAAACAGAGGTTGTTTAAACCAGCTTAACACTTTCAGACAAGGGCAAAACAAGTCTTCAGGGGAAAAAAAAATCTCAAGTGCCTACCACATCAGACAAAGGTTGCAGCCCATATCTGCAAGTTTTTACAACTTCAATTAGTAAAAAAGGTTAGAAGTGTGCCAGAAAGTTAAAAATAAAACAAAAAGTACTGTTCTCTATGAAAGTGCAAGGAGGTAAAAGGGAAATGATCTCCCACAGTTGGAGTAAATTGTCACTGGAAATTTAATTCCAACCATCACTTCATTAGTTAGGTGTCTTGTCATACAGCCATTTCCAGTGGGACACAGGGCTTAGGACCAAGAGACATGCTGGCACCTGAACAACCTCCTGTTCTCACCTCCTTATTGCTCTGCCCCAAGCTGGGGCACCCAGCGGTTAGCCTAACCTAGAAGGAAAAAGGAAGAAGCCCCAAGCTGCAGTCAAGGACTGACCAAGTCAGAAACAGAAGTTTTGGACATACCAGTCCCAGAAGAGGACAGCAAGCAGAGGTTGTGCAGGGACGAGGGCACGAAGCAGGAGCAAACCAGTCTGCACATTCCCAGCAAGACTTCTGCAGACCCTTGCTAGCTGTCCACCTCCCATCCGCAAAGCTGAGCTCAGCACAGGGTCTGCTTTCCGAAATCCCAGGAGCCGAAAGCCGTCTCCTGAGTAGTGACTTACCCACACCTTGGCCATCAGTCAGTCACACCAAGGCAAGATCCTGCTGTCATCAGCAGCGACCTCAAGGCAGCGCACCCAGGACCTGATCGTAAGGTAAGAGCAGACGTACTGCATCAGGCCACTGGTCCATCTAGACAAGCACCTGTTTCCAGCAGGCTCCCTAAGGAGACACCCAGGGAAGAGCAAGAATAGAGCAAACAGATATGATCGTTCCCCTGAGCATTCAGACTATTTACAGCTCCGGAGGTTTCCTAAGACTATAAAGGACTACTAGGGAGATGAGCCACACCAGATACCTGTATACTCCTATTTGGACAAACAAGGAAGCATCAAAACCACAAGCTTCAATGCACTGGGAGCTACAGGAATCTCTCTGATACCCCTGCTCAAAGAGCAGAGGCTGTGTCCATAAGCAGAGTGTGCAGAAAAGCTGTGGCATGCAGTTGCATCAATATAATTATCCCCAACATGCCACACAACTGTCAGCCCCATCTCAGGCTGTGGAGTTACAGCAGAGGAGGACACTGCACCAGTAACATGCAGTCCAGCAACTACTGCCACAGAGGGAAAACTTCTGCTAGACTCAGCTCCAGCCACACTGATTTTCCTGAAGCCATGTCATTGCATTGGCAGAGGGAACATGGAAAATTTTCTCAACCCTTCCCAAAAATACTTGGGAGCAAAACACAGCTAATGGGACTTGTGCTCCAAAGTCAGATAGGGACATTTTAACATCTCTCCTTCTGCCTAGGGGACAGACTAAGTCTCTCTTACAAAGCCAAGCCTGGAGCAAGATGCTAAATCTAAGAAACACTCTGGGTTTTTTCTTTAAGCAAATCCTTTGCAGCAGGATATTGTGAAATCCAGACAGGGGCCACTGTTAAAATGAAATGCCACAAGCACAAAGGATAGTGCTTACAGCAGAAAGCCCAAGCGACTCCATGCATTCTCATACACTATCTATACACACACATTTTATAATTTTTAAACTGCTCTGATTCTCTGCCAGCTGCTGTAAATTTCACCTGGAGAAGGGGATCAAGTCCAGGCCTCATTAGGTTTTTATATTCTTTCTGATTGCTTTTGCAGGCCTCCAAGCCTGTCTCCAAGGGACCCCAGGGTTCAAAGATCAAATAAATTGTCTGGCAGATTTATCAGGTCTCATGGTAGGTAGCCATGTAGTAAACTTCCTTTGCTTTTCTCCCCCTCCCCCTCAATTCAACAGCAGAAAATAAAAGGGACACTAAAAAGAAGATGGTATCGCATTGCCTACTTTGTCACCTCTCTGGTTGTAGGATGCTGAGAGTCTGGTGCCTTCTGTGCAGTCTTCACTGGCAGAAAGCAGTAGCAGCACAGGAGGAGAGCAGGCAACAGCAGCAGAGTCAAACAAGCCAGAAATAAAGCTGTTAGACTGAACATCAGGAAAAAAAAACCACAAAAAAAAAGCATTTGCAAAACCACCACACTGTCTTTCATGGAGCTTTCCTCTGGGTATGCACCCTGGAGTATTTCTGCAGAGGCTGTTGCAAGCAAGGTGCTAATCAGCCCTGCCAGATGCCTGCAGGCAGCTCTGATCCCAGCAGGTCATTAGCTCAGAGAACTGCTTTTACCCTTGTTACACAGCTTCCAGTCCCGTGCTAGCGTGCAGCTGGCCAGGAGGAGTACCGGCAAAACATCCCTTGCCTCCGTAAGACCATGTATACACCAGGCTTGAGCTCTCCCTTAAACCCGTCCCTCCCTGCTGCGCTCCTGTAGCTAAAGCAGAGGAGCAAGAGGTGTTCTTTGTCCTCAGTTTTCTGCGATTAACTGAAGTCAAGAACAGACAAAAATTCTCTTGGGTTCTCTTTGAAGAAATTTCAGGTTATACACCCTAAAACGTAAGCCTGCAGCACAGTCATTTCCATTCCTGGGGGGAGGTATGGCCCAAAGGTCCTTGTTAGGAGGAACAAGCCTGAGCTGGAAGGTCAGCCTGAGAATTTGGGGCAATCCAGGGCCCACAGCACTGCCAAGCAGTGATTAGCAAGAGCAAATGAGGAAAACCAGAGGGGTTTGAGGAGCAGCAGCTGGCTTTTCAGCTGCAATGGGTTGAGGATACAGGAGAGACAAGGCTTGTAAGAGGCAGTCATAACTTATGAAACCAGAGAAGATAGATTGAAGGACAAAAAAAAGGTTAAGGTTGAAAGGCATGGGAGCCTGAAAGCTTACCGTTTTATTTTAGTTTCTTTTTTTAATCTCTGGGTAACAGAGATGGCCACACAGGAGCAGGTAGGAGCAGCAGTGCTCAGATGTGGTCAGCTATGCGACAAGACAGATGGGGCTGGTCAGGAACCCAAACCCTTTCTCATGAGGCTTAAGAGAGCCAAGGCATGGGACATGGCTCTGACGGCTGTCATTGTGGAGAAAGAGCCTCCCTACCACAGCAATGCCACCTAGACTGCTTCTGCCTAGGTCACCTCCAACAGGTGGCTGTTCTGCCATCAGACAACCTCCTTGAGATTTTGGGTGTCAGAAAAGCAACGTCATATCTACACCTTCCCATCACCCTTTCTGCCTAATAGCATCTTATGCCAGCCAACATGGGTCATCTATAGAGACATCAACCTCAGCACTGCCTCCCCTCTGTTCTTCACCCCAAAGCAGCAACACAGGGTGAGCATCACCTGTTGACATCAGGCAGGGAAGCATATGTTGAGAAGCATGACTTTCGCTCCGGTGAGCAGCTCCAGTATTTAACACAAGGGTAAGCAGGTTGTAAAAGCAGATAAAAGCCCCTCAGAATAGAGGCACAAACCTGAACAGCTCACAAGACCCAGGGATGAGCATGAAGCTTTGACCAGTGTCACAATTTCCAGATTTATTGCTGCAGTTCTGGAAAAGGGTGAATGCACAAGACCAGAGTTAGAGACATTCCTGTGCTGCCAGCAGAAATCTGTGGGGAGAAAATGCATCCAAGCATTTTACTCAGGTCTTGAGAGGGGTTTGTATCACAGGACTTCCAAGCCAGACTGATAGGTCACCACTGGTTAACTCGCAAGACGTGCCAGGAAAGAAAAGCTTTCACACAGCGGTTGAGCCAGAAGCAGAAACAACGTGGAGACAAGCCGAAACACAGCAGTGGGCAAGACCAGCTGCCCATAATGTGTCACAGGCATACTCCACCCAGGAGGGGGCAGACAGAACAGGACATTTCAGCATTAATTTGAACCTCCCAAATTTTGGTAGCACTGGGAATCCATTGCTAGGGAGCTCACTAACAGGCTTTCCTTTGTGTTTTGTTTTTGGTTTTTTTTTTTTTCCAAGGGAGAACAGACTCAAGGGGGCCACCAAGTCCCCACCCACCTACTGGGAGGGCAGCCCATACAAATGGGAACTCCCAAAACTCCATTGCTGCTTGCTCAAAGTCACTCCCTACTACGGGCTTCACCCCTAGCCCCCCGTGCATACCAGCGTTATTATATCTACATGGCGGCTAGTAAAGACATCCTGGGAGGACTTTGAATTTGATGGACATCTCGGTCCCTGGCAAGCGTATCCAGAAGGCAGCACCAAAAGACCTCAAAGAAGGAGCACTGCCCCCTCCTCAGGGCTCTGTCCTGCTTGATGCTGCTGCCTCAAAGCCCAGTGCCACATCCAGGGGCCTGGCATCCATCTGCTCACCACTGTGCAACTAAAAAGTCTCCTGGAAGACCGTCAGGGTCACCCCACAACCTCCAGGCCATGGAGACTGTGCCAATTTTGGCCTCAACGCTGCATAAAGGAGAAGTCTATGGTCAGCCAGAGCCAGCTGGACTAAGTTTTGTCTTCTGCTAAGCTCTCAGATGGTAATGCTGAGCCTAGTTAATCAACTGTAGCATTCCACCCCAGAGTTGGCTGCTCTTAGGGGAAGAGGGAAATGATTTCTATATATAGGTCAGTAAGTGCTCTGGGAATGAAAGATGCTTTATAAAAAGTCCTCCTCCTTAACATACAGCATCAGCTGTGCTTTTCAGGAGGGATTTGTTTTTTTTTTTTTTCTTCAAATGATTTTTCCATGCACCAGCTGATCTGGAGTTATCTAAATGAATTTCCACGGGCATAAAGCTTAATCTGCTCTCATTGCAGACTTCCATATATTTTTAATATGTCAAGCAGTGGAAATTTCTCAGACCGAGTCAAGGGAGCTGTGAGGTTTACTGCTCTGGAAGATCAGAAATAGCTTATCCATCTAACAGACTTACATATAATAGGAATGCATAAGAAGCATTTGAAATGGGATGTTTAAAAACAAACAGGAGGTATAGAGCAGACAGTCACCTAGATGCAGTTCCATAATGCTGTCCATGCAAAATTGGGATTAGAGCAGGCAGAACATTTTCCACTGAGTTTTTTTTTAGTATTTTCCCCCCTACTTTAGTGGGACTTGGACTAAAATGCTAATCTGTTTTGACGAAAACAAAATGTAAGCCCTGAAGTGAAAACTCCATCTTCCAAGAAGCAGGCCATCTTTTATCCTTCCCATTCAGATTTTACATTGATGGTTGCTCATTTCCTTGCGATACCGCTTGTGTTAAACTTCATGCACACATCTTGCAGAGCAGCAGCTCCTGCCTGAACAGGCTCCAGAAAGCAGAGCTCAGGGAAAGATTAAGTGATGCACAGGGCACATAAGAACTAGGTGTTTCTTCTAGGCTCTCCTGCCCCAGCCACCACGGGCCAGGCATGTCAGACCCTATGTTAGGACCCAGGATTTCCCCACATGCCATCCCCACACCAAGGCCATCCAGAAAACATCACTGAATAAGGCATAGAGGTGTTACAAGGCCATACCTTACAAGGGGAAGGGACCATCTCACATGTCCATTACCGAGCAATGTGAGGATGCATACCGCTGCCTCATGAGATGCAAGTGAACAGGAAAGTCCCATCGACTTTCCTGCATGCTGCAGACAGCAGCATTGGGCACACAGCAGACTGTCTCTCCCCTCTTCCAGGTTTGAGCCCAGGCCCTATCAGCAACTGGAAGTGTCGCTCTCCAAATAGGAGCAAGTCAAGTTTGCAGTGACTAAAAGATCCCATGACAGAGCTCATATGACAGCAGAGCTTATTCTCTCCCACTTCAAGCAGCTCAAGTTTGGGTGCTAGAGTCATTCAGCAGATACCTCTTGTGCAAATGAATCCAGTCTGGTGTAATGAGAAGGGGGCCCACTATGCACCTTTACCTCTCTTCTCCCATGTCTGTTAACCCACTTCCATGGGGACCTCTGCCATTGCATCAGTGTGCTACACAGCTTGCAGCAGCTCCTCTGTGATAGGACAGGTCACTCTTCATTCAGAAGATCTGATGAAGATTAGTTAACCATGACATTAATAGTAAGTCCTCTAAAGCCTAATAAAGGGTTACTTTTTTTTTTTAAACTTGAAAGAGAAAAATAACCCTTTTCTTCCCTCAAAGCTTGCAGGATGTAGGATTCACCTTGTCTAGCCATTGCCATCTAAAGTATAGCTGTCTCCACTTCACGTTGGAGGTGTAATTATTTCTTTAAGTACAATTTTTTTAAATAGCCAATGGAAAGAAGTGTCTCCAGAGTGAGACTCATCTCAAAGAAGAATCCCACCCTAAATCCTTTGGAACTTTTTCTACCTTATAAAATCCTGGTGAAATGGTCTAATTGACCCAAAAATTATTAGGGAGGATGACAGAAAGAGACACTGTAATTGCATTAGCCTCACCGCCTGAGGAAGCAAGGCTAAGAAAATCCACTACAGAAAACAGAAGGGTGGAGTTTCTCTTCCACTGCCCAGGCCAATTTCAACACATAGAAATCCCACCCATGCTCTTTTGCTCACACAAAAAGTTTGCAGTATGCCTGCTACCTCTCCAGGAAGGAAAGTGGGTGGAAAAATTACATCATGATATAGTTTCTCCCCCCCCCCGCCAGCCTTTTATTTAAAGACACTTAATGCTAGAAAGTGGAAGCAGCAGCCAGCATCAGGGTTACAGACAGCAAGGAGATGACAGCAGGGGAGCTCCATCCAGACAACATTCAGTCGCTTTGTTACGCCTGCCATAACAAAGGCTCAGGGGAGACCTCATCACAGTTTTCTAGTACCTGAAGGGGAACAACAAAGAGGACAGAGGTGCTCTCTTCACAAGGAGCCACATAGAGAGGACAGGGGCAACACGTACAAGTTACACCAGGAGAGGTTTCATCTTGATATAAGAAATAAAATTTTTTACAGTGAGAACAATCAATCACTGGAACAGCCTCCCCAGGGATGTGGTGGAGTCCCCATCACTGGAGATTTTCAAGACACAACTGAACAGGGCCCTAGATCGTCTCATCTATACTCTTTTCCATGAAAGGCTGTACCATACAATCTTTTGAGGTCCCTTCCAACCTGGGCTGTTCTACGGTAACAAGAGTTAGTGTCCCTAAAATCATCCATGCTATTTCAAGCTCATCTCTGCCTCCTGCTCTAGGAACCTCCTTCAACAGGAAGGTCTCCTGCTCACAGGGGACATTGCTGCTCTCCCTTCCCTCCTTACAAAAGCTCTCAAAATGAACCTGGTGGGAGGGAAAGGCATGTCCCACATCAGTTTAAGTCACAAATACTTCCAGTAGCATTTGCTGGGTCCTGTCTACACCTTGCTGCTCCTGTGCCCTCACTTATTCCTATCTGAGGCTCTGCAGAAGTAGCACTTCATCTCTGGAGAACAGTTTCAAGGGTCGACTTCACTCATCTTTTGCTATGGACCATGAAGGATCCTCCTGACATCTGTTTCCACAGTGGTCTCCAACAATTGCCCTGCTCCAACACAGGACACAAACCAACTAATTGTGTCCAAAAGCACCGGGAAGAGCAGCATTGACCAGATATTTTCCTAAGCAATAAACCTTGCTCCACCACAGTGAGGGATCAGCTGTGCTTACACACTGTGACATACTCACTTCTTCGTGTCTGGGTATTGGTGACTGACAACAATATGTCAAGGTTCCCAGTTAACAAGTGTTTACCAGGACAAAAAAGGATTTTAACTGTTACTTGGGATCTGACCTATTACCCTCTCAACCTTGCAGTCAGTATGGGATCATCCTTGGGTGAAACACAGGGTAAGAGAAAACATGGTCAAAGTCCAGCCTGTTGTTTGATAGACCAAGAGCCTGCTCAGTTCCCCCCTCTGCCATAGACTGCCTTGGTGATGTGCAGGCATACACTTCCCTCACCTGTGAAACCAAGCTGTAAAATCATCCTCTTGTCCATTTAAGATGCCTTTCCAAGACAAAGCTTGATTCCCAAAGAGTCAACAGCAGCCGGACACATCAGACATACAGGTGCTCTGCAAAGCATCGCTCCCCTATCGCAAATACTTTGGTACAAGGGCTGCTGTGCACAGCAGAAAAATTAAGCCTGTGTGTTAAAGTGACAGCTGAATTCAGCTCAAGCAAAGAAGCTTCTTCCACAGCTTCCCTGAAGACATAACACATCAGATTAGACCCCATCGTTAGGACACTCCTCAAGGAACATTTCCTTTTGTGAGTCTTTTCACTATTCCTCTCCTCATTTTTAAGGAATTCCTGTCTGCCAAAACTACTCTGGTCTCTGCCTGCTGTTCCTCCAAGCATAGAGGCTGGTGGGCATTTACCTCCAGAACCCACAAACATGCAAGCAGGCCTGCTAACAAATTAGCCTTCCATCTTCCCCACAGCCCAGCAATCAGAAGGAAAAAAAAAAATGTTTTCTGCATCAGCCACTTGAAAGACTACAGATCACCTACAAGTATTTTTATTGAGGGAGTTTTTTTCTTGTTCTGAATAGTAAATACTTTATGTCTTCCAGGTGTTGGCTACTCAGCTGTCGATAGAGTGTGTTTTAGCAGCACACACAGCTGCAACATGCAGGTGTGTGCAACTAGCAGCCAGCATGAAGCTAAACAGCTGTTGGACTGGGAGAAACTGGAAGTCATTTTCAGTCCTAATGAAGATGGTTTCTTATTAAACTTGAAGCCATGGCATGAAGTTCTATGGGCCTGGAGCAAATCTGCATCTAGAAGCAATTCCTTCGCAAACAGTTTTGGGGACTTAAATAATGGAAGACAGCAAGCAGCTGGGGTAGAGAAGTGACAGAAAGCAGCATTGGAGAGCTCTTGCATGGCAAATAGACAGCAGCTTTCAGACACATGGCTCAACAGAAAGCTGATCCATAGAAGGAAAAGGATTGGGAGGTCTTGGCAAGGCCAGTGCAAGACGCTAAGCAGCACAAGAGCAGCACGGTCAAGAAATCGGGATGAGGAAGGGAGAAGACTGTATCCACCTGTAGTTTTAAGAAGCATTCAGAGGAGCAGAAGTCTTCACACAGGTTGGAAGAGAGGCCAGACACTAAATCACATAAAAGCACAGGATGATCAAACAACCCACCCAGATGGTTGATTCCACCTCTCACACACTTTGTGATCTCTCACTGGTAGTTCAGATGCAGACTTAAGACCCAGCATATCTTTAGGATAAAAAGAGATCAGTTAACCTAGAAGGCAGCATGCATCAGTCCACTGATACATCCTGGGTCCACAGGTCTCAAAGACACAAACTCCCACTGGAAACAGACCCATTCTCAGGCTGACTTTCTTTATCCATCTCCGAATAAAGCCTTTTCGCAAGAGCAAGGAAGGCAACCATAACTTTGGCTCAGATCCTACGTTCCTGTTCCTGACCTTTTGAGTTGATAAAATATTGTGGAGGCAAGGGGGCTCCAAACAGGCATTTGAATTTTAATGGCAGGAAGTTTGCACTGGCTCTGTCCGATCATTTCACACATACCCGCTTTGAAATTATCTGGTAAGCATGTTGACAGCAGCCATGAATTTTAAGCAAACATTTATAACTTAATATTTGTCCCCTGGGATTTGAACTAGCCCATCTTCTGGTTGTCTTGGTTTGGGTTCAGCTGAGACTGAAAGAGTTTCACATCCCTTCCAGTTGAAAGTTCACAAAATAACTGTTCAGTCCTGGTTTGGGGTAAGGAGAAAAGCAGTGCATTCGCACACACACTCCATTTAGCACCAGCTCAGCTCTGATTTTGTCATTTACAGTCATGACCAAAGGAGCCCCTGGAGCTGATGTCACACCACGAGATTGCTCCAAGATGCTTATCGGAATGATGAAGAAATAAGGCAAGCACTGAAGTGTGAGGACCAAATCACCAGCTGATCCAAGCCAGTGCTGTCCCAGGCTTCATGGACTCTGCACGACAATACCCCAAAGAAACATCACTTGCTGAGTTTCCAGCCATGAACATGTGCCTCACCAGTTTCCTTTTGAGCACGCAGTTGAACAGCACAGCTAAGCTCACAGCCATTTGCTTCTCTGCTGGGCTATTTTTCTCCAGCTTAGGCTGGAGAAGGCAAGTCAAAGGCAAGTCAAGCACCAGGGCCAACACAAAGGAGGCAACCAGGAGCATGTGGTGGGGATGGGGTAGGGATCAGGTCAGATCCATCAAACTTGGTCCAGAAATGAAGTGTAACAGCTGATAGCAGACACTCAAAATCACTTAATTTGTCTCCAGCATTCCTTATGACTAAGTGGAAGTTAGGCACCTAATTCTCCTCAGCAGGTAGCAAATTGTCTTTTACACAGCTTCATATATGGTTTAAGTCAACTGGGCAGCACTGGCACAGAAACGCATAGGTCTGCTTTCCCACCACCTCCAAATGCATTCACAGGACCAGTTTCACCTCAGGTCAGTTCCCCAGTCTGGTTTACCATCCAGTGTCAGATATTTGTGCCATTAAAAAGGAACAAGCAGACAGGGCAGGCAGTACTGCTTCTTTTGGCAGTAGCCCTAGCTTAATCACTATGTTAACTTACAGCCCAAGCTTTTTTTTAATAATAAAAAATGAACCAATTCAAATTGCATGTAGAATTTTGATTATAGGAAAGCTAGCAGCAAACTTGCTTGCTGCCCAGAGTGGAGAGGCAGATTATTTTTTCAACTGGACTATTTGCTGAACATATCTTTGAAGCATGGGTTTATTTCCTAAGAAAAAAAAGAAAAATCACTCATTGCCCATGGGCAACTACCAGGTTGGAAGCCTTTTGCTCTGCATCTTAATCCTCAAATTCATAGGTAAAGAGTGCTTAACCTGTTCCTAACAAAACTGGAATGAAATCAGTGTATCAGGGAAAGATTTAATCACCTTCCAATAAATATCTTTTTGCATTTGAAAGGGAAATTACTTCTAAGAAAAGTCCAATCTGTTCACTTTAAGAGCGTGTGAAAACAAACCCTTGGCCTTAATCTTTAAATTTCCTGAACCGTAGCACTTTTTGCAGTGCTCTTAATTAAAATTGGTTGGGTTTATGTATATACATTGCAGCAATAAAACAAGCCTTAGGTCCCTCCTCTGTAGTGGAAAATGGGCTGTGGTGGAGAAGGAACATCTGCAGCCCCTGGAGTCATCCGAGGCCTGGCTGCTTATGGTTATTAAGATGTCACCCTTAAAAACCAGTGAATAGGTTAACTCCCAAAATTACCACTTTAATGTTGGACAGGTTTGGACCATCTGAAGACAGAGGAGCTATTATCACATTCTTCTCCCTCCCTCACTGTGATGGTTTCCACCAGCTCCACAATGGACAGAGTGTGTGCACTCACCACTCCGTACACCACCACCTGACAGGTGCATGGGGAAGGGTTCAGCTTTCCTGCTTTGCAATACTTCATGTTCTGTCTTGAGGCTGTTTTGTTGTGGCCTACTGGCTGGTTTTCCATCAGACCTTTGTATGACAAAGCTGGGTTTTTGTGGAATCTTAGAATTGTTTAGGTTGGAAAAGACCTTTAAGATCATCAAGTCCAACCATTAACCTAACACTACCAAGTCCACCACTAAGCCATATCCCTAAACACCACATCTACACATCTTTTAAATACCTCCAGGGATGGTGACTCAACCACTTCCCTGGGCAGCCTGTGCCAATGCTTGACAACCCTTTCCATGAAGAAATTTTTCCTTATATTCAACCTAAACCTCCCCTGGCGCAGCTTGAGGCCATCTCCTCTCATCTTATTTGTTACTTGGGAGAAGAGACCAACACCCACCTCACTACAACCTCCTGTCAGGCAGCTGCAGAGAGTGATAAGGTCTCCCTTCAGCCTCCTCTTCTCCAGGCTAAACAACCCCAGTTCCCTCAGCCACTCCTCATCAGACTTGTGCTCCAGACCCTTCTTTGGACACGCTCCAGCACCTCAGTGTCTTTCTTGTACTGAGGGGCCCAAAACTGGACACAATATTCAACAGGTGGCCTCACCAGTGCCGAGTACAGGGGCACAATCACTGCCCTGCTCCTGCTGGCCACAGCATTCCTGACACAAGCCAGGATGCTGTTGGCCTTCTTGGCCACCTGGGCACACTGCTGGCTCTTGTTCAGCCAGCTGTCGACCAACACCCCCAGGTCCTTTTCAGCCAGGCAGCTTTCCAGCCACTCTTCCCCAAGCCTGTAGCGTTGCATGGGGTTGTTGTGACCGAAGTGCAGGACCCGGCACTTGGCCTTGTTGAACCTCATACAGTTGGCCTCAGCCCATCGATCCAGCCTGTCCAGGTCCCTCTTTAGAACCTTCCTACCCTCAAGCAGATCAACACTCCCGCCCAACTTGGTGGTGTCTGAAAACTTACGGAGGGTGCAGTCAATCCCCTCGTCCAGATCATTGATAAAGATATTAAACAGAACCAGCCCCAATACTGAGCCCTGGGGAACCACTTGACCAACCACCAACTAGATTTAACTCCATTCACAACAACTCTTTGGGCCTGGTCATCCAGCCAGTTTTCTACCTAAAGAGTACACCCATCCAAGTCAAAAGCAACCAGTTCCTCCAGGACAATGCTCTGGGAGACAGTGTCAAAGGCTTTACTAAAGTCCAGGTAGATGTCATCCACAGCCTTTCCCTCATCCACTAAACAGGTCACCTTGTCACAGGAGGAGATCAGGTTGGTCAAGCAGGACCTGCCTTCCATGAACCCATGCAAGAAAAGCAATCTTCAATAGAAAAAAACCCAAACAGTCTTTGTTTAGGCTAAGATTCCATTTTCCATAAGTGTTGACTTTTTAAAAACAAAATTCTAAAATGCTTTGAACCAGCTACCCACCACTATCAACTTCTGAGCATTTCGTTAACCAGTCAACTGAGTGACTCCATCTCCCAAAGTTCATCGTATAAGGAAAGTCTCCAAAAGGGAGACAATCCTGTCATGAGAAGGGCATGATCCTTCCTGGGAAATTCAGTCTGACCTGGGAAGACAGTCTATAGACAGATGGGACTGAAGAAAATGCCTGACAGGAGTTAAGTTGCAGCAGATGGCTGAGAAGCACAGTAGCTACTACCTCATCTTGTACCTCCAGCACAGGATCCAACTCCATGCATGCAGGTGTGTCCACATCTACAGACCATTTCCACCATGCATTGCAATAGAAATCTTGGAGCATCTGATCTGTAGTCAGGACTCTGATGTAACTGGCTGCTGCTTGAACTGAAGGGCAAGACTAGCTTAAAATAAAATCCACATCACCCTGACACTTCCAAATAGATAGTACTATCACAGCCCTCAGAAGATGATATGGTCTCTATTTCGTGCATCAAGTCATTACAAAGCTTTAATTAACATGAAAATCCCACAAAGCAATGAAGTCTCACTTGAGTCACACTGCACAGTCTTAAACTCCAACAATTTAGCCACACTACATAACTTGTTATTCAGGACCCATGTTAGACAGAAGTCTAATCAGTGAGGAGGAGCCAGCATTTTTGAAGAATAACCCAGGGGACCTCAGTGAGGTGCTTTGCCTCTTTCCAGTAAGACCACAGGAGTCTGGACTCCTGAAGGTGTATGTTCAACCCCCCAGAATGGGTGGCTCAGATAACCAATACAAGGGTTTAATCTGCACAGACACCTGAGCCCAGCTTGCACTAGTGAGGTTCACCCAAAAACTAGACTGGGATAAAGTTCTCACAGCACCAAGAGTTACTGCTGTTTAGTGTCCAAAAGACAGCAGGAGCCAGCACCAGCCAGCACTCCTTTTGAAGCCATGGGAGACCCAGACACAAGGCATTTCTCAGCTCAGAGATTAAACCCAGTCATCCCAGCTCCCAAACACAGGGTGGAACATCATAACGATAAGCTTCCTGGGGCAGGAGCTATTTCTTCATTACATACCTGAATATCACCAACACAGGGACTCCAGTTCCCAGGTTTGACTCTGGATGCATGCTACAGCAGCACTAACACTCAAAAGAAAAAAGTAATTTCCCCACTGATTTGTGCCTGCCAAAAGGCACACTCCTGACCATACTTACCTCATACACAAAATGGGATCATAGCAGCACAGCCATGTTGTCTTAGTTGGGTCACAGCAGCTTGAAAAAAATAAGTTTCAAATGCATCCTTTGCCAAGTACGCAGAGAGCCAAGTTAGAAAGGCCAGTCCCGAATTGTTTGAGGACATTATAATGTATATAGGAAGACAAAGTGTTTCATTTTGTCACATTCACATAAAATGTTTAGGCAGATCCTTTTCTTCTATTTAACCTAATGGGTTAAAGTCTTTCAAAAAGCCCTTAACATCTGATAATGGGATGGGTGAAGGGGGGGAAAACAATTCTTCAACAGAGAGAAGACTTGCCCTGTAGGTCAGCCTTAAAAGGTACTTCATATTTCTTCTTGTTCCTCGCCAGGCCAAAAAATAAACTCTGTCATTTGCAGTGTTCTCCTGGCAGGTCATTGTTTCTGATAATTGAATACCCTGGCAGTTACTTACATTTTGAACAGTATTTTAACAACGGACTGAGAGCAGTTATAGACCTCAGAAGTATGTTTCCAATATTCATTCTCTTCATTTAGGATAATAACCTCAATAAATTTGAGCTCAACTTAATAGAGAAATTATTTCATTTTATTAAGTTACTGATTGATGACTCCAACATACTTCTATTAGGATTCAGCTATTCAATAGATTAGCTAGCTTTGACCTAAGGCAACAGAGCTAAATTCAACCTTCCTCCAGGCCTCTTAAGCTAGGTCAGAAAGTTTTTACCCAAAAGTCACACTAGGAACCTCACCAGGCTCCCCTTAGCCCTGGGAACACAAGGGAAGTCCACTGGGGCCAGGGGGTGCAGCACAAGTCATAAGTAATATCTGTCTCTCTGTGTAAGAGCTACGGGATATCTGTCTGTTCCTCCACAGGAGGTAATTTCATCTACAGCAGACCATTTCCTCACACACACAACCCCCAGAACGTCTGCATGAAGGTTTGTTGACACATTTAAGGAGCTAGATGCTGACCACTGTAAAAGGTGTCACTCAGACACGAGGAGTAGCTGCCTGTCCCATCACCTTCCGTGGTCAGAGCTTGGGCAAGACCACAAGGGCTTGCACAACCTGAGGAGCCACTCTCAATGCCAAAGCATGAGATGGTGAGGGGGCAGCGAGCAAAGCACCAGCTACAGTGAGCTGATATAGCTCATACTCCCTGAAGGACCCAGAGCTGCAGTGAGGAAGAGGAAGGGGGACAGACAACAAAAAAAAAAAAAAAGGAGAAGGCAACCAAGGAAGCAGTGTCACAGCATAGCAGCAGCAAAGAAACCAGATTCCAGGGACTGAAAAAGGTAGGCAATAACAAATAGGGGAAGGAAAGCAGGACAGCAAGGCCTGCATATACAAGAGCTTGGGAGTCACTGATATACAGTAGGGCAGCTGGGTCCCCTTGCTACTATAACCCAGCAGTTATCACCACCAGGTACCAGTAGCCTCTCCTAGAGAAGAGATTCAGTGTAAGATTCAACTCTAGACAGCCAGAAGGTAGGTGCATACACCTAAGACAGCCACCATAGACATTTACTCAATAGAGCATTAGAGACACCTTCACATTAGAATCATAGAATCGCTGAGGTTGGAAAAGACCTTTAAGATCATCCAGTCCAACCATTAACCTACACTACCAAGTCCACTCTAAACCAATCAAGGGTAGACTAGACTAAACCATGCCCCCAAGTGCCACATCTACCCATTTTGATTGCACCTTTGCAAAATAGCTAAGGTTTAAAACCCCATCAGCAAGCTATTACCCTAAGAACCAAGGTGAACCAGTCAGAAGAAAAAGCTCTTGCCCCTCTACCATGCCTCAGAGCTCTTCCACTACCTTCCTCCCAGCACCCACTCTTCTTTAAAAGCTATAATGATCAGCCCTCCCTTATATAGCCTCCCCAGCCCTCCCACTTCCAATCACCTCTGGGAGCATCAGAGGCTCATAGAGTTCAGCTGCTGAAGAGGGTTCATCTCTCTTCCCTCTGTATGCTGGGTTTTTTCTGCTCTTCCCCTTTGTTTCTTAGAGATGCTAGTATTTTGATGATCTTTAAAATTATCACTATTTAGCTGCTGTAAGAGTGCTCTCAGAGACCCCCTTCCTCATCCTAACACACTTTTAATACCGCTTGGGTGCTCAAATAACACTAGTAGAAATTGAATATAAAGGTATGTCAGCCCATGGCAGCCATTACGTGCCCTCAGCTGGAGCCCACGTTGCCAGAGATGTTGTACACAAGCAGAGCAAGGCTCAGCCCTGCTTGGGACTGCTGAGAGAGATTCGCCTTCTAACTGGAAATCCCACTTGTTTTCACCCAGGGTTGAAGCAAAAGGTTGAAATATAAAGTATCCTTCTGCAATGGTGTCAAAGGAGAGCTATATTCTGTTCCAGGGATCATGTTTGCCAAGGTGAAGGAGGGACCGGAGGTTTCTGAAACAAGAATGAGACATTGAAGCACTTCTGGGAGGTGTGGAGCAGGGGGACGGGGTGAGGACACAGAAGTTAACATAAACTACAAATAAAACGCAGTTGTTCATTGCAATGAGCTAAAAATGCTTAGCACTCCATTTTGGACCAACCTGCGTTTACCTCTGTAGGGAATAAAAGAGGAAAAAAAAAATACTGTGACAGTGGTATTAAAAGACTATTTAATTTTAAAGCCATCTTTACCTGCCCTTCTGAACCACTGCTACTTGGCTGCTGGGGTCAGCAGAAGGGGATGATGCTTAAATGACAGTGAGTAGTGGGTTGGTAGGGACACAGGATCTGGTCCCTAAAAATGAAAAATGGACCCTTAGGGCAAGATTAGGACGGAATCAGAGGCAGTGATTTGGCATTGTGAAATGCAGGAGGTAGCAGCAGCGAAGCAGGGGTTCAGGATGTGCCTGGGCAGCTGTGGAGCTTCCTGCAGGAGGATGGGGATGGGAGTGAAGGAGTCATTCAGTGTTGGGGAGTGTCCTGGGTTTGGCTGGAATAGAGTTAATTTTCTTCCTAGTAGCAAGCATAGTTCTGTATTTTGCATTTTGTATGAGAAGAATGTTGATAACACACTGATGTTTTAGTTGTTGCCAAGTACTGCTTATGCCAGTCAAGGACTTTTCAGCTTCCCATGCTCTGCCAGGGGCACAAGAAGCTGGGAGGGGGCACAGCCAGGAGAGTTGATCCAAACTGGCCAAAGGGCTATTCCATACCATATGCTGTCATGCTCAGTATAGAAACTGGGGGGGTTGGCCGGGGAGCAGCGATTGCTGCTGGGAACTGGCTGGGCATCGGTCGGCGGGTGGTGAGCGATTGCATCATGCATCATTTGCTTTGTCTATTATTATTATCATTATTATATTGTTATTATTGCTACTACTATTTTACTTTATTTTAATTATTAAACTGTTCTTATCTCAGCCCAGGAGTGTTTCTCACTCTTACTCCTCCGATTCTCTCCCCCATCCCATCGGGGTAGGGGCAGTGAGCGATGGCTGCGTGGTGCTGAGCTGCTGGCTGGGGCTGAGCCCCGACAGGGAGTCTGGCTGGGTCAAGGTGAAAGAGAGGGACTCTGCCATGGGAGAGCTAGGAAAAAGCCTGAGGGTGGTAGAGAGAATCAGTGACCCAATGAGCTGGAAGGGGCAAAGAGATCACAGCCGAAAGGATGCGGGGCTTGATGGAGGAGCAGGAGTTGGGCAGAGACGGGGCCTTGCTAAATGAGAGGCAGCAATTACAGCGAAAAGAGCAGAGTGAAGGGGCCTCTTCTTACGGTGCTTGAAGTCCTCCCACTGACTTCCTCAGCTCTCCTCAAAAAGCAGCCTGTGGGTAGGTGATGCAATTGAAAAGATAAAAGTCTGTAAGCAGCCTGCGTTAGAGGAGTCTTGTGTGTGGTCAAGAGCTCAGCTTAAGAGATCACCTCTGGTGATCCCTGGAGTCCATCCATGTCCCCAGACCTGTGCCCAACGCCTTGTGCTCGATCAGGTGGAGCACAGGGTGGGACGGCGATCGCAGAAAATGAGCAGGTTTTCCTCGTCTGCTCACGGTGCTGGCGGTCTCTCTCAGCTGCTGTTTGGAAAGTCTGTGTGTGCCGTGGAGACCTCTCCAGAGGTTTGACTCAGATACTACCATGTGGTGTTTGGACAGCTCCAGCATCTGCAATGCCTCGGCATGGCCCTTTCCAAGGAGATAAATTTGCTGACTTTCCTCCTGCTTCGCCCAAGTTCCAGGAATTCTTCTGCACTCAGTCGAATTCCCATTCACCCCCCTGTTCCTCTGGGAACCCAATACATAACCTGAATTGTTCCCAAAAATACCAAGCATTTCATCTGGCATTTAAAAAAAAAAAAAAAAAAAAAAAAAAAAGTGATAAGCAAGAGAGACTAGAAATAACTTAGATGCTGAAATTCTAGGTGTTAATGAGTAACATGCAGCCTGGCCAGCTGGGTGGCTTTCGAAGGCAGGTAAACATATGAATGTGTTTTTTATCAACTCATCTAATTTCCTTGACAGATGTGGGGGGAAAAAAAAGAAAGGAAAAGAAAAGAAAAAAAAAAACCCTCCTTGATTTCTCACTCTGAGCCAGACCTGAAGGATGAGAAATCTCAAGATTTCAATAAATGTTTTACATGGATAAAAACTCTATTTTTGGTTCTGCTGTGTAAAAACAAAAGAAAATGAATAACATTGTCCCTGTTGGAGTCAAGCTTTGTTTCTCCTTTTTAATTCTTTTTCCTTTCCACACTGTGAAGGGAGCACGCCAGGGGTCAGGCACAGTTCAGAAATATATACAGTCCAGGCAGGATTTTACAATTCCCCTCAGCAGGAAGATTGGGTTCTTCTCTGACTCCCAGATCCACAAATGAAATGAATTTCTTCCGTAATAACGAACGCTGCCCTGTTCCAATACAGAAATGGCACCAGTACAAGGTAGAAATGAATCCAAAGAAGATGATCTTGAAATATCTGCTACTGCTTGTTATTAGATTTCCTGCAAAAACTACAATCTTTCATTAGAAGCTTTATATCAAGGAACAGCGGTCCGCCAGCAGTTGTTTAACTGGAGCTCAGTGAAATGCTCTAACCTGGCTTGCTTTCTCCAAAAAGGGGATTAAAACAGATGAGTGAATTCCTGTAATGCTGAATAATATGTATGAGCAAAATAGCCTACGGTGGAATAGCGTAGCTCGTGTGATAGCCCGGGGCAGGAGCATACGAGGAGAGACAAACAAGTCTCAGTTTCATCATTCACCCCTCCGCAATGCGAGACTCGCTATTTCTGTTCAGCCACCGGTAGGAGAAAGTGCAACAGCAATATCTAGACCTCAATACTATTTCCAGGACTAGAGAAAAGCCCCGAGGCCACTTGGAGGAGAAGTGGCATACCACAGCGGCATACCACAGCGGCATACCAGCAGAGCTGCTGGCGATGGGGTAATGGAGAAAAAGGCATCTCCTTTTCCGTCTGGGGATGGAGGTGGATGGGAATGGAAAGAAATACCCCCTCCAGAATACCCATTTCTGATAAGAACGGTTCTGCGCTGGCCACAGCTGGTTGACTTTGGGACAAGACCCTTTGGTAGCCTCAACACCTTCCTGTGGGCACGGTAGCAGGCAGGCACTGCTTGCTGGGGAGGCTGGAGACCAGTCCCTCTCTCATTCCCCATTTGGTGGGGGCGATGTGGGCACCACCCCTCCGTTGCCCCCCACCGCTCTGTTACCCACCCTTACCCCTTCCCCCGAACCTCGCAGAACAGGTACCACTCGCATAGCCTGGAGGCTTCCCAGCCAAACCGATGTAGCAGCAAGGAGCTGGGAAAGATGATAATCCAGCCAATTAGCAATCCAGGACTGAGCCATGGCCCACCTACGGACTGACCACTGTCCAGCATCCAGCCTTGGAGCTCTCTCCAGCTGATACGATACACAGGCAGTCTATTTAAGAGCTTGCCTTTTGGATAGAGCCTGCTGGAATCTGTACTGTTTTTACTACTTCTTCAGGCCAGTTTTTCTCAGCCTTGGCCAGCGCCCGTGATTTCCAGCCTCATATCACACTGTAGTATCGTTTTATTTTATTCTCAGCAGCCGCTTGAGCTTCCAGGCAGGATAGACTGGAACTGAGTATTTTCTTGGAGAAGCCTCTTGCTTCTGGGGTGGGTATTGGTTGTGCAGCCAGCCTGAGATTCATCAGGAACAAAGAAATTAAAACCTCACACCAAGTTCTGCATTGCTTCATCGTCGAGCTAGCCACCTGATGTGAAATAAGGGAAAAATGTGGTCTCCTGAAGATAGTCCCTTGCTCTCTCCTCGCTGCCCTACTTTCCTGCTTTGACCACGAGATCACCCCTCCCTGGGCTGCTGCAATCCATGGGGCTCTCTCTGGCTCGGAGGATATGTCTATACCATGTTAACGAGCTGGCAGGGCCATGCGTGCCTGGCACGCTGCCTGCCTCTCCTGTTAGAAACCTGCCTCTAATAAGCCCTGCTGCTGCTTCCCGTCCTCAGCTGGCAGCAGCACTGAGCGTCTCTGCTTGTGCTCCATTTCATAATGTCACCACACCCTGAGCATGCACCGTTTGTGTGACAGCACTCCTACGAACCACGAGGAAGCATTGCATCAGAACAAGACTCATCCTCTCCCAGTGAAGCTCGGTCTCCTTTACCCAGCCATTCACTTGCTCGCTGGCCAAGCAATGTATTTGTGCACGTGCAAAAAGAAAGGATGGCAGATCACTAGTTAATGGACTCATCATTTCAGTGGCCCATTGCTCTTTGCCATCCCAGCAAGCTTGCACCAAGTGCCATGATGTGTGATGCAGATATTCCCCATATCTCCCCATGGGGAATGGTCCCAGGAAAGTGATGAGCCCCCGGGAAGGAAAGGTGGAAGTTGTGCTCGAGCAGTGTTTGGCAGTGTGCATCTACAGGAGAGGTTTAATCTTGGAAGGGAGGAAGGAAAAATGTTTCAAGGACGGTTAGACAGAAAGACCACCCTTCCTCCAAGACAGGGAATCCTGTGATTAACCTGCACTGGGAGATGCCTTCTGCTTAACAGCAGCTGAGAGTGAAAAGAAAGCCTAGATCCAGTTGCATCTGCAAGGGGAATTTGGTGCTTGGAGAGTAAATACCCATTTTCATTTTGGAAAGTAGACTGGGCTCACCCACAGACTCTGACAAAGAGCTCCACAAGAGCAGGGAAGGGGGTCAGGGCTTTGGTTTCACGTCTCGTTGGAAATATGGCACGCACCCTTCATTCCTTCCCCTAGCAACATTTTGTTTCATGCTGACTTGGGGGGAAAGTATGGCCCCTTCCAGGCCAGCCCCTCTTTTCCTGCAGCATTGCAGGTTCTCCACGGAGGTCGGCTGCCCAAGAAGTGGCAAAGAGGCCAAATCTCTGTAGGGGCTGCTGAGAACACAGCTGGAGGTGGCAAGGCTTGCAGACAAAAAGCAACTTGCTGACAACGTTCAGCTAAGGGGGGGGTGGGGGAGGGATTGTGGCTTTTTTTTTGGCTTTTTTTTTTCCTTTCCAGCGCCAAGGAACTCCCTGTTCTTTGCACTCCAGAAGCTTCTGGCATAATAAAAAAAATAGAGCCGAAAGCCACACATGGGAGCTGGCAAACAGAGGAACAGAAAAGCAGGTGGGATCCCGCATGTCTATTCTTTTACCTTCTGGAGAGAACTTTCCATGCAGGGTCCTTGAGGGAGTTGCTAATGGTTGGGCCCGAAGACAAGGCTGAGATGCCATTAGCAGCTTTTTACTGCAGCCTGGGAGAGCGAACCCTTTCCCTCAATCTGGTGCCATGAACTTTTCCCAGAATGACTGAGCTGGACAGGCAGTCTGGGAGCAGTAGAAACCTGGAGCCATCTCTCTTGGAGTGCATCCTTACATGAGATGTGCTCCAGCAGACTCAGTCTGCTCTGCTTCAGCTGCCACTGTGAATAAGTTTTTCATGATCAGGTCACACCTTTTCTTCTCCACACACTTCTTGCTTCTATATAATCTGTTGCAAGGGGACAGTGCCATAAAGAAGTGATGTTTCACCCTCGCCATCAACAGGCTCCGTAGCTTTGCATGTGATCTGAAAGCCATATGCCTTACAAATTCTTCTGTCAGAGGACTTCTGGGGACCAATGCCTTCAGGAAGGCATGGAGACCAATTCATCATGCCCAAAGCTTGTCCTTCCCTGCAGCAAAGGATCTCTGAAAAGGAGCCAGCGTTGTTTCAGCCACCCATAGATGCCAAGCCAAAAGCTTTAAAATGTTGTATGGTAAAAATTCAAGCTGGTGCCTTGTCTAAGTACAGAAGATGGGGAGCCTTATGATGAATGTTTCATGACTGTTTTCTAAACTCTCAGCTTATTTATGGATGTGGCATGAGGCTATACTGTTCTTTATCTTTCCCAGTTCCACCCTGGGTCCAGTCTGAGATCTATTCGTGCGTTCCAATATTTTCTGTTAAAATCTTGAAGTAAATTCCATTTCACATGTATTAATATGAATGATCTCAGAGCGGATCTGGCAAAAAAAAATAGCATTGCAACTCTTTATTATGAGACCAAACTTTTTATTATTGTTCACAAATACAGAGAATTTTCTTTAAGTCTTGTTAAGGTTAGCTTCCTCTAATTTGGGTAATAATGTTCACTGAAAACCAAAAACTGGATATTCAGCTTTCTTGTATATAACTTCACTTCTTTACCTTTTTACTTGCTGAGAATTCCCAGGAAATCCAATAATTCAAATTTTAAAAAAAAAAAAATCCACAAAAGATGTTTGCTGACAAAGCCATTTATCTCCAAGCAAATGAAATCTGACCTACCCTAGCCTTATGTGAAAGCAGCCTTTGACTCCATAATGAAGACTAAAAGGGCTTTTGTTTAAAGAGCTACTTTTTCAAAGTGGTCTAGAAGGCTCATGTATCAGTAGATTGGCCTGAAAATTGCTGCAGTGCCTTTGTAGCTGAGGTGGGTCTCGTGGTGCAGATCTGGAGTCACTGTCTCCGGTGGATTGGGACAGATCCTTCCTTAGTCTACATGCTGAGCATTTCTGGCATCCAATTTTTACTATTTCTTCTCTAAAGCTGTAGACAAAAAAAAAAAAACAGGTGGGACCTGACCCAAAAAAATGAGATCATTGTCCTCCTACGAGCTGGGGAAGGGCATGGAGAGCCTTCCCTGCTCATGGCAGTGTGAAAGTTTCCTTCTGGTCCCTTTGGGCTGCTGCTGTGTCCAACATCTGGTGCACAGCTATGGAGATGTCTGGGCGGTCGAGGCTCAGGTCTCTTCTCCAAAGCTCTTTCAAAGCCACGCAGCCGGAGAAGCTGAAGCCTTGGGTATAGCTGGCATGACCACCCCTCCAGGCCCTCTGGGTAGAACCGAATTTGTGCCCCAAACTGCCAGGGAAAGAAGAGAAGCAGTGCAGAAAATCTGATTGTCCCTTGCAGTCAGAGCGTGGGGTGAAGTCCCACCTCCAAGACTCGATTTCAACATGCCAGATCCCCACAGTCTGGGAGGAAACCTCGGACTAGGGGTGTCCAGGCATTCAGCCAGACCGCGATGAGCCCAGTTGTCTCCTCAAGAGGCCCTCCATCACAGCTGAGCTAATCTCTGGTCTTGTGACAGGAGGGGACGGCAGAGTTCAGGACACAAATCCATCCTGAGACCTTCTCCAGAGGGAAGAGCTTTAGGAGGGGGGAGATGGCAACAGGCAACAGGCCAGACAACCGTTCAAGCCAGTTGAACACTGTATGGGCCACAAGTTTCCCACTCTGCCTCGTGATAAAAGCAAATAAATAAGGACAGGAATATCAATCTTGTCCTCCAGCAGGGATTGAGTCACCAGGATGGTGGGCCACCATGGGGACGGGGACACCACTCAGCTCCAGGAAGGCCCATTTACCAGCAAGGTGTGCGTCTGCTTCACAAGCACCGAGTAGCTTTGGCAGGATCTCCGCTCTTGACGGCTTTAAGCAGAACACAAAGAAAAGGCTGTTTAAAAAAAAGAAAAAAAAAAGTCCTTATTTGAAGAAAAGCAAGAAGAAAAAAATTCTTCACATTTAAAACTCTTTTTATTGCCCTCATTGCTTAAGATAGCGTTACCATAAATCGACTCGACCATAACATTATTTGGAAACCAAAAGGATTACCACATCTATTAGAATATTTAAACCATATGTCTGGGGTTCAGATCTCCCAGTCCCACAGTGCATGCACACACTGGCCAGCAAGGCTTCTGCTCCTGTTGGCAGGGAGCTGCTAGCTCTTTGCAGAGGGGAGGACTGTGTCCCTCTATTGATGTGGCAAATTGGGCATTTCTTTGTTCTTTTATGGCAGCATTTAGCCAGGGACCACAATGCAATTTATCAATAATATCAAAGCCACGCAACGCCACCATCCCATTGCCAGCAGGAGCATGAAGCCTGCTGCATCCCACAAGGTGAGTGACTCCAAATTAGTAAGGGCAGGATGGAAGAGATCACAAAAATTCACCTGGTTCCTCTAGGCTCCAAAGTAGACCTGAGGAGGACCAGTCCCCAACGTCTGCCTTTAGGAGTCCAAGTTATGAACAATGTGGCTTGTCTTAAGGGGAGACCAAACTGGTTATGAGCAGAAAGCAGACAGAAAATCTCTCAGTGCATCTTTCCCCATGGATAACATTTTTTTGATCTCAGAGGCAGCAACAATCCCTAAAACACCTCGCTCTCCTCCCTCCTTGGATGCAGTTCATGATCAGACAGTGATGTATAGAATCTTCCCAACAACCAACAGAACGGGTGGATCTCCAGGAGACAGAGTCTGAATCATCAGCATATCTTCCTGCTGACACAGGGGGCTGTGAAGCTCCTGATCCACCCAACCACCCCTGCCTCTACAGAAGGATGGTAAATAGGCATAAATCCTCCGCCTGTCTGCACTGTTTCTGTGCGGTGCCAGATCCAACAAGAGCATGTGAAGAGCAGATTCTCTGGAAAAGGACAAATCACCCTTGGAGCCTTTCTTCCCATAGCCAGTGCAGAGAGATGGCCACATTCAACTGGGATTTTTAGGCAGCGCCTTCAGCCTGCTGTGCATATTTTAACCCATCCTCATCCAAAACTGCCAAAAAAAATTATTTCACTTAAAAAAAATAAGAATCTGCTTTCTTTTAGCAGGGTTGTTTTTAAACTATATAATTTCTTAGACTGGCTTGAGACCATGGCCATACAAACATCTTCATTGACATAAGCGGGGTGGGGAGAAACCAAGGATGGAGACCCCGTGGCATGCTAAGACAGTCCTCCCTAAGCAGGTTTGGTGAGGAAAGATTTGTATCGTGGCACCCAGGCACACAGTCTGACCTACTGTGAAAAACGCGTGAACCGCAGCAGCGTGTAGGACTCAAGTTATGACGTTTCAATATTTTGTGAACCTGCCATTTTTCAGCTATCCAGTCTGACCTTTTTCCCATCGTGTCTACCCAAAGAAGCATTTTTCTGGTCAAGTTCCAGCAAAAGTGGTTCTGCGATTTCTGAAAATTACATTCACTAAGAGTAGGCTATCTTACACACCAGGGAAAGGAAGATCTTACAGCAAGTTCCCTGCGAAATTCCAGCTGGAGAGAAATTACTTGAAGACGGGTTCACCCCATTCATAGATACTTTCTGCTGTCCTGCTTCAGGATGGTCAAGCTATAAATCTTCCATTCACTCCTGCTCAATGCCAATGTCCCACAGGAAGAATGCTCCAAATCAGGGCCACCACAGCTTGCAGGGCTTCCCCAGGTGGGGTTGCTCTGACCCACTGCCAGCCAACGTGGTTCCCAAGGTCAGAAAAGACCGTCTGCTCCCAGTGTTCCCGTTGCAGCTTCCAAGGACGAATGGGTCAAGGGAGGGTAGCTGGGTCTGAAGAGGGATGAAGTAGGTGAGGAGTAGGGTTTGGAAGAGAAAAACTGGGACACTTGGAGTGACTGGGAAAGGACCCTGGGACAGGGAACAGGAGGAGAAGGGTATTAAAGCAAGGGTGGTTGGTGCTTTCAGGCACGGCGATGAGTCAAGGGCCGGAAAACAGATCTTGGGATGGTCTCAAGGTGAAGGCACTTGAATATCACAGAGGAAAACCAGATCCCTCTGTTGGGAGAGATCAGTCCACATGTGCTTTAACAAACCTTCTCGGGGAGCTTGGCACATCTTAAACACACGCTGAGTAAGACTGTCAGGAGGCGGCTGGCACGCTGCAGGGCAGGCAAGAGGGACCGCTCAGGAACACCCCCATCTTCCCCTCCCAAGGCTGCTCTTTAAAAAACACTTAGAAAAGTCCATGATATGGTCCCCAACACTTGAGCACATGGGAAAATTAACTCCATCCCACTTTGTCCAGGTCCCAAAGTAGAACATAGGCATCTTCTCTCCTTTCTTTTTTAGCTCTGTCTTCACTTCAGCTCCTTGGAGGCACAACAGTCTCCTCTGCAAAGGAGAAGTATCTGGATGTCTGTGCAATGGGGCCTAGAAAGGGAACCCCTGGAGAAGCCCTGAGGGGACAAAGGGTTCTGCATTCAACAAGGTCACACTCAAACCTCCTGTGCAGCACATGTGGGCTGTTCTCTGGCCTGCTGCAGGATCTTCAAGGCATGGCCACACATCCAGATCTCAGCAGAGGATGGGAAATTGTGCACTGGAGTCCTCTTGGCTCCATTTGTCACCCCGGGAGGATATTTTCCAGGATTAATTGGAGGGGGTCTTCTCTCCCATCAGCCTCCGAGCCTTTTTCCAGCATTCCTTCCAGCCTGGCAAGAAAACTGAGAGTGTCCTACTGGGGTGGAAACTGTCTTGAGGGGGGGAAATGGAGAAGAGATGCTTGAACAGGCTGAGGTGGAGGGATTTTCCAGTCAGGGTATAAGCTGGGGGCGGGGATAACATTATATCAGGAGCTGCCTCATCTTCAGGAGCTTGATGCCAGGCTGCTCTGTCCAGCTCTTGTCAAAGTGCTGGTTAATAGTGACAGCCCTGGATGGGACTGGGGGTGCTCTGCCTGTCCCCGTTAACACAGGCTGGAAAGAGCTGGAAGGTGAGCCCAGGGCTGCAGCACCACGTAGGGTTTAGCCTCCAGCTCTAGCCGGAGCCTGATTTCTGCCTCATCTGCAATGGAAGGGCTCCCTCTGGTGCAACCAGGAATCCTCTCTGCCTCCTCCTTTTTTCCTCCTTTTTTTTTTTTCCTTTCTCCACCAGGAAAGGCATCTTTGCTGCCACGTACATGTCTGCTCCAGAGAGGAGGACAGGACCCACCCTGACCTCTTCTTCAGAATCAGAAAAACCCAATTCCTTGCCCCCCACCCACCACTGAAATACCCTGCCCATCCATGGCCACCCCAAGAGAGACCAAAATCCTGGGAAACCTTCCCCAGGAGAGCAGAGCAGTGATCACCCACCTCAGAGAGAGTGACCAAGCCCCGCAGCCCTGTGCTTTGAAACCATCCAGTTAATTGTCATTGTGTCCACTGGGGATGTGAGCCCAAGTTAAGAAATGTTCCGCTGTCTGGGTACCAAACTAGCACCCCACATTGCTCTCACCCCAATCCTGTTTCTAACTCAAGCTGGACCCCTTCCCCCTGTGTAAAGTGGGGGGGAAGCTCCAGAGAGGAGCTTTGGGATGGGGCAGGTTGCAAAGGTGCTTTGGTAGCCACAATACCTCCACCAAGAACAGTCTGCAGCTTGAGGTGCTGCTTGCCCTCTGAAAGAGCAGTTGTCCTATTTTTTTACAGGCTGGCAGGACAACAGAGGGGTCTGAGCTCTGCTTCCCTGGCAAAAGGTCATCGAATAAATGTAGCCAGAAGATGCCATGGGGCTAGGAAGAGCCAGGAACAGGCTTCCTTCCCCACCAGCTCTGCACTGCTGCATATCACCGCCCTCCTTATCCAAAGAGAAATGAGACGCTGCTCCCCCGACACCAAGCCAGGTAGACATCAGCCCTCAAGCTCTTCACCCATCCGAATCCTTGGTGCCACCAGGGCAGATCCCTGCCTGCAGTCAAACACTTGCCTGCAGGCTTCCATCCATCAGGAGGGTGCGGGTCATTCCCCCCTGCTCGCAGGTCCTCCCTTCCCAGGAATCATTGCACTGCTTTGTTAAACGCCGCTGCCGCCGTAGCCAGAGGTGGCTGCATAGCAGCGCTGGGCAAAACACACCCTCGTGAAATAGCAGGGAAAGGGGCCTGCGAGGCGACCGGGATCAAAGGTGTGCTGCAATATAGCAGCTGTTGTTACGGATGTCTTACAGATGTGGAGGGGCACAGCTCCATCCAGGGCTAATTCATCTTTCGCTCACTAAACCGATCTGGCAAGGGAGGATTTGAAAGTTCCCACATGATTTTTTGTTTGTTTCATCTTTTCCTCCTTTTTTTTTTTTTTTTTTTTAATTAAGTTTCTCCTGATTGCAAAACCAAATGTAAAAACCTGTAAGTCTGGATAGCCCTAGGGAAAGGAGCACTCAGAAAGTTCTTGACAAAATTGTAATTCCTGCTTCACTTGTGCAGTGAGAAAATGTGCTGGATGTGAACGAGTTGCATGTATTAATTATGGCCATAGATGGCACCATGATTTAAAAAGACAGGAACAGAATAATTACCATTAATGTCATTGGAACGGAGCAAACAGTTCTGAGGTGGAGCCCAGTGCAATCACAAGAGGAAGAAATCTTACATAACCTTAAATAATGTTTAATAAATTATTTAACAATTATATAGAAATATTTTTAACCTGGTTTTCTAAGGAGATGACTCTTCGGCTGGCGTTTAGGTTAATTTTGCATTTGCTGACTAGTTGGCTGAGTAGATGGGGGCTGTGAATGTGTTGATTTGACTATAGGCTAAGGTGGCAGCTGTCCCCACCTGGGGGAAGGGAAGGAAAATCCAGTTCAAGAGCCACGTTGTGATGAAGCTTGGCCTTGGAAGGACCTGGAGGGGCAAACCGACCCGGACTGGTGCCAGGCTGAGGACGTGGATATATGCAAGACACACATCTTTATCTCAGAAAGCAACAACTGGGCAGAACCAACAGACCAAGGATATTTTTAGTGTTACCCTTCACATTCTGGCCAGCCAGTCCCTGCACAGGGATGAACCTTGCGGTTTCTTTTTTGCAGAAGGACAAGCAAATAACTCAGGCCTGGGCTGTCAGCTCACACTCCCCCCTACCCCCAGTCCCCAAGCTGCATCCTAGCTCCATGCCTCCATGTATTCTCCTAGTCTGCACTCATTATTGCCCTCATTTTTAACCTTGGCAGAAAGAGCAGTGCTTGGCTGGGCCATGGTGCATGAACCTCTTTATGGCTTGAAGTCATCTCTCCAAAGCTACATGAGAAGCGGGCTGTGCTGGGAGACCTGAATGGGCACTTGCTGTTTCACTGGCCAAGGGGAGAACTCCAGTTTGGCAGAGCTGCCAAATCTACAACCAAATGCAGTGGAAAACAGCAGCAGTGAAAGACCCAAAGCTCCCTCCAGCTTCTGAAGCTCCTTTCTTGGCAGTATCCAGCCATCTCAGCATCCTTCCTGGGGAAATGGACTTTACATTCCAGCCACGCATCTCTAGACTTACAGGGATTTTTTTTTTTTTTCAGACACAGCTGTGCCTCTGCCGTTTTATGCACCCCTTTCCTCCTACCCCTTCCTTCCCAGACCTTCCTCTTGCTGGAAAGCCCAATTTGCTGCAGGGAATGCAAACAGAAACTCACCACAGAGGTGGGCAGTGTGTTACACAGGGGCTTTGATGTTCCTTTTATTTCCTTTAACCATGGAAAGCCACCCCCCAAAATGTCATAAAATGTGCCAGAATTAAGTATGGGACAGGCAGTGAATAAGACCCAAAATATGGAAAATATGGGTGTGTACAAAGAAAGAAGGAAGGAGATGGGGGGGGGAGAGAGAGAGGGAGAGGGAGAAAAACAGAACAATTAATGAAAGAACAGAAGAGAGAGAAGGAGAAAGGAGAAAGGAGAAAGGAGAAGGAGAAAGGAGAAAGGAGAAGGAGAAGGAAAAGGAAAAGGAAAAGGAAAAGGAAAAGGAAAAGGAAAAGGAAAAGGAAAAGGAAAAGGAAAAGGAAAAGGAAAAGGAAAAGGAAAAGGAAAAGGAAAAGGAAAAGGAAAAGGAAAAGGAAAAGGGGAAAGGAAAAGGAAAAAGGGAAAGGAAAAGGAAAAGGAAAAGGGAAAGGAAAAGAAGAAGGAAAAGAAGAAGAAGGAAAAGAAGAAGGGAAAAGAGAAAAAAAGAAAAAGAAAAAGAAAAAGAAAAAGAAAAAGAAAAAGAAAAAGAAAAAGAAAAAGAAAAAGAAAAAGAAAAAGAAAAAGAAAAAGAAAAAGAAAAAGAAAAAGAAAAAGAAAAAAGAAAAAGAAAAAAGAAAAAGAAAAAGAAAAAGAAAAAGAAAAAGAAAAAGAAAAAGAAAAAGAAAAAGAAAAAGAAAAAGAAAAAGAAAAAGAAAAAGAAAAAGAAAAAGAAAAAGAAAAAGAAAAAGAAAAAGAAAAAAAAAGAAAAATAAAAGCTCTAGAAGAAGCTCTAGAAGAAGAAGCTCTAATGAGTTTACAAGTAACTTTTGAACAGGAGAGATTGTACGTGCAATTATTGTGTGTTCAGGGGCAATAGAAACACCCTGTGGGACCTCACGTGGAATCAGGTTGGGGTTCAAAGACTCGGATCTGTGTGCCGAGAAGCTCATAGTTGCAAGGCAAGAGGCACGCGGCTCCCTGGCTCAACAGTGGGCTGCTTTCCTTCCCACAGAAATGAGTGGAAAAGAGTTTGCGTGGGCCCACCCCACCATGCCGGGGCAGGGGAACAGGGTCTGGATGAAGTCACCTTCGCACACCCTGTCCGCCAAGGCAGGTCAGTGCCGTCACCAGCCCCTGCAATACAGCAATGCAGAAATCAGAGGAGCAGCGGGACGCTTCTTGCAGGGGAGCCCAGTGGCAAGACCAAAAAAAAAAAAAAAAAACCAAACAATCTGGATTTGCTGAACCCCACTTCATTCCTCCTCCTCGAAGCACGCTATGATTCACTTTGTGAGGGCACGGAAAAAGTGAAGAGATTTAACCAAAACCACTCAGGAAGTCAGTAGCAGAGAGTGAAATAGCTGTCTGGATTTTTGTGTTTTGCATCTGTTTCTCCCAGCGGCTCGCAAAGGTTGCTCCTTCTCTCCACTGCAGGGATCGAGCATTGGTTTTGAGACACGAGCATCGAGAGGGGCCATCTGACCCCGCAGTCCAAATCCCAGCACGCAAAAGTGGGGACTTTGCACACCTACGGGAATATCTTGGCAGTTCTCAGACCTGGTTTCGGGTCTTAAACCAGGGTCAAACCAGGGTAAAGTCACACCCAGGTCCTCAGACATGCTGGTCTCTGCGTCCAGACAGCGATGCATCACCTAATGATGCACCCGGACTGGCAGTGATCTAGGGGCCACCAAACAAACAGGCTCTATCTGAGCCAGTTCCTCTGTCCGTGGGATTTATTTGATCCAAATGTCCGGAACTGACATCAGCTTTGCCAAAAAAAGAAAGAAGAAGAAGAAAAAAAATATAGATCCCAAGCCTCAAACTTCGGGTCTTGAATTTTGTGGCAATTTAGGAGTTAAGTTCAGTCCACCGGGTGGGCAGGACCGTGAAGTATTTCTCCCCATGCTGCGCACCTGGAGTCGTCTCCCATCACAAGTTTTACAGCTGACAGACCACCGGATTAACCTTTCTAAGGCAGCCGATAGCCCCTCGGAGACCTCGCGCTCTGGCAAGGCATATCTGCCAGGAAGGCTTCCAGTTGGACCAAGCACAGGATACGACCACGGTCCTCAGAGCGTTATGTTCTAATAGCTAATTGCTCTCGCCGCTGGAAAACATGAAAAGTGCTTTATTTCCACACTGAATTTGCGGTGGGTGCTTGTGACCAGACTGATCCAGTGTAGCATGTTTCTTTTTTATTTATCTGTTTCACACTCGCTTCAAGAAACTTCATCTGGGTTGGGGCCCCACTGTGGTAGGCAGGCTATAAATCCGTCTATCCAGTTGCTTAAAGCAATGGCTAACCACCCACCAGCCTGGATGGAAACTCAATGACCTGCTCCCTCACACCTGTGAAATTCCTCTGGCTTCGGAGCAGCCCGTCCTGATTTCAAACAGCCACGGGGACATCGGTTTCGAACGGGGGCGGGGGGGGGGACGCCTAAATCTTCGCTGCTTCCACGCAGCGCCGCAGGCTTTACCAGCCATGAAGAGGGGTGCTAGCCTTTCCCTCGCCCGTGAAAGGCAACGTAAAGAGGGAGGAGGAAAAATGAAAGTCGGGTCACTGAACAAAGCCCTCGTTCCTCCGCACTTATCAGTTTTGCTCCATATATTTCATTTATGGCTTCTTTTTTATTGACCAAAGGAAACCCTGGAAACCTTGTTTTCCTTTATGCCGTGGTAACACCAACTCGGTGAGATGTGGGACTGACCACAGGCACATCTGAGCATAATTCACTAAAAATTCCAGTAAATGTTTTTCTAGTATGAAACTAATAGTAAGTAAGCAAACCCACCTTCCCCCGGGGAGCAACTAACCTTGCTGTTACCCGAGAATGTTCTGCTGAACTCCACCAGCTACTCTGCCTCTCAAGTGGCACCTCTGGGCTTGCCCGGGTTCAGGTTGTTGTTGATGTTTGTTTTTTCGACTCCCTCCCTGCGAGAAGCCGGGGATGGTCCCTCCAGCACGGGGACTCGCTGGCTGCTGCTGGAGATGGGGAGCATTTTGGGGAGCAGCCGCCCACCTTGGAGCCGGTGCCTCCGTGGGCTTGTGGTGACCATGCTTCTGCGTGCACTGGGTTTCCACCAGTGGAAAACAACCACCCTGTGGCACTGCCTTGTGTGTGGCTGAGGCCACGTGATTTTGGAGAAAGGGGAGGCTGCAGAGCTGGAGGGAAGAGGGAAGAGAGAGGCCAGACCAGAGCAGACCAGAAATAAGGAAGGATGAGATGGGAGGAGATGGTAAGGTGGCATCGAGCAAGGAGAGACTCCCTCCCAGAGTCTCAGGATCCATCCCTATGTGATCTCCAGCCAATCCTTTTCCCTTCCCCTTGGGATTTTGATGGCTTTTCCTAGTTACAGCAGTAAATTCCTTGCAAGAGACTGTGCCTGTGAGAGGATGCTAGAACTGCGGGGGATGCCTGACATCAAGCAGGAAATCTGGGGGGCTTTCTGATTAACAAAACTCCTGATGAGAATCATCAAGGGATTCATACAGACACCTGCAGTCTGGCTTTGGAGCTTGTTGGTTTATGCTCCCCACGTCACCAGCACATGGCTTCAGCTCCTGCTTCCCACTGAAGTCCTGCCTTACCCCTTAGAGGCTGAACATCATTGTCCTTTGCTGGTGCCAAAGCAAGGGGGGGGACCAGGGAGTGGGGCAGGGCAGAGGTGACCCCCTTTTCCTGAGCATCCTTCCTTGACTTTTCCGTGCATGCCTTCATCTCTACACACTGTGTCCCTACAGTTTCCGCCCGTTCGTCTTGCTGACCGTCTACCCGCTAGCCCATGCACACATACAGTGCCTTATCTTTTGACCTGAATCCTTTGGTTTTCTTCTCCCCATTCTCCTTCCCAGGCTACCAGGATAATGTTTGGATGGCTGAGCTCCCTGGAGCAGCGGTGTTTTCCACTCCTTGGAGTTAATAGCCATCCTGCTTGGGGTCACAGGATGGTACACTCCATAAATCAACCTCCCAGGCTTGTAAAGGCACGTTACACACTCCGCATCTCCTAATGACAGTCTCCCAGTTTCAAGGGGGGAAGGGGGAAAAGGAAATCAGCACCTCTGTGGATTGGTATCAAGGCATCATGACACTTTCAGTAAATACTGGCATCCTCACCCAATTTAAAGGGCTTTTTCTTTTTTTTTTCCTTTTTTTTTGCGGGGAGGAAGAAAGAGTAAAACAAGGTAAACTGCGGCCCTTTGCCATAACTCTGGTGAATATGTGCTGCATTCATATGGAACCACTTCCTTCAAACATTCCCTTCCTCTGCAAGGGCATCCCTGGGACATCCCAGTGAGGAATCATTCTCAGCATGAAGGAAGCAGCCTGCATGCCTGGTGCCTCTCTCCTTGCTTTAGGACTTGAAAAGCTCCGTAGTCTGGAAGGATTAATTAGAGGAAGGAAAAGAAAATGGTAAGAGATGCCAGCATGCAAAATAAGATCTAGGCTGTCCAGTCGGTGGGCTCTCTCCCTGGTGAGTTGAATTGCTCTCCAGGCTTCACCACCTGTACTCACCTCTTCTCTGCTTGCAGTAGTTTGGACACCAGCACCCGTGAACACAGCTAAATCTGAATGTCTTCATGTGGGATTCAGCTGCTGAAACATAAGTGTCTATTGCTTTTCGGGGTGGTCTGGAGCACCTGAGACACAACCCGGATGGAGCTGTCAGATGTGGCACCTTCTCCCTTCTGGGACAGCAGCTGGTGCAATGCCCTGAGACTCTGGAGATGACACCAGGAGCCCCGTTCAGCTGCTTGAGGACAGACATAGAGGACAGACCCATGGAGGGCTGTGGAAAACTCTCTTTCAGGCAGTCTGTGCCACCAAAAGGAAAGCGGTAGAGCCAGGGGATCCCCTGCCTGCTGTGTTCACTTGCCCTGTCACCTGACAGTAACAGCTTGTATAGGTCAGAGGGAGCAGGGAGGGATGCTCCTGCTCTGACTTCCATGGGTCTTAGGTAAAAGACATCAGTGCAATCCTGTGGGAGCAAAACAGAGGCAAAAAGGCTTCCAGGACCTTGCCCACAGTCAAAGAAACCACACAGAGAGCTGGAGCTGGGTGCAGACCCTTGAGCAGGACCTGTCCATCGCACTCCAGCCCAGGCTGATATGAAGCAGGGACTCTCTGCCTCTTGGGCAGTTCGTCAGCAGAGCAAAGGACTTGGTGAGGCATCCTCGGCATCACTTCTGCCTTGCAAGGCAGGACCCATCCCTGGGCAGCGGGCACCATTCAGAGGGGGAAGCAGCTGGAGTGAGACACACGCGGAGACAGTTTTCAATGAGCTGCCCTTATTCATTTGGTTAAAAATAAATGCTGACAACATTGTCAAAAGGCTCTCAGGAACTCGCAGGTGCTTGAGCCCTGTTGAAGCTTTCTGGAAATTTCTTCTTTTCTGTTTAACTAAAACAAGAATCGACCCAGGGCAAGAAACAGCTCTTGAACAAAAACCACTGGCTATGGAGGCATCCTTCTGTAGAGCTGCCAAGCCTTCAACAAAATATCATTGATTGGTAGCTTCTTCCCTTGTTTTCCCTCTTGATCCACACAAAAAGCATCTCATTTTTCTTGTTTGCCAGTGCATCGGGAAGAGGGAATTAGTGCAAAGCCTTCTGAAATTGTTTAGCAATAAGGGTCATCTCGTTATTGCAGAGAATTAATGCAGAAGTAGCTTCCTCCAGGAGGCTCTTAAACCCGTTAGTTTTCCTGGCAAGGTGAGTCGGTGTGCAGGAAGGGGACGTGTGCCCTCCCCTGTAGGGTCTGGCAGCATGAAATGGGTCCCGCAGCATCCTCTCTGGGCAGCTGCACAGGGCAACTGCAGAGTCAACACTACGGGCAGCTGTAGGGCTACAAAAATGCATCCGTCAACATTTTCCAAATGTCAAAGTAGCTCCCGCTTTACCGGCTTCAAACTGAACCTGCCTCAATGTTTTTAGGTGAATTTTTCTCCAAAGCCTTTTTCTGAAATTAAAAATTTCAGAACCAGGGTTTCAGAATCGAAAATGTGGGAGTGTTTTCATTTGAAAAGTCCTGAAAAAATAAGATTTCAGTAATAAGATTTCTTCCTCATGAGGTATAATTCTTCAGAGAAAAGGAAAAATGTTCTTTTCTTCCCCCTGAGAGAAGATAAATCCTTGCTGAAAAAAAGCTGAACATTGCTGAATGTGCTGATTTGCCATTTTGCTATCAATAAGGAAGCAGTTGAAGAGAAGGGAAATATATTTAGTTCTTTTGCAATGCTTTTCCTCCATAGATCAGACGGCAGAAATCATCACTCACTCTTGAGAAAAGGTAGACCAAGGCACAGAGAGGTGCAGGGATATTTTTCTACTCATGACCCTTCACCCATGGAGAGCCCCAGAGAGGCTGTGTCACCTGTGGAGGTGGCATCCATGGGACCTGACACACCCGCGGGTCTCATGTCGATGTCCCTTCTCTGCCATCGCCACTCATCCAAGCCCTCAGTGCGACCTGCCAGTCAGATGATGGGCAGGAGATGGAAATGTTTGCAAACCCAGGTCTATTCTGGCAAGTTGCAATCATAGGAAATAGAAGATTGCTATGAAGCATTTGATTTTGATAGTTCTGGTAGTCTTTTTATTTGCTTAGAACCTGAAAAGATTGCTTCCTCCCCTCAAAAAAAAAGAAAAGAGGAAAATCTCCAGTTTTTTCCATTGCTCCTCTGACAAGGAGAAAAATCTTTAATAACAAAGTTATTAAATCAGCGAGATTTGTCATTATTTATTACATAGACTGAAGTAATGTCAAAGTTTATGAGCAAGCACTGGGATTCTGCTGAGGAAGGGGCTGTGCAAGCACAATGCAAAAAGATGGGTTCCTGCACCAGAGAGCTTAAAATAAGAGTGATTAAGGAGTGGGAAATGGAGATGGAGAGTGGGAGCTGTGGTCATGGACAAGCTGGGGATGGGAAGATTGAATGGTAAAAGAAGGAGAGAGGAAGAAGATGAAGGGTGGGCAGGATTCTGGGACTGGGGGAGAAAAAAAGCAGAGAGAGGGCTCACACCAACAGCTATCGCTCCAGGGAAAAAAGCCCCCAATGCAAATGCAGCTAGGCATCGTCTACGCCTGGTGGCTCCTGCCAGCAGGAAAGGGCACGGTAAGTTTTAGCCTCTTCTGCTAAAGCAAGAAATGAAGTTCAGCAGCAGTTGCTGCCTCCTGGAGCCATTGAACCCGCCACCCAAATTCAACCCAATGGGCTGGAAGGCTGGAAGTCTCAAAAACAGTTTTGTTTTGGAAAACCTTATGAAAATCAGTACCTGCATAGAGGAGAAAAAGAGTCAAGAGACGGTCCCAGTGAGGAAAGGACGAGCAAGGCACTTCAGTGGGCAGGGGCAGGGGAAGGGGAGCAGGGAAGGACGTTCGCCTTGGGAGCCCTCTCAGCCATCACTTTCCCCCCTTTTGCAGCTTTGCCATGCACTTGCTTAATTGCCAGCATCTGGTTTGTGTTGCAACACACAAGCAGCAGACCATCTTGGAGAGGGTTGGCCTGTGTGCGCGCGTCTGCCTGTGTGTGTTTGCGTGTTGTTTTTCTGTTCTAGAGGAGTGAAAGGTTAAAGCAGCTGTTTACGCGGAAAGGAAAATCTTGGATTAAAAACTGGTGAGGAGGCAAAAATACTTGAGTTCCCATGATTTGTTCTCCTGGTGAGACACTCTAGTTCAGGACACTGCATATTAACTGCTTGGACATTTGTGTCCTGCTGCATATATTTGTGCAGAGGCATGTGTTCTTGTGTGCACGTGCAAATACAGCATAAGAACCGTGGTAAAAACACAAGAAGGGGGCAAGGGGGCTGCAAAACCTTTTCACATTGTGGTCAACAGCATTTCATGTGCTTTATTTCCCCAAAAAAGGATGATAAAACAGGAGCGGCTCATGGTGGTGGGACCTGGCAGCAGTAGGGTTGATACAGAGCCATCATACTCACCTGCAAGAGCCAAACCAGACCTTGACTGTTGTGGCTCCATACACCAGAGACACAAACATTTTGCCCCCAGATGGCAAGGAGGAATCAGGGAGCTGTGATAAGAACTGAGTACAAGCCAAGAAAGAGCAGCAATAATTTGTAAAATTTTGGCATTTCCCTCAATCTGTGTTTCAAACCTCCTGCCTTTAAAGCAGAGATCCAAGACCCACACACTGGGAAAGTCACTGTTGTAGGACACCCAGCCTCTCTCCTGGGCCTTCTGGGCGTTCTTCTGGCCTCCATCACATTGGGTGGGGGTTGTTGTGGCCTGTTGAACTTCCCCGTGTCAGGAGAGAAAAATAATCAATGTCAACGTGACATTGGCTGCAGCCACAGCCCAGATGCATCCAGCAGTCCTTGGATTTTGGAAAGGGTCCTGTGGACAGGAGAAATCCCCCACAGCTGTGAGTCACCGGCCAACGGCAGGAGACGTCGCCAGACATATGAAGTCCACATGAACCTCTGATGATGGCATGCAAGCTCACTTAAACCAGATGCAGGCACCAAGGCAAAGAGGTATGAAGCCAAATACCCACTGCCCCACAGGGAGTGAACGCATTCAACCTGGCCCGGCATAGGGGACAGCAGCTCAGCCTCTCCCTGCTCCTTCCCAGATGAAGCTGGGGTCACGACTAGAGTTTCCCTGAACCCCTGGGGGAGACAAGACTCAGCACGTGTCCATCGCTCCGTGGAGTGGCAGGTTGTGGCACACAAAACACCAGAAGCTTGAAGGAAGTTCAGAGGAGATGGGAAATGGGAGTGGTGAAATCAACTGGTTTTCCTTGATCAAGGCCTTAATTAAAGTCTTAAGGATGGAAGGACTCAACTTTGGGGTAAACAACATACTCAGCTGAGGGGTAGGAACATCCCCAGACCCATGTTTTCCCTAGGCACTGAGAGGTGAGGTTTCACCAACCTCAGGAGGAGGGGTTGTTCCTTGGGAACTCTCCACTTAGGGCTTGCTCAAGCCAGTAACCACAGCCCTAATACACCCCTCGGCACCAGGGTGCACGCCATAATTGGGTGTCCATGGATTCTTGGGTGTCTAACCAAGGCAGCTTGGATGATGCACTTCCCCAGCCAATTTCTAAAAGGCAAGAAGAGACCAAGCCTCTTGACTTGAGGCTGGGCAGGAACAAGGTGAGATGCTGCAAGCAGAGCTTTATATGGTTGCAAAGGCTGCAAAGCCTTTGATTTAAGGCTATGGTGGGTCACCTTGGCCACAACCAACCAACCCAACCCCAAACCTACAGCTGTGCTGTGAGAGCAAGATCTCACTGAGGGACATCCTGCTTCCTCCGAGTCCTTCAAATGGAGAACTGAGTTTCACCCAGAGATATGAAGGGTAAATTAGTGGCAGAGCTGAGACTCTGGTTGCTCCCAAGATGTAGTATCTCCTGCATTAGATAACAAGAACTATCTGGGTGGGTTGGCACATTCCCAATGCAGGTGATATTTATATAGATGGTCTTTAAAGGTCCCTTCCAACCCAAACCATGCTATGATTTTGTGATGATTCTATGTGCAGTGAACATTCATATGCATCACCATGTAGGAAAACCCAGGTCTCCGCAAGGCTGGAGCCACCTCTTCCTATGCAGCTGATTTTTCTTTCCCTCTTTAGCTTTTTTTCCTATGCAGGGGGATGAGAGCTGAGGTGGGTTGGGGAAGGAGAGGAAGAGGGGAGCATGCTGACTTTTGTTATCCAAGAAAATGTATGTAAAAGGGGATATTAACCAAGTTATAAATATAGAAATGAAAGCAAAAGTGTCACCTCACTGAACAATGGGGGCATTTATGGGATAAAGTTACCACAAATTAAGGGCTGGCACGGGCTGACTTGGGATCATAATTTATAGCATAGCCTAAATCCTGGCTCACAGACAAGTCGGATAAAGTTGAGTTCATTGTGAAAGTTTCTATTTTCGTACCACAGGCAGGGTGAGCCCAGCGAGCAGTGAAAGAAATGACTTGAGGGTCCTGGGGGAGGCTCAGCCTACTTTGCAATATTTGTTAGTCCTACCTAGAACTTTTCCTGTAAAGAGGGAAGCCCCAAGTTGGATTAGGGCTGGATGACCTTCCTGACCAGCTGGTAGAGCTGGGATTTGAGGAACGGTGAGTTCCTCCGTGCATTCATCTGGGTTTTAAGCCAAGGAAGTGCATTTAGGAGCAATGAACTTCTTACCTGTGCTGTCCAATGCTTAACATGACAAATCTTCCCAGGGATGTTCATGGTGACATCCTCCACAAGGGAAGGCATGGAAATGGGGCTGCAGGCTCAGCTCAACAAAGCATTGCATGGATGTACAGCAAGAAAAAAGAAATTGCTATTTCAGGTGGAAATTCACTCAGCCCAAATCCCACCAGTGCAAGCGGTGATGGGGGTAAGATTGCTTAGCAAACACGAGACCAGACAAACTAGATGGAACAAAACTCTTCCTCCAGGTGCTCCAACTGCCAATGCTGAGATGATGGACAGGCTGAAGGAGGTGGCATGCAGTCATGGATGAGGTCCCATTGTGCATGGTGTGGTATAAAAGCTCTGCCCTGGGGACAGCTGAATCTGTATTTGAGACGAGAGGTTTCAGTAAGGAAAGCAAAGATCATGGTGAAACGAGGAGAGCGCATTAGCTAGTGTGAATAGCAGTGGTCCAGTGACCCACGTGCTTTCGTAGGAAACATAAGGGTTGCAGAGGGAATTCAGGGAATAAACTAGGGCAATTTTTGGAGACTCACCTCTGGGAAAGTTCCTCACACTCTGTTCTTCATGGGGAGCATTGACAGATCCACCACAGGTTTGCTCACTCCTTCAGTTTAGAGAGGGGCAAACACCTCCTAAGTCTGCATCCCCCGGTAGCAGAGGTGTGCCATCACCTCTTCCAGTTATAATGGGATTTCAGCCCATTTTAAGGTGTAATGGGATTTCAGGGCTGTAGCAATAAAATAACGTGAGTAGCAGAACCATCAGTGCCTCTGCACGTTCCCCCCTCATCCTAGGTCCTGCCCTTGGCTCAGTTTCTCCTGCCTGTGACAAGAGAAGAGGAAGCAAAGTACTGAGTCTTCTGTGACAGTTTAGGATACAGGTGCAAACAGCTCTCCATCACGGTTCACAGTTATTGCCTTTACCATCCAGAATAAATATGAGCAAAGACTTTTATATTATATAAACCATAAAGCACTAATAAGAGCAATTTTGTGGCTTTTCTTTTATTTTTTATAATGAAAAGGTAAAAATCTTAACACAGATTTGTAGCAGCCAGATGTATATGTGCAGTGATTTTATTTAGCTTAAAATCAAGACTGATTTAAGCATGGCTACTTGCCAGGGGTATTAAAAAATATTAAAATCAAGCTCAGCTACTGGGCTCTAAAAATAGCATTTACTGATAAATGCCAAATTTAATACTAGCCTCCTAGGAGCTATTTCTAGGATGTTGTCTGCCTCAGGACAAAGTGTTTGGGGTTACCCAGGTGAGCAAGTTACCAGCTGGTGAGGTGATGTCTCATGGCGTAGCCTTCTTGCACACTGAGCTCAAATAGAAATTTCAAAGGTGGGTCTGGACTGACGTGACTCCCAGCACTCCTGAGGATGTCAGACACAGCTCCATCTGTTCACAGCAGCAGAAGCCAGGGTAGAGTTACAGTGAGTACTACGTGCCCTCAGGGATGGTGGGGAAGGAGGGGGAGAAAAAGCGAATTGCGTCTGGAACCTGACCTCACCGAGCAATTAGGGTTTGTCAAACTGCATGGATGCCCATTGCAGAGATAACGAGACTGGAGGTTTCTATGGGAGCTGGGCTTCTTAGGGAAACACTTCATCAGTTTAATCTCTTAATACTGCTTCAGGTTAGAATTTATACAGGCTTGAAGTGTCCCACACTCCTGAACAGAACTGTCCCGGAATTGCTGGTCAGGGCACAGGAGGAGGAAAGAAGAGATATTATCTTCCGAAGGCCTTCCCTTACCTGCCCTGGTAGCAAGGTAAGATTAGCGCTATAATGGTTTGGACCAAATATTCATCTAGCGCAGCACCCTTTTTCCTGCAGAGGCCATAACAGATGGAAGCAGAGACAGTCTAAGAAGGTGGCACATGTTGCATGGGTCTTCTTCTGATTATGCCCTCCAAGCACCTGGCCCTCAGCAGGTGAGGGATTTATGAAGAAAGAGTTTCCATTTAGACCATGGTCTAGTTGCCATTTCCATTAATATACAGAAAATCAGCAAGATGACTGTTGGAAGTAGGATGAAATTCAAAGCAAACCAAGGAAGTGGCCCTTCATACATGGCAGAGTCAAGATGTACGGTGCAGCTGTGAAAACCACAAGGTTACGTGGCTTCTGGGGATGACAGGACGAGTTCATGGGAGGAAAACCCAAGGAGGTCTGTTAAATACAAAGATGTAATCTCTCTCATAAGAATTCCCTGATTTGCAAATCATTGGAGTCAAGGAGACTATTTTGCAGATATATTCCTCTATGCTTACCCAGATATCACCCCGATATTACCCTGATATTGGTTGGTTTAACCTAATACGGTTGCACTTTTGTCCTTATTTTTTATGACAATAGGAAATGCCATTGAGCTTGGCAAGTCAGTCCTCCCAACGTGTCTCATCCCCCATGTGTCATCTCAGAGCTGTAACACTTCCTTGCCCAGGAACAGTGATTTATTGGAGAATCCAGAAAGGGAAATGACTCAGGGCTTGAGAAATGCACCTTGCATGGCCAGGAAATCAAAAAACCCAACCTCTTTAATTTAGTCAAGATGACTGGTAACTTTTCACCTATTTTTAACTATCAAAAATAGTTCAAATTAGCCTTTGGGCCTCCATCTATGGTCAGTGGGAGAGATCAGCAGCTTCAGAGGGCCAAGGGCTTAAACTAGATCTGCAAGAGGAACCAAATATTGCATCGGGGTGGCTCAGAGGCTGGCAGAGGTCAGTCCTCTGCTCCTGAGGTTTCCTACGCCGTGCAATCCCTTTTGCAATGGATCACACTCTTTTTTAAATTATTACAGGGTGGACAACTAGAAGCTACATTTTGGTTTTGCAAAGTAAATAAAGGTTTTCAAGCAGAGCTAGTTCCACAGTCTGAAAAGAAAAGGGAACTTTTTGTTTCAAGTCAAAACCAAATGCTGTGCTACATTACACACACACACACACTCTTTCTTTTTTTGTTTTGTTTTGGGGTTTTTTTTTGTTCTTCAGGCTCAAAAAACCTGAAGAAGATTCTTTGTTTTCCACACCAGAAAATCAAATTTCCTAATCTACTCCAGCCCCCAATTTTTCAGGTCATTCGCTCAAAAGAAAGATTCATTATTCACCTATCTCTGTGTACTATAAACCAACCCCACCACTGCTTAGAAGAATATGAACATTCTTGGACTGCTTCAAAATCAGGCATTTGCACAAATTCTTTCACACAACCTGTGTGCCACGGCTGCTTCCTCTGCAGTGCTCCTCCAGGCAGGCTGATTTTTCCTTCTTTTGCTTGATTTGCAGGCAGGACCCTCCAAGCCAAACCAGGCTCCCCTGTTACAAGGAGTGTGCAGGCTCATTTTAAACCTACAGCAGAAGAGAGAAGTCCTGACCACAGAGATCTAACCTGGGAACACTGTGAACTCCCCTTTTTGCTCTTTACCCTACAGAGGGAGCAAATAAACCCATCCACAACTGTGGTACCTGGGTGGAGTGGGAAGGAGTGGTAGGAAACTGCTGGGAGGATGGGGAGGGAACATGGGATGGGAGGAGATGCAGGGGAAGAAGCTGAGAGCTACAAAGACATGAAAGGTGGGGATAAAGGAAGAGAACAGCTCAGAAAATGCTTTCAACAGCCCATGACTATCAAGTATTTGAAGAAAAAATAAAAATAAGAAAAGAATAATAAATTTTAGGTTTGGCTGCTCTGTAATGTCAAATTTTGCCCTTTATCTCTATTCAAAAGTCCCATTCAGGCCAGGGCTGCTGTTCTGGCTCTCTTGAACCTCCAAGGCGATAAAGTTGGATAAACTCCTCAGCCAAACTCCCTGGCTGGTATGCCAGAACTAAAACACCAAACAAAGAGGCAGAGGAGAAGGGAAAAATGTTATTGACATTTTCTCAGCTGAAAAAAATGAGGTACAGTGAGCATGAGTGGCAAAATTTTGGAATAATTTCAGCAGTCTAAAAGGTGGGCATTTCTGTCCAGCGGCTTTCAAGGGCGCCCAGCCCAGCTCCCAGTGACGGGAGGTGAAACCTAATTTGCACCAATTACCTGGAGCCTGCTGGGGTCCAGCATCCAGAACCTCTGAAGACAAGGTCACCGGTGGGCGGATCCCCACCCTGCGAGCCTGGCTCGAATTGCCCATGGCTTATAGGAAGCTGGAGTCATCCCTTTGCTCCAAGTTGAGCTTGCTGTTCACGTTCCTCGCTTCCCCAAAGCAGCCCTGAAATCTGGGATCGATTGGCCACGTGGAATCAGGGATGGGGTTATTCCAAGGACCGCTGGACCCATCCAGTTGGGATCCCCTGGAGAGTTAAGTCAGCTTTCCAGCTCCTTCCTCCTGCCAAAGCAGCGGGGAGCATCTGAACCTGGCTCAGCATCCTTGGGAGCCTCCTGTCTCATACCTTTAGGACAACGCAAGGGGCTTAGCATACGTACAGCAAGCACATCGAGCCATGGTGCCCGGGACGCATTTCTGCTTGCGATGACACGTTTCCCGCGGTGGCATTTGGCATTGTGCGCAGCCGATTAGCTTCGTCGCTCAAGAGCGTTTGCATTACAGCAGTCAGAGTCCAAACACAATGCTGCAGTGTCAATGCCAAACCCTCCAGAAAGGGCAGAAATCATACGCAGATGAAATGTGAAAAGGGCTGTGGTTAGACGGGAGATTCTTGGACGAATCCGTCACTCCGAAAAACGTATTCAAGATGCTATACCAGCAGCAAATGATGGATTTTTCCTTTTTTTTTCTCTCTTTTCTTAACCCAGGCCATAGTACTGAAAATTCCCTGCCTGAAAGGTTTCTGATGGCAGCATGATGAGAGCTGAATGTTCTCTTTATGTGACAATAACAACTGGATCAAGTGGCATTAAACTACGGCTTATCTAGCCTTTGTGTTTAGGTACAATGAACCCAAACAGTACCTTCCTTGCACTATAGGTCAGGAAAAGAGCAGGGATGGCACAGCCAACAGCTGAACCTAGCTCCCCCCAAGGACAACCCAGAGCCTCTCTGATTTTGCATGATGGAAAACACCCTTCTAGGCTAAACTCTTGTGCAAAAGGAGAACAGCCTTAGTGCCTGGAAGAAAGATATTCCACAGGAAAAGCGGAGAAAGAGTAGGAGACAGAAGAAAGGAATTTGTGTCTTTAACCCAGCTTGGCTTTCACCTACAAAGGGTTGGAGATGAGGTGATCCTGATGACACGGCACATCCCAGGCTCCTCGCTCTCACACCAGCGAGGGCATGGTGCACAGCAAGCAGGTGAACCCCAGAAACGTGGAGACGTGCCCCCAAAATTATTCTTTTTCCTTCCATTCCACAAGCACACACCTTGTCTGCATGCAGCACCAGGAAAGCAAGGATTGGAAACTTTTCGGCATCAACATCCCTTCCACATGGCCACAGGACATGAGACAAACAGAAGCCAGGCTCGGAGGTAAAGAGTAAAACGGGGGGGGCTGTGGACTATATGGCAACAAATGTTATTTGTTTACCTTGCCTGCCAATAAAATCCCAACATGGAAATAATGAATGGAGCTTGCAAATTAGTCACTAGAAATCACTTAACTCGTAAAAAATTATTAGTCCAGAAACAGAGGTTTGGAGGAAAAAAAGGTGAAAAAAGCCAGAGGAGCTCTTGTCTTCAGACAAAAGTTTTTTACACTGAAATTAATGGGGGTCGTGTCAGGGCATGGAAACCATATAAAACAGAGCAGAGAGGGGAAAACTCTTACTGACGAAGCCAAGATGAAGTGAAGTTGGATTTGGGTCAAGTAAGCATTAAAACACTGTCAAGAAGCCTGCCTTTTTAGCCAAAAAATCGAATTCCAGATAGAAGCACAGATAGAAAGAGGTTCTGGGTTTTTAAAGTCAAAATCCAGCACGAACAGTCAATACTCAACAATAGCTGTGCTATTATTGCAGGGCTAAAAATAGCTTCCTTGTTAATCACGTCTCACAGATTTGTAGCTTTTCTTAAGCATTGCAAGACTGTTCATATCAAAGATCTTTAAGGAGAGTTTCGTTACGCTCACAACCTATGGAACTCTGCTACGTGCTCCTCTGTGTCTATTGCCGCACTCGATTTTGGGACACAATCTCTATTTTCAAGCATAATTTACACCCATGAGCACCTTGGAGGGGCTGGAATGAGGATTGAGCATGGCGCTGACCACTGTTGGGACTTCACTTCCCAGCTGCCAAAGTCAGCTCCTAAAGTGGGATGTGGATTCATAACTCCTGTAGGGACATCTCAAATGCTGACTCTGCCTTCACAAAGGAAAGAGGGAGAAAATACTTTGATTTCCAGCACGTCCATTTAATTTGTTGTTTGTTTGGTTGTTTGTTTTTAAAGCAGGGGCAGTACAGGATGAAGTATTAATACAGGAACGTGCAGACCTCAAATCCATCCTAAGCTCCATCAGTGACGAATACGGTCCTGAACAAGCCTGTTCAGCGCTCCAGGGCTCAGCTTACCCCGGGTCTCTTCATTCAAATTTTAGGAGCAAAGACCATGATTTAGAGTGGCTGTACAGAGCCTCACACAAAGGGGTTGCTCCCCACTTTTGGGGCAGGGCGCTGCCAATGCCTGTCTGATCAAATGGGAGTTCTTGTTGCACAAGGAAATGGAAACCAGGCGAAGCAAAGGCTGTACCGGCGTTACCGGTACTATTCCTGCTGCTCCCTTCCAGCTGCCATGAGGAAACCAGTGATGCTACAGCTTCCCAGAGACTGCAGTAGCTCTGTTCCAGCTGCGAAACACAGGTTCTCCAGTCTCCTCCAGGAAACTTCAATGAGAAGAAAATCAACCATTATGATCGTTCAGTGATGATTTAATATTTTACTCATTTTATTAGAAGAGAAGCTGGTTTTTTCTCTCTGTTCTTCTCTTTTTTTTTTTTTTCTTATTTCCTATTTATTCTTCCCAAAGGTCATGCTCAGGGCATGGGAAACAGCCTAAAGGTGGGAATTATCTCAAACTGCCTCTTGAGCGACTTTACCCTATAATTTACGCTGCAACAGGTATTTATGAAGCAGCAGGGAATGGCACCCAGGCTCAAAAATGGGCCAGATTCCCATGGTATCCAACTGTGATTTTTCACAAGCTGTGACCCTTCAGGGAAAAAGAAAAAGGAGAGAGGGGAAAAAATTTTAAAACTACATTACCATACACAATTAAAGATACCAGTTGCCACAGGTTGTCTGGGCTGAATCTGGCCTTCTGTATGAAATCTCAGTTACATTGAGAGCACATCCTTTTCTTTTTCTTGGGAGATGGGGGGGATAAAATTGCAAGCAGGCCTCCAAAACTTGCTGCACCACGAGGCTTTTTTGAAACTTAAGTCCTCTACACCAGCAACTGCCTACTGTACCCAGAGTCACAGATGCCTTGTGGCCTTGCTTTAAATTAAATCCAGGCATTGCTTTTCATTCTCGTCTTAAGCCCCTGCTGCAAATTGACAAACAATGCCCTTTGCCAACAGCTGCTAACAATGCTGCTAATGAACATTCGTCAGGAAGGAATAAACAGAGGAAGATGAAAAAGCTTGGGGAGGAGGGAGTGTTTTCCCTGGGGTTACAGTTGTCTCTGCAGGCATTATTAGAGTTCATCATTTTAACTCAAAATCAGCAGCAAGAGGAAACTGGACCAAGGGTGCAGCTGTGCTGAGAAGTCCTGTGGGCACTCGGTAGCCTTAAGCACTTCTTCCTTTAACAGGCAACCACCAGAACGATTTATGCGGGCTCATTTCCACATGGTTCGGCTTGGCTGCCACGTGGATGCTCTTGCAGAGATTTCAGGTGGCTGCCAAGGGATTTTGCTGGGTCCCAGCCAAATTGAGCAGTGGTTTAATTCTGAACCAGAACGGCCAGCGTGGCTTTAGTGCGGTGTAGCTGACCCCTGTAAAGCCATGCCTTCAGCTGGTTTGGGGTGTCCTATGTGAAAGAAGAAGGATGAGAAGGCTGAGGACCAGGATGTATGGTGGGGCAGTGCAAGGTAGGAGTAAAACTGCCCGGTGCAGGAGACCTAGGAGGTCCTTGGGTTAGTACAGCACTAGGTACAATGGAAACACAGTTGATGTGCTGATGTCAATAGAAGGTCTCCTGATGCTTTTAGAAGATGAGAAAACCAAGGTACTTGGTGAACTAGGGTCAGGCTTTCAAAAAAATCCCTAGTACCTGAGCCTCTTTTTTGGACACCAGGAACTGAAGCACCATAAAGGTAAGTGTGGATGTGTTGGTCAAACAGAATGTCTCTAGTTCAGTGTTTCCTCTTTCACTGTGACCAAAAGCAGATGTCCCAGACAGATTTTAAGACCAGGGCAGGCATAAATGATGCCCCTGAGCAGATTCAAGGCTAGGCTGACATGAATTCTCTCCAGGAGCACCCTCAGGAGCCAGCTCTGGGCCTGCACAGTTTGTAGGGAAGTCACAGGGCTGACATGCAGCAAAGAGGGTGGTCATGGGTCCTTTCCAGAAGAAACCCCTGTATTATCCATTGGGATTTGATCAAAGTATTCCTTGCACTGAATTTAAAGGCAACCTACAAAGCTTGTTGACACATCTGAAGACTGCTGTGGAATTTCGGCCATTAGGTCCATATTAGATCTCGTCAAAACAGCCTAGATAAACCCTGTGGATGTCCTAGATGAACAGCAATGGAAGGGCACTGGTCTCAAAAGGACTGGTCCCTGGTCTTTCAAGCACCACATTACAAAACCCCATTCCAGATGTATCAGCCTCTGGCTTTCGAGCACCCAGTCTGTGCTGCTTCATGTGTCCTTCAAAGGGTCTTAATTCATCTGGTGTGGGCAGGTGTTGCACAACCCAAAGATCACAGTGTGTGGGAAGAAGTGACCAGCTAACTCTTATCAGTCTTGTGATGCCTAAAAATACTTTCAGAGGGCCCATGGCAGATGATCTCTCTCAGAAGATACTGTCAGTTTGGGAGGTCATTTTTTCAGAGGCTCTGAGAGGGATTGTCCCAAAGCCTGAAAGAGCTGAAACAAGCCCCTGGATGAAATCAAACTCTTTCTAGCTGGCATAGGGTCTCCTGCTACAACACCAGATAGAGCTATTTTTTGGGTTTTATGGTCTGTTCAACGTTAGAGGGGGACTGTGCTTTACTGGGACTCCCAATAAGTTTACCAGTACACCCAGGAGCCTTGCCTGGGATGTCTCCTCCCATGGTTCCTGGCTGTTCCATTCTGGTGAAATCTATCTGCTACTCTCCTCAGCAGAGGAGGATTTCTCTCTATGTGCCATTTTTCCCATTCCTCTGGCAATACTTACCAAGCCACAGACTTTAAATGCTGGCTGGATTTTTGTTCTCATTTCCAGGGCAAAAAGATTTACAAGGAGAACTGAAGAACTGGTAATATCTCATCTCGGATGATAATGATTTGAAGGGACATTTCTCTTATGCTGCCTCCAGCAGCTATGTAACTATCAGCCCTTGGGGTAATGTAGGTCAGAGACTTCTTGCACATTCTAATTTGCATTCCAATATTTATATAAAATTCACTTATTGAGGACAATTTTTCATTCCCTTTCCATGGATGAATTTGTTGGCAGGAACATTTGAAGAATACCTACTCGGAAGTCTTGTCTGCAATGACATTTCTGAATTTTCAATGCATTCCACCTAATCATATTACAACCCCTTCACTAGAAAATGGACTTGTGTCCCCCTTGTGTCAGGGTGACTAACTTCCCTTACCATGTGACCCATAAACCAAAATACTGAATGACTAAGACCCATAGGACTCATGCCACAGAACTTAGAAAATAGGCAATATCTGAGCCTGGAAAGCCTCAGACATATGTCACACCCTTGGTCTGGAAATTGTCTGCACCTGACCTGCATACAAGCCTGTCCTGACCAGCCAGATCCATCTTCAAGACTGTAAGTTGGGATATGGGCAGCAACATCGTCACACAAGCAACAACAGAGGCTCCAAAAGATGGTCAGGATCATGTGGAGCTATTGCACAAGGTCACCAGGTAGAAGGTGCAGGTGGGTCAGGGCAAGCCCTGGTATCAATACAGGCTGAGGGATGTTGAGAGCAGCCCTGCGGAGAAGGACTTGGGGGTGCTGGGGGATGAAAAGCTGGACATGAGCCGGCAATGTGCGCTGGCAGCCCAGAAAGCCAACCCCATCCTGGGCTGCATCCCCAGCAGCGTGGCCAGTGGGGCGAGGGAGGGGATTCTGCCCCTCTGCTCCGCTCTGGGCAGACCCCCCCTGCAGCCCTGCGCCCAGCTCGGGGCCCTCAGCACAAGGACACGGAGCTGCTGGAGTGGGGCCAGAGGAGGCCACAGAAATGATCCGAGGGCTGGAGCACCTCTCCTGCTAGGACAGGCTGAGGGAGATGGCATTGTTCAGCCTGGAGAAGAGAAGGCTACAGGGAGACCTTTCAGTCCTTAAAGGGGGCTTATAAGAAAGATGGGGATAGACTTTTTAGCAGGGCCTGTAGCAATAGGACAAGGAGTAATGGTTTTAAACTAAAAAAGGGGAGATTTAGACTAGATATAAGGAAGAAATTTTTAATGATGAGGGTGGTGAAGCACTGGCACAGGTTGCCCGGAGAGGTGGTGGAGGCCTCATCCCTAGAAACATCCCAGGCCAGGTTGGACGGGGCTCTGAGCAACCTGATCCAGTTGAAGATGTCCGTGCTCACTGCAGGGGGTTGGACTAGATGACCTTTAAAGGTCCCTTCCCACCCAAACTATGCTATGAGTCTATAAGGTCTGCCCCACTGTTCCCCGTGCCAATGTTAAAACCACAAGCAGACTAGACTGGAAGCCGGCTCTTCGGAGTTATGCTCAGCCAGAAGAGCAGAACCAGCCTGGACCTCGGGGTCCAAATATATCATTTGCTGCATGAACAATGAGACTGTGGGCAGAAACGGCTTGGAGAGTGTGCATCAGGGGAAATGGTATTTGTAAGCCAAAGATTTTGATGGCTAAACTACTTTGCTGCAAGCTACAGCCTTCACTTCGATATCTGCCACGCTTATAAATACTCTTGCTGCGCTCAGGTGCTCACTGGTAGGGGACCAGGGAGGCAATAAGACACGTGGTGAGATCATCTCTTGAAGGCAGATTCCCCAGGTAGAGCGTTGCAGCTCAGTCCCCACCCCATGGCCTGATGTGGCCACTCCTTGCTGTGCAAGCCACCATGGCACAGTCCTCTGCATGGCAGGAGATGTCACTTGAGTGGCCACAGAAAGAAAACAGTTGGACATTTTCTCCAGCTATTGCAGAGGATAAAAGCAATGCTGGTTGATGGAAAAATAGTTGTGAAGCTAAGAGGCCTGCTGCCACTGCTCTGTCTTCTCTGCTGCTTTGTTTTGCCTTTTTCCTCTATGCTTCGCCCATGGTTTCTCTGACTTGGGGCAGAGTGGCTCCAGCTCCAAACTTGTGCAGGGTCTTGCTCTAGTGAGACTTGGTGTTGGTTGGCCCTGAGGCTGATACATTTAATTCATACAATTCTCGATGAAATAAACTTTGAGAAAGAGGAGTCAGCTTACTATGGCATGGGAGCAGAAATAGGCAGCATTTCTTAGACGGCAGAAATCTCTAGAAATTACTATTTGATGGGCTGTCTTTTACGGTGTGTTTATTTTATTTTTAACCACAAAAATATTTGTAATCTCCTAAACACAGGCTTATTTCCACTGCTGTGTGGTAGTTGCCCACCAGATGAGTTCATTCATGCTATTCTACAGTAGCTCCTAGATGCTGTAACCCAAGTCAAAGCTCTCCCAGGTGCTAGGTGCAAGAGTCCAGACCTCAAAGAGCTTGCAGGTCCACTCAGAGGAGACAGATGGAGAGGCACCAAGTCAACAGGGAGCAAGGTGGCTTGTCAGCAGTCATTCAGCACAATTAGCAGTGAAGATGGGGAAAATCTTCTGAAAGCCTGGCCCGTTCCACTCTGGAGCAATCAGATAGCTGACGTTAGCACCATGATGCTGAGAACCGAGCTGTCAAGACGTTCCCAACACCCAAAAATATCACCTCTCCAGAGACTGGGACAAAGAAACAAGCCATCCGTCATGTCAGCACGTCTAGTCCCAGGCTTCTTCTGGCACTGGGGAGCACAGTAAGGGTGGAAAGTTTTGCAGCTCTGGCCACAGCGTGCAGGGGGGGGTGGGTGGTACATCTGGATGCACTCGGGGCTCATGCGGTGGCAGCTGTTCTAGGCACAGCTGTCAAACCGAGTAGGTCACCCCTTATCTGGAACCAATTTCTGAGAGATTTTTATGCACAAATTTGAGACCAAAGTCTGCTTGGCACCTTCTCTTCTGGTTTCCCCTTACAGCTGGGCTTCTATTCCTTGTACAGGCTTGTCCTCAGGAGGCTTAAAAATAGATGCAGAAGCTGCGGTGCTGTAAAAAAAGTCGCGCTGCTCTTCCAAGGGCCTTGCTGAAGGGAGGGAGGGGAAATCTGCTCTCCTTGGAGCAGGGAAGGGCGTGAATGGGAGAAGTTGCTGTAGGAAACCAGTGGGAACAGGCACTGAGCTGTGCTTACCCATGTAAACCCCCTGCCAGCTCAAGCGGTGCTGCCGTTTCCGTGGTATAACAGCTGGGAGAGAGGCACCCAAAAGCAGATATATGGCCAGGCAGATTATGGCCCAGATACAGAAGAGGATCTTAGTTTGTATGTCCGGACTCAGGTAGGGTGTGTGGGTTTATGTCAAAAATGTCTGATTTATAAGATTGCAACTACTTGGGTTTCTCACGAGACAGACTCCTTAGCAACAAAAAATAGGTCCTTTCACACAGTTTTAGACATCTACAGGGCAGATGGCCCCACATGAACTAGTTTTCTGGGCCCCTTCTCCAGCCAGTGGGGAGGAGATGCACCCCAATGTGGTTTTGAAGAGCCCAGTCACCATCATGTGAAGCTCATCAGGTCCATAGCACCAGCAAGCCCAAGCATCATTTCAGAATCAGCTCTCCAGGTCGTACTGGTACCCAAGCATCATTTTAGGAGCAGGATCAGCTCTCTGAGTGGTACTTGCACCTCTGGAGAGGTTCTTCTTCCATCCCAGGAGGAGAAAAGGTCATTGCACAGCAGGATGGCCAGGAAGAGAGTGGAAGGTCCTCCAGAGGGGCTGGCCTGGGTTTAACATAGAATCATAGAATCATAGAATCATCTAGGTTGGAAAAGACCTTTAAGATCATCCAGTCCAACCATTAACCTACACTACCAAGCCCACTCTAGACTAATCAAGGGTAGACCAGACTAAACCATATCCCGAAGTGCCACATCTACCCGTTTTTTAAACGCCTCCAGGGATGGTGACTCCACCACCTCTCTGGGCAGCCTGTTCCAATGCCTGACCACCCTTTCCGTAAAGAAATTCTTCCTAATCTCCAGTCTAAACCTCCCCTGGCGCAGCTTAAGCCCATTTCCTCTTGTCCTATCGCTAGCTACTTGGGAGAAGAGACCAACACCCACCTCACTACAACCTCCTTTCAGGTAGTTGTAGAGAGCGATAAGGTCTCCCCTCAGCCTCCTCTTTTCCAGGCTAAACAACCCCAGTTCCCTCAGCCGCTCCTCATAAGACTTGTTCTCCAGACCCTTCACCAGCTTCGTTGCCCGCCTCTGAACACGCTCCAGCACCTCAATGTCTTTCTTGTAGTGAGGGGCCCAAAACTGGACACAGTATTCCAGGTGCGGCCTCACCAGCGCCGAGTACAGGGGGACAATCACCTCCCTGCTCCTGCTGGCCACAGCATTCCTGATACAAGCCAGGATGCTGTTGGCCTTCTTGGCCACCTGGGCACACTGCTGGCTCAAGTTCAGCCGGCTATCTACTAACACCCCCAGATCCTTTTCGGCCAGGCAGCTTTCCAGCCACTCCTCCCCAAGCCTGTAGCGTTGCATGGGGTTGTTGTGACCGAAGTGCAGGACCCGGCACTTGGCCTTGTTGAACCTCATACAGTTGGCCACGGCCCATCGATCCAGCCTGTCCAGGTCCCTCTGCAGGGCCATCCTACCCTCGAGCAGATCGACACTCCCACCCAATTTGGTGTCATCTGCAAACTTACTGAGGGTGCACTCGATCCCCTCATCCAGATCATTGATAAAGATATTGAACAAGACTGGCCCTAAAACAGAGCCCTGGGGAACACCGCTCGTGACCGGCCGCCAACTGGACTTAACACCATTTATCACTACTCTCTGGGCTCGGCCACCCAACCAGTTCTTTACCCAGCGAAGAGTATGCCTGTCTAAGCCGTGAGCTGCCAGCTTCCCGAGGAGGATATTATGTGAGACGGTGTCAAAAGCTTTGCTAAAGTCCAGGTAGATGACATCCACAGCCTTTCCATCATCTACCAGGCGGGTCACCAGGTCATAGAAGGAGATCAGGTTGGTCAAGCAGGACCTGCCTTTTGTGAACCCATGCTGGCTGGGCCTGATCCCCTGGTTGACCTGTACTTGCCTGTGGAGTTCGCTCAAGATGAACCTCTCCATAATCTTCCCCGGCACCGAGGTCAGGCTGACAGGCCTGTAGTTCCCCGGGTCCTCCTTCCGGCCCTTCTTATAGATGGGCGTCACATTGGCAAGCCTCCAGTCATCAGGGACCTCCCCTGTTAGCCAGGACTGTTGATAGATGATGGAAAGTGGCTTGGCAAGCTCCTCTGCCAGCTCCCTCAGTACTCTCGGGTGGATCCCATCCGGCCCCATAGACTTGTGAGCGTCCAGGTGGCATAGCAGGTCATTAACATGTTCCTGAGAGCTTGCTGCTGCAGAGCAGAGCCCAGCAGTAAGAGAGAGCAATACACTGGGGCAGCAGCAATAAAAGGTTATGAGCTCTGCCTTCCCACCTGGCTAGAAGAGCTCATTTGATGCTAATCCGTATATTTCTCATAAACCGTTATTTGCAAACCTGCTGCCTGCTCATGTTGCGTGTTTTTGTTTAGGACACCGTGGTGCACGGAAAACAGAGAGGTCCCCAGCTCCTCTCTTCTCCATCATTGCTTGGTGGGATGCATGGACCAGGGAAATGCTGGATCTGGTCCACTGGAGGACCAAGCACTACACACCAGCCCAAGGGATCGGTTTGGGAACATGTTGGGTGAGTTGCAGAAGAGGGGTGGAGCCGGAGAGAGCTGGCAAAGGGGGTGGAGATGTGTGCTGCATTTGTTTTCTGGATGTTTTAGTAACTCCCCCAATGCCTGGAGGGATCTGCCCGTTTGTCTTTTACGCACCCACCCGTATGCAGACAGGGTGCTCACAGCGCTCCCTCCTTCCACTTAAATTAAAACTCATTCAGATTCAGTGCATACTGTTGAGCTACAGATGAACATATTATATAGAGAGATATCTAATATGTGATAAATAATGTGTATGTGTATAATACATATATTGACCGTATGTATGTGTGTGTGTATATATAGGTAACTCTTGTTTTCCAGCCTGGTGACTGGACCAAGAACATTTAACTCTATAGGGGGCATGTTTGAGGACTTTCACACACTTGAAAACTTCATTGCCCGCAGTCCGTGCCACTTTTCACTTTCTTGTCCTCATGGTTGCGAAGGTACCTTGAAAACATGAGCTGATGATCATAAGTAGAGGGTGCAACAGCCCAGAAACAGGATTTTGAGAGGTGTGAATGGCCCCCCTCCGTTCCTTCGCACAGGAACCCAGAGACGGCTGTTCACAGGTTGCTCGTACCCACTTTGTTACTGGTAGCTTGAGCAGAAAAGTCCAGCTCGTGTGCTTCCCAGAAGATCTCAGGTTCTCTCCCACACCTTGTCAAGGGCCAAAATACACACCTTTTCACATCTCCACAATATTCACGCGGCATTTCCAATTAAAACCAAGAGTCTGCAGCACATTCCAAAATTATGTGTGAAATATGCTGACTTTAATATCACACCAGCTAATATAGGGGCTGTTGGGCTGATTGCTACCATTCAGAATTTACCCGCAGCGGGTGCAGAATCGAATTTCCCCTTGAGCATCCCTGAGGACCTCCATGAGGACATTAGCTCCCACGTTTGAGAGAGAAAGCGCAGACTCGCTAGCAATGAATATTGTATGTCTGTGAGCACGTGTGCATGTGTTACCGTGTCTGGAGGGAGTCAGAAAGGCAGCAGTGGCAAAGACTCCTGGCAAACTCAACTGTGGATGCTGAAACGAGTCATGAAGCCATTGTAATTCATTAACACAGCAATAAAGTGGCCCAATGGAGGAGAGTGGAGGCTTCCTTCTCCCAAGAGCGTCATTATTTTCATTTTTAGTTCAGGTAAATATATCTGAGTAGTGCCAAGGTTAAGTCCAGGCTGCTCCCGTGCTTGTTTTCATCTCATGAGAGTAGCTCTATCTGTCCTGAGGTTGCAGAGACCTGGGCAGCTCAAGGGGGGAGGTTTTTCCCATCAGCATCCCAGATTTCACCTCTGCAGGCAAAGTGCAAATCAGCCTTGCAGCAAATGCCGACAGCGACAGGACCCTGCTCCCACCCCAACCCCACCGGACCCCAGGAGCCCGCAGTAGCTCTCCTGCTCTCATCAGCTTGACAAGGTTAACAAGGCAGCATTGGCCTCGTCGTCTTCACCGCGAAATTAATTTGCTGTTTCACTTTACCTGCGGCCAGGCTGCTCTATTTGGGGAAAACCTGGCTTCATTTGCAAAGCTGGGGGGGAGTGGGGTGGTGCTGGAGGGGGGGTCACCTCGTTACGGGGCTCCCACCAAAGCTGCTGGAGGAGCTCAAGGAAACGTTCTCCAACATGCTGTATGGCTCTGCTGAATTTTGGAACATCCCCACCATCACACAGGCCAAGGCAAATGCCCCGGGGCCGTTGATATGATGATGATGATTATTATTATTCTGAGTTAGCGAACGGGATGGTAATGATTAACAGGTTTTAAAAATTCTCAGGATCCCTTTTTTTATTATTATTATAAAAAAGCGGGGAGGGAACAGAACTGAAATCCACCACATTTCAGATGGCACAGCTTGACCTCAGGGGTTTGATTCACCCCGAACAGCTGGAGAGCAAGACGTGGCAAGGCAGCCTGGTGAGGACGGCAGGGCAATGCCTCACCTCCGAGCTTAATACATGGATCAAAAATGTGTGTTCCCAGCTAGTATATTTAACTAGAATATTGACAACATGAGTTCAATTCCCAGCTCTGACAGTTGCTGGATAAATTGTTTCACGTCCCTGGTCTGTGTTTTCCCACAGGGGCAACAAGGCAAGTCGAACAAATAATGAATTTTCCAGTTCACCAGCAATTCTAAAAATCCCACTCTTTAAAATTAATTCTACCAGAAATGAAATGTTTTCTTTCAATCTCAAGACAGAGGGTTTGGGGTTTTTTTTTTAGTGTTCTTAAAATAACTTGGAGAAAATTTCAAAACAGGGACTCGCTTCACATCAGGACATCAAAATGTTTTGTTCCCAAAAAGTTCTAAACAAAGTAATTCCACATTTTCAAATGGGCTTCTTTTTCTTTGGGTTTTTTTTTTTCTTTTTTTTAACTTTTTTTCCCATATGAGCAGTCTGGTGACACCAAACTCTATTCAGAGAAAGTCTGTGTTTTACCAAATTTTAATTGTAACCAAAAAAAGAAAAATCCAAGTAAATCCCAGTGTTTTGCCTGGCACTGGCTGAGAGTTTCCCTCCAGGAGGGCTGGGGGATTCATCATTTGTAAGCCTAAGCAGCTCCAAGACCCGTGTAGAAGGAGCCATAAATGAGCTCTAAGAGGAGGAGGCTCTTCTGCAAGCTGCCATCTACTCTTTGACTCCTCCACTGAGGATATCCATGTGCTCCCAGTGTGTTTCCAGTGGGAAAACATTGGGAGTCCCTCTCCTCTTCTTCCTCACTGTGTCCCAGACCTTTTCCCACTCTTTCACCTCCTGTTTTCCCCTCCTGTTCTGGGGCTTTTCTGAAACCTCCTGGTGCATCTCCCACCCTCCCATCTGCCTCCTTGTTCCTATGCCCCTCCTTCAACCAGTTGCTGCTGGGGAGACCAGATTATTAACCCAAGAAGACAGCATTTCTTGGGCTCAGCTCTACAGCCCAGTCCATTGGGGAGTCATTGCCCCCATCTCATGAGTGATACCTCCACGGGGTACCATGCACAGGAGCATGGGGATGGCTGGATCATGCCAGTGAAGTACTTTTCCAGCATGGCCAAACCAGCAAGGATGTTTTATCAACGGTAGTGATGGATTATGTACCTGCCACAAGTGGTAACACACTGTATATTTGGGGTCAGGTTGAATTTGCTTTGGGAAGTATTTAAGAGCTGGGGTACAGACAGGGTGAGCTGTCTCCCTGCCAGACCTTGTCAGCTGCTGGTGATGAGCAGCTTAGAGGCTGCTGAGCTGGATTTCGGCAGAACGCAAGGTAACGGAGATTCCCAGCATCGCACCACGACAGCCAAGCGGTTGGAATCACTCAGGGTATGAAATGTTTTAGTGCAGACTTGACGGACACACCACCAACCCAGATGGTAAAACACTGCGGGCACGGGGGAGTCAGCAGTGGGGAGAAGTGGCTCCAGATTACCTCCCTGCCAAAGAGGGGACCATGATAAGTGTGCAAAACAAAGCAAAAGGCCTGTGAAGGCTGGTGAGGATCTTGGAGTTACCCTGCCTGACATGACGACGTGTTTGCTCCATCCCCTGGATTGCAGAGAAGCAATGAGGCAAAGGGAAGAAGCCACCAGTGAAAACTGGTGGTGCTGCAGTCTCAGGAAAGTTGGAGAAATGGCAGAAACATCTTCAGCACATCACCAAAGCTGTGGTTCTTGTGCAATCACATGGCTCCAGGAGCTGGGGCTTGAAACATCACTGCCAAGAGGGTGGGTGGTTTCCACTTTGCTCTGCAGGGCCTGGCCCTCTGCCCAGCACGTTCCTCCTGAGTCTGGTCACCCATCCTGGTTCCCTCAAAGTGACCCAGAGCTGTTCTCTTTGGGCTACAGATATTGTGAGAGGGTCTGTCTGGAAATTAGTGGCTTTAAAAAGAGGAGAAGAGGAAAAGGAAAGGAAAAGGGAAGGAGAAGGGGAAGAGGGAAGGGAAGGGGAAGAGAGAAAAGAAAAATTATTTTTGTTGGAAATGAAAACACACAGAAATGGATCTGTTCTTATTAGACTGTGGAGCAGCTAACGAGAACCAGACATTCCACCTCTCAAACCATTTCAGACCAGGGACGGTGGAGCACTGTGCCAGGCTCTGCTCCTGCCCCAGGTGAGCATCCCAGATGCTCCCCTCCCTCCTTCTGTCTCCTGTTGTTTCTGCATCTCAAATCGCAGATCTCCACCTCCCCAGCAAAACTCGGACATCGGGAGAGGCACGGGCCACCTCCCGCTCCCTCTTGACCCAGCGGCAAGCACCACAAGGTCTTGCCAGGGCTGCAGCCGCAGTCTGCCGCAGCAGGGTCTCTCTTGGGTGGTAGCTGCCTCTTTTTATCTTCCTCCAGCAAATAGTTTGCTCCTCTTAACAGTAGCTGTTTGCTACCAAGGAACAAAACCCTTTCCTCCGCCAGCCCGCAGCGGTTTCCCTCCCCACTGGTCCCCTTGTAGGAGCTATCGAGATGTGTGTGCATGGCTTTCACATTGATCAAAGCAATGAGTATACATTTTACTTTCTTCATTAGGGAGTTTTATTGTTACTGTAAAACATGCCAGGGTTTATCCCCCCCCCCCAGCCCTCCTTTTGGAGGTCCGAGTGCTGGCAGCATTGGCCGGCCATCAGCAGGATCACGGACCTTATAAAGGCATACAGCGTAGATCTTCATTCATGCATTAACTTGGCATAACATTTATGTAAACCCAGACTTGACTTCCATTACCCTAAATCCCCAGCCGGAGCAACTGGACTCCTATCGTGGCAATTAGTCTTTTGTCCAAGTTGGCAACTCTCTTCCCATCAAGGTCTGGATGATTTATTGTGCTGGAATGGTCTGGGGAGGAAGTGGAGGGAAGGTCTCTACTGTTTAACTCTGTTGGCAAAAAACCTCCCCTTTCCTTGTCCATCCTCATCTCCTCCTTCGCCTTGTTCTCACTCTCTTGCTGCTGATACAGACCAGGCTTTTCCCTCAGCACTGAGTTCACTGGGTGGTTTTGGTAGGAAGGTGGGAAGCCAGCAAGATTTGCAAGAAGTCCACAGTCAGCCCATGCCCTCCTGCTCCACCAGGCTCATGGGACAGGGACAGAAGGTCACCCTGTCCTGGATCTGAAGAGCAGACGGTGGGTTGAAACCAGCCGCTGAAACAACCTCTTCTGTCCCACCAGTGCCATTTCTCACCCTGGGTCTGGCTTTCAGATACTTTCCTGTTCACCCAAGCAGCCCAGTGATGACCTATTGCTCACCGCGATCTCAGTCCTACAGCCACAATATCCATCTTTTTTCCATCTTGCTGAGCCTCTCCACATTGTGTTTGCACGGGATGGATGGGACAAGCAGTCAGCGTGGGTGCTGCCAGAGAGACACAAACTGGTCAAATGGCAGTAAAAACCCAACTCATCCAGATTTCAGGAAGCTCCAAAACCCATCTAAACCTTTTAATGACCATTTTGCAGAGGGAGACTTTTGCAGGACCTCAGCCCCCACAGCATCCTCTGCCTTACACCCAAGGCACTTCCCAGGTCAACTCTCCCTTGCCATGGGGTTGTCACGACTCAGAATTAAACCTCACCCCAGGCCAAAACAGGCAATGGCAGGGTCTGGATCATTTTCAAGACTGGTTCACCCTCCTGCTCCAGCATCTGGGACGCTCCCCCAGGCCACCCGCCCTGCAGAGGAAGAGTGCTGAGATGGCCACCATCTACCTTCTGCCTCTTTGCAACCCATCCTCAGGGTCTTTCCAGGCTTTTCCCACTCCCTCTCCAAGCATCTCCTTCCTGCAGGTCCATCTACTTGCAATTTCCAGAGGCTGAGTTCTTCCTTCACACTTCACAGGCAAATCATTACATATCTTACCTGTGTGGGCTTCCCCTTGCCATCAAAGCGTTGTAGCATCGTTCCATCATTGCTGGGCCCTCAGACATTATCCTAAAAAAATGCAGTCAGTCACAGCTTTGGCAAATGGCAGGTGAGCAGAGAAAGTCAAAATATTTTACCAAAAATCGAAACCCTCAAACATTTCCTTTTGTTTCAGAATTTGCCTGCAAGCAATTTTTAAAGGGTTTTTTAAAAACTTTTGCTTTTAACTTTAGCATTTTCAGTCTATCCCTTTTAAAGTTTATAATTGTTTAAATAAGTTAAGTTTAATCAAGTTTAGAATTTAGCTATGTTTTTATTAAGTGGGGGGGGTGTAATTTTTTTTTTATTTTTCCTGTCAATCCGAAATGCGGGGCAGAGCAATTTGAAAGGGTTTTTTCATGCCTTTTTTCACTTCACTGAGAAAAACATTGAGTTTTCAATTTGGCCAATCTGAAGTGAGGTTTAAAGTTCATATTCTTTGCTTCATCAAGGAAAAAAAAACCTCAGCTGTAGCTGGAAAGGCCTATCAGGTGCCATACAAAAAGCAGCAACTACCTGGGCAAGACAGACATTCAGTCTGACTGCTTTATCTTCATTTTTCAGGTGGAAAAATGTATGAAAGAAGATTATTAGTGCAGTATATAGTAGTAATAATCATCATCATCATCATAAATGTCAGTAGCATGTTTGGTAGGGAGAGTCCTCAATGCTTTGGCTAAAACAAGAATAGCTGCAGACGGTTCTTCTTTGGTTGCATGTTTTCATTTTGAGTTTCGTTTTTTCTACCACAGAAGACAAGGAGACAAAATAAGGGTGACGTAAAACCACCAAATGTGACCTTTTCTTATTCTGTTTTAAACGAGAACAGTTTGGTTTTGCTATCAGGAGCCTCCCAAATTCCTAGGAGAACTTCTGAGTGAAATGAGCATTTTTAAATGTTTTTTTTTTCCCCACACATTTTCAGGGAAAGCATGTGCTTTTTCACCTGTTCCCGGGTTTGCTTCTGCTCACTCAGTCTGCCTGAATGTGGTCCCCATTTTGTGACAGCATGTTGCTCCCAGCAGAGCTGGCTTCGGAATTAAAAATGCTGCTTGGTTTAAAGATGATCCATCTGCCAGTGTTGGAAAAGCAGGAGGAAGGGACCTGCTGCAACCTGGAGTCCCAGCATCCAGCCTATCCCTGGCACCCCATCGTATATTCCCCTTTAGGAACCGATAGGCTTCAAACCATTTTGGGTTTTTTCATCCCTTTTAGCCCTGTTTTGAGGCCTCATAGGTGGCAGCCTTGGATGAAGGATCCATATGCCTACTGTCAGCCATGCTCCAGGCAATCTTTTCCAGGTAAGCTAAAAAACACATTTCACCCTGCACAAATTATTGACATTTCAACCACGAAGTCTGGATACTCCATTATCTTGAGGTGATGAAGAAGCTGATATATCTGTTAAGGGACTTTCCACAATTGGGATGTAGGAGAAGGGAAGACGTGTTTGATAGTCTGATGTTTTTCCATCCTGCAACCCACTAGCAGTTTTTTCTTTGCTTTTATTTCTTCTGCAGCATTCATTGCACAGCTCACCGTATATAAAAATAAACAGCCAGTTTCAAAAGCCTGTTACTGAAAAGTAGCATTTAATGGTCTCCAGTGCTTCAGCTGGTCTCCTACGCTTTAATAGCAAGCAGACTTCACTGAATTAGGCAGCCTGGCATGTCTCATACACCCGCCAGCATACCAGAAATGGATTTCCTGCTGGAGACCTTCTCTAGTCTCTGCTTCTCCTTGGCAGGGTGAGACGGGATAGGACTTGGACCTGAGGGCTTGCAGTTTCTGCATGGCCCAATGTGATGCCTGTGTCTTTCTTTGGGTCCACAGAGCAGAAGCTCAGAAGAGCCCGGAGCTCATCAAAGGGTAATTTTCCCAATGCCATGATGAAGGCAAGGAGAGAACGGACAATTGTCCTCACCAGTGGAGCTCTGAACCATCCAAATTCAGGGTTCAGTTCTTCATGAACTTCACTTGTGATGGATGAAACAAACACTGCACAACCAGTCCTCCATGGCCTTTCAGTTTGGGTGAAATAAGGACAGTGGGGCTGGTCCCAGTGCAATCAGTCACAGCCACCTGAACCATCTGTGTGATGGTTTTCAGACTGGAAGCATCCAACAGGTTCTGCTTTGCTAGAAGGAGGTGAGCACATAGTTAAATTTGCTTTTATCCAATCTTGTTACATGCTTGGGACCAGATTTATGGCAACTGTGTCCATGTTTAGCAGAATATCTTTCCTTTGGAGACAGTAATGAGCATCCCAGAGACATTGAAAAGAAAACTGACAGCTGGAGCTGTTGAGCAGCTAAAAAGCAGATCCTGTCACACTGGGTGAACCCAGCAGGAGCCGAGGGCTTTACTGATCACAGCTGAGCCTCAAGCAGCAACCCCTTTGTGGTGGAAAGCCTGAGGCATGGGGAGACGAGGCATCATGGAGGAGGGTCCAACCATGAGGGAAGGTCAAGACCCGATATGACCTCAGCTGACACTCTAGCTGCAATAAAAGCCTGAATTTATCCACAGCCATTTTCTATTTTATCTCTTATGCCACCATTTTCTTTTAGCTCTTCTCCTTCGTTGGCATTTACTCCAGTGTGCTTTGTGGTTGTCAGACAGAGTCCTCTGAGTATGCTTCTTGCTGGGCTAAACAAGCCCACGTCTTCTAGTCTCTTCCTACGAGGAGTCTCCATTGTCCCAGGCCCTTCATATCTCTTCCCTGCATTTGCTCCAGGTCCTTGGCTGACTCCCTCCCCTCCAGTTTTGCAGGAAGGCTGAAGTTGCCCAGAAGGGACTACATTTGGGGCAGGTCCTCAGTTTGTGCTAATTCCCTCTGTCGCCTGGTTGAGATGTGTGGGGGAGGTAGGAAAGAGGGAATTATCCTTTCAAGGTTTCATTCTTTATGAACCATTTGAGGATTACTAAAGGTCGCCAACATTACTGTGTGGTTTCCCATGTTCAAGCCACGAGGAAGATGATACCAGCTGTCTCCATTGCCCATAAGATTTGTGTTTTCTGGTATTTCTTAAAAGAGCCGGTGCTGGAGTTGAAGGAAATGTCAGAAAGACAGTTCTCATATGAAAATATGTGTATTTTTAGGGTTTTTTACTTGCAGAGAAAATCTTGGAATTTCAAATCCCCGATTACTCAGACAGCTAGGAAAGAAAAAAGGAGCAGCCTTTATATTATTCTTTCTATTTTCTCTTTTCAGATTGCATAAGTCCTAAAAAAAGTAATGATTTTGAGGGGCCTGACTCCAGATTGCTCACAGTCCCCGGGGGTAATAAAGAAGGGATGGGCGGCATTGTGCTACAGTGAGGGGAACTCCACCAGAGCTGGGCTGGGTGGCATCTTGCTGGACTGCCAGCACTGAAGAGGTAGCCTGCAAAGCCCCACCGATGACCTTCCTCTCCCTCTAGAGTCACTGGGCAGCTCCAAGTCCCTGGACAGATCCAGCCCACCACTTTGAGATGCTGTCTTCAGCTACAGTGACTCATCCCGACAGGTGCCAATTGTTCTCTCTTGACCATAGAGGAAGACAATCAATTCAGGCTTTGTTTTCCAGCCTACAGCCATCTACATTGCAAGCAGATGACTCTTCCCACTGTGTTTTCATTGGCAAAGAGCAACCATAAATCTCCTGCTTGTTCAGGGTTTTTTTTTCCCTTTTCCATATCCACCAAATCTTATTTGTCTTTATTTGCTTCAGACAGAAGTACAACCTTGAGTCTGCTCCAAAGGACAAAAAAAAAGGGGGATAAAGAGGCTGCTGCCTCCTCCACCGGCTGCCAAGCTGGCCCCAGGCACTTGATCCAGTTTAAGTGCCCTGGCTTCATGCTTTTCATAAACATGGGATTATGCTGTTTCCAGAGAAAACCACCAAAAGGTCCCATCGTCGGGAGGTAGGAGAACAGATGAATTTCTTTCACACATGTTCTGAGAAAAAGGACGAAGAGGGAGAGGGAGGCCGGCTTCGCGAGAGCTAGGGCTTTCCTAATTTGTGAGGCTGTAATTCTCCACTCCTCCTGGGATGGCAGTCTTTGATGAGGTCTGGACACAAATTGATGGCAAACCACAAGTGAAAAAGGAGAGGATGGAGGAGAGAGGGGGGAAAGACCAAAGAGAGGGGGAAAGCAAAGGGAAGGTAAAGCCTGACCACACACAGCTTAGAGGAACACTTGTGTTGTAATCAACCAGCTGGACCTGTGATTTGAAGGTGTCTCTACTGTCGCAGCCCCATACACATCCCAGCTCATCCCTCAAACCAGACTCACCCTCCATCCACACTCTCAGTCTTCAGGCCATTGCTAAAATGTTGCCTGAGCCTGAAAACCATAGCATTCTCACCATGGAGAGCTGAAACATGGAGAACTTCAGTCTCTTCCCTACAGACTGGGTGGACGTGGTTGAGATGAGGACAAGCCTGGTTCACCCTACCCCAAGTACAGCGCGGACCCTTTGTATTACAGCTGTAGCCCAAAGCATGGACAGAAAGCACACAGTCCTTGAGACTCAGTAGGCAGACTTTGCTGAAGACAAGGAGAGGAGATGCCATGACCACCACCGTGAGACAGATATGGCTGAGACCTTTCTGTGCCTTAAAACCTTGTGAGCGTGATGGAAAGGGAGCACAAGGCAGCTCTCCTTGTGGTGCTGATTCAGTTCAAAGTGTGGGACCTTCATTCATTGATGTCCGTGGTTTCTTTGCACAATTCTTTCACAACATGGCACATAGGCAGCACCCTCCAGGCCTGAGGAACCATTTGCTCTCACGTCCTGCCTCTGAAAAGGGCATGTTAAACCCTGCAGCACGGATCCTCTTGTATTACTTGTTTTGCAATCATTTAGCATTGTATTTGTGACCTAATGGGGAAAGTCCTTCCTCTGCACAGAAATGCTCAGCCCCACCCAGGGTCCTGTTCTGAGATTCTGCTTTGTCCTGTGGCTACAAGTTCACACAAGGGTGCAAACATGCCAACCTGGATCACAGTCATGTTTGCTTTCTTTCCTTGTTGTTGTGTCTTGGTCATAGTGTCCTAGAGTCATAGTTTGAGGGGAAAAGAAATTTTCAGTCCATGTTCTCCAGACTTGTTGATGGGATTCACTCAACCACAAATAAACATCTCAGCTGGATCCCATCAGCTCCTAAGGATTGAACACAAAATGACTCCTCCAGGACTGTGAAGCGGGACAAGACACTTTGATGTCTTGATCCTGCACCAGTTGAACACTGCAAATGCTGCAAGGAGGGACTAAGTTCCCCACTCCCAGTGCTGACCCCGCTTCCCTGGAGGCTAAGGGAGCAGACGGTCTGTCTGTGCCCACTGCCTCGAATGAAAGACAAGGTCTGGGCAGTGTGACAGTCATCCAATCCTGGCTCAGCAAAGCAGCAGCAGCAGCCACGGCCACCCTTTACTGGGATTATTTTACCACCTCACAGTCTGGATGATCGTGCATATGGCCTGAAACTAAAGCCAGACATCCAGCACACAGGTAGGGGTGCAAGATGTCAGACTGAGCAGATGCCCATGGAAAGAAGGATGAGCGCCTGCACACTCACAGTAAAATGGGCTGGTTGCTAAAAGCTTAGTGCATGGGGAAGAGCTCCCTGCAGACCTGGGAATCGAGGGGGCAATGAAGGGGCAGAGCACGGAGGAGAGCACAGAGCCTTGGTGGGTTTTCCTAGTGCTGAGCACAGCTACTGACCTCAGTATTACCTTGAATTCACCCTTAAATCTTGAGCAAGTAGTTCAGCACTGAGAGGGATTACAAGTGGGTCTATTTGCACTGCAAAACTGCTGCATCTTTCTCTACAGTGTCTGTAGAGCTCCTCTGCAGTAGAGCGTTGGATCTGGGCAGTGTCAGAGCTGTGAGACTGCCCGGGGCGGCAGGTTGCTGTGGCCAGGCTGGGTGAACAGAAGCTTTAAGCGCCAGATCTTGAGGGCACAGGCACAGCTGGTTGCTCGAGATCCTCCAGAGACAGTGCCAAGGTAGAGCTGGCAGCATGGTTGTATCTGTTTGTAAGGTGCCACTGGGAGCAGAGAGAAGATATATAACCCATAAAACCTAATACCTATGCGGAGAAAAATAGCCCTCGTTGTGCCACTGTCTTATTCCAATCCCCATTCAGAGTATTGCCTGCGAGGAACAGACTATTTTAATTTTATGGCCACAGTGACCATTTTTTCTGCAGTGTGTTATAGCTGCTCACACCATAGATTCCTGACTCCTGAATGAGCCCCTGGTAACAACCGCATCTTCAGCATTACTGGTTTTATTGTTATCATAGCATCAATACCGGTAAAAATTATTTATAAGTACCCAGTAGTTATCACCTCAAGTAGTTCTGATCTGGAGCTTTCCAGCAGAAAACCTGGTTAAGAAGAATTTCTGCTTCCTCACCCTATCAGGGACTTGTGCAGGACTCAAAGGCCTCAGTAGAAACAGTCTCTCACACCCTAAATTTTAGCTCATAGCAGAGTTAAGCCATCCACAGCATAAGAGATGGCGGCTCTCACTCCAATGCCAACCTGTCGTGGTTCAGCCCCAGGCAGCAGCTCAGCCCCACGCAGCCGCTCGCTCACTGCCCCTACCCCAGCGGGATGGGGGAGAGAATCGGAGGAGTAAGAGTGAGAAACACTCCTGGGGTGAGATAAGAACAGTTTAATAATTAAAATAAAGTAAAATAGTAGTAGCAATAATAACAATATAACAATAATAGTAATAACAATATCCAAAGCAAGTGATGCACGATGCAATTGCTCACCACCCGCCGACCGATGCCCAGCCAGTTCCCGAGCAGCGATTGCTGCTCCCCGGCCAACCCCCCCCAGTTTCTATACTGAGCATGACATCATATGAATCATTCTAAGAATATAGAATCATTCTATGATTAGAATCATAGAATGAATTAGAATCATAGAATACCATAGAGAGTCATTCTATGATTCTATATGGTACAGAACAGCCCTTTGGCCAGTTTGGATCAACTGTTCTGGCTGTGCCCCCTCCCAGCTTCTTGTGCACCTGGCAGAGCATGGGAAGCTGAAAAGTCCTTGACTAGCATAAGCAGTGCTGAGCAACAACTAAACCATCATTGTGTTATCAACATTCTTCTCCTACTAAATCCAAAACACAGCACTATGCCTGCTACTAGGAAGAAAATTAACTCTATCCCAGCCAAAACCAGGACACAATCTCACAGCTTTGCAGTGCTGAGCAACCCATGGACTTCACCAGCAGCACTGGAGAGCAGCTGGATGTGCAGGCTTGTTGTTGTCCCAGGAGCTGCAGGAGGAGAAGCCAGGACACCCAGCGTGCAGTGCCAGGGCACCCTGTTCGACACACCTGGTAGTTGGTACAACCATACGGAGTTCCTCCTGATGCATGAGGAGCCCTGACGCTGCTCCAAGGCAGGGACAGAGCAGCCAAGTGCCAGGGAGCCAAGCAGCCTGGGGGTCTCCCTGGAGTCAGCGCAAAAGCCGAAGCAGAGACCCAGTTGCACTCAAAGGTAAAAGAAAGTTTCACAGCACTGAGCCTGCTCTGCTGCAAAGTGTGTTTAAAGCATTGGTTATTTGAGGAGGCTGGGAGGTGAATGGGAAAAGCAGATGGGACAAAAAAAAAAGCTCATTTTCCTTCTGGAAGCTGATGCACGGCAGAGACGAAGACACAGTAGTTTCACACCCCATTGCTTGGGTGTCTCCATCCTCACCTGGTGCAGAGCAGAGCCCAGGAGATGAGATGCATGGATCACCACAGCTCGTCCCCCACGCGCACGGTGTTTGGCTTGTCTGGGATGAAGACAGACTGCAGCAACACGGACAGGGCTGGCAGCTGTCCCGGCAGTGATGGCACGGTGCTATCCATGGAGGAGGCTGATAGAAAGCTCAGGCTACCAGTCCAGGAGGTCCAGAGCCAACGAAGCAGCCTTTATACTCATCATAACCCCCTCTGTGCTTGCCTCTACCAGGGAGGACATTCCAGGACCAGGAAACACCCTTCTGCGTCTGGGAGTGTTTTAAGGGGTTAGACCTCAGGTTAAGACTGAAATGAGTTGTGTCGCTCGAGGCCAGGGCTATCTCCACCTTTCCATCTGAAGATTAATGGACTTTAGGGCCAGGAGGTCACAATGGTCTTCCCGACAGATCATCCCCTTAGGTCAACCTCCTGGCCTCCATGCACCAGGCGTGTTCCCGTTCTGTCAGCAGGTAATGAGCAAAACCGATTGCAGGCCCCATCCGCAGAGGTTAAACCAACAAACACGACTGCAAGCGGCTTCGCAAAACATTTTTATGGCGGCGCCTTGACCTGGTTCCCACCCCTCGTCCCCCTCACCCCTGCACCACCTCCCTCCCCTCAAACCGCTTCATTGCAAGCCACCTTTCTGGGTGGAAACCTCTCTCTTCTGAGAAAATCAGGCCCGGCAATGAATACAAATTTGTTATTATTGAAGAGAAATATCAGTTCAGCTCTTTTGCTAGGTTTTTCGGAATGTGCCAGCGAGCCTGCTGGAGGTGAAGGACGCTCAGCCCCTGTGCGGGGTGGCAGCTTTCCAGCTCCTCGTCTCACTGCCCTCCGGCTCGTGGGGCTGAGCCCAGGCAGCATGAAACACAACGGGGTGTTGTCAGGCCATCCCCGAAGGCGTTCACACACTCCATAACTCCAGCCTTAAGTTATACACAACATCAAGTTAAGGGCCGAGGAAATAATAGAAAAGCAAGCATCGCAAAAGTGTTCAAGCAGCAGAACATTTTGCAATTAACTTCTGCACGCACCCACGCACGGGCAGGTGAAGGCATGCAGGCAAGACCTGTCCTCTCATCTCCTGCCACTCGCTCCTCCCCAGCGAGCATCGTCTCTCTCGTGCCAAAGTTCGGCACGGTGAGACGGCTGGCTCCCCTCTGGGATTTCCCACCCGTGTGTGGGGTGTGAGAGGCTGCAGTGGGGCTGGGCAGACTCGGTATGGGTGAAGCCAGCTCAGAGCACCCGCTCAAACCCCCTGTGTCTTCCTCAGATAAAGTCTAGGACATTTGGGTCCCCATCCCCTGCCTCCCTAGATCCCAGGCACCATCCAAAACATGAGACAGTGGAAGGGGTCTCCCGTGCCAAAGCAGGGAGCGCTCATCCGCACCCTTCCAGAACAATGGAAAGGCATTTGGGGATTCAGGCACAAACAGCCCTAATCTCACCAGCAAATCCCTCTGCATACCTGAAGCATCTCCTTGAACAGCTCCAGAAAGGTGTCAAGAGAATTAATCCTTTGGTCATTGTGGTTGATGGCTTCCCTGTAGGGAGGAAACAGACCCAGACCCAAAGGAACTTGCTGCTTTTTGAGCGAAGTCCAGAAATGGGAAGAGGAGCAGAGACAAGCAGGGGAAGGGCTTTCACTGGTCCAAGAGCTGCCGGGGCTGAGTCCCGAGAATATCTGGATATTCACATTCCAGCAGCCCAGGCCCCGCATCTGCACAGAGATATGTGTACGTGCATGGAGCAGCTGGATGGGGTGAACTCTGCCTGCCTTCCCCACTGCAGCAGGAGGCTGAAATCTGTGGGATTTGTTTGCCCTCTCCCACCCCCCAGCCATCCACCTCCTCTCCAGCCACCCCTGGCTTTCAGCGGGTGTATTTTGGGTGTTCAGGTTTATAAATGAAGTGGGCATCAACCTCTTTGCGAGTGACTCACCAGGAAAATGCTGGAGGCTGGCTCCCCAAAGCCAAGGCAGCACAAGCTTCCCAGGGCTCCTTCACCCACCCCGCTCACATGCATGTGCCTCCTCCCGGCTTACGGGATGCTCCAGATCACAGATTAACCTTGTGAGCCGGCGCACGCAGTCTCCCAGCTCATGGGATGAGGTGTGTGACCCCCACATAAATCCTGCCCGGTGCCACGGATCAGGGGACCACTCACAAGAGCACCGGGAGCGTGCACACATCACGGCTGGGTCATTTCACTGTTCTGCAATGCAGTGTCTCAGGTGCAAAATGCAACCGGCAGAGGTAGGAGTGGCATTGCAACCCTCGTCCCACATCTGGCCTCCCTTCTCCACACTTTCCATCCTCTCCTCCTGCTTCTGCTCCTTTGCAGCAGCAGCAGAGAGGTGAGAAGAGAGGAGCACAGCAACCACTGTTTCCCCATCCTGTTACTTCCAGCTGTATTTTTCCGTTCCCACACCAAAGAGGGAAGGTGCCATAATTCCATCAACGCAATAATACACACCAGGAAGAAGAAGGTTTCAGAGCATTTCATTTGTAACCACAGTGCATTTTGCATTATTGTATATAAGGCATAGACAGGTGATACATATATCTTCCAGCTATTTCAAACCCCTGAAGAACAGGGAGCCACAGGGAATACTTTGTATAGGTCCTACCTCCTGGCTGGCTTTGGTGGAGAGACATAACCAAGCTAGGGAGGGCCCGCAGTCAGGCAAACAGATGGATGTGGCTGGTCAAAGAGCAATGCAAATGGGATCGAGCTGGTGTTTTCAGACGCTCAGACCTGCTTTTATCCACCACAGTCCCACGGAGTCTTCTTGGCACGAAAATTGGCCCTTCAGCCTGGACCGGGAGCACGGAGGATTGCATGCAGGGATGTAACCCTTCCCTTATCCTTATGCAATTGGGTGCCCCGGATCCTGCTCTCCCATCACTGATGACCCAGTCTGGTTTGTCAGGGAAGAGCTGCTGGTAAGTGCTGAGGAATAAAATAGGGTTTCTCACTGGGAGAGGCTCTGGAGAGGTAACAAACGAACGTGTTTTGGTAGGGTTGTTTGTCTCTGCTGGGATAGACAGTGGTTGTGGTGATAGGATGGGTGATGAGGATCAAGACATAGTGTTTTGCATTCAAGCATGGGTCTCTCATCCCTTTGGGGCTCTTGGCACCAAGGCTTTGTTTCTGAAATAGGCAGGGGTTACAGAGCAATAATGCCAAGACGGGAAATTTCAGAGTCTCTGCAAACCGAAGCAAGGAAGTGAAATGGGCCAGATTTCCCACTGCGGATAGGAAAGCAAGGCATGCCAGCACTCAGCAAGATATGCAGACACCCCCCTGGCAGAGCTGGGTCATGGTGGGAGAGGTGCAAGGACCAACCACACCAACATTTTCATAAAATATAAACCCCAAAATTCACGAAGGGGCAAAGACAAGCAACTTTTGTCCTCAGCTCATCAGATCCTCAGGGAGAAAGCATTACGGAAAATTTGACCAAGACCTGGTAGTTTGATAGTGGCTAATAAACGGGGGTGTGGATGCGGATGAGGTTGGGAGGCTTCTAGGGAAAAACTGAACAAATGCATAAATGAAGCATTTAACTGTGCTGGTAAAATGAAACACCCACCCTGGGGTGTGCAAGCCCAGAGCTGACTTCGCCGCTCAAGCTTTTCGGAAAGGGATGCTGGGTCAGCCAAACCTCAGCAGCGAGGACAGGTTTTTATAGCTGCATGTTCTCCACGTCAAAGACACGGTCTTCACACATGGCAGTGAGCTGCCCTGTGCAATCTGGGTGCTGTTACAGTACTGAGCAAGAAGGGATTTAACGCCCAATGCATTACATCCCAATCCAGCAAAGCAATTAGACGTGTGCTTTTTTTAACCTGCCTTCTGCTAAGCACCAGCTTAAGTGCCTTCCTGGAGCCAGGCAGGAGCTTACATTAGCACAGTGTGTCCTGAGAAACTCTGATCCCCCGGGATCACTTTTCACTGCTACTTGCTCTCGCATGTCATGCTGAGTAGCAACAGCTCCAGGGCACAAATAAAACAGAGGAAGACATGTCTCATCCTGCCAAAGGGCAGCGGGGAACGATCCGTTCATCATCAAAGGGACCGTGGCAAAGGCCATGCGGTGCCGGAGCAGCGGGACAGCCGTCTCTCAAAGGGACATTTGCTTTCATGCTTGATGCCCCTGTTCCGGGAGATGGTTCCTTGCAGGATGAGTGCATGCAGGATGAAAATTTGAGGCTAATGCTGTTTTGATTAGCATCCTCTCATGACACGAGCCAGCACTACAAAACACTGGGAATCCCCTTAGACCGTAGCGCTCCATCTGATTGCAGCAGCAGAGACGGGCGGGCAGGAAGAGGGAATAGAAAACAGCAGAAGTGTCCCAACACTGCCATCCCAGCCCTGTCACAGCTGCCATTTGCTCTGTGGGAGGCTGAGCAAGACCTACAGGATATGTCTCATAATAATTTGTTTGCAAAGCAGAAAGCAAACAAGCCTGCTTCCAAAGGGGCAGGTTATCTGCCTCATTAGCGCCCAGCAGCAGTGAGTTTCGCGGCTTACGTTGCAGTCTGGTTTGTACTGTTTGGTTGAAGCATATTCAGGAGAAAAAAGGCTAATACATTCACCGAACTGCGGCTGCAGGGGCTGCATATAGCAGGAGAGCAGAAAAGCAAAGTCGACATGCACGGCTTTGCTCCCGGGATTGCTCTCAGGGTAGGGCTCAGCCCGACTCCGCTTTCTGCCACTACAGCGCTGGTGGGACTGCAGGGGTGAAAGAGCAGCTCAGAGGGAAAACAAGCTCCAAAAAACATGAGCCAGACTGTGCACTCCTTCATGAGGGCAGAATTCAATGGGAGTTTTGATTTAGCCATCACCACCAGCTCCTGCCCAGGTTTTGCATCTCGGCCTTTTCCCCGGGTCCTGTATCTTGTGGTGTTTGCTCGCTTTGGAAAGGCAACGTATCAGCCCAGGGTTTCAGGCTGTGCAGCACATTTTGTCTTCAGTAGACTTTATACATATATAAACCAGATAATACACATTGCACGGCAAAGGAAAACTGAGGCTCGTTCAGTGTGCAAAGAAAAGCGTGCTCAGAACCTGAGAGATTTTGGCTTGCACGTGCTGCTTACGCCAGCAGCCCGCAACTCCTCCGCTAAGGTCTGCAACATGTCTGTACGCTCACAGACTATTTATGAAAAGGTCCTTTCCTCGCCCATCCTCTTCAGTTGTGCACTGCTATTCAAGCTTTACAAATCAGAGCAGATTAACAAAAAACAAAACCAAAAAAAAAAAAAGGAGACAGACAAGGAAGTAAAGTAAGAAATATTTCAGTGTAGGTATTGTTTACATGCTACTTCCAAGGCGAGTGCTGTAGGTGGGATTCTGCATACTGCATCAGGGTAAGTTGTATCTTCGTTTTGGCAGCAGCCAAAGAGAGAGGCTGTTCCTTCTCCATCTTCATCTGCTGATGTGATCCAGTGCAGAGCCGTAACTCCTTTCCAAAAATCCCAGGCAAGCACCGGACCTTTCAGGTGTTTTCCAGCACGGCTTCAGTTGAAAGGTTTCACCAGTTTCATAGCAGCGTAGTTCTAGAGGGACGGGAAAATGAGGGAAAGAAAAGCTGGTTTGAAGCAGGTACAGCAGGGCGGCACGCGGAGGTTAAAGCAATTTTTGGGGCACGGCGCAGAACTGCAGACGGGACTGCATTCAGGGCAGGCACGACGGCCAAGCTCCCAGCCCCAGCCTGCGGAGAGAAGAAAAAAACTGCATCCCTGCTAGCGAGGATGGTAGAAAGCCCGAGACATAAGAAAATGGGTCTTGTCTTCTTCCAGGAGAGGCTACTGGTCACAAGCACCAAGCGGCAAGCACCAGGAGTCACTCCTGGACTTGGGTTGCTCCTTCCACCAGTTTTTAAGATAAATTCCCCCCCCTTCATACCCTTGTAAGAATTTTGGCACCTCCCCACCAGCACCACCCCAGTGCCCACACGACTTCTTGCAGGTGAGGCGACACGTCCAGCTCTGCTGAGCTGCCCAGCCTCCCCCTCTCCTCTGCATCCCGGTGCCCCCTCCCCTCCCCTCACTCTTCGTGCTGCTCCCCCGCAAACCCTGAGGCTGCATGCACCGCCCAAGCCCTCACCTTGCATCCTTATGGCTCCTTCTCCCCACAATCCCCCCAAAACTGGGGACCTCATCTGCTCTGCCTGTTGAGTTGGACCCTTTGGAAAGAGGCCCTGGTCCCGGTCCCCAAGCACCTGCCAAGTTGTGCCATGTCGTTTTCTGGAGAGCGCTGCTTTCCACGGGCCAAAATCTGCACCCAGGGTCATGCCAGCAATCCGCCGGTCCGAACGGCAAGGGGACGGCTCGCGAACCCTGCCCTATCCTGATTTAATTTCTTAGTACAAACCTAGCCTGCAGGTCCATGGACTACCTCCAAGGAATCGGCCAAAGACAATCAAGAAAGGCAAAGCTATTGCTGATTTTTCTTTCTCTGCCTTGTCTGCATCCCTTAACCCCTCAGCCATCTGTTTCAGCATCAGCATTTGGTGTGGTTTTTCCTCCTAAGAGCGGACACCCCAGGCAAGACCTTCCTGTGCCTGTTTTCTGGGATCTCTACTGTCCCTGTTATTGCACAGTGAAGTATGGGGCTGCTACAGAAAATGAGGTGTCACAGTATTTTAGCCTATTATACGTGCAATCCCTTCCTTGAAAGAAGATGACAGCACTGTGAAAGAGAATAAGCCGTGTAAACGTTGCTTATCAAGACCACAATGAAAATACAGACGAAGATGCATGCTTAGGTCGTTTGGAAAGAGCTATATTTAAAGTAGCTCTGATTCAAACCCCCGCAACCACATACTAGCCCGTTTGGAAGTCCCTCCCAAGCATATTGAATTTAATTGGTACAGGATGTTCTATCACGCTGTCACTTTAAAAAAACAACTTTGGAAACAAAGCATAATGCTAGTTACCAGCAAGATCTTTGGAGGAACGGGGAAAAAAGGGAAAAAAAAAAAAAATGAAACACAACAGAAGTAAAGCCTGACCAAAGGCATCTTGATAAATTACAACGTGTAGCAAATTATAAGGCAGTTTGCCAACTGAGGATTTCTAATAATGCCATAAATCAAGCAAGCAACGTTAGGGCAGTTTACCAGAAGCCATTAGAAAAGCCTCCAGTGACATATAACCTTCGAATTAATTATCCATCCATTTGTCTTTCAGAGTCTATCCTCCAAAATACTCCTATTTTTTATGATTTGACTGGTTGCATTCTGGAGGGTAGCAAGTTTTCTGTCCAGCTATGAATTTGTATTAACGAAGTGTTGAAAGCCAAGCAGGATTATCAATCAGCACAGAAAGCGAGCTGTAATTAGAATTAATGGCAATGGAAGCAACGCTGGGCTTGCAGAACACAAACAGAGCTTTAAAAGGTAGTAAACATTTTCATGGTGCTGCAAAGCTGAGCTGGCTCCAGCTGGAAGTAGCGTTACATTTTTCTGTGGTGGTAGCCACTAAAATCTTTACAATAATCACTGCTTCGGGGAGATAACTTCACCGCAGTATTCCCTACACATTACAATGCAGAAGCCCAGACTGGACTTTCATAACCTTTTCGTCTGACCTTGTGTCTAGCCCAAGACTTTCAGTCAACCGTTCCCATAGCAGAAGGCAGAGCTCTTCTCAGCTGCAGCAACGTCAGATGAAAAGTCCATCAAAGTCACTGGACCTTCCCAAAAAGCCCCAGAGCGTGCCATAAATGAGCACTGCTGGACAGGAGTACGGGGTGGAACTAGAGCATATCTTGCAGAAAGACATTTAATCTTGATATGTGGACGACTCGAGCAACGACGAATTTACCACAACCTTTGGCAAACTGTTCCGATGGTTAATTACCCTTCGTCTCAAAAATTAGCATCCTATTTCCACTGGAATAGTTCCTCTAACTGCAACGTCCAGCTACTGGATCTCATTATACTTTCATCTGCTGTTTAAGGAGCCTTCTGGTGTCAAGTTAAATCTAAGGACCGTCTGAGGAAATCATATAGGAAATATCCAGGGAATGCTGTTCCCAGAGTCCTAGCTTGTACCGACTATAATGACAACCACTCTGCAAAGAAAGCTAAGGCAAACCAGCAAGTAATCTGACACTAAGACTGGGTGGAAGAGCCCAAGTAAAAAAAATTAAGAACCTCAGAATATCAGATTTTCAACATTTTTTCCCATTTTTGTAAAACTAGACAACTTTTTTTATGGAAATTTGCAATACCATGCAGTTTTCCACCCAAAACCAAAAGGCTTTTCAGTTGGAAATGGCCTCTCACCCACTGAAACGAGTTGCTCTGTGAACAGTTGCGCTAATGACGACTGATTTCTTATGGACGTGTGCCTAAATTTCCCGTACTGCAGTACTCCCAGCTCCCCATGGGTCCTGATGAGCCTCCTCCTCATCCCAAAGCACTTCCAGAACCTTCCCCATTTCTGTGGGTCTCCCTCTGTTCCTTCCAGGGACCCCAGGCCCCACCGGGGCAGCCACGGCACGTTCCCTGGCTGGCAAACAACTTCTGGTTGCACAAAGCTCTCCTGGGAAGGAGACTTTGAGTTCAGAGGGCCTGAGAGGAGGAATGGGACGATCTTTATTCCAGCCCACGATCGATCAACCACACGTACTCCGTGTCCCGAGGATGGGGGAAGCACAAAGGCACCGCATCTTCGAAGGTTTCTGATCCCCTGAAGTAGCTCTAAGGGCATATATATTTTGCAGAATATTTGCATATAATATTTTGCAGAATATTTTGTTTCTCACCTCAATGGGGAATATACTTCCCTGGGGTGTAAAGCATCTCTTGATGGGTATTCTGAACAAGACCAAGACATCAGCTTCTTCATTTTCACTGAAGAGCCTGAACCACTGGTTTTTGGGCACTACTGTTGGGAACCACAGACAGCCCTTCATCATTTCGGGTGGAAGCACACGGCTTTCGAATGGGACGTTTGCTATTACTCTCCAGCTACTCTGACCACAAAGCTGGGACTGTGGTTGGAAGCTTTCAGCACTATATGGGCAATAGGAATAAATCAAAAAAATCCCATTTTTATACCAAGAGCCAATGGAAATGCCCTGGGTTCATTTGCAGGTGAGATTCCTGTCTGTCTGGGATGGGGGGTGACGTGTGCAGGGTTAGCTTAGCTCACAGGACCATTAGTTTCCCAGGGCATATTACGGATATATATTTCTCAGGTGAAAGACATCCTCCTTCGGTGTCTCAAGCAAAGTCCAAACAAGACAAGATTTGGAGCCAGGGCTCAGATTTCTCTGGCAGCATCTGGTGCATGGCACACAGCACTCCCAGGTGGAGAGGCTGTATGCAGGCAGGGCATTCAATCTGCAGGCAGGGGCATTCGGCTACAGGCAGGGGCATTCAGGCTGCAGGCAGGGGCATGAGGGCATGCAAGCTGCAGGCAGGGGCATTCAATCTGCAGGCAGGGGCATTCGGCTACAGGCAGGGGCATTCAGGCTGCAGGCAGGGGCATGAGGGCATGCAAGCTGCAGGCAGGGGCATTCAATCTGCAGGCAGGGGCATTCGGCTACAGGCAGGGGCATTCAGGCTGCAGGCAGGGGCATAAGGGCATGCAAGCTGCAGGCAGGGGCATTCAAGCTGCAGGCAGGGCATTCAGGCTGCAGGCAGGGACATTCAGGCTGCAGGCAGGGGCATGGGGGCATTCAAGCTGCAGGCAGGGGCATTCAGGCTGCAGGCAGGGGCATGGGGGCATTCAAGCTGCAGGCAGAGGGATTCAGACTGCAGGCAGGGGCATTCAAGCTGCAGGCAGGGCATTCAGGCTGCAGGCAGGGACATTCAGGCTGCAGGCAGGGGCATGGGGACATTCAGACTGCAGGCAGGGGCACGGCATTCAGGCTGCAGGAAGGGGCATGAGGGCATTCAAGCTGCAGGCAGGGCATTCAAACTGCAGGCAGGACATTCAGGCTGCAGGCAGGGGCATTCAGGCTGCAGGCAGGGCACAGGGACATTCAGGCTGCAGGCAGGTCCCAAGGCTCCTGTAGAGCCAAGGACCAGCTGCTGAAAAACAACAACTGGAAGGATCCTGGAGGTCCCAATGAGCAGAAAGCTGTGGAAGAGCTCTTCATATAAGGCCATAGCAAAAGGGCAACAGAAGTAGGAAAATAGTAACTTCACCTCTGTATGCATCTCTCAGCATCCCTGTATCTCTGTCCCTTACCTTCTGCCTGCTCAGACTTGTGGTCCTCATGCCCTAACAGGATTCCCTTGAGGTTGCCCTGCCATCGTCCACCCCTTTGCCCAAGGATGAGAAGTGCAGGACACACACAAAACCCTCTACCTGCAGCATGGGACCTCAAAACTGCACGTGTAGCGGCAAGATTATGTATACAGTGCTAAACGCAGCAAGGTCCTTATTTTAAATGGGACCTGATGGTGCTCCTGGCATGCAAATCAGAACAGAAGTGAGGAGGGATTGTTTTTCCATGCATTTAATCAGGGATGTAATGGTAAGCCCTGCCAAAGGTCAGGATGCCAGGGGCATCCTTCATAGCAAACCATCACCAGCGCAATTGCCAAATTTAGTGCCTGATGAAACGGGAAAGGAACTAAATCTCCAAGTAGATATAGAACCAGTGACCTCAAAAATCTAGGGGAAGCTGGCCAAGTACATAAAAACAGAAAAATTCCGTGAAACATGGCCTTACTTTTTCAAAATATGACTAAAAATTGACCCGACCAAAATGAAATTAAATACAACAACATTTAGCTAGGAAACAGGGAAAAATCCCAAGTAATAATGAGTGTAAATCAATATTTATAGTTTGCGAATTTTTTCTCCTCTCAACGTTGTTTTTGTATGATACCACTGGAACGAACGCAAAGCCACTTGCATCTTCAGGGAAACACTGAGTTCTTCTTGGTCGAAAGGGCTTGGTTTCTGCTGCTCAGCATAAAGGGGAGTCTCCAGGAATGGCTCCGAGTACAGGGCAGGGAGGAGGCAATGCAGCACGAATCTGCACTTGCACAATTATTTCCTCCTTCATACTACTTAGCACCTCTGGAATTGTTTCTCCAGCCGGAGAAGTATCCCAGCCCTTCCCATGGATACGAGGATAGAGAGATGGGGAGAGCCGTGATCTAATCCCATCCCCTTTTTTCTCGATGGGAACAACCCAGCATGCACGACTTCAAATCATCTGAAAGTGATTACGATGGCGAGGAGAAATTCCACACCTCGCTTTTCGGTTGCACATTGCAAGCACACAAAGCCATCTGCAAAAGGCAGCCACATTCTCTCACATGAAGTTATAAATTACTTCAATCAGTTCTTTTCTTAAAAAAAAAAAAAAATCATATACAAGAAGCAGAATTTGTTAAGTGCTGGAAAGAGAGAGGCGGGTCATTTTTCTTATCAGTCTGGGAGGAGGGGAAATGGCATCCAAGAGCCTGCATGAATTATTCCAGTGCTGTAGAAACAGAGGAGGATACAAAAACCCATCCCAAGCCAACCTGGAAGGCCAGGGCTCCATTATTTATTTATTTTGTTTTGCCAGTGGAACTGACAGTAAGGCAAGAAAAAGCCACTTTCTTGATTAATGAGGTGAAAACTCTCCCTTTCATTTCAGACATTACATTGGTATAAAGTGCTCCAAGCCTTGATAACGAGAGACGGGGCTGCCCAGACGCCGATAAACTCCCCTGCATCTTTAAACGATTACAGACTGATGCGGTTTTTGCCACCGCTCAGCCCTGTAAAATGGCCGCATTGCTAACGAGGCTGCGTGTTCATCAGGGATTTTCCCACCAGCCCTGCAACACCTCCGACATCAGCTGCTCGAAGCTTCCTGAACACAATCAATTAACCTCAGCATCGTTAGACGCGAATTGAAACACGGGCGCAAAGAGGTAAGCACCTTGCAGCGAGTCTGCAGCAGAGACCAGAAACACAGACGCTCTCTTTTTGACCCATCATGGCCCACCAGGTTGTTCCTCAGGGACCAGCATGGGACTTTGCAGCCATGGGCACTGGGACCATCTCTGTCAGCACAGAGGCTGGTCAGCCACAGAGACCTGGGGGAACACCTAGGACCTTGGTCAGCCCCCCTGCCCTCTCCTGCACCCATCGTACCGGGAAGGCGTAGATGAAGATCCCGAGGAAGAGCAGCAAAACGAAGAGCACGATGGCCAGGATAACCACCCACTTGTACCGCCGCCACAGGATGTACTTCAGGGTCTTGTACGGGGAGGTGAACCACAGGAAGGAGGTCTCTGGGCGCCTGGATGCAAATAAAGTTGAGGTCACTCCTGAGTTTCACAGTATTTTCACCCTCCTGGATCCCCAACCCCATGAGCATGCCCTGCTGTAACAAGCTAGCTGCTCACCCTGCAAACCCACATCCCTCTGGGTGGACCATGCCAAATGCCCTCCCTTGGTGGTCCAGACCAGCCTCTCACCCACCCTGGACAGTCTCAGCTCATACAGTCTGAGCTTCAACTGGTCAAAAACGGAGCCTACACAGGAGCAAGCCCATTGCAGATGGTAGACCTCAAACTGGGAACCGAGGTTTTCAATTTGCTCCTTGAGAACTCCATGCCCCAGTGGTTACTTTTCCATTCAAGATGCTCTTACTTGGGGTCCTCCAGCTTGGGGTTCATATTTGGCTCATCCCGACCTATGCCAGCAGGCCGCTCTTCATGCTCTTGTTCTGCCACAATTTCCAAAGTCATTTCCAATTTGCCCTGTGTGGGTTAAACAAAAGCAAACTTATAAACAAAACAAAACAAAACAAAACAAAACAAAGGGACAGGTGAGAAATGAACATATGATGCAAAATACTGACCGAGGAAAGAAAAACTACTTTGAGCGGAACCCAACCACTACCAACAAGGACCATGAGAAACCCAGTAAGAGTGGATTTCATACAGGTCCCTCACTTGCCCATTACAATGTTCCCAGCAGATACTCCAGGACATCTCAAATGTCACTGACACCCAAGTTTAGGCAACCGACTCAGGGGTCTTTTGTTGAATGACTTAATTCACTGCCTGGACTCCTTTACCTGTATTGAAGAGTCACCAAAGACTTGAACAGGAGCCCAGACACCTACATTTAAATGCATCAGTCTGACAATTGAAACGTTTCCCTGGTACTTGTCGCAACATATTATCATTAAGAATAGATATGATCCAGAGTCAAATTAGGCAGCATGTTCCAAAAACCGCATGAAAAAACCCACAGAACAAATGCTTTCTTCTGAGGCATTTGCATGGTGCTAGACAAATCCTGGAAAACATCCAGCTGACAAAAGCTGGTCCAGTTTGCAAAATTTGCAGGCCAAGAGCACATTTCATGCCCTGACCTTGGCATCCTGCATGTGCTTGGCCCAGCCACGTCCCTCCTCAATGCTTTGAGTGAGTCCCCCAAGAGAACATGTGAAGAGGCCACCTTACCGCCAGGATCTTCTTTTGATCCTGCTCAGCAACACAAGGCCACCATCCCTTGACAGTTTTCTGCTCAAAGAGTGACACAAAGCGACTTGAAGACAAGCTCTCATCTACTAGCTCTAAGGAGCACTTTTCAGCAGTCTTGGCAGGCTTGGGCATCCTGTTGAGATCCATCTGAATGGAGCCTGCAAGGAGGAACGTTACCGGGAAGACATCTCGGTGTAACAGGTCCTTAAAACGTGGACTGAAGAAATATTCACTGTGGCACGCTCCAGATCTCAGGGAGCTTGGGCAGACACCCGCACAGCAAGGGAGAGAGCAGGCTGAAGGCCTGTTTCCAAGCATAGCCCTAGTTTTAGCCAGTGGCTCTTCCTAATAACTGAGCTCTTGGCATCATCATTGTGCTTAGGAAGACCGGAGCCATTAAGTCCTTCTCGAATAGGCTGCAAAATATCCTCTGACTTACACAGCTATAACGTTGGATGATTTGCACTGAAGTCAACCAGGCAGGCTGAGATTTTTATTGAAGGCTAAGAGATTTAGGTGAAACTCAAATTGTACACACCCACAGCCCAGTCAATACAAGAGCACTGGGCAGGAAGCTTGCAGATCTCCAAATAGGTTATTTTATTGCACCACCCAGGTCAGTAATTGCAGCAGACTAAATAGGCAGGATATCCCACAAAACTGATAGCTTCCTTCACAGAGTGATCCAGTAATTAGCGCATTTATCTAGCCTTTAGGAAATCTGAGCTCAGTTCTCCAAGCATTAGTTGAAAGTGCCTGTATTTAATTTACATTGCTACACTAATTTACCTTATGGTTGGGAACGGCCAAGAACATACACAGGGGCTGGTCCTGTGGCTCAGCTGAGGGACAGCAGCTTTTTACACTACTGTGGACAACTCACATTTAGTTTTGTGCTTGTAGCTTTTCTGTGCCACAGATTCTTGCAACCACTGACAACAACAGTACAGATCAGGTTTGTTGTGAAACACTTTTGAGGTCCATTGGCTTTACAAAAGCCAAAGACCAATTTTATTTGTTGGAATTTGAAAAAAAAAAAAAAGTTGGCAGTCAGAAGCTCATGATGTGCAGAGCCAGAACTGGAAAACACACCTTGGAGAGGTTATTTTGGCACTCAGCCGATGTAATTAATCAAAGACAGGATTTAAAAGGATCCTGATCACATACTTCCTCAGTGAAGCTTTTGATGTTTGAAATTTTTTTAGTGGCAAAAAGAAAGGTAGAGCAAGATCCAACCAAAAAAACTGTAATGCTGGAGCCTCCAACTTCTGCACAGATACTGTTGCACGGCTCTGTTATCTTCCCTATTAGAGGTTTTTGGGTTGTTTTTTTTTTCTTGACCTAAACCTAGATTTCTGAGGATGATTAACAAGGCTAGCACTGAAAAAAGCAAGTGTCGGATCGAGCTGTGTTCATGTCTAAACATCCCAGGTAAGGTAAGGCAAGGCAGGTCAGTGATCCTGCCTGGCTGTCTCAGCTCAAACACACAGTTAGCCCCGATGAGCACATTTCAGCACAGACTCAGCTGAGTCACGGAGAATTGGGGCCTTCCTGGAAGTTGGTGGCTCCATTGGATTTGATGATGCTCTCAACATTATGTCAGCCCAGGAACAGGCTGCTGCAAGCTGAGACTGGAAATCTGCCTAATACAAACCACTTATCATCAGTCCTGAGCTTATGCTGACACTGAATCCTGTTCAGTGGCTTAAACTGGTCTTCTTACACTTTCTTCATATCCTGAAAGGATTCAAGAATTTTTTTCCTTTCTGTCTGCATCAGCAGGAATGGAGCCAAAAAACTCCCCTGACTTACCCAAATAGTCATCAAAAGAGAACTTGTCGTTGTCCCAGATCTGGAAGATAAGCTGGGGTGGAATCTTATTTTCTGTCTTGTCCAAGCTCCAGAAGTGCTCCTAAAATCACGCCGGAAAAGAAACCAAGGAAAAATAAAATGTTCATTAGTAGAAGTGGACAGAGCCTTGGCTACTCTCATCTCACAGCAGTAGAAATCCTGCAACTGCCCTCGGCGTGTCCTCCTCCAGTTCTGCGGGGCCAGAGCCACAGGAGGACAGTGCTGGCTCTGAGCAGCCCTTGGACAAGGATGCTCAGTGGAAAACCTAGGGTGCTTCTGGCAGTTGAGTTGTTACCAATTTGTGCCTTAATTTAGTGACAATATTTTAGCAAACAGGCACCAAGAACTTGCAAATAGGATCTTTTGGAGTGACAGCATCATATTCACATGATTTAGACGAGGGTGACTCTCCAAGGTGAAGAGGGCAACGAGTGTTGAGTGCCAGTGCTGCCAAACTTCACCTTCCTCTTAATTAATGGAAAAATATAGGAATAACACTTAAATTAGCACTTATGGTAGACAATTCAAACACATCCCCTCCCCTTCTGCCCATCTCTCACTCCAGCTCTGCCAGCAGCCAGAGCCCTGCACAAGTCTGGATCCACCACTGCTCTGATCTGCTGTCCAGTCTGTTGTAAGTAGTTTGTTTGCAGTTGGCCAACTTGAGACCTGCAAACACCTCTACCACCTGTAGGTAGCCTGTGGCTCCCAAGTTTACATACTAAACACAAATACGTGAAGAAAGAGACTGGTGTTTTCATAGCAGCTCACTGTGTGGTGGGTTCCTCAGTTCTCAAATGACATTGTTCATCTTTTCTGCACATCTCCCAGGTTTTCATTCTTGGGGGAGGTGAATGCTAGAGTTGGGCATGGTATCCCAGTAACTCTGCTGAGAATATTACACTGGGCTGCTGCCAAGCTACATAATGCGCTTGCCATATTGATTACTACATCCAAGTTCAAGAAAGCAGAGATTCAGAACACCAGCAAGCCATGATGACCAGAGCCTGGCTCCCTGTACAACCAACTGAGCAGTGGCACTGTAGCACTTGATTTCAGTCCTTATAATGCAAGATCTGTCACTCTCTATATGCCCTTCTCATTTCTATTAGATGGGCAATATTTTGTCTGTTCCCTGCGACTAGAGCTGCTGTGACAACCTGTGGAAAGGTTTTGCAGCAGTCCCAGAACCCTATTTGCAAAGCACCGAGAATGAAAATTACACCATGAGCATCCCCTGTGATTATTGTCTTTTACCAAGCCCTTGTGCAGTGCAGGAGCTATCATCCATCAGTTCTGCAACCTGGCCACAGTAATAAGGAATAGCTGCTGCCTGGGCGACAACATCCGTATGGGAGTTCAGCAATAGGATGAGGCAGCGATTTCTGCTTTCTGGAGAGGACATGATTTACAAAACACTCACTCATGAGAAGTTTGCAACTGCAGTGACCCAGTTACTACAGTGGATAGGTCAACAGCAAGGCAGAAGGTCCGCCTTCTGGATAGTCAGACCAACGCTCCCCGAAAAGCCAGGGGAGGGGAACATTTAAATTAGACTTCTCTAACAAGGCGGGTTAGAATCCCATTACTGTGACAATGAGCTTGCAGCCACATCATTATAATATATGGTGGATATGTGCCCATGCCACAAAATTTGCTATTTATGTGGTCGCAACCGGTAATATTTCCCAACAGGGATCGAATACCACTTTTGGGATGCCACAAGATGCCCAAGAGTTAGGATTAAGAAGTGTTAGGGCAGAAGGAGAGAGACAGAGACACACAAAAAGCCAAGGTCTTGTTATTTCTGGCTCCAGCCAACGCTTGCAAAGAGGAGGCAGAGTCACGACCGGTGTCTACTGACAGCACAGGCTCAGAGGTGTGTCCTGTGGGCAATGCCTCCTGCCGCACTCTTGCAACATGTCAGTATCATAAACGGAACAGATTTAATTAAAACCAGGAAACTTCAGCATTATTCACGACACATACGTAGCACCATAAATTCACTGCAGTGGCTACAAGACTCTGATTCATTATATCGTGTAATATTAAAAAAAGGGGGGAAAAAAAGAATGTGTCACACTCCATAAGAACATAAATATTCAAGCAGGGAGGCTGTGGGCACTTAAATCCCACTGAAACTGGTTTCACTTTAAGAGATCACCCTGGACGGTTGTATTTCAATTTAGCTCCATTCCCCGCCTTGCTTTGGAAAAACACGCCAGCATTTTTGCAATGGAGCATTTTATTTATGCATTTTAAATATTTTATAATCTAGAAAAATAAAATAAAGTCAATGGAAACTTCCATCTCTCCCCCTCTGCTCATTGCAATGTATTAGAATGTATGTTTATCCAAGGGCAGGGGGGGACGGACAGGTTTTCCCAGCTAATAAGTCATTTTAAATTAAAACTGCTAAAAAGGGAAAGAGCTTATGGTGATTCTTCCCTTTCCCATATATTGGTCCTGCGCTGCAGAAGGGTTGTTAGTCATCCAGAGGAGAAAGTCCCCAGGAACCATGTACCCGTGCCTAAAGAAGGCGGCAGCCAGATGACCTCATGGGCTGGAAAGGTTCATCTGGGGTCTGCGAGACGGAGGAAGACCCATCTCCCACGGTGTGCACCACAGCGAGACACCGTGGGCTCCTTCTGATTGCCCCTTGCTGGGACAATTCAGGCACCCCCACCTATGCTCATCTTGGGGAGCATGAAACGTCCTACAGGTGCCTCTTCCACTCCAGTGGTAACTGATGTTCCTGGCTCAGAGGCTGAGTTCACCACATCTGCATTTGTCAGAAGTGTCCACGCTCCAAGAGCATCGCTATGCTGCTGCCTGGGCTGAAGCACCTCTCCAAGCACATGTTGGACCTTCTCTTTGCACCATCCCATCCATCTGGAGCCAAACGTGAGCAAAAGCTGACACTTGAGCAGCCCTTCTGAAAGGGAGGAGGGGTGATGGCAGCTCTGCTCTCTGGCAAAGGTACTGCCTGCTGGAAGACCCAATCCCACGAGTGCCCTGATGGGGAACCAGCAGGAACCAGGACAAGGAAGAGGTTGTCATGAGACCCAAATTACTGTCCCAGTCTCTAAGCTGCTGCAGCAATCTCCCTCCTCTTGGTGGGCTCCTTCCCCACCTGTGCTGCTGGCTGAGCTCTCCTGGGACAGGAGGAGAGCACCTCGAACCCAGGTCAGAGCCAGCGGGTGCTGCAGAGCCTTATGGTCACCTCCCACGCAACAAAACACAACTGGGTAAGTGTCCCCCGGGACTGACCATGCACTTGCTGGCAAAGGTACAGGACTTTGGGTTTCCACCATCCCTCCTCCCCATTGCAACGCCCTCGGACTTGCCCACGCTCAAAGCGAACAAAACCCATACCCTGGCCAAGTGGATGCTCGCTGCATCCCTCTGCCTCCCCAGCACCACTTCTACCCCCGAGAGCAACGCCCTGGCTTGCCGGGGACTCCCTGCCTGATGAAGAATGACTCAGGCAGGATTCGACCCTTTCCGGGTGGCAATGCGGAGCTCGTACAACGCGAGCACGATCTGTACAGTTTTGGCCTTTCTTGTGGAAAAACACTGTAAATGTGGTTTGGCTGGTGGCGAAGCTTTCCTCCTCGGAGCCCCGTGAAGCTGGGGACATGGCAGAGCAGAGCTGTAAGGGCAGGCTGGGGAAGGAGGAATTTGATGCTGAGCTAAGTTTATGGGTCCATTTCAAGGCAGTGTGAAATTTGCCTCCATGATTAAATCTAGCTACGAAAGTTCACTATAAAAACAACCCAAGGCAAGAAATTTATTTCCTAGCCTTTTGCAAGACATGGGAAGGAAGGGGGCTTGAATTATTGTTTGGGGGTTTGTCTTGCAGTGGGTGGGGGATAGGGGAGGCTGGTGAATATTTTACGGTCGTGAATAATGCAGCAGGGGAGGCAGGAAAAGAAAATAAGCTCATATCACTAGGAAAGTGTTGACAGGGCTGCATTTCTTCTGGGTTGCTTATGTGCTATGGAATACAAAGTAAGGCGCAGCCCTGCTTTTTTGGGGAGGCAGGGAGGCCCCAGCACGTTCACACCCAAGCAAGCCTGTCCCGTTATGTGCGTGTGGGACAGCATCAGGTCCCTCATCCCGCAGCAACCGGGGAGCCCTGGGCACACCAGAGACCCCCTCGGAGGTCAGCCAAGACGAGCCTCTTCTCCTGCAGGAGCCAGGACAGGCCGTCCTTCAAGGTGTTGAGAAACTGCTTCCCTGAACCTCATCCCATTGGGACATTTCATCTATTCGTAATAAGCATGGAGCTAAGAGCGCTCATTATTGCACTTTTACTGGACTAACTCGCCTCTTTGATCGCCCTGCTGTTGCCCACTCCTCCAGTTGCACCGCAGGTCTCATGGCACTTGGTTTTCTGCATCTACCCTGATCAGGATGGCAGCTGAGCAAAATCCCAAGTGCACAGCATCTGCTGCACATTCAGGCACAGCCTTGCCAATACCTGGAGGAAGACTCCAGGCGTCACCACACCATAAATGTGAAATAGTCATAATATTTGCCTTGGGGCACATACTCTCACTTCGGTCCCTGGAATCGCTCGCTGCAAGGTTGTTTTCTCAGCCTCCCATGCTTTCCTTCTGGCAGAGTTTATCAGGCTTTTCCAGGGACATGCGGCCATCCCGCTGCCCTTTAGGGAGCTCCAAGCCTTGGGGTCCCAGTCCTGACCAGTTTGTGAACAGCACTCTTGGACCTCCAGTTCTCGACACAGCCACGCTTTGCTCATGCCTCTCCATACATCCATTGGAAAGCAAAATTCACAACAGTAATTCCTGCCTGAATGTCACAGAGGCTGCCGGTGTAGCCCAGGTCATGACTGCTGCCCTTATTACAAAAGACTGCTCTGTCGTTGTATCTGCTTGTTGCAGTCCCATTAAAATACATAATATATGACTGCCTTGTCTAACGCTGCCTTCCTCCGAAAAAAACATGTACTTGGAGCCCATTCAAAATGTTGCATTTTGGCTAAATGTGGAAGGAAAAGGAACATTTTGTGTTTTGCTTTGCTTTCTGATGTCACCAAGAAAAACAGGGAAGGACACAATAAAGGACAGGGAACAGGAGAGGGAAAAGTCCAAAATTCAAAGGCAATAGCCTTTTTTTTTAGCTTTCCGACACCAAAGAGGAATGAAAATTTCAATCTAATAAAATGTTAACTGTTTTTAATAGAAATCAGTGCTTAATACTCAAAATTTCAAACTAAAACCAACCTGACCACAGAGATTTATTCATACACCCTGGAGATTAGGCGACGACCGTAACAGAACAAGGGGATGACACAAGGACCCAGTTGCAGAAACCGCACACGCCTGGCTATTTATTTTTATAAAAATTAAACGGAGAGGCCACACACTTACCTCCAGGGCAAACTCTTGCCCTGTCTGACAAATACACCAAGCCCAGGCTGCCCACGAGCTCTCAGCTGATTTGGAGCATCGCGCTACGAGCCATCGCTGCACGGCGTGAGCCTCCCCCATGCAAAATCAATTGCAATGGGGACGTCCCCGCACACCCCACCGCTGGCACTGGCTCTTCCTTCCCAGCTGGTGGAAATCTGCTGGGCGCGGAGGAATGCACCGGCTGATCTGCCCCAGGTGAGGGTCTGGCCTGTTGCAGGTTGGAGCTGTCAGTACCAGGAAGATGTCAGGACACTACAATGAATTTGCAGACAAAGTAACCAGAACTGACGAAACCAGATGGAGCTGGGAAAGCCTCAACACCAGGGAAGGAGGAATTTATTCTCGGCTCCACTCAGCAATAGAACAAAACAAGCTGTGAATTACAGCCCTTTCTTCCCTGCTTTTCCCTCAAATGCCTTTGCACTTTTCTCTCTAGGTGGGTTTAAGACCCCAAACCTCCTTCTTTCTCATATTGCTCCTGAAGAGCTATCTCCAGCATGATTTCTGGGATGCCACCAGCTGATCAGTCATAGAAAAAACCCTTCCAAATATCAGGTTTATTGTTATATTCAATGCCAGAGCCAGCAAACTTGGAGACTTTAGCTGCACCTTGCAGCAACAGGGTCTCGATTATTCAAAGAGATATGTGCAAGTATCACCGATATCTCACAGCCACAGGGTTATTGCTGGGATTATCCTACAGGACCATCTACTTCTAGCCATGCAAGCAGCATGCACCCACTACTGCCAGATGTCCAAAGACCTCCAACTCAAAGTCAGTGTGTTTTGGTGCCCAGGTAGGCTGCAATTAATCTGCTTAAAACTTGGATGGGCCCCTTTAGCTGAGAGCACAAAGTGGAAGAAATGAAATTAATGTAAGAGCTCCTTGAAAAAGAGCCTCACCACAACTGCCCCAACCTTCCCACTGAATAAACCAGACAGTGGCTTGCAGTTTCTTCTACAGTAGTGGGATGGGTCCTCTTCCAATGGCTCTCTTTGCAAAACAGAATACTTTGTGTTCTGGCATCAGTCCTTCATTTTCTTGTTGACATCTAACACCGAAGTCTAGTAGCAGAACAAGTATGAAGACAACAGTTATGTTGCTTGGTCTGTTTTCTGCCAATGACATGGCATGACATGGATTTGAAATTGCCAACAATGCTCCCATACTCATTATGTTCATCGCCTGGAATTTCTTTTATGCAACACTTTTCAGATGGTATATGAACAACCCAGCCAGGTCTTGGAAGCTCCAGCCTAGTGGTTTATTTCCAGGTCCACTCAGGCACCAATAGTTTTTAACTTGTATTTTGAGATGCTCTTGAAATTCTAGCCTGAATGTTCATTTATGCAGATGACATTTGCTCAGACATTCAGTGTCAAGCTTTTTCTGCCCTAGAGGACATCTAGAATTCAGATTTGGCAGCTATACTCAGCTACTGCTGTAACTGGCACTTGAAGCTGAACATTTCAAAATCAATTTCATGCATTTTCCACCTCCACAGCGCCTGCGAGACGTGGGAGCTGAGTGCCTCTCTGACTGGGTGCCCAGTGAAACGTGATCCACATCCAGCCTATCTCAGCACTGCTCTCCACAGACTCTGGTTGTACCATGACCATCTGATAACATTGTCTGCAAGAGTCAAGACCTGCCAGGCTTCGACCTGGGGATCTAAAGTTTAAACCCTGCCGACTTCTGCTCTTCTCTCTGCTGGATGGCAGCAGAGCATTGTACTCATCTGGGACCTGGACTTGCCTGTTCCTCCCCTACTTAAGTCAATATGCAATTTCATGCAAATATGTCAGGGGCGCTGAATCTACCTTTCCACCCTAGCTCCCCCTGTGAAATAACAGCTCTCCAACATGCAGTGTGCACTGACCCTTTCGCCAAAACGACTGCATGATTTGCAATCTAAGAAACTGTCTTCTTGCAGGACTCGGCAAGCTGCAAGCGTGCTGTGGCCATGCAAACGACATGGCCGGACTCGTCCATGGCTGCTAGAAAAAGATGGCACAAAAAGAAGCGAGAACAGAAGAAGGAAATTCTGAATAAATGCTGAGAGAGGATGTTAAAGAAACATGCATTTACATATTTTCAGAAGAGCTGTCCCAAGGTGGACCACCTCTTTCGTGGGGATTTTTTTGAAATTCAGAATGGGGTAAATTCCTTTCTCAGAAGGAGAAGCAAAATCTTTATAACATTACTGCAGCTGGAGAAGATATGGATGGAAAAACATTCTGAAACGGTTAAAATGTTTAGAAAAGCAGGAATAAGAGCCTACACTTCCAATCTGTAAGTTGAATTGATGCTCACAGGATTTACAGGCTCCTGCTTTCCCTTGAGGTGCCCCGTGGGAAGATTGAAGCCTCAAAACCCCAAGCAATCCCAGTGCTTTGAAGCTTTGGAGGTAAAGTTCCCAAAACTTCCAGTGCTGTGGCAAGGATTAGACAATCCTGGCTACTGCTGGCCATCCCAAGGCTTCAGGGTCCAGTTCCAACACGGGGCACCTGAGGTTTCCCCAGGTTTGCAGGCTCCCAGCTCCCCCCAGGCATGCACACCAGAACTAAACATCGCAGAGACCCTGCCGCCCAGGGGCATCCTTGCTCTTTTGGGAGAATATTTACAATCTGGGTTGGGGTGACCCGTTCCTGCAGTCCATCCTGCAAGGCTAAAGGGGGCTGCAATCCGCGAGGAGGTGAGTGGACCAAACAAAGGAAAGCAAATTGAAAGCTGCTTTCCTCCCAGCAGCGCTCTCTCCGAGGGCCAACACCAGCAAGGCTGGGCGCAGGTGGCTTTTAGCAGCTCAGAATTTGCCATCTGACCGTTTTGATTTAAATTCCACTTTCCATCGCCTGCGTTTAAAGTTTGGTGCATGGGCTTTTACAGCAGCAGTAATGAACCTGGAGTTCAAACAGCACATGGTGAGATCAAAAATTGCCAGAGCGGAATGTGTCCCACAAATACAAAGCATGGCTTTTCATTCATTATTTTTTCCTTTACAGAGAGGTTTTACAAGCTGTTTATTTTCTGATACAGTGTTGGCAGACATGTGGTCGGAGGAGAATCAATATCAGCACAGTGGGATGTATTTTCTTAAACAGTTTATAGGGGGTCTTTGCTTTTTCAAAGGGGGATAATTGAATGTAGTACACACTGTACTTTTGATTTGTTTAACATGAAGCGTGAAATGGGTACAGCTATGATTCTGTCAATCAGTTTAACTATCCAGCGATTCATTTCGAAGCTAGGCCTCCTCGCGGGGATCGTCTGGCTCGAGGGATGCGGAATTCGCTCAGCATCTTCCCTGCCGAAGCACCAGTTCCAACCCAGGCTGTACTGGGACCTTGCTGGCCCCACAAAAAAAGCTGGGATGGGGGTGCCAGGTGAGCTTTGTGGATGCGGAGGGTCCCTCTGCAACGAGGTGTCTTTGTATTCAAACAAACATCAAGGCTGAGTTCACAGCGGCAAGGCAGGGAGCAGGGACGAAGACTCAGGGTTGGGTGGCTGAAGGGGTCTGAGCTTTCAGGGAGGTGTCACAAAACAGGACCGAGTCTCAAAAGCAGGGGTTGTGCCTGTTGTCCACACAGACCCAACAATACTCCTCTTAATCTCCAGGTGATGAGCAGGAAATTTAAGTGAACAGATCTCCCCCCCTAAAGCGTTCCTTGAGAGCCAGTCCCATTTTCACCTGCATTTTTCCATGTATGCACCCCAGCTCCATCCCCATTTCCTTCCCTCTGTGCAACTCCAAGTCCACATCTGATCATCGCATTGCACTAACTTCTCTAAGGAACACCAAAAGCAATAGCCAGCTACAGACGTAGGAATGAGGGGGACAAAATCACATCCACTTTTAACTCCCCAGTGAAGTACACAGCTCTCTTATTAGGCCAAAGACATCTTCACCCTGAATCCCAAACCAAAGCTTTTCTTCCCATCTCTGCATCAATGGTACATCCCAACCCATGTTCCCCTACATGTCCTTCCTACTTACCCCTTCAGGCACTTGGAGGCAGCTCCTTCACTTTCACCCCTCTTTAGCCCTTCTGTGAAGTTATTGTACAGCACGATGCCCATTACGCTATGCTGGAGACCAGGGGTGCATACCTAACCATCCCTGTGGAAATGCCATCTCCATCTTTGGAGTAACCCTGTTGTTGAATAGGCATCTTGGAAGTCCCACGCAACCTGGAGAGTTTGACACCAGTGCACCAATATTCAGCTGCCTCCAGTCCAGAGGAGTCTTTCCTGGAGGGTCAGTCTCTCCAGACTCTTTATACAAAGCCACCTCTAATTCTGACTCCACAAACATTGTATTCAAAATGTGGATTTTTTAAAACCAGTTTCCCCACCTGTCCACAACTTTGTGCTTCAAATAACACAAAGGCAAGGCTGAGCCTTGCATAGCTCCATTTGTGCTGCAGTTGTGCAGGTCTTAGATCATGCAGCGCATTTCACCCCAGAGTTACTATGAGAAGGTAGAAACATCTGTCCAGGGACACTCACCTTTTTTGCGATGTGACACATTTGCTCAGCAGGGAGATAGTCAAAGGGGAAGACGAATCTCCAGTTGAAGTTGCCCTCTCCTCCCATAGACCTGTAGTGCACATCTGTCTTTTGCTTGTTCTCCTCGTGGCCAACCAGCCAGCTGCAAAATGCAAACGCGTTGCATGAAAAACTAGAAACACACCAAGGATTTTGGAGTTCACTCAACATCACAGAGGCCATGAGCAGGTAATAAAATGTCTCTCACCCCTGTGGGTGCCTTGGGCTTCTATCTGTAGGGGTAACCTTGAGCCTGTAGGAGACTTGAGAGGGAATGCAACAGTCCCTGCAGTGTGGGAGATGAACCAACACTGGTGGTAGCAGCCTGAGAAGCTCTGCAATCTCTTCTCCTCCCTCCCCCGAGTTTTATGGATGTTTTAAAGACTCAGCATCGCCTTAAGCACACATCAAGTTCTAACCTGCCTTGGTGGGAGCTCCTTTCCCCTTTGCAGCCACCCCAAGACACTGGCCTTGTAGTTAACCCCTAAAGCCAGTCCTGGTTTTGAGGCAACCATGCTAAAGAACCAAAGGGCCACTTTTTTCCCTCTGTTCTCTGTCGATTTCTCCAAGATTATTATTTGAAAGTCCTAAATGGCCAAGAAGTTCTTCCCCAGGAAAAACCCAGAGTGGCCAGACCCTGATGTGGCCAGGGTGGTCCCCAGCCGCTCCCCTTAGAGACAGGTCCTCGCAGCAGAGTTCCCCTCCTGGTCTAAAAGAGCTTGCTGTGGTCCGCAACCAGTCCAGGGGCAAACTGAAAACTTTCCATAACAACTACTTTTTTCCAGCTGTGATTTTTGCAACTGTGGGGTTTTCGTTCTGCCCTCTTTCCCTGTCCAAGATTTTTCAGTATTCAGCAATCAACGAAACAAAACAAAACAATAAAACACATCCATTTGTGTATTTAGAGCCCTTCTGGAGGAAAGCCAGAGGATTCAGAGAGAATCTCTAATGAAAACAATTATCTCGTTTGATTGTTTTCCACTTAAATTGAAAATAAAGGGTTTTTGCCCAGCTATTCAAACAATTCCCTCTTCTCCAGTGCTTGAGAGGCGCACATGACCTGCCCCAAATGCCTTGTGGGAGACAGGGAAGGGAGGTCTACTCAAGTTCATCCTACAGTACACATCACATGCACATGTGCTACACGGACAGCCAGGGCTTGGTGGCAGTGGGAATTGTGTGATGAGGTTACACTAATACTTAAATTGTGGCTGGATTATTTGATTTGATCTGATAGGATGCAAATGGCAAGCCTGTGTGTTTATCCACATCCTTCAAAGCTTGGCAGGGACCCTCAGAGGATGCAGTGTGAGCGCCCTCTCCTTGCAGGCAAACAAAAGGACAAACAAATGGTTTGATGTGGATGCCTCTTTGGCACGGGTTGTTTGGGTTTTTTTTTTTTTCTTGCAGAACTTGTTGCACCCTCCCCCACTGCAGGAAAGAGATGTCAGAAATCAAAAGCATTCAAGTCACAGTGCCCCAGAATTAAAAACATGACGTAGGAATGGCCATGGTCACCAACCAAATGCCCATCTTGCCCAGTATCCTGCCTCTGACCAGGGCCAAGAGCAAATATCCAGGTAAGAGTACGGGATTGGGGCAAACACATCCTGACATCTTCCCAACACACCTCTCCAGACTCCAACAATTTGCAGGTCAGAGATTTCCTGAACCATGGATAATGAAAGGAGGGTGTAGTGAGGTGGGTGTTGGTCTCTTCTCCCATGTAGCCAGCGATAGGACAAGAGGAAATGGGCTCAAGCTGCGTCAGGGGAGGTTTAGGTTGGAAATTAGGAAAAATTTCTTCACGGAAAGGGTAGTCAGGCATTGGAACAGGCTGCCCAGAGAGGTGGGGGAGTCCCCATCCCTGGAAGTGTTCAAAAAATGGGCAGATGTGGCACTTGGGGTCATGGCTTAGTCTAGTCTACCCTTGATTGGTTTAGTGTGGACTTGGTAGTGTAGGTTAATGGTTGGACTGGATGATCTTCAAGGTCTTTTCCAACCTAAACGATTCTATGGTTCTATGATTCTATAACGGTTTTGTACTTAACAGGACTGGGCGGATTTTTAGCCCATTAATTCATCCAGTATTTTTTAAATCCATTCAGCTTAAGGTATCTCTGATATCCAAAGGCAAAGTTTGGTTCTTAAATCTAAGAGGCAACTTTGTTCTCAAAACTCACACACCTTCCCCTTTGTTCAGCACGAGTGTAAGATTTTGGTGGACCCAGGCCATCCTTTTACTTAGGAGCCCAAAAGGGGATGAAGATGAGTTTTAAAGATGCCACATAATAGCACATAAATCTCAGTAGTGGTGGCTGGTTGGAAGGGGACTCTGGAAAGTTCTAGTCCAACTGGCTCAAAGCAGTACTGGTTTTACTTTAAAATATCTTGAAAAACTTGCAAGACAATGAGTGAAAACCTCCCAGCCCCTGTGTGAACTGGCTCAGTGTTGGTCCATCCTCTTGGTGAAGCAAAACTTTTTACTGGAAATTTCACTATGAAAACAATACAAAAATATCCTCCATCAATGACAGTGACAGAGAGGGCTGTTAATTCAAAAAACCATCTTCAGTGCCTAATGAATATGATTTCCCTACACTACAACTCTTTTGTCTGCCTACAGCACTAGCCTTTAGGAAAGGAAAGTCTCTCTGCACTCAGCGTTGCACAACCTAAACTTGGTTGAGACTTCTTCATGCTACTGTAAGACTATCAATAAATAACTGATTAAATTAAATAAAATAAACGGCAACTGCCTCAGGCATAATAGAAAAGCTCCTATTTCATTTACCTGCCTAACTGACTCAACAATAATTTAGATATTATGTAGAAGATAATGCCCAAGAGACTGAGATTGCAGCCCTGGCCTTGCCTAATGGGTAAAATGGAGAATAAACCAGCAGTAGCGTCCTCAGAGAAGCACTGTGAGATCTTCTGAAGGAAAGCCACAGGTAAAAGCTCCTTGTCCATCGAGTTCACCCTAAAGTAGGCTCCAGCCCCCGCTCAGGAGGCAGCAGTGGACGCAAGGAACAGTCCCCACCAAAGCAGCACCACGCCATGGTGGTGAAGGCCACTTTGCTCACTGGATCCCACCTGCGGGGCAGACGCTTAAGCACAAGAAGGACCATTGCCTCCCCTCCCAATAGGATTATTCAGGCCTTACCCAGAGATGCTAGCGATGCAGCCATCTGAGGAGGAATATGAGGAAGTGGAGCGAGTTTTTAACTCATTTACAGCACTACGAGATTTGCTTGGTCATTGGGGATGCTAAAAGCCAGGCGAGGGATATCAGCGAGCACTGGATGCTCTCGCTCTCCCGGTAACACCCTGCAAGCACTACTATTTCAGAGCCCCAAAGTGCACAGAGCAGCTTAGCTGGAGCTGATAACAATGCACTTGATGTGAATACCAGGTAAGCAGTGCGCATTCTGGATTTACAGGAGGAAAATTGGGACTGTAAAAAAGGGATTTACAGTCTGTTTCAAAATCCTACCTCTTCCTGTCCATAAATCCAAAGAACGCACAAAATAAGTAAGTCCCTTGGCTGGGATTGCACCATTTTACACAAGATAAAACATAAATGGAGTCAGGCAGAGAAGGGAATGTGCCAGAGTAGTTACTGCTGGTTGCCACATTTTTGTGTGTTTCAAGGAAAAAAAGGAATTCCAAAAAAAGCAGCTATGCAAACAAGCCAACCTATGTATATGGAACAAGCCCATGGCTGTCCCGGGAGAGGAGTTGGGAAGGAGCCGACAGTGGAAATGCAGACTACGTGCCCCTCTCTCCGATGGCTAGGCTGCTTCCCCACGTCTTATCTTTCTAAATGTAAATATTGCCATGTAAGCATCCAAGAGATGCAAAGGAAAACTTGACATGGTGAAGCAGTTATGAGCCCAGCAGAGACATGTCTGCCGAGAAGCTCGATCCGTAGCTGGAGAGGTGTGAACGGCCCCTTCATCCCAGTGGGGGTTCATGTCTACCACAGCCATGTTGATGCCAAGGGCCATGTTAACTCCGTCACTGCTGCTCTTGCACCTTTAGGCTAATGTACCCAGAGCACACAGAAGCGGGGTGGCTTACCCTTTGACGTAGATGTCACTCATCTTCTCGCCGGTGATGCTGAGGTCATCGAGGATGACGTCCTTGGTGTTCCAGATGATGCAGCGCAAGAAGAACCTGGACAGCCCCAGGAACAAAAGCAACATGAGAGGTGGAAATCTCGGTCCAGAGCCCACCTAGACAGCCTGGTTGTGCTACTCAGCTGTTTAGCTGAAGGAGCTAAGACATGAGCTCATCATCTTCCTCTGAAGATGAGCCCACATAGATGTTTCTTAACTAGGCAGGTGAATGCCTCCCCATCTGACATCTCCGAGCCCTCTCCTCTCCCCTCACAAACAGAAGGTGCTGAAACCAGCACTGCACTGAGTAAGAAATAAAGTTACCTCTTGGCTTTGCGTGGCGTGATGTTGAAAGGGGGGCCAGGCTGACCCAGAGATTTCGGAAACAGGTCCACCCACATCTGTAGCTTTCCCTGTATGGAAAGAAAGGCACACGAAGCCTGGTGAGCCTCCAAACTGGGTTACCTTCACCTCCTCAGTAAGACCTAGTAGTGGAGAGAGAAAATATCAAGTGCTCCCATGTTCCTTAGTTGAAAACTAAGGTTTCCTTAATGGAAAAGTGTCATTAAGTATTATATTAAAAATATTTTAGTGATAGCTGGGTATATGTTAATGGCTTGCGATATCTAAGTGGTTGGTCTGGATAAGTTGAAGGTGCACTCTGCCTTTACTCTCCATGACTGACTATCTTTACATAGGGACAGACTAAAGATTAGGTCCATGGGAGGTGTTGGAGAAGCAAGCAGCTCACTTGTTTTCCATGGTGTCACCAGTTGTCACCAGCTAGACAGCCGGTTTATGGGTTTCTGACCCATGGGAGTGGAGGATGGGTTGAGGAGAGGGGAATCTAATTCCACTTTCACAAAATCCTTCCAGGGAGAGAGCAGCAGAAATGCAGCTGAAATCTCAGGGGGGATGTTTTTAGGTGGCCTCTTTTACCGTAAAACACCAATGGGTGCCAATAAAATATTTTATTGTGCAGTCTCAAGGGTTGGAAGAAAAAAAAAAAAAGTCATCCTTTGACAATCAGCCCATCAGAGAGGGGTTTGTGGTTTGCTTGCTTTTTGGCAAGAAAATCTCTCATTTCAGCAGAAAACTTTAAAAGCCCAACCTGGCTTTTAGCTCACTACAGACAGCCCGATAGAGCCAGCCTGTTCTGTGGCTTTGCAGCAGGTCAGAGCCATGCTTTTGGGAACTGCCCTGAATGCAACATATACCGAGTCACACAGATTAATCCCCCTGGGCCCAGCGTCACGCTATGGATGCCCTTGGTTAGGAGCACCGGTGCAGGGCAGACCCCGATTGCTCTGCCCATATGCAACCCCACGTCATGGAGGAAGCACCCTTGCGTCTCCATGGCTGGTCCAACAAGACCATGACACCTGTACCTGTAAGAACAGCATGGACCCACTTGTCAGCTGATAGAAGCCATCTCCTGCCTCTAATCATCATTTTCATCGGGTGAATTAACATGAAAAGGCATTAGAGTAGTTGCCAATGCATTTACTTCTGCCGGCAATTCTCTCCCACCACTGGCAAGGTGGTCTGAACCACAGAAGGGAACTGGCTAAAACGGTGCAGATCAGTGGCTGTGCATATTTACACCAGCTGCAGAGCTGATCTCTTGAAACTGCCTTTGCAATGCAACTGGAACCTGTACGACAGATGAAAATTAATCATTTTTTTCTTCAGGAAGCAGCATTTTTTGATCCAAATGCATAAAGTACACATACGTCTTAATCAAAGAAAAGGGGTTAGGCTAAGTACAGATACCTGGATTTTGATTGGGTTTGGATGGAAACCTGTTTAGTTTTCATTTGGCTAAAAAACATCCCGCCTGCAACAGTATTAACACTTTACGCCTCCAAGGGCGGTTTCATGCTGCAGAAATCACACTTTGGCTGCATTGCCAAAGGAGCCTGCAGTGTCACGACCGGTACAGAAGAATTCTTCATTAAGACCTTCAGATCAGAAATGGCTTTCCCACAAAAAAAAAGAAAAAAAATAAAATTGTGAGCAAATGCTGATAAAAATGAACACAGGAGGCTGGAATCGATCTCCCCAAGCACCCTGAGCAAGCCAGCCACGGAGCTGAACTCCAGCCTGTGTTTGATAGCCAGCGCTCTGCTCTGTCCCACCAGCTGACTCCCCTCTCCGGGAAAAGCCCGTCTCCTGGGGCAGGTATCCCCAGCACGGCTCCGCAGCAAGCCAGCCACCTGCTTAGCATTGGATCGAAAGGAGGTGATGCTCTCGGTCTTGTCCTGGGCACGTCACACCACCCACCTGCTCGATTTCTGGCTGGAGAGGGCTGTAAAGAGGTCTCGTCTCCACATGCTCCGGCACCAGCCCTTGCTTCCGCAGCGCGTACAGGGCAAGACGCTCCTCCACCGGCCCCAGGTGGGGGTTAAGGGGTTTGCCGTCCTCTGCCACAGAGCAAAGAGCAGCGTTACGCCACGCCACGGCTGCAGCTGCGCCGGGACGGGTTCTGGCTGCCCCGCCGGGATCTCCGCAAGGCAGCAAGCACGAGCCCACCGGCCTCACTGCAGCCAAGGGCGAGCAGGAGGAGCACAGCCTCCGTTTGCAAATCCACCATCATCACAAACTCTCCAGGACACAGGGCAACCTGTTCCCAGCGGGACACGTGGGCAAACCGCCGTGCAATGGGACGGAGACCTGTGGGGACTCTTGTGCAAGTCCCCCCCTGCCCCAAATCACAGTAAGTGAAACATTGCAAGGACCAAGTTGAAGCACATGGAGAGTCCAGTCTTTGATCCTGCTGAAGGGTTCTGGCCCCCTAAAATCATGGCAGTTGGGGCTGCAAGGTCCCCAGCAGCCCTCCAGCCCATGCTGCTGCTCTGCTGCCGTTCCCACCCCCAGCAGAGGTTTATCTAATGTGTGATCAAAGCTCTTCAGGGAGAGGAGATGAAAGGGTCTGCTCTGGTGCAGTTTGCAAGCACTCATGTGATGGATATTATTTAAATCCTGTCCTTTAAAACCATCCAGGATCTTCAGCCAGGCAGAGGATTGAGCTCCCTGCAGGGTCCTGCTGCTTCTCTGCAGGTCCCAGGGTGGCAGACAGAAATGAGAGGAAAAGGATGGCCATGCAGGCACCACCAGCACAGCCTGATGGCCGGTCCTAGTCCCTGCTCCGGTCTTCACTGCTCCCACTGTATTCATGGTCTTTCATCAAAATGAACCAGCACACAACAGCCGCAGCAAACGCGAGCAGACCCGAAACCATCTCCACCTCCCCACCCCTCCTCCACACCAGACCCTAATCCCTCCGCAAATAGGTCAGACAAGACCTAGCCATAATGGCCATCGTTGCCTTCTCTGTCCTGGTATTTGGGATCCCTTGTAACACCCAGGTACCGCGGATGGCCAGCTTGGCCTCAGCTGAGCCTGCTCCTGCCTCCCCATCCGCACATGCCATGCTGGAGCTGGTGGAGGACATCACCCCCAAGACGCTGCCTCTCAGCCACAGCGTTTCAAGGCCGTGCACCTTCAAGGACCTTTGAAATGAAACGCGCTCCATAAATATTATTACAGCTCTGCAACTTTCAGGTGATATATCCCAGCTCCTTTCTTGGCAATATCTTGAAGTGGTTAACTTCAGACATATGGGCTATTTCCCAAGCAGTGGAAACCTGGCGTGCGCGCGTGTGCGTGTGTGTGTGTGTGTGTGCATGCACAGGAAAAAGAAAAAGCCCCTCTCAGAAAACAACAAATGTGGGGGTTATGGAATAATGGTCCGGGTGCAGTGCTTGTAAAACCCATGCTCTCGTGTTTAATAGCTTCACTTTATACCACCAGGTTCAGATCTGACATTGCTCTGCGAACACAGCTGGTTTCCAGATCTCCTTGAGGTCAAGCATCAGACTTTGTTCTGTTTTTTGAACTGATTACCATTAAAGCAGAGGAAGGTGAAAGGCAGGGGCTGGGAGAGGGGGGAAGACCCCGCTCGGTTTAACACCTTTCCAGCCCTTGCTGAAAACCTTTCGCATAACGAGAGGCTGCAAAGGAGCCGTTGCTTCCCCACTCTTCCTCCTAAGAGGAGAACCATGAATTTGTGCCTTGATTCCTAAGAGCAGGGAGAGGGATCAGCCCTGGGCTGTGCCGTCTTGTGCCTCTCCAGGCCAAGTCCTCCTCGATGGCTCTGCAATACCGTAGTGGCCTTTAACAAAGTCAAACTGCAGCTCCTGAGCCATACAGTGGGGTGTCACCTCCTCCCTGGGCCAAAACACCCCTTCCATGTTTAAAAGCAGACTTTTCTCTAAAAGACAAACTTTGGCCCCCAAGGATGCCAGTCAGATGGGCATGAGTTGATGCCCGGCATATTGCAGGTGTCAGTGTTGGTGGGGTTTTTTTGTGCAAACAAGAAAATGCCTCCCCATCACTCGGTGATATTTTCTCCTTGCTGGCAGAGGCTGATTTTGCACTTCCAGCTAGAGCACACCTCGCCCCCCAAGCCATGAGCCGTGGTGCGATTGCTGGGCACTGTTGTATGATATTGTCTCCCTCTAGTGACTCCAGCCCCGAAACGCAGAGATGCAAACAGCACAACTGCTCCTCCGGCCCAAGCAGCAGCTGGAAGATCAGGCTGGAGCCTCTCTGGCTGCGACGGACTTTGCTGCTCCCAGCCTGCGTGTATTTGGTTTGCTGCAAGCAGCAAAGGGCAGTCACTCAAGGCCAAAGTTAAGGTGGCTGGATTGCAGGTCTGGGTTCAACCCTGGGGTTTGGTGCAGATCCAACTGCAACCTGCAGCCTTTGGGGCAGAGCCAAGCTTGGGAAAGATGCAGAGCCAACCTGGACAGCAAGGTGAGGAGGATGGGGACGTGCCCATCACCCAGTCCTGGCCTCCATGACAACCCTGCACTGTGATACGTTCATGACCTCCGACTCCATCCCTTGCTCTGGATAAAGAAAAGTTATTTGCAACCCCGAAACTGTTACCCAGTTACCTTACCCAGTTCAGAGAGGATGTACTCTTGCTCCCTGAAGATGACCCGATCGGACTTGTAGGTGGGAGCCTTGTAGTTGTGCTGCAGAGAGAAGAGGTGAAGCAGCTGGGAAGGACGGAGTTGGTCTCGCCACTGGTTGGGTCCAGAGCTGAAACCAAACAGGAGGGAGAACAGCAGCTCAACATGTGATAAAACATCTTCCAGCCTCAACAAGGGGCAGGAGCAGCGTTACACTGGCGACAAAGGTGCAGCCAGCGCCAAGTCTGTGCTCGCCTTGGCCCACTGGTGAACGGGGCTGTATGTCCCACACCCCGCTCAGCCCCGGCTTGCAGGGCTGGGGTGCCCTGATAGCCCCCTCAGACCCACGAGGTCACCCTTCAGCTGGCCCCGTGCATGGGGGCTGTCCTCACCGCAGGATGCCCAAGAGGCATCAGGGATGTAACAGGATCTTCCCAAGGCGATTTCTGTTATTGGAAGCATTTCAAGCTTCTGGAGGAGAGCCAGGGCTCAGGGAAGTTCCTCAAATGTGGGGCTTTGCCGTGTGAACCTGTCTCTCTAAACAAATCTCTGTGGTGAAGTACAGCCCTGGTCAGGTCCCCCTGGGACACACCTGGGCCAGCAGACCCATGGGCTGAGGCATCACCCCGGTCCCCATGGCCAGCTCGGCACCGCGCAGCCCTGGCAGCTGCGGAGACCCACTGCCTGAGTCTGCGGAGGTACCTACATGCAGTAGGTTTGGGGGAGGCCACAGCGCGCCCCGTATTTTGACAGGAACCGGTTCTCCAGGTCTATGATGGTCTCCCCAATCTTCTCATCCTTCGACAGGAGGTCGTAGTCGTAGAGCGTGACCTTCAAGTCCTTCTCCAAGGGCAGAGTGCAGCTCAGCTCGAACATCCTGTGCAACGGGAGCCAAGAAACATCCATGAGATGGAGGTTCACGCTGCTGCGTGCCCCACGGGAAACGGACCCACGCACCATCCCAACCCACCAGTGCTGGGAGGACAGCACACCCGCTGTGCATCTTTGCCACGTTGGCCCACTACTATTGGCCCTGGGTTGTACTGGCTTAGCTTGTGGGTAAACACATAAACAAGCATGCTTTGGGTTTCTTTTTGCCTGGTTGAATTATTCTCAAGCAGGTTTAGTTTCCTGCTTAGTTTCTCCATCTGCTAATTGGACATGACGGTGGTCACTGCAATATCCTGGGAAAAGAGCAGCAGGCGAAAGTCAGGAATCATCATTGCCGTGGAATTTGAAAGGGGGAGAAATGACAGCTTTGGAAAACCATCTGCTCTTTGAGCCCAAAGAGCAAATGTCCAAAACAAGAGTCAAGCCTGCCTGGGCCAAGCTTGTGGTCAGCATGAGACTGACCCTCCAAAGCCTCCTTGTCCTCTCCTCCCGGTTCGAAGCACCTTTTTTCGGTGCTGTCTCCTCTGCCATCATTACACCACAGTCCACATACTGACATAAATAAAGCAAGAGCAAACCTTCCTCTCCCTCTACAAATAAAGGACTGCAAGAGACAAAGCACCAAGACCCCACCAAAACACAACGCCCCGATCCAGACCGAGACGGTGCTTTTGGATGTGAGCGATGTGGAAGGTGGTACGACAGGGTGAGCAGGACAGCCCGGGTCTGACCCACCACTACCAGGAACCCCTCCACCTGCTGCCGAAAGGCAGGCAATGCCGGGGAGAAACACGACGCCCATTCCCACTGCCAGCACCCACCCCGCAGCAGCTTTTAAGGAGGGGAAGTGAGTGATTATGCCACCAATTAAGAGTGCAGGAGGAACTGGGGTCAGCAGAAAGTAATTAGCTAAAGCTGGATGGCAGCCAGCCGCCCAGGGAAAAGCTCGTGAAACAAGAGGTTTAATAGCCGCCAGCAGCCAGGACCTCGGTTTTACATCTTGCTTTAAAGACGGGGTGGGAGGTGCAGCATGCTGTCTAGACGGCCTCTGGCCGGGAGCCAGGCTTGGCGAAGGAGGGCTTGCTCTGCCAAGCACTGCTCACCAGGGTCTGGATGTGGGCTCTGCGACAGGGCAGGAGATCCTGGCCCACCGGAGACCGGGGCTCCCTCACGCCAGATGGGGAGCAACCACTCTGCATTCACCGTAGGAAAGGCAGAGCTGCCATCTCCGTTTGGCAGAAGAGGAGGAAATGGCTTGTCTAATGCAGACTGTCCTCCACAGTCTCACCAGTATCACCCTCACCATCCCTTTCCCTTCTCCTCCATCCTTGCAGAGGGTGTATCTCCCTCTCCATCTTGCCTTGTTGGGAAGGTGTCGTGGCATTGACATCCTGAGCTGGCGAGAACCACCTAAGAAAACCAGCTGGACGTCATGTGGAGTAGGGCTTGACCCCTGCTTGTGTTGAAGCATAACCCCCTACGTCTAATCCAGCCTTTCTGGGACACCAAAGTCCTATCGGCACGTGGAGGCTGAGCACCAGGTTTTCCTCTATCTCCCTCCACTTTGCCTGGTCCCTGTGGTGCTTTCTGGCTCTGATGAATACTTTTTTCTGAAAACAGTGTTATCTTCTGCCTTTTATCGGAGTTATGGCCCTACTGCAAGGCAAACTCAACCAGCCCATATCAAGTTTACAGATAATTTTCAGGGCATCTGATTTTGAGGGGTCCCATGCTGCAGCCTAATCAAGCAGGCCTCCATTCATCGTGTCTTTTCTTCAGACTTTTAACCAAAGAGCCTAAATGAGGAGCAGAGTTTCCCCAGACTCTCTCTACCACCACTGGGATGAGGCAGATGCCTCCACAAGGGAATCTCAGGTCTAAGCAACCCTCCTGATGTCTCCACTGATGACAGACCAGACCAAGTACATGCTCCACAGCTCAAAAGTCCCAGGGAAAAGACGAACACAAGCCATGGTGGGTCGGACGGTGGTCGAGCCAAGGCCAGTCTCACTTCAGCAAGGTCGAACGTGAGGTGAGAGCACGCCATGGGAATCACAGAACAGTTCGGGTTAGAAGGGACCTTTAAAGGTCATCAAGTCCAACCCCGCTGCAACGAGCAAGGACATCTTCAACTCAATCATATTGCTCAGAGCCCTGTCCAACCTGACCATGAATGTAGGTTGGAATGGGAAGCTCTGGCTGGCCTGGTCCTATTCCCTCAATATGACTTAAAAAATCACATGGACTCCAAACTGAATCAAAACTTACTTTCCAAAGACAGGCTCCAGCGTGCAGGGGAGGTAATTTTCTTGGTCGTTTATGGATTTCTTTCCCACTGAAATCTTCACGTAGGGATCGCACTAAAGATGGGCACGAAAATAAATGCAAGAAAGAGTCACTGCACTGCAATATTGACGGCGAAGGGATAACTCTGCCTCCCCTTGTCCCAGCAAGCAGGATCTTCCACCACCCTTGACAAACGCCTATTTTCAAGGATAGGACAAACTGACCATTAACTCCTTACCACAAATCTGTCACCATCAGGCAAGAGCTACCTGCACTGCAATTCCTTTTTGAGGATGATAGAAGGACCAGTTAGCAGTGTGGGACAAGGGTCCAAGCCCTTCTGAGGCCCATGGGATGGAAAAGCAATAAAAGAGCATGAAAAAAACTACTTGTGGCTTGTTCGACGGACTGGGCTTCCTCTCAAGTCCTCAGGATGTTCCCATTCTCATCTGAGTCACCTATTTTGGGGTTCCATCGAGGTCATCATTTTTTAAGTTTGAGGTCTACTCAAAAATAGATTTACAAATGTAGGGGACTAAAATGTCAAAGGTAAAACATTTTGTTTCAAAAAATGTGGTTCAAAACCATTTATTTCCAAGATGCTGCAACAAATCTAAAAAAAATAAAATGGAAGCATACTTTAACATAAAGCCTCATTGTGCATCTAAAAGTTGTATCAGATATTTTTACATTTTTAGCAAGTTTTTAAGTTTCTCTCTCACAACTAAAACTATTCCAGGAAGCCAGCATAAATGTGAAAAGTGGTTAAATTAACTCGAGTCAGCATTTTTGCCAGGGCAAGGAAAAAAAAAAAAGAAAAAAAAACAACTTCACCTAAAAGATGTCACCCAGCTGGAGTCTAGTACCTAGAGGGACCCACCATCTTACTCAGCTCACATAAAAATAAAAATAAATAAATAAATAAATAAACCACAAATGGGAAAGATGTTGGCTAGTAACGCTCCCTGGAAAAAACACCCAGGCCAAGTTCCTCGTCACTTTTCCTTGACTCGTAGATTTTTTTAAGAAGCAAAGGATGGAACAGCAGTGCTTGGGGAAGGTCTGCAGCGTGAGGATGGACTGGGCATCCAGGCCTCTCCTTTTGTCTCCCCTTGATTGTGATGAGTTTTAGGAGACATCACAGCAGAGGGGCAAAGACTGTGGGTCAAACTTGGATTGGTTTCAGTTTTCAATGTTAGAAAAACATTTTTTCTACTCCTCCTTTTTGATCTGCAGGAATCTCTTACGGGAGATTTCTAAGAAATTGAAAACTTTCATTCCAAGTCCATTTTCAAAAACTTGAGCAGATTAAAAAGCAGGGGGGGGGGGGGTTGTTCATGTCAAAATATTTCCCATACATTTTTTTAACTTTTTCCCTATTTTCCAGTGGAACAAAGAGAGTTAAGGAGGATTTTTCCCTGAGGTTTTTTGCAAAGTGAAACAAAATGAACATTTTCTTTTTGAACCAACACAATTTTCTTTTTGCACTGAATTTTTCTTCCAGACTGGCAAAGCTTTGCAAAAAGCAGTCATGTGAAAGACATGATTTTGTTTCCTTTGGCACCAAGGTAAAAAAAAAAAAAAAATCATTTAGCTATTTTAACTAGCCCTACTGAAAAATCCCTCAGGATGGAGGAAGAGTTGGCTCCTGGGATTCCCAGATGTTGCAATGGAGGCAGAAAGAAGGGGTAGATTTTTCTCCTTTTTTGCTGTCACCATTGTTTCTAAATTTTAAGCCATATACACAAATTTTGATCAATCGGGACTGGCCTGTTGAAAGAGTCCACTCCGTGACCCAACATTGAGGTCCACCAGCACTTTCTCCAGCAGGTTACCTTGCCATTGGCGTCCTTGGGTTGGAGGTCGAAGGCCCGGATGATGTAGACCCTGACAAGACACTCCTGGGGTCCTCTGGCCGGCAGCTGGTGGAACTGTCGAGGTGGCACTGGGACTCGCGGGTCATCCGGGAGAGGGTAAATTTTGAACGAACCCTGTGAAGGACAGACATGTTCAGCTGCACTTGCACACCCACACGTGCAGATGGGTCTCGTGTGAGCAGGCTTGCAACAACGGTCTGGATGGTTGCATAGAATCACAGAATGGTTTGGGTTGGAAGGGACCTTTAAAGGTCATCTGGTCCAACCCCGCTGCAATGAGCAGGGACATCTTCAACCAGATCAGGTTGCTCAGAGCCCCGTTCAACCTGACCTTGAATGTTGATGGGGCACCTACAACTACTACAATGCTGGGGACAGAGCCCAGGTCCTGACCCTCCTCTATTACTAGACCAGACCACGTCCTGTCAGGCTCTTCATGGTTGAGGGAGCCAGGAGCAGGGTGGCGAGCTGCCTGTATCATTCATCTCTTGCCTGAACGTCAATGCAAACTCTGTTATAAGTCTGCACAGAGCCACTCCGGCCTGTTTGTCCTTTACCTCTTCTACCTCCCTGTCCTTTGAGCCTTCACGTTTTTAAAGAGGCGTGAAGGAGCCTTGCTATGAATCAGCCCTGCGAAGGTTTAGGCTGAGCCTTTCTCTGCAGGGACAGTTTTAAGGGTTCCTGAACAAGGCAGCTGGTTCCTGAGAGAGGGGCGGGAGGAGGAGAGAGAAAATGCAAAAATTTACAAGTGTTTTATTCACCAGAGCTGATTTCCACCCAGTGAAGTGGCAGGAATCTGTCTCTAGGTATTGCTTAGGGGAGGACAGTGCTGAGTAAGAGCAGGAATTAAAAAAAATTTAATTCCTCTTCTCTTGCAAACAGGCTAAAGGTTAAAAAAAAGCAAAAGATGCATTGCTCCTCTGCACTGGACAGACACCTCCAAAGGGAGAGCTCTGAGCACTGGCTTGGGGAGACCATCAGTGCTCACACACACTCCCACCACTGCCCTGGAGAAAGAAGATGCTCCATCGCTTACATCCAGCGTTGGCTCCAGATAGGTTTTTGCTGGAGGACAACACAGCCTAGACTGGGTTTGAAGCATGCAAGGTACTCACTGCTGGAAATACAGCAGCCAAGCCAGACCTGCACAGGCAGGTTGTTCAGACTTGGCCCGGTGGTCTACTCTTATGGCCCATTTCTCACTGAATTCCTACCCAAAAATAGTCAATTGGCAACTCAGCAGCAAGACCTTCCGCCCAGCAGAGTGTGTTCCCAGGTACAGGTAGAAAGAGAGACCATCGCACCTTAAACTCCCCCACAACCGAGGGGTCGTCATTCGAGTCCTGCGACCGGCCGCGATACAGCTTAAAGGTGTGGCAGAAGTCGGAGAGATGCTCAAAGTCCTCCACATTCTCCAGCTCTGTCTCGTAGACCTGGGGAGGGAGAGATGGGGGACGAGGGCAGGGACTGCTCCCGGGCAGCGGGGGACCAGCAGCGTGTCCCCACCGATCTGGGACAAGTCTTGACCTAAGCTCCTCAGTCTGGGGGAAACACCACCCACAGGGACCGAGTCCTGGGACCTGTCACCCTCGTTGTCCCCCCAGGACAGTGATGAAGAACAGACCTTGAGCAACCCTACAATAAATAACAGCACATCACAGAAGACCCAGACTAAGCCAAGGTGTCGCAGAGGGTTTTCATCAGCCAGAGCGACCTTCCTGCTGGGAACATTTTCCTTAAGACCGGGCAAGGTCTTCCCCATTTGAGTCCTATTTGGGCTCCTGTGTTAATTTTAGCAATTCTTGTAACAGGGTACCTAAATCTCCCTCTTCCCTAAGCAATCTCTGGCCTTCCTTGTTGTTCCCAAACACTTTTCAGGGTGGCAGTTCCCCACCTCCTCTGCCATTTAGAAAAGTGACAATTTCTTGAAGTCTGCAAAGTGGAAAGTTACCAGAAATGATTTTACAAAGAAAACCAAGTTTTCAAAAGTTATTTTTTAAAACAAAAGTACCTGCTCTTAGGGGAAAATTATCTTTTTTGGTTTTTTTGGTCCCAGAAGGAAAAAAAGCCTAAACACAAAAAAATCAAAGCTTGTGGAAAAACATCATGGAGAGTGCAGGTCCAATGAGCCAGAACCAGCCAAGGCCACTTACCTTCAGGGTGTCAAAGCCCTTCTCTAAATAGGAGCCACATTTTTCCCTCTCTCCTGTCGAAGCATAGAATTTGCTCCACCAGTCAATGAATTCTTCCTCCTGGTGGCAAGGGATACCAAAGTTACAGATCTCCATGAGCAAACCCCAACAATCAATGACAGCAGCATCTCCCATAATTGCTAGAGGTGAACTTCTGCCCTGTGCACCAACCCCATGGCACAGCCTGGGTTTGGTGGGTCTCTGTCCTGCAGAGGTGATGAAGTTATCATGAACCCAACCTACAGCTCCCCACTGCCTGGTTTCAAGGTGCTTTTGGGATGCTTCCAGCCCAAATCCAGCTGTTGGCAGCCACGGCGACACCACGGACCTGTCAGCAGAGAGGATGATTCTCCATAGGAGGATGAGGTAGAGCTCACACGAAGAAATGCACAGCATTTTTAGGCCAGGAGCAGATTTTGGCCAGTTTGGATGGTAGTCTTCCCAGGACCTCAGTGCAGGACCGCACAGGGGATGAGACAAATTAACTCTTGTGCTAACATGGTCCTGACAGCCTGAAATTCAGGGAGGACGTGAGGACTGCTCTTAAACTCAGCCCCCAGTTTAGGCATGGTCTGGGAGGTTTTGGGGTTTCTGGGATGGGGATTGCCTTTCTGGTTTGTGTCCCAGCACCACCCAACCTCCCCATCCAAACAAAGCACATGGGCAACCAAATATATGCATAAAATGCATATACTTCCACTAAATAAAAACGGTCCTCAGGTGCTGCACCTCGCTCAGGCGTAATGTAACTGTTCTCATTGATATTATACAAAGGAACGGGCAAATATCATACAGCCTCAGCCTCACAACCTCCCAGCCCACAGCCACAATGCCATTAAGGAGCATTTGCCTCATCTGCTATGCAAACTGGATTTCAGCTCCAAGGATGCTGTTCCAAGAAGAAAGCCGGCTGCCGGTTTCAACAAATGTATATATTTTATAAGAGCACCATTTTTGAAATTTATACAAGCAAAGATGAAGGGGCTTTGACTGTGATTCATGAAACATTCCTGAAAAATAATGATGTCTTATTTTAGAAGTCCACAAAATTCCATCACACTGACCTAATGGAGGAATCATAATAGAGGTTTATTGGATTTATATTTTAAGCCAACGGTGCAGGCTTTAAATTGCTGTCTTGAATAGACATTGTTTTTAATAGAAATATTACATAAATTAACTCTGAGGCCTCTGCTGCCTCCCTTTTCTTGAAAAAAAAAAAAAAAAGGGCCTTTCATCGCTTCCCCTGTTTTATTGTTTAAAAAGCTACACTCTGACCATCATGGCTTTATTACGACATTCCACAGGTACTGAGTTACAAAGAAAGCACTTAAACTAATCTGACGACTTACCCATGGTATCTTCTGCAGCCCCAAGACAAAGAATTTGGTTAGATATTTTTGCTGATTTCTACTGATGTTACAAAAAAAAAAGGGGGGGGGAAGGAAAAAAAAAAAAGAGGAGGCAAGGGGAGCAGCTGGAATGTTAATAGCGAAGGACATTAATCCATTTGCCTGCAAATGGGAAAGCCAGGGAAAGCAATGGCTCCACCACATAAGCGACTGAATTCAGGGATTTCATTTAGCAGCCAGGCAATAGCCAAAATCACCTCCAGTGTTTTATCTTGGACATGATACAGGACGGTCCTCAGAGTGGGGGTCTGTGCCCTGAGCCCTGGCACAGATGGCTGAGGGACCTCAAGCGTCCTCCGTGCCCTCTCCAACTTTTGCATGGACCCCACGGGGTTGCAATGGGGCACAGGCCCACGGCGGAGCATCGCTTGTGGGTAAATTTCACATCAAGTGACTAACTGCTAAAATTTTGACTTGGGGAGAAGCTCACTCAGATGTCGTGATCATGGTTATCATGATCATGGTTATCATGGTTCATGGTTATCAGAAGGTTTGCTGTCTCCCCATCCCTGCTCATGCTCTCTTCCCCCACAACCACAGCTCCCACAGAGCAGGGACCGCCGTAATGTGGGCTGGCACCTGTGTCCCAAATGCCCCGAGGCTGGAGTCAGGATTGCAAACATTTTCCCATTCAGTACTGAGAGGGGAGACCTTATCACTCTCTACAACTACCTGAAAGGAGGTTTTAGTGAGGGGGGTGTTGGTCTCTTCTCCCATGTAGTTAGCGATAGGATGAGAGGGAATGGGCTCAAGCTGCGTCAGGGGAGGTTTAGGTTGGAAATTAGGAAAAATTTCTTTACGGAAAGGGTGGTCAAGCATTGGAACAGGCTGCCCAGAGAGGTGGTGGAGTGACCATCCCTGGAAGCGTTCAAAAAACGGGCAGAGGTGGCACTTTGGGACATGGTTCAGTCTAGTCTACCCTTGACTGGTTTAGTGTGGACTTGGTAGTGTAGGTTAATGGTTGGACTGGGTGATCTTAAAGGGCTTTGCCAACCTAAACGATTTGATGGTTCTATGATTCTATGAGATAAAGTCAAGACCTTTCAAGCGCCAGGGTGCCCAGCTTTGGCATTTTCTGCTCAAATAGAAAGGTCAACGTTTAATACAGGAGCAGCAGAAGAGGATCCAGGACCATTTCACCAGGCAAGAGCCTGAATGGGACCATTACTTCAGTTTTCCAGAAGCTCTGCGAGCATCCAGGAAAGGGGCAGCAGGAGACCCCCTTCCAGGGGGGCTTCCCGGAAGAAAGAAATGTCTTATGGCCAAAAGCCCAGCCGTTTCCAAAAATAAAGAAATTCAGATTTAAAAAAAAAAAAAAAAAGTCTTTAAAACCAGAATTTCACCAGCAGGCTGCAACTTCCCACTTGAAACATTTCTGGGATTATGGCTTGGACACAGCAAAAGCACTCAGACACATGCTTAACTTCAATCGAGTGTGCAAATCCCTCTGAAGGCTCTTCGGACGCAGCCTTAAGGGCATTCTGGATGAGGCCTTCGGTTCAGCAGGGCCAGCAGCCGCCGCTGACTCACCCCCTCCAGAAAATAGGGGAGGAGGTTTGAGCTGTGCCTGATCTCCATGTAGTGCTTTTACCCACATTGCTGTTGAGGGTATTGGAATTCCTTCCTCCTCCGGACCCCAAAATGCAGCCCCGTGTTATCCCGACAGCTCTCGGGATGTTTTCAATCTCATTTTGTTTCGTGTGGGGGGAACGCACTGGTTTTAACCTCATTTTTGGCGGAGAGGCTGAGCCAGGGCGATTTTCTCCCCACTGCCCAGGGTTTCCTGCGACTCCAAGCCCATGCCATCGATGCATTCCCAGATGGGGATAGCAGGAGTCTGGGTTTGTCCAGCACAAACTATGTTTTCACAAAATATGTTGAAATGGCCCTTTTGGTCTGGAGCAAAGGGAGGTGTGGAAACCTGAGACGTTGCCACGCGATAGACATATTGGCTTCTGGTGAAACTTAGTCCTTATCATCACCTTACAGGTGGGGGGAAACTGAGGCACGGACAGGTTAACGTCCAGACAGCAAAGCCAGGAGAGCACAGCAGTCACGAGACGGCTGACGTCTTAATACTTATGCTTGCTCTCGTAGTGATTACACACTCTTCCCTGTGGGAATATAGATAATTATAGCAATAATAAATATTCCCTCTAAAGAAGCTAAGCCACTGTCTCAGTCTCAAATGTACTCGCACCTCACATCTGGGAGGCAGATTTCCTGCTATGGGAAAGTTCTGCAGCTGGGATGAGAAGATCCCTCTAGAAACAGCTTGGACATTTATAGATGCAGCTCCCCAGATGTTTGTTAACATGCTTTTGCAGATGACACCCAGCATGTCAGCCTTGGAGAGGGTGGTATTCACAGCACAAAGGCAGCTTGGTCAGCTCAGCTCATTACCCGACTAAACTAACCCAGCCCAGCCCTGTCCTCCCGCGGGCACAGAAAGCTCCAGCGGAGAGGCCATGGCAAACAGCTGGGGAACACAAAAATGTCTTTAAACACCGCAGCCGCACTCCTTGGGGTTTTCCAACCACAGCCTAAATCCCTTTGCTGCTCTGTCTAGCGTCGCTCCAGAGGTCAGCACACCCAGGCAGGAAACCGAGCGGCTCGCTGCTGCGGGAGGCATCCTCAGCACGGTTCTGCAACGAAATGGCTGCAAAGAAGCCCACCAGCCACCCACCGCCCGAACAAGGTGCTCTCCCCACGCTGGGGAGGCATGCCAGCCTCTGCTGCCCACGGGGCTCCGTCGCCTACAAATACAGACCAGGAGCAGTTGCAGAAGTGCCTGGGAGACAGAATAAAAACAGATTTTCCTGCTAGGAGGCCATGCCCTGCCCAAGACACTCCAAAATGGAGATGTCACAAATTGGGCTTGGGACCTCATGCCTGCCATACCTTGGAAGTTGGAGGAAGCCTTTTTCATAGAATCATAGAACCATCAAATCGTTTAGGTTGGAAAAGACCTTTAAGATCACCCAGTCCAACCATTAACCCACACTACCAAGTCTACTCTAAGCCAATCAAGGGTAGACTAGACTAAACCATGTCCCCAAGTGCCACATCTACCCGTTTTTTCACGCTAACAACCTCCCTGTCTCCTTGAACTCCAACCTCTTCCCCAAGAGGGACCTGTCTTTGGGTTATCCTTTGGGTTATCCTGGTCCTTTCACCTGGTTCCTTCAACCTAGCCCAGGGACCTGCAGCAGCTCCGAGCAGCACCGTGCAGAAAGCAGCACTGGAGGGAGGAGGAGAAACCACATGCGTCCATCCACACCGGAGCCTGCAAGAGGACTTGGCTTATCCTTCCATTAACCCTCAAGGCGTGAACTGTCAGATGTTCATAAAGAGAAATTATCCATTTCTGGCTGTTTCACCTTTTTTTTTTTTTTTTCCCCCACCATACTGCTAATTTTGCTCAGAATTGGACAAAACTGTTTGTTTTGAGTGTTTTTTTTTCCATCCTGTTCAAGCAGCCTACATTTAGCCACGTCCACCCAAAGGCAGCCACCCACGCACCTTCTTGCCACCATTTTTCCTCTATCGCATGGTTTATATTTGGGGACGATTTCCCCACAGTCCTGGCCAGTGGAAAGCCAGCTCACCATGCAGATTGGCCTGGGAGGGCTTTCACCCATTGCCCGTGGCAGCGCCGTGGGCCATCCCCCAAGTGTGCACCAAACACCGGGAGAAAAAACGACGTCAGGAACGTGCCGGGGGGCAATGCTGGGCTGCAAAGAGGGTTGACGACCATTTTCAGCAGGAGATACCCAACACCAAGAGCTCTTCCAACTAACAGTAACAGGATAAGCAGTAAAATATGTGCTCTGATTTGGAACTAGCAAACACAGCAAATAACCAATTATTCCAAATAGTTTACAGATTTTGATTTTTGGTTTTTTTTTGGCTTGCGTTAGCTTTGCTAACTTGCCATTTGATGGGTTATTTGTATTTCTTACAAACAAAGCATTGCAAGCCAAAATAACAGTATGAACAACTGCGTAGAAAACACCTTATAGTGCTTCTCAGGGGAGAACGGAAGCTCCTCGTTGCAGTTTCATAGCTCAGAGGTGTCTGAGGGCTCCTCATGAGCATTTCTCCTCTGGGACATCCTCATGAATTGCCTGACTCCTGCTACTGCTCCAGCAAGCTAAGGCTGGTGGAGAGGAAGTCTTGCCAGACCATTTCACAGCTGGAAATGCAGAAGTTGCACGGGCATTAACCATGTGGGAGGTCCTCTGCAAACAGTGCTTCGTGGCTCTCCTGCAAATCTGGGTCCCTCGACGCCCACCTATGTTAGGACTTTCACGCTAACCCCATGTTTTCACTCAACGGGAGTTGTTTGTAGTTCTCAGAAGGAGCCTGTCTGTCCCTTCGATCCTGAGCAGGTTGGAGGAGACCCGGACAAGGACACCTTGCCAAAGGGGATTAGGGCCCTCAAAGCCCCTTGATGGCCAACAGGTGCTTTGCAAAATGCAACATATCCTCCCCACATTATACCCTGCTTATTCCTTGCTTGCACAAGCAGCTTTCTGGCAGTTCCTAGCTGCATCTGTTGACATTTTAAAGTGGTTCTTCAGAAGCATTTCTGTGTTTTCCTCTTGCCCTTAACAATCAATAATGCTCTTATTTGGTATTCGTACTGCCCTGGCACTCATGGACCCTGCTCGGGATTCAGCTCCCATTGTGCAATGCTCTGCAGAAAAGATGAAGGATGGGAAACGGCCCCAAACAGGTTCCATTTAAATATTGCTCTTAAGGCAGATATCAAAAAACGGGCCAAAGGCATAGAGAGTTTTACAGTCCCTTGTTTGTAAAGGGATCCCGGTGTGACCAGCTCCGGTGGTGGCATCTATACCACATCAACTTGAGCTTTAGTCATGATTCAGCTGACTAAATGTAGGCTTTGATCTTAGCAAGAGGTGTATTACACCTTCTGCTGATGATGTCTATGGGCTCTCCTCTGTCCTGCAGTCCCCTGCACTTTCCCAAATTAACACCCCCAGGGTCACCAGGATCTCATCCTGAACACGCTCCGGTCGGCGCTGGTAGGCATCATGGCAGAGACACGGAGGGCACCTCCATCCTCGGAGAGCTTTGGGGGGACGCTGGCCAAGCCCAGGTGGGGCTCTCAGGGTGCTTTGCCAGTTTGAAAAGGAGATTTACAGGACATCAAAGAGAGGATCTTGTGGATAATTATAGAGAGGATTTTGTGGATAATTAGAGTGCTCCTCCCAAGCAGGGAGGGGGAAATGGCTCATGAAAGAGCTTATTTTGACATTTTAAGAAGTCACGAGTCTCTCTTCTGCCCTTTGAACACAATTGAATCGCTTGAACTCCAGAGGGATGAGCCAGGATCTCAGCGCAGTGGGAAGGGGACAGATCTGGAGCAGAGAGGTGGGTCTACGAGACATCGGTGTTGCAAAATCATCTCGTTTTGCTTATGCCAAAGATTCTCAGGAGGGCCAAGAGAGGGACGAAAGGCCGACTCTTGAATTTTTCTAGGAGGGCTTTGCCAGCAGCTGCACCAGAGGAGCGCGAAGAGAGGCCAGATTAGAAAGGGTTTATGAACTAGGTTATAAACAATTGCAGATTAAGTGCTTGGATTCGTGCAGGCTCCAAGCAGAGCCTGAAGCACCAGCTCTGGCAGCCCTGACCTGACGTACCCACCAAGTGATATATCATATATCACTTCTCCCCAGCCTTTACCCCCCGGGCGGCTGTAGGGGATTGCTGCCACAGGGAGCAGAGGCGATGGCCGTCGCCCTCCCTGGTGGCACTCCGGGTCCCCCCGGCAATGCCTGCCCCATTTTCCAGAGCCGTTTCTGGGTCTGGGGTTTTTTCAAGCTTTTCTCAGCACACTGAGGCCACGCTGCTGAGGAGGCAGATAACCCACATGCTCAAGGTGAAGGGAAAAAAATAGCTTTTGTGGACCACACCAAGAAGATGGGCAGATTGATCTGCAAGCTCAGCTCTCCAGGAGGGGCAAGCCCACGATCTCCCATCACGCTCCCCCTCCTCCAGGTCATTAACACCACGGTCGGAGGCAGAACCTGGCGGAGTTCAGGAGCTCCCTCACACACTCCACACCGGGCTGGATTTTTTTGGCTGTAAAAGCTTTTTTCCTAATATTTAACCAGCTGCAGCCCCTCTGCCTCATTCCACAGCTCCCGCTTTCGTGCAAAGCTCCCCAGCTATAAAGGAGGAGACGGGAAGGAAGACGTGCACGGGCTGTCTCGGTGACGCGCTTTCCAAAACAGGATGGTTTCCCCGGGAGGCGTCAGCAGCTCTCCACAATGTGAGGTTTATTATATTTAATCACATCCTTTGTGATTTTGTGATTTTCATCCTTTGGTGAAGCCCAGGAGAATGGGTTTATTACTGCCTAATATTCTGTTGCTTTTATTTTAAATTACTGGTTGGCAGCTTTTTTCTTTTTCTTCTTTTTCTTTTTTTTGTAGAATTTTATTTGAACTAAACCAAAAACATATTCACATAAATTAAAGATGCTGATGAACAAAGGGAGGGGGGAGGCTATTTACAGAGCTTTTGTTTCCATACTCCGCATCCCAGCACAGCCACCCATCTGTCTTCTCTGTGCGACAAAGGAAGCCACATCGAGGAACAAGGTTTTGTGGGTGCAATGGATAAACCAGGTACTGGAGAGATGCGCGTAGGGCCAACAAAGCACATATCTATGTATTACGGAGAGACAGGCTGGACATTAAACAAGCCTCCAACCCTACGCAAGACCTGCAACGATGCCTATCAGGGGCTTCTGCATACAAAAGTTGCAGCTGCCATGAAGCTGCAACCCCTTTCTTACTCATGTGCTCTGCTTGCTCGATTTTTACTGTTTTCTGCAAGTGAAAGCCCAATTCATTTTTCCTTCCATCCCGCACGGTCAGACGTCAAAGGGAGGTTATTCCTCCCAAAGACACAGTATAAATAACACCTCCGAGCTGACCTTTTTCCAGAGGTCCGGGCTGACTCACTGGTGTTTTACACCCCAGGGCTGAAGCTCCGGGCTCGGCCGGTGGGAAGGAGTCAGCTGTTTGTCACGGCGAGGAAGTGGAAAGCAACGCAATTAATTCTGGCCTGAAACACGTGGGAGAAACGTGCAGAGCTCTTGGCAGGAACCGCCCCTGCCCTGTAACTCATGGGCCAGTATCAAGAGGGATCTAAGAGGGGAGAGGAGCCCCAAGGTCACAACCCTGCTAGGGATGAATGTGGGGCATGGAGAAGAATTGCTCCTCTGGAGCATCAGCCCTGAGAAAGCAAAGCAGCTTCAGCGCCAATCTTACAAACCCAGGAACTTCCCAAACATCTGATTTTCTTATGAAAAAATGCACAAAGGGAGCAGGAGACACTTTGCAAGGAGGGATCCGTCACTGCTCGGGCGCTGCCTGGCGTCTCCCTCATCCCCACACTTTGAGGGCACCAGGCTGTATACCTGCAAGAACCATGATTGTGCAAAGTCCCGCCGATGAGATGAAACCTTCCTTGGGGTGAAACCCTCCTCCTCTTTGAAGGTCAACACCTTCTTAGTTCAACTGACACCAACGTGATGCCTAGGACTTGTCACGGTCCCTGAGCTAGGATGTGGAGGAGCACAGAAGTCCCACCAAGTCCTCAACCATGCCACTGCAGCCACCCAGGACACACCATCTCCACTGAGCTACCAGGCTCTGCTGGCATGCACAGAGAAGCCAGAGGCTGTTGGGAAGACATCCGACCTCGAGCACATATGTAATTCCGTTGGCTCCGTGAGGACAAGAGGGAGGAAGCTTCCTCATCCCTCCTCCCAAAACTGACCTCATTTTCTTTGGCATGAAGCAAAATGATTGCTGAAATGCACACACACCTGTAGCAAGATGAAATTCCATTTTTCTAGGACAGCAAGGGGACCTTTCACAAAAAGAACTGCCTCATTTTTTGCAGATCTTTAAATATATCTATATATGCACATATATCATCCATAAAACCCATTAATCAAGCAAGTAAGTTAGAAATTAAGCAATACATACATGAGGCTGGGCCCGAGAAGCTGGTATGTTAATTAATGCTGAGCTGGTCATACCCTCTGCAAGCTACAAATTAAAATGATTGGTTATCAATGGGGTTAGAGAAACATTGTTTAACATACATCAGCAAAAGCACAATTTAGGAGAAATAAAATGAATGAACCCAAGCAGTGCCGCCTTCCCCCTCCCCTGGGTTTTAAGGTTGAGGTCTCCCCGGACGAGGCATCCTTGGCACAAGAGCAGGGTTTGGGTTTTCTTTGATGTTCAACAAACGGGACTGGGTTGGAATGGTTGCAGAGAATAAATGGGGTATTGAAGCGCAACCGCAGCAAAAACCCCATTTATAGAAAAGCTGTTAATATTTCTCAGCGCAGGACAGCATCTCCTCCTGCGGACGCTGAGGGCTTGCAAACGCAGCAAGCCAAGTTCATCACAGGAGCCAGGTGACTCAGGGTGTTTTTAACAGAAAGGGATTCGGAGAGCTCAGGACCAAGGGCTGGTACAAACAAAACACCAAGCACAAGCAGAGGTTGTCCTTGGCAAACCAAGAGCTGCCATCACCTACCCCTGCCCTGGGCAGCAAGCAGCGGTTCTGCTCCTGTCTTGCAAGGTGTGTTTCCGTCAAGGTGGAGGAGGGGGAGAAATGGGATGTTCTCACCAGAAAATAGCTGGGTTTGAGCAACAGGGCAAGCCTGACAGTGGTCCCCCTGCTCGCCAGCTCGGGCTGGTCCCCAAACGCACTGCTTTTGACCCCATGGAACCAGACCTGCATCAGACCTTGGGTCAAGATGAAAACACTGAATTTACAGCTGCTTCATGGCAGAAAGATTCCCCCAGGCTCAGTTTCCACTAGGACACCCATGGAACTCTCAGAAGCTAGTGGGAGAGAGCTCATCCGTGACTATTTTATCAGAAGAAACAAATATCAGCTCATCCCTTGGGGCTGCAGATCATGCTCATCCTTCCTGCTCTGCTTCCCACGGGGATGAGGACCCAGGAAAGAGCACGGAGAACAAGGGGAGGCTGCAGGTGCAGAGCAGGCAGGAATATGGGCAGATCCACACCTGGGTCGCCCAAGAAATCCCACAGCCGCTTGTGCACGCTCAGCCCTTGCAAAACCCTGCTCCGTGTGCATATCCCAGCGAAGCAAACTAGAAAGGCTTAGCCCAGGAGACCTTGCTACAGAAAAATTGCTTTTCTAGGAGTTTCAGGAGCTTCTCTTCTTCGCATTTGGTAACCATGGTGTTTGTGGTTCATGTGCACACAGACTTGTTTTAAACAGACCTCGGGCTGAACTTCTCACCCCACTTGGACGAGATGGACAACACATTCAGCAACCTCAGAGCAGAGGGGGTTTGCGTCTGTCTGTTTTATCTATTTCAGATGAGGACAACAAAGTGGTCCTTTGTTCCAGTCATCCGTCAGAGGAGGGACCAAAGCCAGGCTTGGCAAGGAGGGAGAAAGGCTTTGGAGCCACACAATGAAACACACCCATGCATACATGCACGGGCAGGAACAATCCTGACTCCTTCTTCCAAGGTCACCGCTGGAAGAGCGAGCGGCACGGAGACTGCAGCCCTGGGCATGGACTCCTGGCCCTGGCATCCGTCGCCTTTCCCAGGGAGAAGGGGTAGGATGGCCTCTGCAGACCTCAACTCCTCCTTCACCCTCCAAAACTGGCCCCGGAGGGGAGCAGAGCAGGGCAGAGGGACCCTGACGGCTGCAGGGTGTCAGACCACCTAAGCAAAAGTCACCCTGACTCATGTCCAACACCAGGAGAGGGTGGGCATGGGAGGAACAGCATCCAGGGACAAAATGTAGAGGCTAGGGAGGGAGATGGTGGGAATTTTGGTTTGGTTTTCCAGGAACAAGATCCCTCCTCCTCCATTCCCCAAACAAAGGGCAAAAATGAAAGGCAAACAAACAGAAAAGAATTAATCTGGGGTCAAACTGAATAATTCAATTCATTGCAGGGTGTTTTGTTTGCAAAATGTTTGTTTCAGTAAAGAAATGTCAAATCTTCCACTTTGAAACCACTGCCGCAGAGCGTTCTGGCTTTGCCAAGTCCCTCTCCCCCTTCTCATCCTTTCACCTCCCGTGTAAACTGTTCCCCAAGTTTGACCCGAGTTTGCAGATGCTTTCAATAGGCTTCAGACTGCCCCAGGGAACAAAGTATTTATTGCAGAGCTGGGGTCCCTCAGCTGCAAACCTCTGTCTCACTCCTTCCTCCGACACAGCCCAAATGCTGTGTACACCTGTATAAAAGTGTGTGTGTCCCCATCCATAGCTCTTGTCCCCAGAAGGACGATTTGAGCGGGTTTCCTATCATCACAACAAAGTCCCTGCAAGGTCTGGGAGAGCCGCAGCCCCGCAGAGCCCCGTCAACCTCAGAGTTTCCCCGGAGGGAAAAGCTGAGCCTCTCCACCCGAACCAGCCTCAGGAGCACCACAGAAAACCCGGCTCATTCTGGTGCCCACGACTATTTTTGGGGAAGAAGGCCCTGCCTTCAGGTCTGTGGACATTGCTAGGGAAATATTTTTCTGACCTTTGCTGGACATTTAAAAAATAAAAATTACATAATGCCATACGGGGGTGTCATTTATTTTGGTTAAAGGAAAGTCAAACATGAGCGAGAGCTTGCCTCACTTTGCAACCTAAGGCTGAGGGACCTCATTTTGGTGAGGCCAGAGGTGCCCTCCTTTGCCCACCCCTCCCTTGCTCATTGCCACAGCCCTCCTCTTCCTCACAGGCATCCTCAGAGGCCAGAAGGTCACTCACCTCTGTCCTCTGCACCCACTGCCCATAAATGCCTTCCTGGATGTTTTGCTAATTGTTGGACCAAGCCTGAGTCCCCTGATGACAAGGTCTGCACACAGGAATGGGGAGGTGGGCTGGGTTTTCTTACAGACAGATCTGCTTCTGCACATCCCAGCCAAAAGCTGCCTGGGGGAGCGAGTATCAAGAAGGAAAAGATAGCCGGGATCACCTGCAGGCAATGCTCAGGAAGGGCTTTTGAACAGGCAGCCGACGTTGCAAGCCTTGGGGATCTCACAGAGGATCAGCTGTCAGCAACTTCTCCACCTCAACACCAACCAGGACAATGGCTTCCTCCCCACCGGGACTCAGACCGGGATGCTCCGTGCCCATGGCTCTGGCAGCACAAAGAGAGGGACCAGTGCTGCAGGAAAATGCATCTTCCCCCATCTGCAGCTGCAAACGCAGTAACTGCTCTCCTTGCTCTGCAGCATCTCCAGGGTGCTGACAGGTCCTCACCTCCACCAAGAAGCAAACAGTGGCAGAGAAACGCTGAGGATCCAGCTGCCAACAACCCTCTGTTCCCTGACAGGGACCCCATTTTCTGGTTGTCACCTTCCAAAAATGTCTCCTTTGCCTCCAGGTCAGTAGGAAACCTCATTTCCCCCTGCCAGACAAGAGCCTGGCCACCGGGGCCACCAAGGGCTGCCTCCGGGTCACAGACCTCTAGCTCTAGCAGAGTTGCATCCCTGCTGCTGGGGGCACACCAGCTCCCTGAGGTGGATCTCAACCTGCTGCCACTGACGTGACAGTGGTCCTAATTTTCAAAGCAAGTAGTGGTTGGAGGACCAGCTGTACCAAGGATGAAACATTGATCCATGTACCCCTCCATGGTGTATGGTTCTCCACTGGGACAAGGAGCACCCCAAAGTCTCAGGGAAGAACTTCAGAGCCAGGGAAAGAGCATTTTTCCATGAATTTCAGCAGAAAGCACACAAATTTCCAAAGAAGGATGAGTGGCAGGGTGTAATTCAAAAGACAGACAGGCAGACCTGGACCTGGCGTGCCATCAGAAGTGCCTACAGCTTCTTCAGGAGCACTCAGATATTGCACTGACTTTAAAAACTGGTAAAGAGCAGAAGGTGTGTTTGGACAAGAGCATCCAGAGCAAAGCTTTGGGAAGGATGGGAGTTGGAGGAGGGTCAGCGACTGCTACTCTCCTTCCTCCCATCACAACCTGCTCACGGGGAACCCACCAGCCCAGCCCTGAGTGAGTACAGGCTTCTGAAACCGGTTCCCTCAGCCCTTGGTGCAGCTCTCCCGCACCCCGCGCCTGCTTGGAGCTGCTTCTGCCGGGGTGGGAGGAGGTGGGGGGAGCAGGGCCAGGTCCTGTGGCGCCTGCGGTGATGGGGTGCGGCTCACGGAGCGATGGTTTCTCCATGATGCACCGCCACATCTGAGGAGGAGATTAATGCTTGTTTGCAATTTAAACAGCTCCGCTGTGCCAGGGCACTGTGTACACACAAAAACAGAGCCTCCGGCCTCACTCCAAATTAGCCTAATGAAGAGCAGGTTTCGGGACAGGCTCAGAGGAGAAGCAGACTGCCCGTCTCCTCCCACCTCTCCTGTCACCTTCTGCCACCTTTGACCGCTCTGTGGACACGATCAACACCCAGCATGGTGCTGAGCTGCATGTGCAAGAGGTCCCTGCATACCACGATACTGCTCTGCCTCCCAAACTACCCCAAAATACCTAAAAATACCCCGCCCAGCTGCCTTTGCCTCTGGGTCAGCATCTCCAAGAGGTCCCCCGGTGATGGACGGGGCCAAAGCACCACCTCAGCAGTGATGGAGGTTTGCACCTTTGGTTCCTCAAATGCAGGTGTAAATGGGATGATCCAGCACAGGGAATCAATAGGAAAACTCCCACCAGCAGCCACGGGGATAGATTTGGACTTCCAGGGCCATGCCTGGTCCCTGCTGCTAGTTGTACCCCAGACATGATGGCCTGATAAAAGTCAATCCAGACATCTACATCGTGGTTCGTTCAGCGCACGCATGTCTACACCGCACCTATAACCTCTGGCTTGCACACCCCATGCCACCAACAAGCCTATTCTCAGTTAACGCTGGTCAAAAGATGGAAAAAAAAAAAAAAAAAAAAAGCTTTGAAGGACAATTTTTCATTTTCTTTTCCAAACTAACTGCAATAAAAAAGGTGGAAGCCAAAAGAAATTTGAAATTCTGCCATCTTTGGAGCGCAAACATAAGAAGAGCGTGAGCCCTGGGTTTCTCTTTCTTGCCTTGCCCTCACCTCCAGGTGCAACAAAACCTGGGGAAAACAGGGAAATGGTGAATGGGTCTCAGGGGGGAAGCACTGAAGGTGCATGAAATTCTGCAAAATTAACACGAAAAGCATTCCTGATTTTTCGCCGCTAGAAAGTGCCCAAAGAAAAGAAAAATCTGTAAAAAAGATGCCTTTTCATTAAAAAGCCATGGCAAATCTGATGAGAGCATTTCAAGCAACAGCGGGCACAGCCCTCCGTGCACCCAGCAGAGCCTTCGCCTGCAGCTCTTGTAAAGGATATTTATGGGAGGAAATTTTCCTCCCCTCACCTCCCTCAAAAAAGCAGCCACCGGTTTAATAAACCGCTGGCAAAACAAAGCAGGGGAATTTCCATTAAGCAGAGTAAAAGGGTAATTAGCAACTGGGCTGAAAGCGCCCGCCTCGTCCCGCGTTGCAGCAGCCAGCCCAAGCCCCAGCCGCGCTGGGTCCCCACGAGACACCAAATTTGGTCCAAAACCCTGGTTTCCCAGAGGGAATTGCATTTCCCTCCTGTTACCTCCACCAAAGTCACAGGAGAAGGCGCAGGAGCCACTGCGGGTCCGGAGCGACCCTGGCAAAGGCACAGAAAAATCAGGGCTGGGAAACGGCGCTGGCAGGCGAAGGTCAGAGGAAAGGAAACGTTTTGTAAAATCAGTTGCATTTAACAAATGGTTTTGCCGTCAGAAAAAGGCAGCAGAGGGCCAGCGTGGAGACGGTCCTTCTGACGCTCTCAAAGAGCAGTATTGCATGCCGGACGTGCTCCAAGTTGTTATTTTGCTACACAACACCATTTCTACTGAAAATTGACCCAAAAAAAAAAAAAAAAAAAAAAAGAAAGGGGGGGAATTTAAACTGTAGATTTCAGAATATGAAAAAAAAAAAAAATTAGTCAAACCAAAGTTGCATAGATTTTTCTATTAAAAAATAAGAAATTATGTCTTTGCAGCTTGCTGGGGTTACAGACGCAAAACCAGCCCACCCATTGCTGTCCCATCTGTGGCTGTGGGTCAGGCGGGGGCCAGAAAAACCTTCTGCTGGGGGTCTTAGCCCATGGCTAAAGAAAACTCCACCTGGCCGCTGCCACCAGGCAGCACCTTCCCGTCCTCCACGCGCGCTCCCAGCCCTTGAGTCAGGTCTGTGCCCGCCACTGTGGGAGCAGCAAAGCCATCCCTGGGTGCTCTGAGCCTTTCCCGCGGATCCATCCCACCACAGCTCTCCCTGCAGAGGGTCTCGCAGCCTTGGGGGACACACTGGGTGCCGCCGGCTTCCTTGGTGCAGCAAGGGGACGTCGCTTGCCCAGCATCACGCAGCTAATCAAGTCAGGACCTGCACCCCAGCCCTCCTACCCACGTTATTCCCTGACCTCACTTTTCTTCCAAGTGCTTTCTGTGCTAGGCTAGACAAAAAAATTTTTTTTTATTTGCAGAAGTGAGGGTTCTTGTTCCAAGACTTGCTTTGGTGTGTTTTTCGCAGACATGCTCCAGTTACTTTACTAATACAAGATGAGGTACAATTGTAAATTATTAAGACAAATCCACAAATGGCAAGCGAACAGAAAGCAAATTAGGTTGTCAGTAGTATTTTCTGTCTGGAGTTGCTTTTTCCTTTCAACAACACTTGTTCACTTGGACCAACGTTTTCAAACTCCACTGTCCTAATCGATACTGAAGCATCTCAGGAGAAGATGCCAGCATCCCAGGGAGCTGAGCATAGGAAATTCCCACCTTTTGACTGGTGGGGAACCCGAAAAGCCAGCTCGTTTGACATGCCTTGCTGCACAGGCTGCGGGGTGACCGTGCCCGAGAGTACCGCCCTGGATCTCATCAGTGCTGGGGATAGGTAGGCATGAGCAGGGCCAGCTGCAGTCGAGACCACAACAGGCTGGAGTCCCACACCCACAGCTTTTGCTGAGCACTGGCCAAAATCTTGGTTTTCCCTTAGCCCAAAGCCTGAAAGCCTTGAACTGGGCAGATATCTAATGGCACGGATCAGTGGATCGTAAAGTCCTTGTGAATAGAAACACCGCAGTGCTACCAAGGAGATGAATAAAGAGCAGAAGCGTTGACACCCAAATTACACATCTTGCTTTTCTGGGCAGTGAAAGGCAATGCAAGAGGCATACCTGAGAGGCAGATCTCTTAGAGAAAGTTCAGGCTTTTCTAGCTCCAGGTACCATGCAGAACCCACAGCCTTTAAAATGGGGAGGAAGGAAATACCAGTGTACATTAAATACACCAAAGGGAACAGGAGACCATGAAAAACTCCACCAAATGCCTCTGGCAACACTTTCAGCTGCTCCTGAGCAACCAGGGTCACCTACAGATTTGCGCATCGCACACGCACACGTCAGCACCGACAGGTCTCTGCCTCAAAGAGGACGCATCTGCTGGCAAAGAAACCCAAGGGCCACAGAAACGCGAAGCACCGGCAGTGCCAGTGCCACCGGTGTGGCCAGACATCTTCCAGCTCTGCTTCAGGAAGGAGGAACAGCAACCCCGGGGGACTGCACAGCCTGGCAAGGGACAGCTGAGACCCCTCAAACTCATGGCACATAGAAGCTTGCTTTCTGCCACAGCACCAACACATTCCCCCTTCACTGAGCCTGCTAAAGCACGTCCAGTTCCCACCAGCACGGGACATTCTGCAATCACAGTCCCCACCATGACCCTCTGCAGAGTAACCGGAGCTGCTGAAAGCAGCAAGTGGGTTTGGAAGCAGCAGAGCATCCTGCAAACAAAGAGCAAAACCGGGGAAAGGAGACCTGTCCGTGTCATCGTGGTAAGGACGACTGAGCCTCAGGGAACCTTTGCTTCCAGTGTAGCCTTGGGCAAACTGATCCATCTGCCAACATCAGGTCACCCTCTCCAGCGCTGGGGTGAGCCCCCTCGAGGTGTCAGCTCTCTGGGGCAGTGACTGTCATTTCCAAGAGAGTATCCCGCACAGCAGAGCCCTAAGTGCATGACTGCAAGCCTTTCTCAGCCTCAGACCAGACCATACATTTGAGGAAGAGATGCTGGAGGGAAGAGCCTGGCATGGATAGAGTCCGTTGTCCCTCACCCAGAAAAGTCAATCTGATGTCTCACATTAAACTTAGGGGAGAAGGATGAGTTTGTGGTTGTTCGTTATGGCATGGTGGAGGAGAGGAGGTGAAAACAGAGGTGGAAGCTGCAAAAGGAAGGTTAGGACAGACACGACCTCACATCAGCGATCTGCATCACTCTCCACCCCAGCCCTGTACCTGCACAAGTTCCCCCATATCACGCAAAGTAAGAAACCAGTGTCTTCCCGCTGCTGCGATTTTTTCCATACCTGGACTGGAATAAGAGGCTCTTTGTCATCGATGTCAATTAGGATGTCATCCCTGGGCGTGAGGCTCACATCATCTGCAATCAGAGCAAGCACGAGCATGACCAGGACATCCAGCTGTTAGAAACCCCAAAGCCACCTTGGGATCAAGCTCCAGGAGTGATCTCAACCTTGCCCAGAGCCTTCACACCAGCCACAGCTCATGGTCGTGCAGGTTGGACAGCTTGGCCAAGGGACAGCCCAGCTCACCCACCAACCCCAGAGCTAAACTCCTCCTTGGCACCTCCTGGGCTTTTTGTATCAGACCTACAGCTGGGCTGAGCTAAAAGCAATGTATAGAGTGACCCACAGCTCCTCCTGGAGAAGGGTACAGGTGTGCAGCCAGCATGGTCCTCGTGGCAGTGCGTACCTGAGTGCTCCTGGGGACCGTTCGTCTCCTCTCGGTAGGGGTCACAGTAGAAGTCCTCCAACGAGCGGATGGTGCACTGCCCCACCACGGGCCTTCGGCCAAATGGCCTGTTGTCGATGATTTTGACAATGATAGGGGGGCTGTACAGGCTCTCCTTGGGTAAACGCTGTGGGCAGAGGGGAGGGAACACGTAACTACGCAGGGCAGGCAGGGCGGCTGCTCTGCACCTCCCCAAAGGGAACCGAGGCTGAGCAGGACAGAATTAGCTTCACCGTAGCATGTATTTTTTATGGGACCTCTGGAGGTCCTTCCCAACCAGCTCTTCTATGACCCCATCGCTGCAGGGTGGGGACCAGGTCCTCACCACTTCCATGAAGAGCACGCAGACATCAAAGTTGGGGTTCTTCTTGACGTTCTTGATGACACAGGACTGCACGAGCTGGCCTCCGCACTCCACCAGCAGGCTGGGTGAGGTGACGCTGGCCAGCTGGTAGCTCTTGAGGTTCCTCAGCCCCCAGGCCAGGATCTGAAGGGTGAGGGGAACAGACAGCAAAGACTGAGCCAAAGGTCTGCCTCCAGGTCTCTCACTGAGCTTCTCAGCAATGGAGGTAAGCCTGAAGGTTGGCCCAGCATGAAGGAGAAATGAATCAACCATATGGGAGAGCTGGTGCTGGGAGAAGCCAGGTTGTTCAGCAAGCGTTTCTCTGTATGCACCAACACACCAGGTCCACAACCACTTATCTGTTAATGGAGCACCTCTGTTTTGGGCAAATATCATCCTGGTGTGAGGAAGACTCTCCTCCTAAAAAGCAACTGTGGTCCAAGTCTGTGCTCTGCCCTAGGACTTGACTGCTTGGTGTAGACTCATTTAGAATCATAGAATCGTTTAGGTTGGAAAAGACCTTGAAGATCATCCAGTCCAACCATTAACCTACACTACCAAGTCCACACTAAACCAATCAAGGGTAGACTAGACTAAACCATGTCCCAAAGTGCCACATCTACCCATTTTTTGAACCCCTCCAGGGATGGTGACTCCACCACCTCTCTGGGCAGCCTGTTCCAATCCTTGACCACCCTTTCTGTAAAGAAATTTTTCCTAATTTCCAACCTAAACCTCCCCTGGCGCAGCTTGAGCCCATCTCCTCTCGTCCTATCACTAACTACATGGGAGAAGAGACCAACACCCCCCTCACTACAACCTCCTGTCAGACAGCTGTAGAGAGCAATCAGGTCTCCCCTCAGCCTCCTCTTCTCTAAGCTAAACAACCCCAGTTCCCTCAGCCACTCCCCATCAGCCCTGTGCTCCAGACCCTTAACCAGCCCCATTGCCCTTCTCTGGACACGCTCCAGCACCTCAATGTCTTTCTTGTATTGAGGGGCCCAAAACCGGACACAGCATTCCAGGTGCGGCCTCACCAGCGCCGAGTACAGGGGAAGCAAGACAACCTGGCTATGCTGAGGGAAGCCCTGGTGGGAAATAGGGCCGAGTGGCAGTCATGTGATAGGAACAGAAGATAAAATTGAAACCTATTGGTCTACTGAGGCAACTACATCCAGTAGGAGTGAAGGGAACGGTGGGTCTTCCAGGCAGGGCAACCCTAGAGCCAAGCTTACTCTGTTATAATGGTTTAAAGAGACTTTTTTGGTTGATAAACAATGGACAGAAACAGCTCCCAGCACTGCCGGGACTCCGTATCCACAGTCTGGCTTGGATCCCATTTCTGAGTCTCATCCCCCCATTAGGGACACACATTCGGGGTGTCATCCTGTGAGGGGGTGAGCTGCCTCGTGCACTCCCCATCACTCACCTCAATAGCCGTGCGCTGCAGGACCGGCTTGATTCCTTGGGGGACCATGTAAATGTTGGGCTCCCTCTGGGGCGGGGGGTACGGCAGGTCAGAGTCTGCGGACTGTGGGGAGCAGAGATGCCAAGGGCACATCAGGTCATGCCACAAAGGGACACCAACCCCATCGCCTCCCCCTCTCCACGCTGCGTCCCCCCGGAGTCTCCTCTCTGCAAAACTGACCCCCCCCCCAAAGTCCAGGACACATAGAAGGGGGAGATGAGGGCTGGGGGGAAGGGTGTGCTCGCAAACTGTTTCTCTGCCTTTAATCTGACCCTGGAAAAGATCAAACAGCTACTGCTGAGAGCAATCCCTGAGCCTTTCCCAGGGAACTAAGAAGGATCTGCCCTCCATCAAGGTTCAACCTCCTTTAGGAGAGGAGGGGAGGATGAAAGCGCATCTATCCAACGCCAGGACCTCGCTGCGATAGTTATGCAGAGGGATGAGGAGAGGGGACGAAGAAGCAGCAGCAGGGGGTTAATTAGTGAAATACAGCTCCTTGAGTTGGAGAGAGCGAGAAGACGTGCCCAGCTCCCGAAGAGCAGCAGGCAGTTTAGTGACGGCAGCACCGTGGGATGGAGGGTCGGCATCACCTCTGGATGCAGGAAGGGGCTGTTGTTCATACAACGGCTCAGCTAAAACCTTATCTGGCAGCTGCCAAGCTGCCGGCCACAAGACAGCTCAAATAAGGCTGGCTGTGCACCATGTATACAGGAGATTTCCTTCAGGGTAAGACCAAATGTAGACAGCAGGTGAGGGATTCAAAAATTTGCCTTCACAGAGGAGGAAAGCAGGGAGCCAGACTTCCCCGGCCACTCGCAGAGGACGGGCTGTGAGCCCTCGCAGCGTTTGGGTTCTTCTTGACCTGCATCTTTGAGTTCAGAGTCACCGAAAAGGCAGGAATGAAAGCAAAACCTCTAAAAATGCAACCCTCAACCAACGGCAGTTGGAACCAATTTAGGAGATTGGCATTCTTTTCAGGCTGGAGTATTATTGCATTAAATTAAGTGTGTATATGTATTTCAATTATAGGATTGGTTCAGGTTTATATATGTATGTATATAAATGCTCTACAAATGGATTTTTCACGGTGGCATGTTAGATACACTAGACGCTAAGCTTTAATTTTCACTGGCAGTTGCTGATGGCTGCTGAATCAAGCTGCTTGTTAGCTGAAGACTTTTGGTAACTCCATTTCGGGACAGATGTTTGGATTCCCACATGGGACAGACAGTAAATCTGGGGCAGGCAGTCCCACCTCCCATGGTCCACATGCTCGCAGAAATGGTGAGTGCTAGCAGGGAAAGGGAAGGTTATCTGGGAGGTGAGTGCCTAAGGAGAAAGGAGAGATGCAGAGCATCCCCAGCATCGCTCGGGTGCTCGGCACTTCTGGTAACCCACGTCCTTACCCAGAGCCTTAATTTCAGGCTCCTAAATGAGGCATTGCACCACCAACATGAGCTGATCCTGCCTCGGGGTAGAGGGATAAACCAAATGGCCCTCAAAGAGCTATCCTCAGCTTTTGTTTGTGATCCATAGCACTTGGAGCACATCAAGGTGCGTAGGCATGGACTGAACCAAGAAAAGCCTCATTCTTTCCTTGTTTAGTGACATATGTTCATTTCTAGCTTTAAATGTACTTAAGTTGCATAATGGAGATGCAGAAGTCACCTAGACCATTTCAAAACCCCAAGGCAGGCTCAAACTCCACACAGCCCCTGTGAGATGTCTGCAGTCTGTTCCCAAAAATTGAGCTTTTTTCCCCTAACAGGGCACCTAAAGCTTCATTGATGCAAATATCATGTGTTGCATTTCCTTACAGTCACTGGACTAAAGATCATTTCAATCCCTCTATCCTCTGGCAAATCTGTATGGGAAAAGGGGAAAGCCTTGGGGAAAGAGCTCCTGCCTGCCCCGCATCCTCCCCAGGTTCAATGGCATCTTTGAAAGCCAACAGTGCACGCTTGGCTCCTAACACTGCAACATCTTCAGCCAGCACCAGCCGTTTCTAAGTCCTCATCAATCCCCGCTGCTCTCCTGGTTGTTTTGCAGTTGTTCTCCTGGGTCTCAGCTGAATGCACGAGCATTAAATGTTTCACCAGTTGGGACAGAAATGAGCAGTGAGTCCTGGGGATGAGGCAGGAGCAGGGAAGGTTCAGGGTGGTAGTAAAGAACAAGCAATTCCCAGACACAGCTCTCAACCCAGACACAGCTGGCTGGATGGAGGAGACATCCATGGAGAGACCTGTGGGGTCTGCTGGCAGCTGGGATCGTTTGAATGAGACAAGTCAGGGGGAATTAGGGTGGAAGGGAGCTCTGGAGATCATCTAGTCCAACCCTGATTTTGATACAGGGTCGGAAGAGAGATGAGTGAAAGTCAACACAGATCAGACCAGCTAAAACAGTGGTCGGAAATGTCTCCCAATTTGAGCGCACAGCTGGGCCATGTTGTTTCAAGGAGGGCTTAAATCCCAGTGCTTGGAGGGGATCTAGCCCCAGAAGGCTACTCCCGTTTGCACCAAACAGAAATGCACTAGAAGGGAGCCTGGCGCCAGCCTGCTTGTTCAGATACATGCATCATTCTCCGTAAGGCTTGTTATTTACTGCTAAGGGCACGGGAGACCTCAGGCTGGCATCACTCTTTTGGATGCAACCTCAGTAGGTTGGTCTGGATGGGGTTCCTGCAGGGCAGGTGGGTCAGGCCAGGCCATGTCGGAAGGAGCTGGTCTCTCTGAGAGTCTCTGTTGGGACTTTGCTTGGTTTCTGGGCAAAGGCAGAGGAACAGAGGAGAGTCAAGTGTTTGAGCATAAAAGGTACCCATTGGAGGAGCCCCTCGTAGAACAAGGCAGGGGTGCAGAGCTGTGGAGTGCCCCATCCAGAAATGGCAGTGGCAAGAAACAGAGGAGAAAGAGCAGAGAGATGGTTATGTTTACACAAGCTCATCCATCTCAGCCCACATGAAGCACAAAGATGAGCCCCACACCATCAGGAAAGGCTGCTTGGGTGGAAGAAACCCATCTTGCAAAAATGTGTTTATCCCATCCAACCTTTCCTGGAAGTCAGCTCCCTGCCGTGTGTTTTCCAAGATAGCAGCCTACCCTGACACCGCTTGGTTTGGCCTGTGATCTGCTCTGTAGGATGCACAAGGTCGGGGTAGCAACTTTGACAGGTTGCCCAAGCAGCAGCTTGGGATCCTGATGGGAGTATTTCCTTCGGAGCAACTGGAACAGTCCAGCACATGCCCCAATTCATGGCAAATTCCCCATGAAAAGTTGCAAGCTTTTCACCTGGGATTTCAGTTGAGGTCCAGCCAAAGGTCAGCTCAGCATTTCGGCTTTTGCATGCTTTGTTTGGAAGGGTTGAACAGCAGTAGGCCTCATGCACACACATCCCAAAAAAGGTTAAATATTACCTGACATGCCCAGCCATCGGGAACACTTCCCAGGTTAAGCACAGAGCTCATCTACCCTGTCCTGCTGGTGATCACTCAGATTACTAAAATCCTGATACTATTGACTTGACTCATCTGAAAAGAAGTGGCTGCCCCGTGGAGGCCCAATTTTAACAATCTCCAAGGTGAAGAGACAACTAAATCTTATAGACTCACCTCATCCAGGCTGGAGGACAGCTCGTTCTGGAGAAGAGAAGGAGAGTACAGTGTTAGAGCCATTCTCATCCATAAGCCCATGCTAGGGCTTATAATTGCAGCTGATAACTGGATAGAAAAAGGATGCTTTCCAAGTTCCTGCACACCACCACCCCCAAGCTGGAGAAGAAATCAGTGTAGGTCACTTAAAACCATTTAAAATCCAGCATCAGTTAATGCTCAGATGGGCTGCAGGGTAGGAAACACGCTGGAGCTGTTGGGAAGCACAGCCCGTCGCGATGGGAATGCTGAAATTATCGCAGGGCAGGAAGGTAATGGTGTGTTTGACACCTGAGGAATTATAGCTGGAACGGGATACATTTGCCCCATCTTATGGGTCAAAAGTGAGCTGCCCCACTCACTCCAGCTTCTCTTTACCATCAGCTGAAGGAAAACGGCATCTCTACACGGGGATTCCTTCATCCTAAAACAAGTCCCTAAGACAGGATGGACAAGTTGCCTGCAGAAGCAGGGCTGCAAACAGAGTCCACTGCAAACCTCTGCGGGAGCAGCTGATGGTGCTGGGACCCAGCAGCTCTTTAGGGGCAGGGGAGGGGATGGTAAGAGGGGCACAGGGCCTAGGAGCTGCGAACAGGAGAAAGGCATTACCTCGAAGCCAGGGATGTGATGGACAGCCGGCTGTGAAGAAAAGACACATACTTTCCGTTTGCACTCCTGGTGCTAACTCAGCTTTATCTGGCAAAGAAACCTCAGTCCTCCCATAGTCACACGCTGCCTCCCTCCATGCCCAGCGCTGGGCTCCAAAAAGCCTGGGCATGAGGGCAGGGCTCTCCCTCTGGCAAAGAGGCACGAGCAGAGCCTCAAATCCACCCAGCTGCTTTCTGCGAGGATCGAGCAAGGTCCTTAGAGAGGACCCCCCCCTTTCCAAGGTCTATCCCACCCAGTTCAGTAACTTCTGAGGGGGGATAAGGAGGAAGAAGAGGCTGCATGCAGATGATTCGGTGCCCCATCCCGACAGCAGAGACATCCCCTGCGCACCCCCCAGCAGCCCCTCACTGGTGCAGCAAGGCTTGTACCCAGCGCATCTGCCCCCGGCAGCTGCAGCAGCGTGCGCAGAGCGCAGCATCCCTCCAGCAGCAGAGCTGCGACCTACATCGGAGAGGGGGAGGAGGGAGCTGCGGGACCCTCGTTCCCAATTAGCACCTCGGGGCCGGGAGGGAGGAACGGGACAGGGAGATTCAGCCTTCCAGTCCATCCACTTTCCCTGGCATTGAGGCACGTCTGGGCTGCAGCCAGGCGCCGCGGCCAGTGGAAAAGCCAGAGCCGAGAGAGGCGAGGGGGTGGTGCGTGCAGGGGGACAGGGAGGGTGGGAAAGCACACGAGCGCACACTGGGGCATGATGAGGAGTCTCTCCTGCCCGGGCTGGCTCCGAAGCACAGCCTCCTTCCCCCGTGGCTCGTTACAGGAACAGCCAGCACTGAGTGCGGCAGCTTGCTGCAGGAGTAACCGCCCGCTTCGGCTCTCATAAACCCCCTCCGGAAATTAACTCTGAGCAAAGGGCAGCCATCTGGGGCCAAATGCACCAGGCTCTTCCCGTGATGCAAAGGTGCCGAGGCTCTGAGCTCAGCACCGCAGCCAACCGGGCTGGCAGGGCACGAGCGGTGCCTCCCAAACTGGTACCCAGCAGCCCAGGCTTCGGTCTGGCGCCGAGCCTCTTCCCATCGGCTCTGCTAAACGCCTCCCACCGTGCCGCTGCGGTGCATCCAGCGCCGAGCATCGCGGCTGGGTCTGCTCGGAGCAGTCGTCCTGGTGAAACTGAGGACGGGCAGCTGCAGAGCTGCTGAGTCCAGGTGGACATAACTCAGCACCGAGCAAAGGTTGGATCCTGCCAGGTGCTGAGAGGCTCCAAGGGAAGAAGCCAGCGTTACAATTAGAGACAGGATCAGATCCAGATGGGGAGCTCACCTTCTCCCTCTGAATCAGCTCGAAGGCAGCCAGCAGCTCCCCGACGTTTCTGTTCGCCTTGATGACCGGGTGCCAGGAGAGCCGCGGCGAGCACGCCAGGCTGGGCTTGCAAATGCAACGTCCCATGAACTCATCCGCACCCTGAAAGGCAATCACAGGCACGGGGAACTTTCTTCCCACCCCGCTTCCCGGTGGAGTCCATCACCATGCACCCACATCTCAGCCGAGACCCTATCCCTCAAAAATCAGGCTCAGTGTCTGAACCATTATGGGACCAGTTCAGAAAAAAAGATGGTTTTGATGCCCACATAGACTCAAGTTTTCAAACTCCTCCCTGTAACTACTAGGGCTAGAAATGCACTCTTTCGTATGCATTTTGGCTTAAACAGGACGTGAAATTCCTACGGTATCACACGATTTCCAGAGCAGGAGCTCTGGGTATAACATTAAGTATCAGCAGCTCTTAAAAAGCCCATTCACTGGTCTGCAACAGGATCTTCAGTTGCCTCTGCTGCTTCCTGCTGGTGTCTTTTGGAGAAGGGAGGGCAGACGGGTTTCTGAGCGGTTTCTGAGACATTCCTGAGACGTATTCTACAGGCTTTCCACTTATGCACTGCTCTTACACAGTCTGAAATCCCTTCTGCTCTTGTGACAGGCTACAGCCCAGTTTTTCTAGGAAGGACTCAAGGTTATCTCACCAGCCCCCCAGATGCCATCACTACAAGGCACTTTGGACACCTTTGGGCAGCTGAGCTAAGAACAGTGTATCATCCCCTACTTGCATGACTGCTTTAAAACCCGTCCCGAGCTTTTTGCACAAGGCACCATGGTTAATTCAGCCCCTCTGCAAAACACGATGTAGATGCAGCTTTCATGACTAGAGCAGGGCCACCAAGGACATCACTAACAGAGCTGTTTGATGAATTTTTGTCTTCTGAGTGTCCAGCTCAACCTCTGAGCCACCCAGAGATGTCAGAGCATTGCACTCCAGAGGGCAGGAGCAATGCCACGCGTTTGTCCCATCTACCCCAGCACACTCACACCGTGAAGGTCCAGCTCAGGCCAACACACTTACGTAAGTGTCGTGGTCATATATTTCCACCACAATGTTGGGAGGGGAGTCAGATATGTTCTGGGGGTCCCCAAAGATCTCTATCTCATAGAAGATGAGTGTCTGGTCCCAGGTGGGGTTCAAGGTGTTCTTGATCACCACTGTCTTCTGGCTTTGATGGAGGAAGGATACAATGGCGTAAGGATCTGCAAGGGACAAGAGGCAAAGGATGAATTAGAGCTACCGATCTAGGGAGGAAAAAGCAATTCATCGTCACTGAAGGGCCAATGGGCCGTGCAGGGAAGACTGTGAACAGGCTGAAGGAGCTGCGGGTCTTTTAGAAACAGCAATGACATTCCCATCATGTCCTGGGTAACTCCAACTGAGAAGAGAATAAGGCCAAGTTCTCCAACACTCATACCTATACACCAGTTATTCACAGCTCAGGTACTTCCCAAGCTTGATGTGATGTCTGTATGCTTAGCAACCTGCAAAGGGGTTGACTTCCACAGACTTGCCCTGTCTCTCTTGAACCCACCCTATCCTCCAGTGAGGACTCAAAACTGCATGAAGAACCATCCCCTCGTGGCTTTTTGCAGTACCCACCTCCCTCTATCTCTGTCTGAGGCCCCCCAGTTCTTGCATTAGGAGAGAAGGAGCAGTCCACCCCTGCCCACCTGCACTGACACTCAGGGTTCTGCAGGTTTCCATCATGCAAATCCTAAAACATGCCCTTCTCAAGCTGAAAAGTCTCAGCCTTTGGAGTTACTCCTCATAAAGGGCCAATCCAGACCCCTCTGCGTTCCAGCTCTTTTCGGGACAAGACAACCACAATGGTCCACACAACTTAGCTGTCTATCTATGCAAAGACCTTCCTTCTTATCCCACAGCAGCCTCCTTTCCTTCAAAACTTTGGCTGAAGGATTTTTTTGTCAACAACCTTTTGGACATCTAATGAGACCATTTAACCAGAGCAACCTTATCCTCTGGCTTGTGATAGCTCCAGCTGGTGAAGACACAGTGACCTTCCCCGGCCACATCTCCCAGCACTCCCCTGCTGTAGCATTAGAAATTCCCTCGCTGGTCTGACTTGATCTGTCTTGGTCCAGGTTATCCTCATGACTCCTCACCCTGTCCACCAGCAGTGAGGTAGCACAAATAGTTCACCTATTGCCCTAAGGGTGTGGGGTTCTCTCCCAAAAGATGACTCTACAAGGACGAGTGCTTCGATGGTGATAACACAGCCGTCTTCCAGCGCAGCAGAGACCACAAACTCTTTCCATGATGCAAACGGTCTTTCCCAGGGAGATGCAGGAGGTACCAGCACTGCGCATGTGGGTGATCAGCAACTTCAGGTCATCCCTTGCTGTGAAGGCCAGACCATGAAGAAGGTGGCTGGGATGTTACTGCCTCCTCCCTGGGGTCTTTAACATCTCCAGAAGGGACAGGAGCTGAGGATGCACCCAGCAACCAGCCAGAGTCATCCTCTCAGCCCCTTTGCATGAGCTTTGGGTAACCTCCATGTCTTGGGGAGGGTTTTGGGTTCCCAGCACTCCAGGTTATCCCACCTGGCCTCCAGCTGCCACACCAGACAGCTCTTGGTCTCCCTTAGAGCTGCTGCATCATTTCTGCCAGCCCCATACAGATATCTCAGGTACTCCAGGGTCTCATCAGACCCCTGTACTTAGGCACTGAGCTAGGACCAAGCTGCCTCACCCCTACCCTGGGACAAAGCCAGAGGCTTCTCACAGCAAGGCAGCAGCAAATAGGGAAGAGTAGCCTCCCTTAACAACCAAAGCAATTAACACAGGAAGCCTGAGATCAATTAACAACTGAAGCATGAAACCTGAGCCCCCTCTAACACCTTCCCTTCCAGACAGCTTCAAAGAGCATGTGGCCCAAACCTGCTGTAGACATCCAGCCCACGCCGGCAGTGGCACTGGGCATGGGGACAGGACAGGCAGTAGCAGAATGAGGGCCAAGGGCTGGGTGAGAGGCTTGAAATGTGCTGTGGGATCACATTATAAGGTCCCACGGAGGCTGAACACCCTTCATCACCTGATAGTGCCTACCGGTCCTTGTCAGGGGTGAGAACTCCGTGATTGCTGCATCCCACCTGACTGGTGCCAGCTGGAGCCCTGAGCTCTGGTTGCCTGCAAAGCCCAACCTCCATGGTGGCAGGAGGCATCACGGGCCTTTTTGGAAGGACACAGGCTACCTCCTCTGCCTGGCACCTAGCACGACGTGCCACCACAAGATGCAGACGCACCTGACAGCGTATGGGGGTCCACCAGCGTGCAGGGGGGTACCACCCGGCTCACCCCAAAGCCAGTCCCAAGAGACCTGCAGGCAGCCAGGAGCTCAGCAGAGCCTACAAATGCAACCCTTAGTGCTCGGTGCTGCGCACGCCCCCACGGTCCCAGGAGGGGGTCCCCCCACCCCGCAGAACAGCGTGCACACCCCAACACCAGCACCGTCAGCAGACCGTGAGCTCATGCTGGGAGCAAAACGTGTCCTGCCTACCCTGGAGATGGAGGAGCATCCCCCAGGCACCTGAGCGCGGGGCCGGCTGCGCAGGGCGGCATCCCCCACCCTCTCTCCCCGCTTCCAGGGATGGGGGGGCTAAGGGGGGGTGTATTTTCTTTCTTGGCGTCCAGACCGCAGCAGACGTGTTTAATGAGCCGGGGCTGTTTGCGAGGTGGCCGGCTGGAGAGAGCACTATTCACGCTGGGAAGAACCTTTTCCACTTACGCGCTTTTTTCCAGTAAGAGGAAAGCAGAATGCGTTACAATAAACAAAAAAACCATGGATTTGGATTTGCTTTTTTGCTCTTTTTTTTTTCCCCCCCTCTTCTTCTTTTTAAAGGAGGCCTCTATAAAGCCCCTTTGTTTAGACCCTCGTGTGCACAGAAGGTTTATTTTTATAACTGTGTAAAGCCCCCTTAATGAACTCCTTTATGCTTTGTTAAGGCAGCGGAGATCACAATTCCACATTGTGGCATGTTGTTACTCATGTTGTCCTTGGCCAGGTTTTTCCGAAGGAAGGGACTCCCCTCCCCGCTCCGCCGATCGGGGCCATGAGATCACCTCGGTCCCCACCACTTCGAACAACAAACCCTTTGTGGAGGCGGAGGGGAGACGGGACTTCGGTGGGCGCAGACACTGGGTGATTGTTTGGGTGCTCTGCACCTCTCCAGGGCATTTCTACCCACCTCCCCCAAGCCCCTCTACTTCAAAATACCAGGGGGAGCATGCGTCCCCCAGGACTGTGGTCCTGCTGCCTGGCACGGTGATGCCCGGCTGTCCCCGCTCGCTGCTCCCCGCTGTGCTGCACTGCTTTTGGGGTCTGTCCCTGTATCCCATCCAAGAGCTGTCACCCTTGTGCCAACACTGGTGGGCAATCCCATGCCCAGCCCCTCTGCACATCCCCGTGGCAGACGGTCAGTGGCAGCCATGGAGGGATGCTGGATGCCTCCTGCCTGCGGGCATCGCGGCAGAGGGGTGTGGGTGCTCCGGGGATACCTGCCCCAAGACCTGCTCACATCTCAGATGTGGCCCCCACCACGTAGCCATGAACCAACAGGGGACTTTTTGCATTGCCCCAGCTCCGGCTCTGCCTCAGAGGTAGACAGCAACATCCCCACTGTCCTGCCTTCCCACCTCAAAATGACACTCCAAAGCATTAACGGGTGTGGGCAAAGGCAGCTTTGGTCACAAACACCAAACAGCCACGGGGTCACCTGGCTGGGATGGCCCAGCCCATGGAGAAGAAGATGTGGGACCCTCTGGCTGCTGGGGGGCAGGTCCCTGCTCAGGTCAAACGAGAAGGACAATTCCTGGCACGTCCTCCCACCTCCACAGCCACGCTTCAGCCTCTGCTGCAAACGAAACAATCCTAAAACCAAACCACCTACACCCAAGCACCCTTCAGCACCAACAGATAACAGAGCTGCCCAGCAGATAAAGCGACATATCTTATTCTGACTTGATTTCCTAGCCCAGAAAACAGCATGGGACGTCCTGACCACATCAGCTCAAGTCTGGCAGTTTCAGAAGTGCCTGAAGCTGTGTCGGGGACGTGCTGAGCAGCAGGACGTGGAAAGCTCCTTGCTCGAAGCCCAGGACACCCTTTTTGACCTCACTTTTTTTGCATGAAGGGGCATTTTTTACAGTCCAGTCTGAAGGATGCCCAGTTCAGGCATCGACTCCATCAAGGAAACCCCCCAGCCATTGCCTCCCAGCCCTCTTGCAAAGTTTCCAGGATGGAGAGCGGAGGAGCAGCAGCTCAACTTAATGTTCGGTCGTGAAAACAAATACGAACCATTTTACAGATTTGCCACTGTTAGGTATTTTCCTTTCCAACCGTATTTTCAATCAGTTCTTCCACTCCTAATAAACAGGGTCTCCCTTCCTCAGCCTTGATCCCTTCCCCAAACCCTAGGGCAAATCCCCTCCACAAACCCCAAGCCCAGGAGACTGATGCTCCCCTGCCCTGCAAGGGTGGGCAAGAGGCTGGCCAGGATTCAACCAGCTGGGAGCAAGCTGGATGTTGAGGGCACGTATATCTGACCAGAAACTGCATGAGGATGCCCGGAGAAGAAGGTGCCTGTCTGCTCCGAGGTCCTAATTACACCCTTGCACCCTTTTTCATTTTTCTGAGCACATCTCATGGAGGTTTCTGCCCCGTGCTCCATCATCTCGACGCCAGCCCAGAGCCCTCCGTCCTCCCTGCAATCCCCCGGCTCGCACGCTGCGTGGGGGGGCGGCTCGAGGCGATGTGCCACGGTAAACATCCCTGCCCTCCGCTCTGTTTTTATTTGTCATGCCCCTGAGCCGTCTGCTACCCAAGCCTTGCCACTGGCTTTCAGCGTCACCTCGGGTCGGGGAGAAGGAGCTATTAGCAAAGCAAACAGCTCTGACTCACGGCTGACCTGGGTAACTTGTGGTTTCTGGTTGATTTCTCACATAAGAGTTCTTGAAACTCTGATTTTTTTGCTGATGGGAAATCAAGCTACCAGGCTGGTTGCCCTTGGGAAAGCCTCGTGCCGCTGTCCTTTATCGTTTGGCGGCCAAGCATCCCTCACTTCCCATCAATAAATACCCCCAAATTTGCTTTACAGACCCCACTACTCCCCAGCATTCATTACAGCACTGATTACAAGCACAAGCAAGTGGATGTGAGCATTTGGGCTTACCTGAAAAGCTGTCCTTATCCATGGCAATCAGATCCCGCGCTTGGTACATGTAGCAGCGGAGGTGGTATCTGTTCCCACCTGTATAGAGGAATGAGAAATAGTTAAGAGATGAGTCCAGGGATGAGTGCAGGGTGCCGGGGGAATAGCTGAGTTTTTACCCAGCCCCAGGCTCATGACTGAGGGCAGCTTGGCTTAATCCTTCCCATGGCTTCCCAAGAGAGCACCGAGCCCTGAGCACGTCGATGCTCCCAGGGGAACAAGCCATGCCCCATCCTTACCCACCCCACTCTTTCCATCAGCCTGCACTCGATGGGTGAGAGGAAGAGGATGGGAAATGCTCAGCTATGGGGTCCCCACAGCAGACACCCCGTGCCAGGACTCACTGGCCACCCTCGCCTCCGACCCTTGGGGCCTTACAGTCAAATATGCACGAGATGGTGGGTCTGTTGACTCCGAAACTGAGGGTGGAGATGGATTTGCCATCGTCACTCTTGTCGTCCGTCACTCCCCCCTGCAAGAGAATGCAAGGCAAGGTCGGTCATGCCAGGATCCCCTCTGTGGCCGGGGCTCCCCGCCGGATGGGGTCCTCCAGGGTATTATCCACATGGGTGTCCAAGAGGACTTTCGGCTTCCCCATGGAGGGACCCTCAGGCTCTTGTGCTCCAGGAGGGCAGAGAGGACCCAGGTCCTGATCCATGCTGTGCTGGGAGGGAAAAGGACACGACAACAAAAGCAACCCAAGAGTCACCAATTCACATCCCGCCTCCCAGTATCTTACCAGCATGGAAAAGCCTCTCCGTAAAGTTCATCATTCTTGGAGCAGTAGTTAAAGCAATGTCATTAAATCCCCTTGCGAGCAAAATTAATGGAGTATAAACTTTGTGAACAGTGATACAAATGCTGTCGAATGCAGCCAAATGCCCCATTCGCTGCCCGGGCAGAGCCCTGGCCAACCTCGGCCATCGCTCTTCCCTCTTCTTGTGTTGCCCTACGAGAGCTGGCCTTTTATCACCTCCTAATTGCCACGTTTGGCTTGAAATATTTAGCTGCAGGAAAAGGAGCGTAAAGGTAACTTCCTGGCGAGTGTAAATCTGATCTTTAAATATTTTTCAATTATCAAATGCTAGGGAGAGAGACAGCAGGGGTGTTTAAAGAAAAAAGGACAAGAAAGAAGGAAAAAACCAAAAAAAGCAGGTCCAGGATGGTGTTTCCAGAGCCCAGAGCTGCCTGGTCCCACAAACATGTCAGGAGCTTAGGTGGTCTGCAGAGCCCTCCTTGCCTTTCCAGGCAGGAATCGCAATTACCATGACATTGTCTGCAGAGGAAGCCCTGGGGTTTGTGCTGTATTTATGGCGGTGAGGTCGCACCGAGGGTTTGCAAGGAAACCTCCAGCGCTGCCTTCCCTTCCTCGCCCCCTCCCCGCGGGAGCTGAATAGCTCCTCAGTTATTTTTATGACCTTTCTGCCCAGCGGACCGCCGGTCCTCCCAGTCCCCCCACCCCAACCTGCGCCCGCTGCCAGCCTGGGGAAGGGCAAGTGGAGGAGAGAAGGAGCTGAGACAGACAGGGATTGCTCTCTGAAGCTCTCAGCAAAGGCTTGGGGACCCCCCGGGTCTGTCCATCACAGGGAAGGCAGGCTCCTCACACCCCAAAACACCATGGAAAGCACACCTTGGAGAGGGCAAGCTGGAAAACGCTCTTGCTCAGGACTATGATGTGCCCTTTGGGGTCTCCATGCGGGATGGAGCACCTCCACAATCTCCTCCCTTCATCCCATCCCCACAGGGTCCCCAGGCACCGGGACCTGCAGCGGGAGCCTGTGCATGGTGCACGGTGCAACATAGCAGCCACGCGCCTTGGGTGTAGGAGCACCGGGGGACAGAGGCACCCTCAACCCACTGGCATCCCACCACTCTGCCCTGAGCAGGACTCCTCTGCACCTGGGCTTTCCCACCAGGACCCCCACGTTTGGTGCAGCTGGTTGGTAATTTGGGCACAAAGCTACAGCACCGGTGACCCCCACCCTGGCCAAACCCCGGTGGTACCACGTGCCCATCCTAGCTGTCATCCCCCTCGTTCAACTCATGTCCCTGCTCTTCTGCAGTGGTTCAATCACGCCTGGTGCAGAGCCAAAGGTGGGGCATAAGTGCCAGCAGAAACAGGCAAGATTTTCCAGCCTGGCATGGAAAACCCAAAGCTCTCCATCAGCCAAAGGTTTCCCTCAACTGAGTTTTGGAGGAGGATGGGAGGAAATGGTGCTCACAGGGCTGCTCACAGCTCCAGGACAGAGCCACTGGGCTTTTCATCAGGAACCAGAGACAGCCTCAAGCCACAGAGCTCACCTCTGGGCTTCCCAGAAATCGGACTGAGGGCAGAGAGGTGCCTGGGGGCCACACCATGTCCCGTGGTCCTTCTCTTTTAATGACTGTCAGTGAGGACTGAGCTGCCAAATGGCAGGTCCCAAAATAGCTGAGACACACCGTCACAGAGAGGGAAACCCAGGAACAAGCTGATACGAGCAAGCCCGAGGGAAAGGAAGGCTGCCCAGCTTATGTGGGGAGATGCACAGGTGAAATACTGGCAAAAAGAGAGGAAACAACAGGATAGTGCTGCAAGCAGCAGTGTTACACTGGTTCCGCATTTTGGGTACGGGTGGGAGTGCTAAAAGCCTTTTGCATCATCAACATCTTGGTCTCAAGCTCCCCATTACTCAGCTGGGACCCATCACGAGAAGCAATAAGCACCAGGCGCTTTGTGGGTGTCCCCGGGTATAGGGGGGTGCCAACTCACAGCAATGGAGAGGGCAGGGTGGTCATGGCAAGGGCAAAGGGGGCGGCCTGGAGGATGGACGATAGGATGAGAGGAGATGGGCCTCAGCTGTGCCAGGGGAGGTTTAGATTGGATATTGGGAGAAATTTCATTACTGGAAGAGTGGTCAAGCATTGGACCAGGCTGCCCAGAGAGGTGGGGGAGTCCCCATCCCTGGAGGAGTTCAACAAACGGGCAGAGGTGGCACTTGGGGACATGGTTTAGTGGGCATGGGGGTGTTGGGATGATGGTTGGGCTGATGATCTTAGAGATCCTTTCCAGCCTTAATGATTCCTAGTTTTTACTTTCATTAAAAATAATCCAGCCCCCAAGCCAGGACACATGAAATTGCTGCTCTCCCCTTAATTGGTTTAGTGGTGGACTTGGTAGTGTCAGGTTAATGGTTGGACTGGGTGATCTTCGAGGTCTTTTCCAACTTAAACAATTCCATGGTTCTATGATTGTGTGGGATGCTTTGCCCAGGACACTCGTGGGTTCACCACAGGTCTACTTCCCTGAGTCCTGCCCTGAGCCACCCATGGACCGTCCTAAGATGTGGGTGGCTGCAGGAAGGCTCCAAGGGCTGCCGAGAAAATGGCACACCAGGAAGGAAAGAGCCGCCATCCTTTTGCATTGGAGAGCCCACGGCTGGGGGCAGCAAGAGAGAGCAGGTGAATCAGTGGGAAGCAACATCTGAGGCAGCTCCACCCACCCCAAAGGACACCCCAAATCCATCAGGCTAATTGCATCCAAGGCAGCCGAAACTCTGTGCCACATGGCAGCACCACGAGCCCTCGCAGCAGCATGTGGCCCGGCTTCAGGCAGCACCACCCTGCCAGCAGCCACGCTGCCCGGCCCCGACGCTGCTCCCCATGGGACGGGGGATTGGGGAATGTGTCCCCCTCCCCTTGTTGCTTGGGGTAAGTGGGGTGGGATGGAGCAAATGTGAGCAGCGGAATAAAAGTCTTCGAGCAAAAGTAACGTGAGCACGTGCTTGGGGAGAGCGAGCACGCAGAAGAAATCATGCACGCATGTGCATGCAAGTATGCTTGGGTCTGGGGGCAGTCGAGGGGCACAAGCTGGGGTCACCTGGGCACCCAGCAGCCCCCCAGCTCTTCCCGCTGCAGGGAGCCGGGACGGCTGGGAGCGGACGCTCGCACCCCGCAGGTGGTGCTGAACAGATGCTGAGCTCACCCAGCAGAAGTGCCCAGCCCCACACATGGCACCGGGGCTGATTTTTCAGGGAAGCCCCAGCCAAGGAGTCACCAGCTCCTACAAAACCCTGCGGAGCAGCTGGGCAACCCACTGGGGCTCTGCTTCCCAGCTGCTCCCGGCTCTGGGTCACCCTGATCCCGGGGTGCTGGGGTTCAGCATGTCTCAATGGCAACGATTGCTCAGTTTGGTAAGGCTGGAGCGACGCATTCCCCGGGAAGAGGGAGACCCAGAAACCCCAAGCACCATCCGCACATTCCTGCATCCAAGACACATTCCTTCTGGTCATGTTTGGTATTATCTTCCTGCTGGAAATGAACCCTTTCGAATAGCTCGGGGAATTAGCACTTGGGGTGTTGGCTTGTTCTGTCTGAGTTTGCACTTTAATCCTCCCTCCACTTCAGTTTCCCTACACCGCTGCCGTATGGCTCCTTTGCTGGACGGGCTCCGGGCAACCCATGCCACAACCACAAAAATCGCACAAATGCCTTTCGCGGAGAAGGCAGCAGATAACAGGAACTGGACGGAGCAGACAGGAGGGGCTCGGGGAGGCTCCGGCAGCCGGTGGTGTGCCGGTGGCAGCCCTGGTCCCAGGCCTGGGTAAAATCTGAGCCGGGGGATGCTCCAGGCTCCCTCTCCTGATAGCATCTTTATTCTGCTTCAGCGCGATCAGAGCTGGCAGCAGCAGCTCAAACTCCAGCTGCTGCCCCATCCGGGTGCCCTTCTCGGACTCTGCATCCCTGACACCTCAGTCTTCAAAAGCTACCTCCCTTTGCCTGCATTAAAAAAGCGTTGGAAATAGATATAGGGGAAAATCAGTGCCCACCCTTCCCAGCCCTCAGCACCCACTTGTATTTTCCCACCCTTGGCACCGCTTCACCCCACCACCCCGATCCCAGCTCTGAGGCATCACGCTGAGTCCCCGCTCCCGCTTGCGGCTCCAGCGGGTGGAAGGGTCGACCCTGTGCAGGTCCGAAGGTTCTGGGGTTGCTGGATGGGAGACGCTATGTAAATTTAGGTATTATTTTGGGATGGAGCATCCTGGAAAAATACTAAGTCGTTCAAGCAAGAGAGGAGAGCTGGAAAGGCATGAAGCTGCAAAACCAGAAAGTATGGCAAGATCATTTATAAAGCAATCTGCAGAAAACCAAGCAACCACAGAAAATGTGGCCAGTAACCCCAAAATATGAGGGCACCGAGGCGAGCCAGAGTGACCTATTCGGAGGGGAATTCGGCGAGCAGAGCCCAAAGGGCGGGCAGGCTGGTCCTGCACCGCCGGGCTGCCGGGAGCCGGAGCCAGGGCTGGGGAGGGATTCACCTGCTGCTCTCCCACGCTGCTCCCTCCCAAGCTGTCACCTTGCGGGGACAGCAACCCCACAAAATCTCCATGCCTGAAGTAAATACTGCTCCTTGTCAGATGGCATCAGCCTGCCCGGGCAATGGTTGAATTCCCAGGAGCAGCACAGTCCTACAGCAACAGGACCCAGTGTTCCCCGGGACCCTGCTGTCACCCAGGACACCGCTGAGGGTTCTCCTTGGGTTTGCTGAGATTCAAGCAGGGAAAATTTATGGTTCAGGCTTTTCCTTGGTGTAAGGGAATTGGATGTCTGCGTTGGGGTCGTATAGGAGCAGCGGTGACATTTATGGCAGTGTTCGCTGGGGAAGGGCGAGAGAGAAAAGCAAGGCATGGGATGGCACGGCAAGGCATGGCAAGGCAAGGCAAGGCATGGCAAGGCATGGCATGGCACGGCAAGGCATGGCATGGCACGGCAAGGCATGGCAAGGCATGGCATGGCACAGCAAGGCATGGCAAGGCAAGGCAAGGCATGGCAAGGCAAGGCAAGGCATGGCATGGCAAGGCAAGGCATGGCAAGGCAAGGCAAGGCATGGCATGGCATGGCATGGCACGGCAAGGCAAGGCAAGGCACGGCATGGCACGGCAAGGCAAGGCATGGCATGGCAAGGCAAGGCATAGCACAGCATGGCATGGCATGGCAAGGCAAGGCATGGCATGGCAAGGCAAGGCATGGCATGGCATGGCAAGGCATGGCAAGGCATGGCAAGGCATGGCATGGCACGGCATGGCACAGCATGACAAGGTATGGCATGGCATGGCAAGGCAAGGCAAGGCATGGCATGGCAAGGCATGGCAAGGCATGGCAAGGCATGGCATGGCACGGCATGACAAGGTATGGCATGGCATGGCAAGGCAAGGCATGGCATGGCAAGGCAAGGCAAAGCAGAACGACTGCTTTTTTTGCTAGAATTGTTTTCAGTTAGAAAATAAGCAAAATAATAAACTGGATTTGTTACATGATAATATAATAAAAGTTAGAGACGTAACTTTGGCATAAAGACAAATGAGAAATTTGGGAGGCTGCTAAGAACTGGGCTTTCCAACGCTAACTGACACAGCTAAGAAATGCTTGGAAAATAAATATGCAGAGTAGGTAACATCAGGTCTAACAGGCTTTGGGGGTGCAGGGCTGGAAGGGGCAGCCCCCAGCAGCCTGGGGCAGGTGGGGGTTCAGCAGCATGCCAGTGACACCGGGGGGGGACACTTAAATCAACCGGGAACCCCCTGCCACCGCGTCAGCATCACCAGGAGCGAAGCAAGCAGCGGCTCCCAGGCACGTCGCCACATTGCCATTTTAACGGGGCTTTTTTCTCCTCTTCCCCTTTGCTTCAGCTTCTGCCCCACATGCGTGGAGAGGGGATTTTCCTCCCCCGGGTCTCCCCCGCATCCCCTGGTACCCACAGCAGATGGGTCCGTCAGCAGCCAAGCTCACAAACCCATTTCATTTGCGGGCTAACGAAGGCGAAACGAGGGCACGGCTGAGTCCCTTGGAAAACTGCGCGACCGAGCGGAGACCCAAGGTAGCCCCATCAGACACCCACCACGCACCTCCCCTCACCCCCGGAGCCAGGGAAGGGCATGGGGAGTGCCTGCACAGCCCCATGGGCATGCACACAGACTCACACGTGTGCATGGACACACCCCCCATGTTATAGGGTTTTCCAGCTAAACCCTCCTCGGCTGCCTCCGCTCAGATGCAGAGGGATGAAGCGTCCGGCCAAAAATCGTATCAACGGGCCCCAGGGTGAAGAAGGAGAAGCCAGGGTCCCAGAGCCAGCCCTGGGGGTGGGCAGCAGCCAGGACCCCCCCGGATGGGGCCAGCGTCAGCTCAGGGCTGATGCATGCAAACGCCACGGAGCCGCTTGCATCCCAAAGGGGCTGCTGGGTTCAAACGCTGGACGGAGGGAAGGACAGAGCAGAGAAGGAGGGGAAAAAAAAGCCAAATGGGGGGAAAAAAAAATAAAAAGCCCTATAATAGGGGCTTTGTGCTGCTGTGGTTGGTTCTGATTTAGTTATTGGAAAAGCCAAAGTATTATGAAATCTGGTGTATTAAGAAAGCCAGAATATTAGCTAAATAAACAGCGGCGGCTGCAGGCAGCAGATAACGAGCAGCAGATAACAAGCTTTGCTCCGGGTCCACTGCCGGCGATGGGACAGAGGGTGGGAGCAGACCCAACCAGGCTCTACCTCCCAGGCAGCAATTTTGGGGTGAAACATGGGTACCTACCAGGGCCCCCTCCAAGGCAAAGACGGCGGCAGCCCCGGTGCGCTCCAGGGGCTCCATCCTGCGCCTCCAGCGCCGGCGGCGGAAGGTGTCAGTCCGGCGATGCTTCAGGTGGAAACGCCAGCCGAAGAGCGAGGCGTACTCCCAGCCTTCCCCATCCAGCTCCTCATGCTTGTGCTGCCGGGCAAGGACACGCCGGGGCTCGGGGGGGGCTCGGTCCCACCACCCCACGGCCCCTCTGCAGGTGATGATGGTGGGACACTGGCTTAGCCAAGGGGCAAAGCCACTTTGGGGCTCTCCAGGGCCGGGGTTGTGCACACCCAAACCTGGGTCCAGCCTCTCTGAGCTGTTGCCTGCTAGAGTTGTCCCACCTCGTGTCCTCCCCGTACATCTCCGGCTTAGCCCGGGGATTCACCCCTTTGTCCAGTCCCTGGGGTGAACCCCACTTGGAGAAGGGTCTCGCTGGGCTGGGGGCTGCCCGTGCTGAGCGAGGAGGGGGCCAAATCCTGCCTCCGCTGGGTAGCAACAGCACCTCCATCTTCCCAGCCTGCCCTCCACTTTGCCACTGCCTCTGATCCCTCCCGGGGCCACCACGGCTCTGCCACCACAGGTCATCCTGCCCAGGGCATCAGTCACAAGCCCATGAAGGCTTTTTCTCCCCAGAGTCGTGTCACCTCCCTGTGACACTTGCATCCCTTTGGCAAATGGAGCGGGAGGGGTTCCCCATGCTTTCCATCCACAATTATCTAGAAAAGGTGCTGGAAAGGGAGGAAAGTGTCTTGGGGAACTTGCTGGGGGGAGGGAAGAGCAGCAGCGCTGCAGTGGCATTTGCAGTCCGATTGCACCACCTAGAGGGAAGCAGGACTGGGACAGGGGACAGACCAGGGACCTCTGCCAGCCCCGGTGCCCCGAGCTGCTTTGTGGCACTGGTGGAGGTCCCCGTCCCACCCCGCAGCCCAACCAAGCACCCCCGGAGTGGTCTCCACTTCTGGGAGATGTTGACCCCCATGGTGGAAACCACAAAGGCTGCTGCTGCTCCAGTACAGAGACCGGGGCCCCAAGGCTCCAAAGCACAGCAGGTCTCTGCAGAAGACCAAGCACCTCCACCTCCACATGGAGAGGCATGGTCACAGCCCCAGCCAGCTCTCACCCTCTTCTCCCCGGCCCCCTTCCTACCTTCCTCATGGCCTCCATCTGCGTGAGGTCCCTCCGGCGGAGCCGCACCCAGCGCCGTCGCCGGTTGGTGTGGTACATCTTCTCGGCCGGCACCCAGGCCTTGGGCTTGCGGTCTGGTGGGATGGTGATGCCGTACTCCCAGCCTTGGAGAGAAGGGGACACCTGGGTGAAGAGCCTGGGGAGAAGAGCCCCCCACCTTGCCTCCCACCAGGGACCTCTCTTCACATATATCCAGGTTGGAACAACTCTAATAGCAAAGGTTTGTCCGGATACAACGCGCTTTCCCAGTTTGCTGGTCCATGCAGATAACGACCTGCTACCCAATGGAGGCTCTGGGGATGACCAGGTGATGGATTCATGGTGTCCCACCAGCCCTTGGCTCAAAGTCACAGCCTGGGGACTCTGTTCTCTGTCCTTCCTTCCTCAGGCAACCCCAACCCTTGTGACCATCTCGGATGCTCTCTGGCCTGATGCTGCCCATTTCTGTTTCACCAGAAGCCAGGTAAGCTCTTCCAGAAGAACAGCCTGGAAAGCACTGCCTTTGTGGTTGCCCACCCCACAGCCCCAGCCTCAGCCAGAGCAAAAGGGAGAGGGTAACCCCAGGGCCTGATCCCCTTCTCTGAAGCCAGTGGGGCAGCTCACGCAGCCATGAAGGGCATGTTATCATTCCTAGAGCTGGATGGGACCAAGGAAGGAAACCCCACAATGGACAGTGTAAAGGGGATGAAAATGTCATGGAAGCCCAGAAGTGCTTTCTGATACCTTTCTCATCCACGGCTCTGTTGAGGTCGGTGTCCCACTCCACGTCTTCCCATTTCCAGCCTGGAGGACACTCAATCTCATCCTTATTCAGGACCTTCTCTCCATTCTGTGGGATGCAGGGCTGTTTTCAACCAAACGGTGCCCAGCAGATGCCTAAATCTCCCCTGAGCCCCCCTGGGATTCCTGCCACTGCAGCCTGGGGTGGTGGCTTGGCCCCAGGCTGCCCCCTTTGTCCTTACCACGTCAGTGTAGGCATCAGTCATGTGGATCCACTGGCCTCCAGGCAGCCGGACCTGGTTCTCAAACACCTCCTCCACGAAGCTCAGGTGCCCGGCATCAACGTCGTGCAGCAACCTGCACACCAAGGAGATGCATGGCGTCAGGAGCTCCCAGTCCTGCCCTCTCAGCCCTGCACGGGCAACAGCACAGCCTTGTGTCTTCCCTCCTCTCGCGGCCAGCCACGCCACCCCTGCACACATATTGCCTCCTGAGCCTCTGCCACCCCAGATGCACCAAGCAAAGCTCCCACGAGACCTCAGCAACCCGGCTCAGGTGAAGCCCAAAACACAGGCTGTAAATCCAATGCAAGATGATGGCAGAGCCGGGCTGAGCACCTACCATCCCCTCCCAATCCCCTCGGTGCCTCGGTTGGGATCCCACCTCCAAAGGTCCTCAGTGTGGGGCTTGCACAGGCACCCTGGTGAGCTGGGTGCTGGGGCCATCATGTCCATGAGCGCCTGTGCGGCACCCACCACCCCAGGGACATCACCCAGTGCAGAGACGATGCCTTTTGCATTAACGCCGGTGCCTACCAAGGATGGGGCAGGCAGATGAGAAACCCCTATGGCACCCCAGATCTCCATCCAGCTTTCTGGGTGACCTTGCCACCAGCTAAGCATCTGCTCAGGTTTTTGGGGTGCCCGTGACAGCCCACCCAGGCTCTGCTCTTTGCAGAAAACCATCACTCACGTCTTCTCTGGGCAGATGAACCAGTCCCCGGCCCAGGTCCAGCCCGCGGAGGGGCGGAAGCTGTCCTTGGGCAGCTTGATCTTGCCGGTGACATCTGAGTATTTGGGGTAGGTCAGGCCAGTCGTGCCCCAGTTCCCCACCAGCGCCAGCTTGGTCTGGTTCTCGTACTGGGGGAGCAAAAGCAGAGAGGTTTTTGCATTGAAGGCACAAAACCCCATGATTAATCCTTTTGAAATCCTGTGAATAAACCCTTCCTTCCTGGAGAGCCCCGTCCTGAGGACAGACCTCCTGGGAAGAGCCTAATCCCCCCCACCACCCCCATGGGCACCCCGAGATCTCCCCCCCAGCAGGTGGAAGGAGATGTGAAGCCACGATGCAGCTTTACAACTCATGACCAACCTTCTCCCCAGCCTTTCAGGCTGGATGCTGGTGGAAACGGCTCGCTCTTCTCACGGTTGGTAGGGGCTGATGTGACCCCCACCTGGCAGTGCCCTCACCCGTGGTCCAGCCCACCCCTTCCCCTCTGAGGTGGAGCTGCTGCCCACACCAGAGAGAAAAAAAACCCTCTATGGTGGTCTCTACGAGATGCTCACAGTTTCGGCAAAGACGGAGAGCTTCCCCTCGGCGTACTGGTTAAACTCCTTCTCATCGACCGACAGCCCAAACCAGAGCTGGACACGGATCTGGGCTGGGATCTTCGGACCCATTGCTTCCTCCTGGGGGTACTGCCAAAGGCAGAGGCCCATTAATGTCCCCGAGGAGGATATTAATGGGGGATGCTCGGGATGTGAGGCTGGGGGTGGTGGGTACGAAGCCCCCGTCGCCCCGGACAGGGAGATAGGTGGGACACGGAGCATCCCTGGGAATTGGGACAACATCAACAGCACGCAGAGAGCTTTGGGGATGACCCTGAGGAGCTTCAAAGCCCCAGCGGTCAGGGCTTCTGCGTCTCGGTGAGACACCCTTCAGGGCTAGGACACCAAACCCAGCCAACATACTTCAGCAAAAATAGAAATAATAAGCAGGGACATGTCTCACTGCCCTTTTTTCTCTCCCTCAGTCACTTTTTTTTCCCCTTCAAGTGATGCTAGTTTTCCATCCAGAGCTAAAGTACAGAAAAAAAACAATATATTTTTGTTCGTCTCTTGCTGCCAGCTGTGCTTGGGGTTTTGGGGTTTATTCAGTTTATTTTATTTCACTTTATTTTTTTACAGCTTGTTCAGCACTGATTGTCTGCTCCCAAGCTGGCACGCAGCAAAAGGCCAAAGAAATATCATTTGAGATGTGAGAAGCTCGGTAAAGTGCCTGGCAGAGGAGGCCACAGCTTAAATTTCCTGGGGTGGCAGAGGGTCAGGAATTTTGAAAAACATAAAATAATGTTAAAAACTTTAAAAATAAAATATATTTTTAAATAAAGCACCATCTGGGCCAAAGTGCACCCATCTTCACTGCCCTGGAACTTGCAGGAAATATGAAGATATTCATGGGAATCTGCTGCAGATCCATGCAAAGAGGAGCTGAACTCCACCAGAAGCAGGACCAGGCTCTCACCGTGCAGGAGCCAGCTTCAACAGGGTTGAAACTGGGGCTGAGGTTCCCCAGAGCCCTGGGCGCTCGTGGGTTAAAGCAGCCCGTAGTGTTGGGATTTCAGGTTTCCCTGCACAATTTTCTCTCTTTTTTTTTTTTTTCAGGGGAAACATTTTAAAAATTAATACCACGCATGCACATACATCAAAAGCCAAGGTACCTTCAGGAAGATGGTCTGCAGCTTCCCGCAGTTCTTGCCGCAGCAGCTGGAGATGCTCCTGGAGAAGAGGACCTCATGGGCTGGCACGCGGGCGTACGCTACGCGCTTGTCGCCCTGCAGCATCCAGATCACTATATCGGGCAGGCTGTTTTGGGGCTGGAAAACACAAAAGCCGTAGTGTCCGACCACAGGGCTTGGACTAGCACATCAGCCTCGGAGGGATGCGGGAGGCTGGAGAGCAGCCGTGCCCCGAGTCCCGCTGCCAACCCAAGCCCATGGAGTGAGCCCAGTCAGCCCAAATCCCATCTCAGCAGCTCCAGATCCCATCTGGGTCTGGCTAGGGCGGAGCAGCCCCACGTTTCTCCAAGCCCTGCTCTCCACAGCCAGCCCAGGTCACTGCAGCAGCTTTGGTGGAGGGTTTACTGGCCGTGCTGTATGGCTCTGCCATGAACAAGGCTACACCTCAATGGGCAGGTGCCAAACTTGGAGCCTTCCTAACCCCATTCACGTCACTGTGGTGGGATGTGGGTGCAACCCTTGCATGGGTGGACGGGACTCCGCCTGCTGGAGCAGCACCCTCTCCGCATCCCACCACACCGCCGGGCGATCGTTCACGGCTGTCACACCAAAACAGCACCGTGACGGTGAGCTCGGGAAGAACAAGACCCCCTCCAAGGTGAAAAGCAGCTCCTGCCGCCATCGCAGCAGCGTTACCTCCTCTGCCATGGCCTTCAGCCTGGAGAGCCAGTCCTCTGCCTGCTCCAGGGCCACCGACAAGCTCGAGTCTTCGTGCTTGAGCTTCAGGGCTGCCTTCACTATCTGTTCCAGGTTGGTGCTGCGAAACCGGTACATGTTCTGGTCCAGGTGGGTGCTGGCCGGCTTCCCCAGGACGTCGGGCAGGCTCAGTCTGTGGGGATGGGCAGAGAAGCGACGTTAGCAGCTCATTCACCTTCTCGTGGAGTTTTGCTGGTTTGTTTTTTTTTTTCTCCCCTCCTTTTCAGCAAGTTTCCAAAGAATTAACAAGCCACCAAAGATACATTGGGGGAACATGGCAATGCCAAGAGCAAAGGAGCTTCAAACCACGCTTGCAGCCCCCACACATCACCTACAGCAGCCAGGATGGGGCCCTGGCTGAGCTGTGCACACCACGTGCACCCACACACACACATTTTAATATAAATTGATTCAAGCTGCTGGATAAATGTTTCAGGAGCCCAGGAGGATCTTCACTGTGCTGAGCCATTTAGAGGATTTTCTGTAAAATGCAGTGATTTACGGTGCTGCCATTATTGATGCCCTTCTTGCTCCCAGCTCCCTACCTGCAGCCCCCCACCAGCCGCAGCATTCCCCCCTCAGGCTGGAATTGGGCTCCGTAAGCCCTGTTTTAATTGCATGATAAAAATGAGAAGGACAACAGCTCTTGCCCAGCTGCGCTCATCAAGATGTGCCACGGGCAGATGCGCGCGGTGGTACCTGCCCGAGAAGTGCGGGTTGTCTCAGGTTAATAACATGGATTCCTTTAGCAAGAGAATTAGGGCAAAATTTAGGGGGAAATTTAGTTCCTTCATTTCTCTTAAAGAAAATTGGTTTTGCTGCTTTTTCCAAAGGGAGACGGAGAGCTGCGGGTGTTGCTAATTAGCCCGATCATTCAGTAGCATCCTGTGCGAGGAGCTAAATTAAAAGACCGTGTTGGGGTTGCAGCCCCAAGCCCTCCACGATCGCGCTCCGTGATCTCAGTTTTGTGTGTCCAAGCTTCATTTGCGTATTTATTATGATGGAGCTGCTAATGAGCGGACCTCCCCCTCGTTTTCCGCAGCTTGCTTTGTCACCGGTGCATGAGAAGGACACTGCTCACCTACCAAGCAACCACCACTTTCTGGCAGAAACTAGGATGTACTTCAATATCCTTGCAGGAACAGGAAAAAAAGGAAGGGAAAAAAAACCTAAATATACTCACTGCAGTTGAATTTAATTTCAGGAAGATAAACTACGAAACTACACAAAAGGAGGAAATGTATTAAAGAGCTGTGAAAAGGAGTAGCAGAAAGGGTTAAATCCTATAGGCAACCTGGAAATGGTTTGAAGACACCTTGTTCCTGGAGATATGTGCTGCATGTCAGACACCTGTAATAACCACAACAGTTAAATGAAGTTAAATGGTGCTCAAATGGGAAAATGGAAAAGACCACAGACTCCACCAAATGAAATATAAAAATACCATGAAGTAGTTAAAAAAAAAAAAAAAGGCAAAAAGATGGAGGTGACCCTAAAACCTAAAGAACTATCCCTGTTCAGGTGGATAAATGACACGAGGAACGTGTGCTGGTGAGCCAGAGCTGGAAGCGGCATTTTTCATAGCAAAAAAAGCTGGGCGTCAGGAGGACGTCAGGAGAGAGCCTCTCACAGAATCATAGAATCATCGAATCGTTTAGGTTGGAAAAGACCTTTAAGATCATCCGGTCCAACCATTAACCTAACACTGCCAACTCCACCACTAAACCAGTTAAGGGTGAAGTAATAATTTCATGTTTCCCAGCTTGGTGGCTGGATTATTTTTTAATGAAAGTAAAAACTAGGAATCATTAAGGTTGGAAAGGATCTCTAAGATCATCAGTCCAACCATCATCCCAACACCCCCATGCCCACTAAACTGTGTCCCATGTCTCATCGGGGTCTGTCCTGCCTTGGTGGCCAGGAGGAGAGGACTGGGAGGAAATCAGTCGAGTAGCAAATCGTTTGCAATTCAGGTAGGAAAGGGCTGGATGGTTGGGTGGGGTCTGTAGCTTTGTGCTTAATATTGCTTAATAGTAATGTGACTAGAGGACTGGAAGAAGCAACACGATGGCGACCTCAAAGAGACCTGGGAGGATCTGGGGGAACCTGAGATCAGCAAGTCTGACTCTTGCCTCCGACGAAGTAGCAGAAACCACAACTAAGAAGAGAAGAGTAGGGAGGTGGACAACCCGGATCCGAGAGGTGCCCTGTGGAGGGATGCTGGGGTACCGGTACAGCCTGCCTGGGCTCCCCGCAGCACCATCCTTCCCCAAGGGCTCTGCCACCCTGGACCAAGAGGATGGTCATCTCCTGGGCAAAGAGCTGGTTACATGGCAGGTGGCAAAAGATGGGAGCGTTGAGTTTGTCCGCAGTGATGGGTGCTGCGCTGCCCGTTACCACTCTGGGCACGAATTCTGAGGAAAGAGCAAAAGGGCTGAACTGAGAACATCGCTGTACCAGCAGAGAAATGCGTGGTGCATCCTCGTGGGAAGGTTGTGTTTCCAGCTGGGGAGATGCGACAGAATTGGACAAAGTACAAGAAAGACCAAAAGGACAATCAAAACTTTGGACCTTCTTCTGCAGCAGGGGCTCTATGGCCACCCCCTGCATATTTTGCCATGCTCCCAGCTCCAGCAGGGAACAGCGGAGTCAATTCACAGGCGGCTCTCTCCTGAGCTCCAGCACGGAGCAATCCTTGCATCACAGGAGACAGGGCCAGGAGCAGAGGGACAAAACCCACCCTTCAGGTCAGCACTGCTGCCCATCAGCGCAAAGGAGCTGCAGGAGCTGTCTGAATCCAGCTGCAATTCAATGTTTTGGTTTTGCCACAACTCGTCTTTCCCTAACTTTGTCCATTTGCATGCTAGTTCCAATCCCGTTCTTTTCCAGAATGCAGCCGCCTTCCATCTCTTCATGCAAAGGTCTGGAAAACAGACGTGGACAAGGTGATGCTGGCAGCACGTCGCTGTTTTCCTACTGGAAACAGGAGGTGGAGAGACCCTCTCCTGCTGGGACACTTTCACCAGAGAGGTCCAGACTCCGAGGAGGATGGGTAAGCACTGGAGAGCAGCGGGGAGTTGTCCCATCCCTCCGAAATCCCAATGGAAAGGAGCTTTGTCCTGACTAAGCACAGAGACCAGGCTTTGGCAGCATCATGGGGGGAGCCACGGACAGGTCCAGCTGCAAAGCTCAGCTCATCCCACCCCAGGGCAGAGCACATGGAGGGGTGCAAAACCCCCCAAAAAGCCATCGGGGCTGTTCCAGCTGCCCCCACCGTGAGTACCACCCCCGTGAGCCAGCGCCAGTGCCTGCGCCAAGCCCTTGCAGAGACGGAGGAGCCGCATCCCGCAGGAGCCGAGCGCAGAGCAGGGCCAGAAGCCAGCGGGAACCACGGGCTTGGCACATCCCGCCGCCACATTTTTCCCCTCCCCTCCCGGTTAATTGAATTTGTCTTGGAGGGCGCAGCATCTCTGGAAAACCCAAAGCCGCGGCTCATCCCTCAGGTCCCGTCCCACGTACCCAGGAGCAGGGGGGTATCGACAGCCCGTGGGATGGCTCTGACCTTTCCAGCGGAGCCAGCGTGCATGGAGGGGCAAAACACATCTCCTTTATGAGGCCCAAAAGCAAATAAATAGGGAGGTTGGAAGTACGTGTGCGTGTTTTCTTAAGCGTGTCCTCCAGGAGGTCTGCGGAGCAGGGCCAGCTTGTTCAAGGTCTCCTTGCCCAAAGGAAGGCGGTGTCTGGTCCCACACAGGTGTCACAGGAGGGTCCAGAGAGCCTGCACCCCCGTGCCTGCCGCACCCCAACACCTCCATGATCTCTCCTTGGGCCTTTCAAAGAGCAGGGGGGACAGAAAGGGGGACCTAGGGCTTGGCAGCAAGCTCAGCACCATCTCCCCAACCTTAGGTGACTGGCACAAGCCCAGGTGGACAGTGCACGTGGTCCTGCAGGCTGGTGGCTATTGCGGAAGGGGTCGGGGACAACTGGTCCCAGCAGGTTTGGTGGCCTCAGGGAGAGCCAAGAAGGCCAAATTCTCCCTCTCTGCTGAGGTAAAGCACCAAGAGCCACCACATGAGCTCGGTGGCCACAGAGGCTCACCCATCACAGCCACCAGTTGCCACCAATGGTTGGAGACCATCTCCATCGGCGTACCTGAAGGGGAAACCATGGTCCAAAAGACCCTGGTGAGGTCAGTCTCTGAAACACCTTCCTTGGGATAAAACACCATGGTCATACTGCAGCGACGCTCCCCGGAGCGGCTCCTTGTCCCCACAAAGCACAATCCAGCCCAAAAAAAACAGGCTACATGGAGGGAAAGCCCGTGGCACCCTGCCAGCCTCCCTTGAACGAACGTTCAGGTGCTTAGAAAGGCAAAGCAGCAGCAGATACTGGTGCTGCTGCCCACGGGGATGGTGGGATGGCAGGGATCCAGCCCTGCAACGTCCCCATCCCCCAGTCCAGCTGTCGGACGCACAACACCCGTGCACAGCCAAACAACCCCTTTGGGTGCTCCGCACGGGTGCCTCCTACACAGCGCATCCAAGACTCCACGGGGAAGCCACATCGGTGGCTCCTCACTCCACAAGCCCCACCGTCCCTCTGGCTGGGCTGGCCCGGCTCTGGCTCCTGCCCCGACACAATGCCGCTCATTCAGGTGAGCCAGGCTGCAGCCCTTGCATGAAGGCTGGAAATTTATGACTTGCCTTAAATGTCACCTTTTCAACTCCGTGCCTTGGCTCAGCAACCTTTGAAGCAAACATTAGCAAACGACCAGCATTTTTTGGGGCGGGGAGAGGGGGGGAAGTTAAAAAAAGAAGTCGTCCCTTCCAAGATAAATAAGTGCTCTCGCAATAAACAGCATGAAAAGGCTCACATTCAAAACTGGCAGAAAATACCTGCAGTCGGCAATGATGTCATCCATCAGCTGGGCACCCAGGGCATACAGCTCGCTCGGTGAGCGGTTGGACTTGAGAGCAAGGTGGACTTTCTCCAGGTTTGCTTCCTGCACAATAGGCGGGGAAGAGGAGCTGCACAGTGGGGACCCTCCCAATGCCCCACTCCACCCCATGTCCAGGACCCTCCCAGCGAGTGCCTGGGGCTGCTCCCTGTCATCAGAAACTCCAGCCTGGGTCCCACCGGGGCTCCGCACCTCTGGTTTTGCTCCTGTTGGAGCTCCAGGGGAAACAACAGTGAAATACAGCAAGAAATCCCATAAATAGCTCAGGAGCTGAAGGAAGGTCCTTGCCTCCTGCACCTGCACCAGTAGGCAGGTGGGCGGTACGGCAAAGCGCTGCGTTCACACCCCGCTGCCACCCCAGAGGGTACGAGGGATGGTCCCTTTCCCTCCGTCACTCCACGGGCTGAGCAGGGCACCCGGGACACTGACAGATTTCCCTTCCACAGCACAAGACTCGTCAAATCCCAAACCTGACGCAGCCTGGAGATGGCCTCTGTCCCCTCCCTGTCCCCTCTCTGTCCACCAGAACAGAGGCGGACAACGCTCCTCACAACCGCGGCGCTCACCAGCCTGTCTGCTGCATGGTGGAGAAGGTTTTGGGCATCAGTCCGATAGCTGATATCTTCCCAGTAGGATGACAACACCACCACGGGCTTCACGTTGCCCCAGGGCAGGTAGTAATACTGACAACCTGGAGGGCACAGCACACCGGTGAGCTCGTGATATTGGGGTGATGGGGGACCCCACTCCTGGAGCAGAGATGAAGGGGGACAGTGCAGCATTTGGCCTTGGGCAGAAGCCCGTCTCTGGGGCTCTTTTGGAGCAAGAGGATGGGAATTATGTTCCCCAAACCCATGTGCAACTGAGCAATGCACACCAACGTCCGAAGGGATGTGTGTCAACCTCCGCTGCTGCAGCAACTCCTGCAGAGCAGTGAGGCCAGAAACCAGCAGAACAACCCCAGTGGGGTGAGGACATCTCACACCAGAGCGAGAGCCCCACAGGAGCCAGGGAAAGGCCACTCCAAAGCACTGGCTCTTCTTTGGAGAGAAATGGGCACTGTTAGTGCCGAGGTGCTGCCCAAAAACCACTTCAAGCCAGCACAGGGCTGAGAGAAGCAGTCCTGGCTTCCCCACTCCTCCCCAGTCACATATTCCCCCTTCACAGCATGGTGGAGGTGGGCAAGGACCTCTGGAGGTCCTCTGGTCCAACCCCTGCTCAAGCAAGGTCACCCTGAGCAGGTTGTCCAGGACCACATCCAGTGGGATTTTGAATATCTCCAAGGATGGAGACTCCACACCCGCCCTGGGCAGCCCGTCCCAGTGCTTGGTCACCCCCATGTTGCTCACCATCAAAGACGGCCCGGCTGTACTGCGTGGTGGAGGCCAAGGGCAGGCAGGTGTTGTCAAATTTGTTGCCGTAGTTGCCAATGCTGACCTCAAACTGGATGGCGTCGTCCACGTCTTGGAGCATGGTGGCTGAGTAGAAGGCAGCGAAGAGGGAGTACTTCCGACGGCGCAGGTACTTCTGCAACAGGCATGGGACCGTGTCCATAGAGGAGACACCACCACTGCTCGCCTACACACAGACCTTCCACTACCCCAGCACACACCAGCTCAGCGAGGCCTCCGAGATGGAAAAGTTTATTGCAGGGAAGAAAAGCATATGCTGCAGCAAGGGAATTTGGGGTGAGATATTTAGGAAAAACCTGACAAAGGAAAAGGCTAGAACTTCCCATAAAAAAATGCAGTTTAAACCTGAAGAAACAAGCAAAAGGAGCACATCTGCGATAGCGCTTGAATTGGGATTGGGGTCCTGTTGAAGTAAATCTCCCGCCCCTCCATGTTCACCATGCTTTCTACCATGCAGCAGCTCAGGAGCAAGCTGGACGCGTTGGGATGGAAACGCAGCATGAGACACGCTCCAGGAGCTCACCGACCACTCCACCGCTCACGGGACATCACCCACCCAGGACCAGCACCCACGTCCCTTGTGCCCCACAGAGGGGGCTGCGGGGAGACCTTAGTGCAGCCTTGCAGTGCTGAAAGGGGCCGATAGGAAGGGTGAGGGCAAGCTTTAGCAAGGCCTGTTGTGACAGGACAAGGAGTAATGGTTTTAAACTAAAGAAGAATAGATTTAGATGGGACGTAAGGAAGAAATGTTTTACACTGAGGGTGGTGAGGCACTGGAAGGGGTTGCCCAGAGAGGCGATGGATGCCCCATCCCTGGCAACATCCCAGGCCAGGTTGGACGGGGCTCTGAGCACCCTGCTCTGGTTAAAGCTGTCCCTGGCACTGCAGGGGCTGGGCTGGGTGGGCTCTAAGGGTCCCTTCCCACCTGTCCTGGTTTCGGCCGGGATAGAGTTAATTTTCTTCCTAGTAGCAGGCACAGTGCTGTGGTTTGGATTTAGCAGGAGAAGAATGTTGATAACACACTGATGGTTTAGTTGTTGCTCAGCACTGCTTATGCCAGTCAAGGACTTTTCAGCTTCCCATGCTCTGCCAGGGGCACAAGAAGCTGGGAGGGGGCACAGCCAGAACAGTTGATCCCAGCTGCCCCAAGGGCCATTCCATACCATACGGCGTCATGGGCAGTATAGAAACTGGGGGGGTTGGCCGGGGAGCAGCGATCGCTGCTGGGAACTGGCTGGGCATCAGTCGGCGGGTGGGGAGCAATTGCATTGTGCATCACTTGCTTTGTATATCATTATTATTATTATCATTATTATACTGTTACTATTATCATGACTATTTTACTTTATTTCAATTATTAAACTGTTGTTATCTCAGCCCAGGAGTGTTTCTCACTCTCACTCTTCCAATTCTCTCCGCCATCCCACCGGGGCAGGGGGAGTGAGCGAGCGGCTGCGTGGTGCTGAGCTGCTGGCTGGGGCTAACCCACGACACCACCCAAACCATGCCATGATTCTATTCTATGATTCGCATGCCGTGCCCCAGCGCCCACAGGGTCGGATACCCCACAGAGACCCCGTTACCTCCACCCGCAGGATGTCATCCGCGGAAATGTCCTCCACCTTCTGCTCCACGTGCTCCACCAGTTTGGTCTCCAGCTCCACCAGTATCCTGCCACGATACGCGACTCCCTCGCCCTTGGGGTAGACCAGGGACAGGCGTCAGGACCCCGGTACCCCTCCCCGCAGGCGAGCTCTGCCTTTGCTTTCAGTGGGCTTCACTGCAGAGGAGTGAGATCAGGCAAAGTATTTCTGCAAGCGCGTTGAAGGTAGAGAGCGTTTGGGCAGCAGAGCAATATCAGGAGGTGTTTAGCCAGCGGGAATAGCCAGGGGCAGAAAACGCAGCGCAGGCTCCTAATAACAAAGCCAGTTTGGGTTAATAGCAGCTTTCTTTTGGCGAGGAGGGGTGGGAGCTTAAGTTTAGGTTGTGCTGGAAAGAAGCTGATGTCACCTTTCCTAAATTGAGCGTCTCGTAAGGGTCGGGGAAGCCGGTGAACTCCCGGGGGCTGCCGTAGAGGTTGATATAGCAGGGACCGAAGGTCGGCAGGAACCCGAGTCCATCGTCCACTGGGGACCATGGGGAGAAAGAGCCATTAGAGAGTCCCGAAGGCACTTCAAGGACGTGTCCCACGGAGCTTCACTGCAGGACCACGGGAACCACACGCATGTGGCTGGAGGCCACCAAAATGCTGCAGTTTTCCACCCCCTTTGAGTCCTACAACCACTTACCTTTTTGCAGGAGAAAGATAAGGTGGGTGTGGGGCTGTGCGGGGGGCACAGAGCTTCCCGATTCCAGGAAGGGTCCCCAGAGAGGGAGAGCATCGCTTTGCTGGTGTGAACCAGCGTAGGGGATTTACACCAGCCAAGGAGCTGGCCCCGTGCTCCTCTTAGGGCAGTAAGAGAGTGCTCGGAAGAGAATAGCTCATTTTTATGAAACCTCAAGCAGAAGGAGTAGCAAAGAGGCAGAAATCGTTTGCAGGGTCCTGCTCTGAGCTCCTGAGCTGGCGGCTCCCTGTGCACGGCTGGCTCAGCACACAACACGCACTAGACCACGAAGTCATCGCTGCCCAACACAGACGCCCCAAACCCGCCGTGGGGAAGGGCAGTGCTCCCGCGGGGCAGGGGGAGGCCGTGCTGGAGCCGTCCCCTCTTCCCACCAAGGACCCCAGGCACCACGATGCTCGCCCAGCTCCAGCCAGCGCTCCAGCCCTGACGGCAGCCGAACCAGCAAAACAATTACCAAGCGGTGATTGCAAACCGAGAGGCTAAGGGGACGTACGGTCAGCGGCTTTCAGAGGCTTCGCGAGAGCAGGAAACTCATCTGAGGCACAAAGAAATGGAGAGAGGTTAGGAAAGGCCGGCAGAAGAGCGCAAGGGGAGGATGGAGGGTTACGGAACCAAGGGTAGATGCTCTCATGGGCTTTTAGTGCCAAAAGATGCTGGAGAGACAGAGAGAGAAAGGGGGAGGTTGTTAAATAGCCCTATCGCCCTCCCCGGAGGCTGTGGGATTGGTGTGAAACAGGAGGATTTCAGACTCCCTGAAGGATGCTCTGCATGTTGCAAAAGTTGGACGCGCCCATGGGAGCCGCGGTTCCCCGGTGCCTCCTTGGGAGCCCGCAGGTCTCAGTGGTGGGGTGGGGTGTGCTGGCCCCGGGCAGACCCCTCGCAGCCTCCTCCTCCCTCCCTGGCCCCTCTCTCTCCCTCCAGCCCAGCCCAGGAGCTGCACTTTAACTGGGGAAGACGGGGGCTGGACACACAAGCACCCCAGTGGAGAAGAGTGCTGCACCCCAATTCCACACCCTGCACACACAGCCGGGCAGCGCTGGGGGGGCACAGGCTGCGGGACACGAGGCTGCAGCTTTGCAGCCCCGTCCCACGCCCCTACAGCATGGGGATGCTCGCGATGAGGTGGGGGTTTGCAGGGCAGCTGAGAGTCTCAGAGATGCAGAAAGCAAAGGGAGCAGAGCGAGGGGAGTCCCGGTGAGGTTGCAGAGGCCACCGAAGCTCGTTAGCAGCAGGAGACGCTCATGCAAGTTAGGGCAGCCTCTGCTCCTGGCCCTGCCGTGGCTCTCGGTAGCCCAAGAGTGTCCCAGCTCCCTCCCGCACGGTGTCACGCAGTCAGTGACACAGTCAGTGTCACCCAACCGATCCCTGCCAGCGCCTCCGTGGTGCTCCTTCACTTCAGAAAGCTCCTGGGACTTGAAACAGCAGCCTCAGCACAAGCTGGACCTGAACCCCCACCCCGTGACAGCCCCTAAACGCCACCAAAGGAGGAGCCACCGGCGAGGGCACGCACAGGTGGGACGTGGCATCTGCCATCACCGGTGACACCACTGCCTGCCACCAACTGCACAGGGGACCGCAGCCACCTCCGCTCAGCAACGAAAAGAGGAAGCAAAAATGGGCTCAAGATGCGCCAGGGGAGGTTTAGGTTGGAAATTAGGAAGAATTTCTTTACGGAAAGGGTGGTCAAGCATTGGAACAGGCTGCCCAGAGAGGTGGTGGAGTCCCCATCCCTGGAAGTGTTCAAAAAACGGGTAGATGTGGCACTTGGGGACATGGTTTAGTCTAGTCTACCCTTGATTGGCTTAGAGTAGACTTGGTAGTGTAGGTTAACGGTTGGACTGGATGATCTTCAAGGTCTTTTCCAACCTAAGCGATTCCATGATTCTATGAACCTCCGGCACACCATGGCCCCGCAGCCTCCCATCCCAACACCCCTGGGAGGACCTGGAGATCTTCAAAAACCACAAACCAGAAGGGGCCAGGTCCAACCAGAAAACAGATGGCAGGACAGAGCAACCCCCAGCACCCCGTCCCACACCTCCACCATCACCAGTGACTTGGCAGGGCCCATGGTGGCTGTGACATCCTCCAAGCCAACACCAACCTCCAGCCACGACGTGCAGTGCTCCTCTGCAGCCATGCACCCAAAATCCCATCCTGCCGCCCCCCACTTACCCTCCAGCTCCCCGCCGGGGGCCGAGATCTTGGACATGGAGAGGTAGGCAGTGCCGACGACGTCATTGTGCGTCAGACGGTCCCTGCAACACAACCCGCGATGCCATCGCACCATGGACCGGGGACGTCTCCCCTTGCCCATCCCACTCTTCCAGCTCAGCTTTCCCCACGGGCAGGCACGGGCAGCTCCCCCGTGAGCCCGCTCCCCGCTCACCAGTCGGTCACCCGGATCTTCATCTTCTCGCACATGGAAGGGAACTGGGAAAAGAGGCAGGGAGAGGAGCGGTGAGTGGTGGTGGGGTTGGGCGGGTGGGGGGCCACAGCGGGCACCCGTGCTCACCATCACCGGCAGCGTCAGGCGCTGGTTCCACTGCGGGTTGGCATTCTTCTCCAGGATCCTCGAGTAGAGCTGGAGGTGAGAGATGGGGGATGAAAAATCAGTGCCGCCCCAGCGCTTCCAGGCCACGGCTGCACTTCAGCAAAGCAAGGCTGCCACACGCCCCGTCCATGGAGCTGGAAAGTCTCAGGTTCCCCAAAATACAGACTCCATTTAACGGGTGGCCTGGTGGGGCTGTGCATCGCGTGGGCAAACCCCTCTGTGCAGGAGGCAGAGGATGTTATGGGCTGCTCAGGTATCTCCCCCGCCCTGGGACCACCAGAAACTCACCCCCTTCCCGCTGCGGTTGCTCAGAATAATGTCCCAAGCCTGTTCCCCCCGCCGGGCACTGTCCCCAGGGGAAGATTTATGGGCAGGGGAGGCTTTCAGCCCTTTAGTGCTGCTGCAGATCAAAAGACAAGCAGCAGCTCATGGGTATATTGCTTGGGGAAGGCGCTGGAGGGGACTCAGCAGCAAAGGGAGCGGGATGGAGCTCTGCAAAGCCACCGGAGCTGCCTCCACACTCTGGCTGGTCACGGGGGGGGGACATTCGGTGGCCCTGGGGACAGCCAGCCACTCACTTCAGGCAGCACCAAGAAGAGCAGCACAACCCTCTGCTGCTGCACTGCCTACCTTCCTTCTCCCAGGAGCTCAGCCTCTCCGTCCCCATTTTTAATGCAACAGCACCACGAAGAGCCCAGCAAAGAAATTACTATAGTGGCACCGCTCGGCTCCAAGCGTGCCACGCACACAGGGACAGGGCTGGGGGACATCAGCTGGGCTGCAGGACATTGCATTGCAGAGGGAAAGAAGACGGGGTGTGACAAGGACTGGTGGGACCTTTGCAAATGCTCCAGCAAAGCAAAGGATCAAATTTTCCCCGTGCACGGTTGCTGTCCCAGCCCAGGGAACTGGGGCGGGGGACTGCCCCGCTCCGGCCGCTCACCGTCTTGCCCGCGAAGCTGACTTCCACAAAGGGATCAACCAGGTTCTTCTTGTTGCTTTCGAAGCCAAAGATCTGCCTGACGTTGTCCATGACGGCGTCATCCACTGGGAGAAGAAGGAGATGCTGAAAGCTCATGGAAGCACGGGGCATCCGGACGGCCCCGGCTCTCCCACCAACCGGGCTGCGCAACTCCATTGAGCAGGAGGATAAAACCAGTCTGCACCAGTAAAAGACTTATCTCCCAGTAAGTTACAACTGACCGATATCTGCAAGGTCTTTGGACAAAGGCTACAGATAAAGTTTCCTTAAAGAGCCCTTCTTGCTCTCCAGCACATTGCAACCCGCTGCAATGCCAAGGGCCGGATCCGGTGCGCTCCAGCCCAGCAAAGGAAACACTTACTCTGGGGCAAATCTTCGGCTTTGAAGATTTTCAGGCAGAAGTGAGCCCCTCTCAGGGTGACCCCGGTGGGACGCAGGAGGTTGCCCTCAATGTCTTCCTTGTCTTCAGAGACCTCCTTCTTCTCCAGCTGCAGGACAACAGGACAAGAGGAGAACATGACCAAGCTTCCCAAAAGTCCTGAAATGAGCAGCAAAACCCCAAAATCCAGCACCTTGCCCCCAAAATGGGTGAAGATTAAAGCTGCAGCTTCCCTGAGAACAGGCGCGGGGTTTGATGGCCCAGCACAATGGAGTACCACAGTTGGAAGGTCCTCACATCGCAACTGGGGTGATACTCACAGGAGCTTCATCGCCAGGCCCCAGCACGAACAGGCTGACTTTCAGATAGCCCTTGGCCCCCGCGGAGAAGTCCTCCGGGTCAGAGAGCAACAGCCATTTCCTGAGAAAAGCGTGTTCTAGGGGAAAAAAGAGATTGAGACCCATGTGCTGGTCCTCAGACACACAGGGAGATGGCTTCAAGAATGTTGATGGGGTTTTTTTATAATAAATATTACATTCCTTTTATTTAGAACAAAATAGAACAAAATAGAACAAAATAGAACAAAATAGAATAGAATAGAATAGAATAGAATAGAATAGAATAGAATAGAATAGAATAGAATAGAATAGAATAGAATAGAATAGAATGGAATGGAATGGAATGGAATGGAATGGAATGGAATGGAATGGAATGGAATGGAATGGAATGGAATGGAATGGAATGGAATATTTCACTTGGAAGGGACCTACAACGATCATCTCGTCCAGCTGCCTGACAAATTCAGAGCTGACCAAAAGTTAAAGCATGTTGTTAAGGGATTTGCCTTGTAGGTCTTAACTCTTTACAGCTAAAATGAGCAAGCTTTTCTCTGCAGTGATTAGGGTAGGAAATTCTTTATAAGCATTATTTTATCTTCTTCCAGATAAAATTAAAGAAAAAAGATAAAATAATGAGCCAGACTCAAGACAAAAAAAAAAGTGAGCTGGGCTGCGCTGGTGGGACTTTCTGCCAGCGAGCCGGTGGCACAAGGATTTGAAAGCCTTCAAGGATGTACGTCTTGGGAGAAGGAAGAGAAATGGGTGGTGATGGTGGATACAGGGACACATCTGGGTTCATATATGGGAGAGCTGTGATGTGTGTCTATGTGCTTCCCCTACGCTTGGTCCAAAAAAAGGGTTTCCCAGAGCAACCCCCCAAAGCCACAGGTGACCCCGGCCCGGACCCCAACCGCCCGCTGGGCTCACTTGGCTCAGTGTAAATGGTCTCGACGTCCATCTGTGCAACAAAACAGAAAAGAAATGTCAGCGTTCACCCCATGGGTCAGCGTGGTGGAAAACTGGGGGGAAGAGGAGAGAGGGCAGCCTTACCCGAAACTCCCCGATCACCGAGTCCGTCCGGAAAGACCGAGAGTCCACAACCTGTGGAATGAAAGTACGGAAAAACAGTAAATCCAGCCCAAACCCTCCCAGGGTGGAGGACCTCCCCGCATGCCCTTCTGGGAAATAGGGGAACGTTTCCCTGGGTGCCACAGGGACAGGGACAGGGCGACGGCCCCGAGCATCGCCCCAGCCCTCCCGAGGGGCAGGGACGACGTTTGCTGAAACTCACCGTGATGAAGATGGGCGCATCGAACAACTCAGCTGGTGACTCGAAGATGTTGAAGAAGAAGGTCTGTAGGAAGGAGGGGTGAGGGTGCAAGGCAGAGGTCTGCCCCAGCCTCCCCCCAGGGCATGTTCGCACCTCCCAGCCTCTCCCATGCTCCCAACTCCGCAGGCTGGAGCCTCTTCCCCTCCTGTGAGTGAGACCCTACCCCGCTGATAGCGACAGCCTCCCGAAGGGCTGTGCTGGGTGATTCTGGTGCGCCCTGGTGAGCAACATCCTCCAGTTTGCTTATAGAATCATAGAATCATTTCATCATCGTTTAGGTTGGAAAAGACCTTGAAGATCATCCAGTCCAACGTTAACCTAACACTAACAACTCCACCACTAAACCGATTAAGGGGATAGTAATAATTAATTTCATGTGTCCTGGCTTGGTGCCTGGATTATTTTTTAATGAAAGTAAAACTAGGAATCACTAAGGTTGGAAAAGATCTCTAAGATCATCAGTCCAACCATCAACCCAACATCCCCATGCCCACTAAACCATGTCCCCAAGTGCCACCTCTGCCCATTTGTTGAACCCCTCCAGGGCTGGGGACTCCCCCACCTCTCTGGGCAGCCTGGTCCAGTGCTTGACCACTCTTCCAGTAATGAAATTTCTCCTAATATCCAATCTAAACCTCCCCTGGCGCAGCTTGAGCCCATTTCCTCTCATCCTATCGCTTGTTCCTTGGGAGAAGAGACCAACATCCCCCTCCCTGCCCCCTCCTGTCAGGAGCTGCAGAGCGATCAGGTCTCCCCTCAGCCTCCTCTTCTCCAGACCGAACAACCCCAGCTCCCTCAGCTGCTCATCATAAGACTTGTTCTCTAGACCCTTCCCCAGCCTCTGGGCTGCACCGAGACATCCATCACCCAGGACCCCAACTCATAACACTCCTGAGCCTTCCCTGGTGCCCCCAGGCACACCCGGAACAGGGACCCCCCTCACCTCATCAAAGAAGGGGCTGTTGCCTTTGCGTATCCTTGTCCTCTTGGTCTGCCCGGCGACCGTCACCTTCACCACGGGCCTGATGTTGACCCCAGGGAGCTGCCGGCCCTCAATGACCCTCACCCGGATCTGGGACGGGAGGGAGGACAGGGCAGTGGGTCACTGGGGTTGGTCCTCCCCTGGGATGGGAACCTCAGGGGGCACCTCTCAGGTGACAAACCCCCCATAGGGACAGGTTGGGGGGCCCTGAGGAGGTGGGTTCAGCAGTGCAGCTCATCTCCACCAGCTTCATCTCACCTGGAAGTCCTGCGGCTTGTTGGATAGAGGCTTTTTGGGTGAGCTCCTCCTTCGCTTCACTCCCTGGACATGGTGCACGGGGGGCTTACGGGGCAGTGAGGGGGGCTCAGACCCCGGTGGCCCCGAGGAGGAGGAGGGCTCTGTCTCATCCCCCGTCGCTGCCTGATCCTCCGTCTCCTCCTCTCCTGCCGTCTCTGTGCGGGGCAAGAAAGGAGACGGAGGACATGAGCAACATGGGGCTGGGCATTTTGGGACCGCATGTTGAGGGGTCTGGCTGCGAAAAACACGATGCTATGTGGGGACACATTCCCCCTGGTGCTACACACAAAGGTTTCTGGTTACCAGTGACCGTGTCGGGCTCAGAAGCAGCCGGTGCTGGCTCGGGGGGGGCCGGAGGGGGAAACAGGGGCGCAGCTCCCGGTGGGGGGATGTAGGACACTTGCAGGATGAGGAAAGCCTGGAAAAAAGGAAATAATCATTATACAGGTGTCCAGAAATACTCTCTTGGGGCCCGAGCCTCGGTGCCGATGCCACCCAAGATGTTCTGCCCAGGCGTAGGGGATGCGGCAGAAAAAGTGGCAGCAACTCGGCAAATGCCGGGAAAAAAGGACAGAGCAGGAGGACGGCAGGGAGAGGTGTCCCAGGGCCCACGGGGCACGAGGGACATGCGGGGTCACAGCGGGGTGACCACCCGGTCCCCATCCTGCTAAATGACAGCCCCAGGCCAGGCTGATCCGTGTCTGGATGCTGCATCCGCCAGGAAGGGAGCAGGAAGGAGGGAGATGCCGAGGCAGAGCCAGGGAAAGGCTCAAGGAGAGGGGAGCTGCAGAAAGGTGAGAGGTAACGGGCTGCGAGGGTGATCCCCGTGCTCCCTGCCTGAGCTGCGGCTTTTGCTCCTTGAAAGGCAAATCTCAAAGCCAAAGAGCCCAGGATGGGACAACTGGTCTCAAACTGGGAGCTGCAACTGGAGGGACGTTGCTCAGACAGGTCTCCAACTGGGAGATGCAACTAGCAGGGATGTTGCTCAGACTGGTTTCCAACTGGGAGCTGCAACTGGAGGGACATTGCTCAGACTGGTCTCAAATTGGGAGATGCAACTGGAGGGATGTTGCTCAGACAGGTCTCCAACTGGGAGATGCAACTAGCAGGGATGTTGCTCAGACTGGTTTCCAACTGGGAGATGCAAATGGCAGGGATGTTGCTCAGACTGGTCTCAAACTGGGAGATGCCACTGGTAGGGACAGTGCTCAGACTGGTCTCAAATTGGGAGATGCAGCTGGCAGGGGTGTTTCTCAGACTGGTCTCAAATTGGGAGATGCAACTGGTAGGGACGTTGCTCAGACTGGTCTCCAACTGGGAGATGCCACTGGTAGGGACAGCGCTCAGACTGGTCTCAAAGTGGGAGATGCCACTGGTAGGGACGTTGCTCAGACTGGTCTCCAACTGGGAGCTGCAACTGGAGGGACACTGCTCGTACTGGTCGCCGCGCAGGGACTCACCCCAGTGCTCTGCTTCTTGGTGTCCAGCAAGGGGAGGTTGTAGGAGGCCGCCAGGCTGGGGGAGGAGAGGACATCTCGCAGGGGCACTCGGGCTTCTCCCAAAAACCTGGGGGTGAAGAGCAACAGGGGGGTCAGCAGGGGGGGCCAAGGAGCCGCGGCTGGTGCAAACCCGGGCACCGGCGAGCGACCCGGAGGGCAAGGACGGGAATGGGCATCGCGTGACTTCGAGCCAGCGGGGGTGAAACAACCGGGGCGAGCATCCCTGGGAACTTTGTCCCCTTTTTATCATGGAAAAGCACCTAAAAGTCCACGCTGAGGAACCAGGAGCCATAAACTGATAGCTTTGACTGGAGGTGGATAAGATCAGAGCTGGCAGCCAAGGCTGGTGTCTGTGTGCCACCGTCACCCAGGAGGATTTTAAACCACCATAAAACTGATTTTCCCCTGCTGAGTTTCAGCATCTCCCTGGTGCCCGGCTTCTGGTTAACCCTTCCTGCGCCGTGCCACCTCCTGCCCCAGCCAGCAGTGCTGCTTCCCCACGGAGCAGGGCTGGCTGGGGAGCAGGTCCGGTGCTGCTGCCCAACTCCTCCCCACCCAGAGCCAGGAAAGCCCTCAAACCGCTTTGTGCTGTCCCAACAGCGCGATGAGGTCATGGAGCAGATCCTCCTGGAAGATACATCAAAATATACGGAAGGCAGGGAGGTGATTAGAGACGGCCAACGTGTCTTCACCACAGGCAAATTGTGCCTGACTCCAGGCAGCCTTCTATACGATGGAATGACCGCATCAGTGGACAAGAGAAGAGCTACGGATGTCATCTACCTGGGCTTCTGTAAGGCCTTTGGTAGGGTCACCCACAACATTCATACCTCTAAATTGGAGAGATATATGTTTGATGGATGGGCTGTTAGGTGGATCAGGAATTGGCTGATCTAAAGACTTGCACTACACGGCTCAATGTCCAAGTGGAAACCAGTAACAAGTGATGTTCCTCAAGGGTCCATACTGGGACCAATACTATTTAATATCTTCATCATTGACATAGTGGGATTGAGTGCACCCTCAGCAACTGTGCGGATGACACCAAGCTGAGTGGGGCGGGTGATTCGCTCGAGGGACGGAATGCCATCCAGAGGGACCTGGCCAAGCTGGAGAGGTGGGTCCATGTGAGCCTCATGAGGTTCAACAAGGCCAAGGGCAAGGTCCTGCACCTGGGTTGGGGCAATCACCAGTACCAGTACAGGCTGGGCGATTGTCCTGGTTTTGGCTGGGATAGAGTTAATTTTCTTCCTAGTAGCAAGCATAGCGCTGTGTTTTGGTTTTAGTATGAGAAGAATGTTGATAACACGCTGATGTTTGAGTTGTCGCTCAGCACTGCTTATGCTAGTCAAGGACTTTTCAGTTTCCCATGCTCTGCCAGGGGCACAAGAAGCTGGGAGGGGGCACAGCCAGGAGAGCTGACCCAAACTGCCCCAAGGGCCGTTCCATACCATATGACATCAAGGGCAGTAGAGAAACTGGGGGGGTTGGCCGGGGAGCAGCGATCACTGCTGGGAACTGGCTGGGCATCAGTTAGCGGGTGGGGAGCGATTGCATTGGGCATCACTTGCTTTGGATATTATTATTATTATCATTATTATATTATTACTATTATCATTTTACCTTATTTCAATTATTAAACTGTTCGTATCTCAACCCAGGAGTGGTTTTCACTCTCACTCTTCCAATTCTCTCTGCCATCCCATCGGGGTAGGGGCAGTGAGCGAGCGGCTGCGTGGTGCTGAGCTGCTGGCTGGGGCTGAACCAGGACAGTGATGAAGGGATGGAGAGCAGCCCTGCGGAGAAGGACTTGGGGTGCTGGGGGATGAAAAGCTGGACATGAGCCGGCAATGTGCGCTGGCAGCCCAGAAAGCCAACCGTGTCCTGGGCTGCATCCCCAGCAGCGTGGGCAGCGGGGCGAGGGAGGGGATTCTGCCCCTCTGCCCCGCTCTGGGCAGACCCCCCTGCAGCCCTGCGCCCAGCTCGGGGCCCTCAGCACAAGGACACGGAGCTGCTGAGCGGGGCCAGGGGAGGCCACAGAAATGCCCCGAGGGCCGGAGCCCCTCTGCTGCGGGGCCAGGCTGGGGGGCTGGGGGTGCTCAGCCTGGAGAGGAGAAGGGTCTGGGGACACCTTACTGCGGCTGTTCAATATATGAAGGGGGCTTGTAATAAAGACAGGAAGAGACTTTCTACCAGGGCTTGTAGTGACAGGACGAGGGGCAATGGTTTTAAACTGAGAGGGTAGGCTGAGACTGGACACAAGGAAGAAATGTTTTACGCTGAGCGTGGTGCGACACTGGACCGGGTCGCCCAGAGAAGCCGTGGATGCCCCATCCCTGGAAGTGTCCGAGGCCAGGCTGGACGGGGCTCTGAGCGACCTGGTCTGGTGGAAGATGTCCCTGCCCATGGCAGGGGGCTGGACTAGGTGATCTTTGAAGTCCCTTCCAACCCAAACCATTCTGTGGTCCTGCGATTTCAGATGGCAACAGCAGCTGAGACAGGGCGTTAATCGCCGGTGTCATGGTTCTTCTCCTACTAAATCCAAACCACAGCACTATGCCTGCTACTAGGAAGAAAATTAACTCTATTGCAGCCAGTCAATAACTATTGTAGCCAGCCAGGACGGCCGGTCACCAGTAATTGCCCTGTTTGGGCGCTGCAGCACCCATGCAGACAGGCAGGCTGATATTTTCTCCCGAGGGAAGGAAAAGCAAAAAAAATCCACCGTCGCCTTCCTGGTGGAGAGGGGACCGCTCGTGAGAGCACGGGGTCACGGCAGAGCAGCTGTTCCCCATGCAGGCAGACAAAACCTCCCTGCGTCGGGAGCTGGGACCCTTTTCCCGTCCTCCCTCGCTATTTTTAGAGACGCACAATACCAGCGAGCTGGACTGGACCCAATTTCCACCTCCTTTGGCCTCCGGCCCAAGAGCGAATCCAGCATCGGCTCCAGCCCTGAAAATGGGATCCTTTGCGCCGGGGCCGTCCTCCCCGTCCCAGCCGGCGCAGGGCAGCGGCTTCCCACCCTCCACCATCCAAAAATAAATTACTTCCTATATATATTTTTTTTTTCCCCTCTGCAAGCAGCGATCCTGGCCAAAGGAGCCCCGCACGCAGAGGCAGGTTGCCATGGGGTGGCCCTGGGTGGCCCAGGACTGGCGGTGGCATCGCCGTCTGCTCTCACCCTCCTCGCTGGTGCAGCCGCTGTGAGGGGGGGAGACCCCCACCCCACGGGGGAACTTTGGCTGCCCCCGGAGCGAGGGGCACCAGGAGCTGCTGTGAGAAAGGAAGTCGCCCCGGGTTATTTGTTTTGCAAACGCCGCCCTTCCCAGCGCCGGCAGCAACACGCGCGTTCGGGAAAGGAGCTTGGCTGCCATCGCACGCCTCCCCGGCCAAGTGCCCGTCACCAAGGCCTCGCGGCGGCGGTGTTGCTGCCGGGGCAGGCGGCCGTGCTGGTGCGGCGAGCCGGGGGCGGCGGCGGGCACAAGGCTCCCTGTGTGCTCCCTGCCCTCAAAGGCTGGTTTTTCTCCCCGGCGCTTGAGCAAAGGAGCCCAGAAACGCGGCTCTCGCCTCCCACCAGCCGCCCCCGCTGCAAAGGGCAAGCCGGTGGCAGGGAGCAACGCGTGGAGCCCGGGGAGAGCCCAAATCCCCTCGCTGCCCAACCCGGCCACCCCTGTGCAAAGCCTCGGGCTGTGCCGGTGACGGGAGCAGGGCAGGGGGCTCACACCCGGCACCCGACGCTTCTTCTACCTAGAATCCTAGAATCATGGAATCGTTTAGGTTGGAAAAGACCTTTAAGATCATCCAGTCCAACCATTGACCAACACTACCAAGTCCACACTAAACCAATTAAGGGTAGACTAAACCATGTCCCAAAGTGCCACATCCACCCATTTTTTGGACACTTCCAGGGATGGGGACTCCACCACCTCTCTGGGCAGCCTGTTCCAATGCTTGACCACCCTTTCCATGAAGGAATTTTTCCTAATATCCAACCTAAACCTCCCCTGGTGCAGCTTGAGCCCATACCTGTTTCTCCCCACGGTTTCATGGTCTTTCACGACGACGGTGAGCTCGGCGCCCGGGTCCAGGGGAACTCCCTTCAGGTCCCACTCGAAGCCCTGGAGAGGAGGAGAGGGGAGCCAGGATCAGCACCCGGCTGGAGCCGCGATGCTCACGCCGGCATCGACCAGCTCCGGCACCACCAGGAGCTCTCGGGGGAGAACCAAATCGCCAGACCTGCTTCACCATCACAGCACCGACAGCCCCGACCCGGCCCCTCGGCACAAACCTCAGCACCGCGCGTCCCCTGAGCAAAACAGAATCATCAAATCATCGAATCGTTGAGGTTGGAAAAGACCTTGAAGATCATCCAGTCCAACCATTAACCTGACACTGCCAACTCCAGCACTAAACCAGTTAAGGGGAGAGCAATAATTAATTTCATGTGTCCTGGCTTGGTGGCTGGATTATTTTTTAATGAAAGTAAAAACTGGGAATCACTAAGGTTGGAAAGGATCTCTAAGATCATCAGTCCAACCATCAACCCAACACCACCATGCCCACTAAACCATGTCCCAGGGTGCCACGTATAATATCCCAGCAGACCCCCAGAAAAAACATTCCGAGGCAAAGGCCTTCCCCTCGTCAGGGATTTAAAGCGAAGGAGAAAATGATGGGAGCTGGCACACAGCGTTTCTGCCCCAAAACGGTGTTAGGCTGCTCACCAAAACACTTTGTTTTTTTTATTTTGACCCATGAAAGCACAGGTCAGGGTTAGAAGGAAGAAGGTGCTGGAAAAAATATCCTCCCTTGGGCCAGGCTGATGAGTAAAACACACTTGTTTTCCCCTCGAGCGGCAATATTTTTAAACAGCTTCTTTTAACGTGCGTGCTTAGCGCTGATAAGATCTTGATGAAAGGAGAAGAGGCTGGAGCAAAGGTCCATAACGGAGCCAGCTCAGCCCAGCTCCTCCCATGCCGGTGCCGGGAATTTTGGATAGGAAGCTGCCCGTGGTGGGGACCGTCCCCAAACCCTCGATGGGGTGGCAGCCTGGGGGCGTCACCGGGCCCCCCACAAGCCCCTTGTGCTGGGGGCACCTTGGTGGGCTTGCACCCGGGTCCCACGGCACCCTCCATGCCCGGGCTGTCCCCCGTGGGGACGGGGGGACACTCACCTCGTTCCATACGGGGTTCACGTTGTTCTTGATGACTTTAGTCTTCTTCTTGACACCTGCAAGGGAGCAACGCACAGGGGTCAGACTGGCTTCCCCGCCGAACCGTGGGGAACGACCCCAAAATTCCGGTCCCTGCCACGTACTGGGGGGGGTTGAGAGCTTCCAGCAACTCCAGGAGCGGGATCAGGCCCCGCTCCTTGCACACAGGCTGGGCTGTGCTGGGCACAGACGGGCTCCGGGGCCCCGCTTCGAGCCCCAGCCCTGCACGAGCCTTGCTGGAAAACCCCGGGCAAGTCACCTGCACGTGCCGTGCCTCAGTTTCCCCACGAGCAGGGCAGAGAGCAGGCTCCCAAAGGCTGCCGGGTGGGTTTTTGGGCTGGAAGGTGCTATGGGGGGCCCAGACATCCTCCTCCCTCCACCCAAATGTCGGCGCAGTCCCGGACGGGGACCCAGAGCCCCTGCGAGAGCGGTCGGATGCTCGCACACTGGACGGGGGTGCTGGCCCACTGACACCCCAAAAACATGTGGACAGGGATGCCGTCACCTGGTCATAGAATCATCGAATCATCGAATCGTTTAGGTTGGAAAAGCCCTTTAAGATCATCCAGTCCAACCATTAACCTACACTACCAAGTCCACACTAAACCAATCAAGGGTAGACCAGACTGAACCATGTCCCAAAGTGCCACCTCTGCCTGTTTGTTGAACCCCTCCAGGGATGGGGACTCCACCACCTCTCTGGGCAGCCTGGTCCAATGCTTGACCACCCTTTCCGTAAAGAAATTTCTCCCAATTTCCAACCTAAACCTCCCCTGGCGCAGCTTGAGCCCATTTCCTCTCATCCTATCGCTTGTTCCTTGGGAGAAGAGCCCGACCCCCCTCCTGCCCCCTCCTGCCAGGAGCTGCAGAGCGATCAGGTCTCCCCTCAGCCTCCTCTTCTCCAGGCTGAACACCCCCAGCTCCCTCAGCCGCTCCCCACCAGCCCTGTGCTCCAGACCCTGCCCCAGCTCCGCTGCCCTTCTCTGGACACGCTCCAGCACCCCAATGTCCTTCTTGTGCTGAGGGACCCAAAACTGGACACAGCATTCCAGGTGCGGCCTCACCAGCGCCGAGTACAGGGGGACGATCCCTGCCCTGCTCCTGCTGGCCACGCTATTCCTGATACAAGCCAGGATGCTGTTGGCCTTCTTGGCCACCTGGGCACACTGCTGGCTCATGTTCAGCCGCTGTCGACCAACACCCCCAGCTCCTTTTCGGCCAGGCAGCTTTCCAGCCACTCTTCCCCCAGCCTGTAGCGCTGCATGGGGTTGTTGTGAGCCAAGTGCAGGCCCCGGCACTTGGCCTTGTTGAACCTCACACAGTTGGCCTCGGCCCATCGGTCCAGCCTGTCCAGGTCCCTCTGCAGGGCCATCCTACCCTCCAGCAGAGGTCCCCAAGGATGGGACCGCAGCCGTCCTGGGGAGCGGAGTCAGCAGTTCAAAGCAGCCCAAAGCCAACGTCCCCAGGAGCCCCGGTGCCTGGGGGGGGTGGTCCAGCCCGGACCGAGGACCCCCCCCGCCGAAACCACAACCCTCACGTCACCGCGAAAACCAGCCGAACGCCCGCTCGGGCTCCCGGGGCTGCGTCATGGGAGGGACGGGGGGGAAGAGGAAAAGGAAGAGCCGAACAATAGCGGTGACTCAAACCCCGGGGGGCACCGGCCCAGCACCCCGCAGAGCCGTGTGGGTGGGGACCCCCGGCCGTGGCGACGGCACACGGGGCTAGCGGGGAGCCCAAGCCGCTCACTGAAAACACTCTCCTTTTTTTCGTCACCGTCGCTTTAGCATCGCTATATTCATCTTTTCCTATTTCAGATTTTAAAGTCGCCAACGCGGCCGCCGGAGCCGGGGCCGGGAGGGAGGCACCCCCGGAGAGCATCGCCGAGCCCGGGAGATGCCAAACATCCCCAATTTTAAGCCACATCTGCTGATGCCTCATCTTCACGGCACGCGGAGCCCTGGAATTCCCCCCCTACCCACGCTTTCGGGCTGGTGATTTGGCTGACGAGAGCTGCTTGCCGCCCTGGCAGCGGATGGATGGAGCCCACCCTGGGCAAACACCCGGCACCCACGGTGGGATGAAGGCACGAGGGGTCCCGGAGCGGCTGGGCAGGGGTCGGCAGCATCCCCGCTCCCCCCACCCGCCCCGCGCAGCACAGGAAAGGCTGGGTCAGAAGCCGTTCATCCCTTTCCTTTCCTTTTTTTTTTTTTTTCTAAAAATTGACATTTTCCAACACCAGGAAGCGGCTGCCAAAAAGAAAAAAAAAAAATGCGACATCCTCCGGCGAGCGCTTTCGAGGTGCAAAGGCAGCGCTCCCTTCCCGGCATCTCCGTCCTCCGATTCCCACAGCAATGGGATACCCCCTCCCCCGCCCCGGATCAGGGGTTCTTCTTATCGATCTCATATTAGTAATTAAAAGACCTTAACGAGAGCGACTGAGAGCACCCAAGGGTGCAGCGCCCTGCAGCAAAGCCGGGTCCTGCTCTTTGCCGGCGCTCGCCCCATGGCTTTTGAATGCCGTGACAGCAAAATTCCCTGTGCAAAAATCTCCCCCGGCAAAAATCCCCGCGCCCCCATCCCGAAATCGCGACGGAAGAGCGATAAAATTTGCAGCTCGCCCCGGGGAGCCTCGGGCACGCCAGCGGCATGCGGGAACGCGTGAGAGGGGTGGAAGGGGTTAGGGTGTGTTGGGTAGTGGGGTGCAGGGGGGGCGGGAATTCTGTAAGGATTTAGGACAAGGATAGAGTTTTGCAAAGCCCGGCTTCTGCGGGGTGCCCGGCCAGGACGTACGTCCTGGCCGGGCACCCCGCAGAAACCGGGTTTTGCTTGAGGGTGTCGCAAAAGCAGGCGAAAATCTGGCAAAGCGCTAACCCTGCCCCCCCACCCCAGCCCAAATTTGGGATTCCCCTCACCTCGGAAAATCAAGCTGGCCACCGGGTCGCTTTGCTTGTCGCCTTTCTCCAAATTGGGAAGGTGGCTTGCGCGTTGGAGCAAGCAACGCAGCATGGCTGGGCGATGAAGAAGGGCACGGGGAGGCCAAAGCGGGCGAGGCCCCGAGCAGGATCCGGCCCCCCCAACATCGTCGCCTCCCCCCCCCTCCTCCCCCGTCCCGTCCCGGCCCTCCCCGGAGGGTGGAGGAGGTGACCGGGAGGGGACACGGAGCGCCTCGGCGCGGTCGCTGCGCAGGCTGCAAGAGCCGGGAATGCTGCGAGCTCCGGGGATGGTAAAGAAATCACCGGGATCCAGGGATGCTGCGAGCTCCGGGGATGGTAAAGAAATCACCGGCATCCAGGGATGCTGCGAGCTCTGGGGATGCCCAAGCACCGGCATCCAGGGATGCTGCAAAGCCCAAGGATGCCCAGGATCCAGGGATGCGGCAAGCTCCAGGGATGGTAAATAAATCACTGGGACTTAGGGATGCTGCAGGCTCCGAGGATGCCCAAGCGCCGGGATCCAGGCATGCTGCAGGCTCCGAGGATGCCCAAGCGCCGGGATCCAGGGATGCTGAGAACCCCGAGGATGCCCAAGCAGCAGGATCCAGGGATGTTCCAAGGCCTGGAGATGGTAAAAAAATCCCCAGGATCCAGGGATGCTGTGAGCTCCGGGGATGGTAAAGAAATCACCGGCATCCAGGATGCTGCGAGCTCCAGGGATGCCCAAGCACCGGCATCCAGGGATGCTGCAAAGCCCAAGGATGCCCAGGATCCAGGGATGCAGCAAGCTCCAGGGATGGTAAATAAATCACTGGGACTTAGGGATGCTGCAGGCTCCGAGGATGCCCAAGCACCGGGATCCAGGCATGCTGCAGGCTCCGAGGATGCCCAAGCAGCAGGATCCAGGGATGTTCCAAGGCCTGGAGATGGTAAAAAAATCCCCAGGATCCAGGGATGCTGCGAGCTCCGGGGATGGTAAAGAAATCACCGGCATCCAGGGATGCTGCGAGCTCCGGGGATGCCCAAGCACCGGCATCCAGGGATGCTGCAAAGCCCAAGGATGCCCAGGATCCAGGGATGCGGCAAGCTCCAGGGATGGTAAATAAATCACTGGGACTTAGGGATGCTGCAGGCTCCGAGGATGCCCAAGTGCCGGGATCCAGGCATGCTGCAGGCTCCGAGGATGCCCAAGCGCCGGGATCCAGGGATGCTGAGAACCCCGAGGATGCCCAAGCAGCAGGATCCAGGGATGTTCCAAGGCCTGGAGATGGTAAAAAAATCCCCAGGATCCAGGGATGCTGTGAGCTCCGGGGATGGTGAAGGAATCACCGGCATCCAGGGATGCTGCGAGCTCCGGGGATGCCCAAGCACCGGCATCCAGGGATGCTGCAAAGCCCAAGGATGCCCAGGATCCAGGGATGCAGCAAGCTCCAGGGATGGTAAATAAATCACTGGGACTTAGGGATGCTGCAGGCTCCGAGGATGCCCAAGCGCCGGGATCCAGGCATGCTGCAGGCTCCGAGGATGCCCAAGCGCCGGGATCCAGGGATGCTGAGAACCCCGAGGATGCCCAAGCAGCAGGATCCAGGGATGTTCCAAGGCCTGGAGATGGTAAAAAAATCCCCAGGATCCAGGGATGCTGTGAGCTCCGGGGATGGTAAAGAAATCACCGGCATCCAGGATGCTGCGAGCTCCAGGGATGCCCAAGCACCGGCATCCAGGGATGCTGCAAAGCCCAAGGATGCCCAGGATCCAGGGATGCAGCAAGCTCCAGGGATGGTAAATAAATCACTGGGACTTAGGGATGCTGCAGGCTCCGAGGATGCCCAAGCACCGGGATCCAGGCATGCTGCAGGCTCCGAGGATGCCCAAGCAGCAGGATCCAGGGATGTTCCAAGGCCTGGAGATGGTAAAAAAATCCCCAGGATCCAGGGATGCTGCGAGCTCCGGGGATGGTAAAGAAATCACCGGCATCCAGGGATGCTGCGAGCTCCGGGGATGCCCAAGCACCGGCATCCAGGGATGCTGCAAAGCCCAAGGATGCCCAGGATCCAGGGATGCGGCAAGCTCCAGGGATGGTAAATAAATCACTGGGACTTAGGGATGCTGCAGGCTCCGAGGATGCCCAAGTGCCGGGATCCAGGCATGCTGCAGGCTCCGAGGATGCCCGAGCGCCAGGATCCAGGGATGCTGAGAACCCCGAGGATGCCCAAGCAGCAGGATCCAGGGATGTTCCAAGGCCTGGAGATGGTAAAAAAATCCCCAGGATCCAGGGATGCTGTGAGCTCCGGGGATGGTGAAGGAATCACCGGCATCCAGGGATGCTGCGAGCTCCGGGGATGCCCAAGCACCGGCATCCAGGGATGCTGCAAAGCCCAAGGATGCCCAGGATCCAGGGATGCAGCAAGCTCCAGGGATGGTAAATAAATCACTGGGACTTAGGGATGCTGCAGGCTCCGAGGATGCCCAAGCGCCGGGATCCAGGCATGCTGCAGGCTCCGAGGATGCCCAAGCGCCGGGATCCAGGGATGCTGAGAACCCCGAGGATGCCCAAGCAGCAGGATCCAGGGATGTTCCAAGGCCTGGAGATGGTAAAAAAATCCCCAGGATCCAGGGATGCTGTGAGCTCCGGGGATGGTGAAGGAATCACCGGCATCCAGGGATGCTGCGAGCTCTGGGGATGCCCAAGCACCGGCATCCAGGGATGCTGCAAAGCCCAAGGATGCCCAGGATCCAGGGATGCGGCAAGCTCCAGGGATGGTAAATAAATCACTGGGACTTAGGGATGCTGCAGGCTCCGAGGATGCCCAAGCACCGGGATCCAGGGATGCTGAGAACCCCGAGGATGCCCAAGCAGCAGGATCCAGGGATGTTCCAAGGCCTGGAGATGGTAAAAAAATCCCCAGGATCCAGGGATGCTGCGAGCTCCGGGGATGGTGAAGGAATCACCGGCATCCAGGGATGCTGCGAGCTCTGGGGATGCCCAAGCACCGGCATCCAGGGATGCTGCAAAGCCCAAGGATGCCCAGGATCCAGGGATGCGGCAAGCTCCAGCGATGGTAAATAAATCACTGGGACTTAGGGATGCTGCAGGCTCCGAGGATGCCCAAGCGCCGGGATCCAGGCATGCTGCAGGCTCCGAGGATGCCCAAGCGCCGGGATCCAGGGATGCTGAGAACCCCGAGGATGCCCAAGCAGCAGGATCCAGGGATGTTCCAAGGCCTGGAGATGGTAAAAAAATCCCCAGGATCCAGGGATGCTGTGAGCTCCGGGGATGGTGAAGGAATCACCGGCATCCAGGGATGCTGCGAGCTCTGGGGATGCCCAAGCACCGGCATCCAGGGATGCTGCAAAGCCCAAGGATGCCCAGGATCCAGGGATGCGGCAAGCTCCAGGGATGGTAAATAAATCACTGGGACTTAGGGATGCTGCAGGCTCCGAGGATGCCCAAGCGCCGGGATCCAGGCATGCTGCAGGCTCCGAGGATGCCCAAGCGCCGGGATCCAGGGATGCTGAGAACCCCGAGGATGCCCAAGCAGCAGGATCCAGGGATGTTGCAAGGCCTGGAGATGGTAAAAAAATCCCCAGGATCCAGGGATGCTGCAAGCTCCGGGGATGGTGAAGGAATCACCAGGACTGAGAGATGCTGTGAACCCCGAGGAGGCCCAAGCACCAGGATCCAGGGATATTCCAAGCCCTGGGGATGGTAAAGAAATCACTGGGAACCAGGGATGCTGTAAGCTCCAGGGATGGTAAATAAATGACCAGGATGCCCTGGGGATGGTGAATAAATCACCAGGATCCAGGGATGCTGCACGCTCTGGGGATGCCAAAACACCAGGACTTGGGGATGCCATGAACGCCAAGGATGCCCACGATCCAGGGATGTTGCAAGGCCTGGAGATGGTAAAGAAATCACTGGGACTTGGGGGTGCTGCGAACCCCGAGGATGCCCAAGCACCGGGATCCAGGGATATTCCAAGCCCTGGGGATGGTAAATAAATCACTGGGAACCGGGGATGCTGCGAGCTCCAGGGATGGTAAAGAAGTGACTGGGACTTGGGGATGCTGCAGGCTCCAAGGATGCCCGAGCACCAGGATCCAGGGATGCTGCAGACTCCACAGATGGTGAAGAAATCACCGGGACTCAGGGATGCTGCAGGCTCCGAGGATGCCCAAGCACCGGGATCTGAGGATGTTGCAAGGCCTGGAGATGGTAAAGAAATCACTGGGATCCAGGGATGCTGCGAGCCCTGGGGATGGTAGAGAAATCACCGGGACTCAGGGATACTGCAGGCTCTGAGGATGCCCAAGCAGCGACACCCGGGGACACTATGAACCCCAGGGATGCCTGAGCACCAGGATCCAGGGATATTCCAAGCCCTGGGGATGGTAAATAAATCCCTGGGAAGCAGGGATGCTGTGAGCCCCAGGGATGGTAAATAAATCACCAGGACTCAGGGATCCTGAGAACCCTAAGGATGCCCGAGCACCAGGATCCAGAGATATTGCAAGGCCTGGAGATGGTAAAGAAATCACCGGGATCCTGGGATGCTGCAGGCTCCAGGAATGCCCAAGCACCAGGACTTGGGGATGCAGAAAAGCCCAAGGATGGCAAATGAATCCCTGACATCCAGGGGTGCTGCGAACCCCGAGGATGTCCGAGCACCGGGATCCGGGGATGTTGCAAGGCCTGGAGATGGTAAAGAAATCACCGGGAAGCGGGGATGCTGCAAGCTCCAGGGATGGTAAAGGAAACACTGGGATCCAGGGATGCTGCAGGCTCCGGCAATGCCCAAGCACCAGGATTGGGGGATGCAGCAAAGCCCAAGGATGGTAAATGAATCCCTGACACCCAGGGGTGCTGCGAATCCCGAGGCTGCCCAAGCACTGGGATCCAGGGATGTTCCAAACCCTGGGGATGGTAAAGAAATCACCGGGACTCAGGGATGCTGCGAATCCCGAGGATGCCCAAGCACCGGGATCCGGGGATGTTCCAAGCCCTGGGGATGGTAAATAAATCACCGGGACTCAGGGATGCTGCGAACCCTGAGGATGCCCAAGCTCTGGGATCCAGGGATGCTGCAAGGCCTGGGGATGGTAAAGAAATCCCCGGGAAGCGGGGATGCTGCGAGCCCCAGGGGTGCAAAAGCACGGACACCCGGGCACGCTGCACGTTTGGGGTGCGCAAACGCCTGGACCCAGGGGTGCCATGAGCCGCAGCGGTGCCCAAGCAGCAGACCCCGGGATGAAACGGCACCAGGGATGCCGGAGCAGCGGGACACGGGAGACGTCCCACGCACAGGGACACCGGGGCGACGTGCCCCCGGGCCGGCGCAAGCCGGGGGAGCCCCCAGACCCGGGGGGTTTTGCGCCACGGGGGACACATCAGCGCGGGGTGGGTGCTGCCGAGCACCCGGCAGCATCGGGCCCAGCTGACACGGGTGGCTGGGGGGGGGGGGGGGGGGGCGACCCCGCCACCACCCCCTTCGCCGTCCCCTCGCCGCAGCCCCCACGCGCTGCTTCCCACGGCCGTGCCCACGCACGGGGACGCCGTGACAGCGGGATGGGGGACGCCGTGACAGCGGGATGGGGGACAGCAGGACAGGGGATGCCGTGACAGCGGGACGGGGGACACCATGACAGCAGGATGGGGGACAGCGGGATGGGGGACACCGTGACAGTGGGATGGGGGACAGTGGGACGGGGGACACTGTGACAGTGGGATGGGGGACAGCGGATGGGAGACGCCGTGACAGCGGGATGGGGGATGCTGTGACAGCGGGGATGGGGGACAGTGGGACGGGGGATGCCGTGCCAGCGGGACGGGGGACAGCAGGACGGGGACGCCGTGACAGCGGGACGGAGAATACCGTGACAGCGGGATGGGGGACAGCAGGACGGGGGATGCCGTGACAGCGGGACAGAGAATACCCGTGACAGCGGGATGGGGGACAGCGGGACGGGGGACACCGCGCCAGTGGGATGGGGGACGCCGTGACAGTGGGATGGGGGACAGTGGGACGGGGGACACCGTGACAGCGGGGACAGGGGATGCCGTGACAGCGGGACGGGGGCCTCCGCCCCATGGGGAAGCTCCCCCCACCCCGAAAAGCAGAGCCGGGGGAGACGCGGGTGCCGAGGCCACGGCCCTCTCTCCTCCCGCTCACCTCACCCCACCCAGCAAACCCCAAAAAGATGCTTTTTCACCCCAAGGCTGGCCGGAGCGCTGCAAGCGAGCCGCCGCACGTCACGTGCTGCCGCATCGCTCCTGTCACCCCCCTTGGCGCGGGGCGGGGGGGGGACAGGCGGTGGATTTGGGGGACAGGCGGTGGATTTGGGGGACAGGCGGTGGATTTGGGGGCAGGTGATGGATTTGGGGGACAGGCAGTGGATTTGGGGGACAGGCAATGGATTTGGGGGACAGGCGGTGGATTTGGGGGACAGGCTGGCACTAGGTGGGCACCGGGAGGTCGCAGGATGGGTCCCCCCCCATGGCCACGTCACCACGCAGGGGGAGTGGGGGCCCAGCGCAGCCCCCCGCGCCATCTTCCCATGGCGGGGGGGGGGACACGATGCCGGGAAGGCCAAAAATAAATCCTTGGCAGAAGAATAAACCGCTCCCGGCCGAGGGACGGGGGGTCGTGGGGGGCTGGTGGGGGGCGGGGGGGGGGTGGGGGCGGGGGGGGGGGGGGGGGGGGGGTCGTGGCTCCCCAACACGCAACCGGCCCCCGTGCACCCATGGGGACGGCCCTGAGCCCCCCATGGGCGCCCCGGCCCCCCCCGGCCCCCGGGAGCGGAGCGGAGGCCAGGAATAGCCCGGGCCGGTGCTGTCACCGCTCAGCTATGGCGTGTGCCCCCCCCGGGGAGGGGGGGAGCTGGGGGGGCTCCCCAGAAACCTCCCGGCGTCGGGGGGGGGGTGCGGTGGGAGGCTGCGGCAATGGCACCCACGGCGGGGGGGGGGGGGCGTGGAGGCTGCCCATCGTTTTTTGGGGGGACATTCGGGGGGTGGGACATCGGGGGGGGTCCCCAGAAATCCGCTCCCGGCCGGGGGGGTGGGGTGTGCGGTGGGCGGCTGCTGCGGCAACGGCAAACCGACGGCTGGGGGGGGGGGGTGGGGTGCGCGTGGACGCTGCCCATCCTTTTTGGGGGGACAACAGATTGCGGGGCGGGGGGGGAAATCAGACTGGGGGGACCCCGTGGGGTGGGCAGGGGATGGATTGGGGGGGGTGCAGGACACCCCCCACGCTCTCAGCACCCGTCCCCCGTCGCCGCCGGGCCCGAGCCCGGTGCAACCCCCGGGTGCAACCCCGGGTGCAACCCCCCCCGTGCAAAACCCCCTGGTGCAACCCCCCCGGTGCAAACACCCCCTGCAAACCCCCCCCGGTGCAACCCCCCCCCCCGGTGCAACCCCCCTCCCCCGGGGCAACCCCCCTGCAAAACCCCCCCCGGTGCAACCCCTCCCTGGGGCAACCCCCCTGCAAACCCCCCCCGGTTGCAACCCCCCCCCCCCCGGTGGCAACCCCCCCCCCTGGGGCAACCCCCCTGCAAACCCCCCCCCGGTGCAAACCCACCCGTGCAAACCCCCCCGGTGCAATACCCCCCTGCAACCCCCCCCCCCCCCGGTGCAAGCCCCCCCCCGGTGCCCCCCACCCCCGCACCTCCGAAGCTGGCGGAGCAGTAGGCATCGCTGATGTCCGTGTCCGGCGTGCGGGACATTTCTCCGCGTGGAGGATGAAGGCGCGGAGCATCGCCACGGCCCGGCCGCCGCCCACCGCAGGCCCACCGCTTCGCCCCCCCCCCCCCCGCCCCCCCCCAGCCCGGTGCCCGCCTCCCTTAAAGCGGAACGGCTGCGGCCACGGCGGGGGGGGGGCACCCACTCGGTAAAGCGTGGGACGTACCCCCCCCCCGTGGGCTTGGGTGCGCCCCGGGGGGTGCGGGACGGGGGGGCTGGCACCCCCCCTGCAAGCAAGCGGACCCCGCAGGACGGGGTTTGGGGGTCGTTCACCCCCCCCCCCCGCGGCGCAATGGGGTTTGGCCCCACGCGTGGGTGGGGGCTGGGAAGGTGCTGCAGAGCCCCTGGGTGCCAAGCCGCAGCCCCGCGGCGTGAGGGGGGGCAACCGGGGGGCAACCGGGGGGCTACGGGTGGCGTGGAGCCCCCCACGGCACCGAGCACGGCCCCCCCCCCCCCCCCCGGGAGCTGGGACCCCCGCGGCGGGGAGCTGCACCGGGAGCGTCCCCGGTGGGTGCTGCGGGGACCCCCGCGGCGGGGGGCTGCACCGGGAGCGTCCCGGGTGGGGTGCTGCGGGGACCCCCCCGGCGGCACCTGCGGGGACCCCCGCGGCGGGGGGCTGCACCGGGAGCGTCCCCGGTGGGTGCTGCGGGGACCCCCGCGGCGGGGGGCTGCACCGGGAGCGTCCCGGGTGGGTGCTGCGGGGACCCCCGCGGCGGGGGGCTGCACCGGGAGCGTCCCGGGTGGGTGCTGCGGGGACCCCCGCGGCGGGGGGCTGCACCGGGAGCGTCCCGGGTGGGTGCTGCGGGGACCCCCGTGGCGGGGGGCTGCACCGGGAGCGTCCCGGGTGGGTGTGCGGGGACCAGCCCCACGCGCCGTCCCCTGCCTCAGTTTCCCCGGGCGGGGGCTGGGAGAGCGCCGCTCTTCGCGGCGCAGCCATGACCGAGCACGGTGACAGGTGGGGACAGCTGCGGCCCCCGGCTATTTCGAGGACATTATTTATTTCGGAGACATTATCTATTTCGGGGAGGTTATTTTTACCCCTGCCTTTCCCAGCAACTCCCTCCTCCCAGCCTGGCCTGGACCCCGCTCCCGGCGTCCCCCCTGGCTGCCCCCGCTCCTTTTTGCCCTCTTTGGCTTTAAAAAAATTTCCCGTCGCCCCACGGCCGCCTGGCCCAGCACGGGATCAGCCAGGGAAGGGGACGCGCTCCAGAAGCGGCGGCTTAATTGCGTTTGGGTGAAACGTTCATTATGGGTGAGACTCACAGGGGGAGCGCGCGCGGGAGGCAGCGGGGGGGTCCCCCAGCACCCCCATTCCTAGAACCATGGAATCGTTTGGGTTGGAAAAGCCCTTGAAGATCACCCAGTCCAACCATTAACCTGACACTGCCAAGCCCACCACTAAACCAGTTAAGGGCAGTCAGAATTTCATGTGTCCTGGCTTGGGGGCTGGATTATTTTTAATGAAAGTAAAAACTAGGAATCACTAAGGTTGGAAAGGATCTCTAAGATCATCAGCCCAACCATCAACCCAACACCCCCATGCCCACTAAACCATGTCCCCAAGTGCCACCTCTGCCCGTTTGTTGAACCCCTCCAGGGATGGGGACTCCCCCACCTCTCTGGGCAGCCTGGTCCAATGCTTGACCACCCTTTCCGTCAAGAAATTTCTCCCAATATCCAATCTAAACCTCCCCTGATGCAGCTTGAGGCCATTTCCTCTCGTCCTATCGCTGGTTCCTTGGGAGAAGTATTCCCCCACCCCTGGCTCTGTCCCCTTCGCTTCCCACGCGTCCTTTGGATATTGAGAATCCCAGAATCGTTGAGGTTAGAAAAGCCCTCTAAGATCATCCAGTCCAACCATTAACCTACACTGCCAAGCCCACACTAAACCAATCAAGGGTAGACCAGACTAAACCATGTCCCCCAGTGCCACCTCTGCCCATTCGTTGAACCCCTCCAGGGATGGGGACTCCCCCACCTCTCTGGGCAGCCTGGTCCAATGCTTGACCACCCTTTCCATGAAGAAATTTTTCCTAATATCCAACCTAAACCTAATTTAGCACGAGTCCCCACAGAAGAGCCCGCTTGCTCCATCCAGGCATCTCTCAGCTCCCCAGGAGCGTCCAGGTCCCCGTGACGTTGCACCCAGAGCCCCGCAGACCCCCGGATCTCAGCCCTACAAGGACCCGTTTCTTTTGCAAAATCCTTAAAAAATAAGCTTGGGCGCGGCGGCCGCTCGGCTGGGGCCCCGCGCGAGGCACAGGGGGAAGGAAAAACGACAACAAAAAATCCTGCAAGGGCGGAGGAAAAGCTGCTGCAAAAAGCTCCGTGGATTTTGACTTAAAGCACGGCGGCTGCAGCACGGCGGCGGCTGTGCCAAGGGGCACGCAGCACGCGGCCGCCTTTTAATTAAAATAAAGCATGAAAATAAAGCTCAATTTGCAGCAGGGCTGGGCATGGGCTGAACCGAAGCGCAGCACCGTACGTTTCGGGGAGCAACATTCAGAAATGGTGCTTGGGGGTTCTTCTTACCACGTTTTTCCTAGATTTTTTTTTTTTTCCACATCACCCTGCGGGGACAGGATGGGTTTTTTTTTTTCCTACCGAAATTCCGCGGTTAAGCGGCCCCTGCAGCTCCTGCACCTTTTCCTGCGGCCGCTGCAGCACTCACCTGGTTTTATCCCGGATGTTTGGGCGACTCAAAGGGAAAAGCCGGGCTCCAACCGGGCCCGGGGAGCCACAAGCGGAGAGGGAAGCGGATGCGGAGCAGCAACAGGATTTACCGACCGAGTCCCCATCCACGGACCGCGACATCCTCCACGGTCACGCTCCGCCCCGCAGCCCGACGGGAGATGATGCCGGATCCCATCTTCCCAGCTACGGGAAGCCCCCGGCAGCGCTGGGAGCAGGCAGGCAACTGAGCCGGCATCGGGGCTTCAGGCAGGACGAAGCCCCCGAGCCCCCGTCCTCGCCCACCCCGGGCACCCGCAGCCGCCCCAAATTCCTACGGATGGGGCGTACCTGGGCAGGCCGCTCAGGGAAATCCCACAAAAAGCCAAATTTTCTTCGCCTGCCGATGCCTCGCCCTCGGAGCGGCCTTTAACGCCAGTCCAGTCCCACTCCACGGCTCAAGGGGAGCCACGCATGGGAGCGGAGCGGGGAGCGGGGAGCAGGGAGCGGGGAGCGGAGCAGAGCAGGGAGCAGAGCAGGGAGCGGGAAGCGGGGAGCAGAGCAGGGAGCGGGAAGCGGGAAGCGGGGAGCAGAGCAGGGAGCGGGAAGCGGGGAGCAGAGCAGGGAGCGGGGAGCAGAGCAGGGAGCGGGGAGCGGGGAGCAGAGCAGGGAGCGGGGAGCAGAGCGGGGAGCGGGGAGCAGAGCGGGGAGCGGGAAGCGGGGAGCAGAGCAGGGAGCGGGAAGCGGGGAGCAGGGAGCGGAGTGGGGAGCAGGGAGCGGAGCGGGGCCCGAGCCAGCGAGGCAGAGGAGCCAAGCAGAGCAGCGGCCCCGGGGCGCTCATCTCTTCCTCAGCCCTCCGTACGCTCGGCAAAGGCCAATTTGGGCAGAAGCGGGAATGAAGAACAACATGGGTTTTATTCTCATCCTCTGCACAGATGAAGCGACAAAAGAGAAACCAGGGCAAGAAGTCGCCTTCCTGACTGCAGGCTCTGAAAACTCAGAAGCGCAGACGCATAAAGCTGCATTGTAACGGAGACAGGACTAAGGCGGCCGGGCGGCCACGGCCAGCGCTCTGGTAAACTGGGAAAAATCCGCTGCAAAGCCCCGGAGCTGCGCCGGGGAGCGGAGGATGCTGCTGGCAGCTCCCTGCGGAGCCTCCCGACTCTCCCAGCCGCGGGGCAGCTGGGCCGGATGGCCCCGCAGACGCTTTCGCGCTAAATTCCAGTTTGCGGCCCGTTATTTCGGACGGGATTTTAAAATTCTCTTCTACACCACTGGCTACTAACCCAGCAGCAGCCGGGTAACTAAGTGAAGAGTAATTAAGCAGTTAAATAACATCACACCGATCTCATCCCCACTGCTCCCTGCTTCGGGGGACGGCTCCTCCTAGCCGCGAAGGGGAGTGAGACGGACGCGCAGGAGCGCTCGCACGCAGGCGCGTTCTTGCCCGGAATCACGCTCCCTGACTTGCCAAATATTTGCTGGTCTAAATCCCCTCACGCGCATTTTTGGGACGCTTCCCTCTTCGTGCGGGGCCGGACCTGCCAGGACAGCCCAGCGCAGTGACTCATGGGCAGCAAGTTCGCCCACAGCAGCATTCTTTACCCAGGGACTGAAGCGAAAGAAGGGGGGGAGAAAAAAGAAGGGGGGGAGAAAAAAGAAGGGGGGGAGAAAAAAGAAGGGGGGGAGAAAAAAGAAGGGGGGGAGAAAAAAGAAGGGGGGGAGAAAAAAGAAGGGGGGGAGAAAAAAGAAGGGGGGGAGAAAAAAGAAGGGGGGGAGAAAAAAGGAAGCCCGACCAAAAATAACCTGCAGTTTATAAAGTTGTGTTCATGACTTCCCGAGTAACCTGCCCTGTCAGACAGCACAACTGCTCCGTCACCTACACAGAACCACTGAATAGAATCGTTAAATTTGGCAAGGATCTCCAAGATCATCAGTCCAACCGTCGACCCAACGCCACCGTGCCCGCTAAACCACGTCCCAAAGCGCCACGTCTGCATGTTATAGAATCACCGAATCGTTTGGGTTGGAAAAGCCCTTGAAGATCACCCAGTCCAACCATTAACCTGACACTGCCAAGTCCACCACTAAACCAATTAAGGGTCCAGTAATTATTAACTTCACGTTTCCTGGCTTGGTGGCTGGATTATTTTTTAACAAAAGCCAGCCAAGAAGAGAACACGAGCAGCCCAAAGCAAAACCTTCGCTTTGGAGCCTTCAGAGCAGGCTCTCTCCTCTTTACACGCACGGCACGGAGCTCAGGCAGCGGGCAGGTACTGGAAGACGTTCACCGGCCCGGTATCGCTTGAGAACTTCAGCACACGAAACACAAGCACCTCCCTCTGCACACGCCTGCTCTTGAAGAAGCAAGGTCCTACAAGTCCGAGGGACTTCATGGGATCATCCCCCAGCAAGGAACGCGTTTCACAGCAGCCACATGCAGGTGCTAAACCATACGTTCAGTTTATTTTGGCGCTTTGCGGATCAGCGGTCTGAAGACACGAGGATTTTTGCAGCGGCTACGGCACAAGTATGACTTGTAATATCCCCACCAGGTAGAACCACAAAGTCTCTTTTTCCTTGGGCATGTAGGAAGGCTTCCTTCCTCCTCCTCCTCCTCCAGGAACACAATTCAGCCAAAGTCAATTACCCAAAGCTTGCAGGAGTGGCAGAGACAACAGTGGATTTTAAAAAAAAAACAGTCTTTTAAATAAATGTAAGGTGGCCAGCTGAAAACCAAAAGCTCAAAGCGAAACCAGTCATGATCCAGACCGCGATGCACCGTCAGGAGCTGGGCAGCCAGACCCCCAGACTTAGCAATGAGCCACGTTCAAGAGCAGATTGCAAAGTTCAGCCGCGCTGCTGAGCGCTCCCCAGGCTTTGACCTAGGCACTGGAACAGAGCAGGGGAAAAACAACCCAAAATAAACAAGCAAACTCGGTCAGCAGGGAGAAAGAGCAGGGACAGTGACCTCCCCGGCTGAGCGCAGTCACGACAGGCACGTTAACGCGGGGCTGGAATAGTTTTTGCTCCCCTTGCTGGCCTCAGCTTTATCTTCCCAAGACTTCTCACGAGGCTGCGGAGGCCGTAGGAAAAAGACGGCTAAAGGGAGCGTACCAACCCGCAGGATGACTGCGATCTTCACCGTGAGGGTCGCTGCTTCGGGGCAGCGGGGAGCACACGTAGCACGCGAAACTTCACCGCCGAGAGCTCTGTAAAGCGGCGCCGGAGAGAGCGCTCTGGAATGAATTCCCTCCTCGTCTCTATCGCGATCCGGAGTTAACAAAACGCAATAAACCACACCAAACACAGTCGCCTGGTGTTAACTATACAGTAAGAACATTTATTTCATGTCAACGCTTGTAAAAGAAGTCTCTTCCGAGTCGGATGATTTGATACACAAATCAAAGCCACCATATGTTTTTCTTTTAGTCTATACCGAGCTCAAATTTACACAACATGAAGGCTTGTTTCTGAAACAAAATTACAAATTAAATCATAACAAAATACATAAAATTGACTGGACCCTAAGTTTAATTCACTGAAAGAATTCTTCTTTCCTCCGATCACCTTGAACTCCGCTCTTCCCCATCGTTATCCTCATCCTTCTGCTTGGCCATGAACTCCTGTAGAAAGAAGGGGAGCCAGTGAAAAGACACCGCTACGCTATTCCTCAGCCCGCGACAAGATCACGCTCCAAAACCAGAGCAGGTTTCATAAATGCACTGGCCAAAAGTCAGCCTGCTGACACCAATTACACCGGTAATGGGTGATCTATACCAAAAAGCACTCAAAAGTTTTGACAAACGCACAGCCACCACGTGCTGAAGCTCCCGAGTGGAAACGTGGCGAAATATTAGGTATCAGGATCTCACGTGGTGACGGGCACCCGTGTCTGGTCACGGAATATAAAAGTTATTCAATATTCACCACGGGCTGTGTATTCGTTACGCCCGCCTGACACAAATCTACGTCACTACCAATACCTTCCCAGTTTTCCACCCCTTGCACAGGAAGGGTGCCTCTTCCCCCGGCTGGGTACGCGCCGTGTCCCTGCCGAGGGCTGGGAGCAGTTTTGACCCCAAACTTCAGTTTTCTGGTTGCCAAAGCGACCTTTTGGTCATTTTATGTCTGCGAGGTATTTTAGCTAGCCTGCAGTTTCAGCAAGCCGGGAAATCTTGACAAAACCACGCTTTCGAACATTAACGCTGCATAGTTTTTGAAAATCACTTCTTAAAAACGAAGGGAAGACAAGAGCCATCCCCACGCCTTCCTAGGCGAGGAAGGCTTTATAGGTGACGAGCCTGAGTAATTTAACGATACCCGTGTCCGAGTTTAAAACTAAAACCCCTTGAAGTATTAATATGAGCTCCCTGTGCCACTAGGAACTTACTGGCACTTGTTAAAGCAGACATTTTTAAAACGATATTCTTTTCACCCCTGTGCGTTTGGAGAAGCTTCAGCATTACCTCCATGTTTTGCTGATGAAGCGGTGTCTTGCAGTGATTTTTCACAGACGTTTCATCTGCGTAGAAGAGCGAGCAGATCTGACAGAAAAAGCCTGCCTTTGGAACTAGGTAATCCAGATCTGAAGAGACAGCACACACCATTAACGTTAACAAAACACAGCTCTAAAACATCCCATTAACAAAACACAGTTTGAAAATGAAAAAATGTTTTTAAAAAAAAATCAGATTCCTTTAGCTAAATCTGTTCGATTTGCTATTACTGGAAGGAAATCAGTTACTTTTTTACAGCATTCAAAAAATTAGGCTTCTAATCCGAGTTGGTCACCTGCCCTACTTCCAATGAACAGGAACAGGACAACTCAGCTTCTGGATGTGAAGCTCACTGCAGCTACCTCAGCGTCTTCTGGCCTTAAAAGTATTTTATATACAACTCATTTGCCAAGTGTAACCTCTGCCCTGCAGTGCATTAGGCAAGCATCTTCTGTCACGGATTTTTCCATTACACAAGCCATCAGGCAAGGATCCATATTCTCCCAGCAACTTCTTTTACAGTTCAAGTGTTATCAGTGCTTTTATATAAAAGTATTTTAGATGAGGGTCTTAGAATATATATATACACACACACTTTTAAAACCATGTAAGCAGTTCCCTCGCTTCTATACATTGAGAGAAAGTCGGTAATAAAACTCGTAACAGGATGAGAACAGTAGGTAGATATTACACTGCACTGTGCTCATTAGAAATAAATTAGCCTGTATTTGTAAATTAAATTTTAGGAAAAACAAAAAAGAACTTTCAACTTTGCTGCTGCTATTAAGCCAACAGCAGAAACTTGTTAAAACATGCATTTGTAGGAGCCAAGATAAAAAAACCACAAATTATGGGCCGTGACTTCGAAGTTAAATGCGGTAACGAGGCATAGGAGGCATTTTCGAATGGGCAGGAAAGCCGTCTTCCGGCAAGAAAAGTACGGAGCGTTTGGGGCGAGCTTCTTTGGGTTTACCTTTCGGAGTACTCTGCGTCTTCGATGCATCTGAAGAAGCCGTTTTCTTCCGCTTAGGCTCTGGTTCTTTATCTCCTGATCCCAGCTGATCTGCTGGAGGCCATAAATGCAGGTTAAACAGAGGCACCCACTAGTTCAAAGGTATTCTGTATCTAGGTGTCATGGCTCGTCGCTGCTTGAAACAAACACCGCCTGCATGGTCCTTACTGGTTTCTACGCTATCCGCTTCGGTCTTCCCATAGAGCGATTTTTGGGAACTCCTGACATCAATCCCGGGGACAAGGCTTCCAAATACAGCCCCGGTGCTGCGGCGAATGGCTCCAAAAGCGCTCCCGACCACACGGCGCTCTTCACAGAAGCACCGCCGCCGCTCCCAGCCGCCCTCCGCTACAGCTCTCACCAGCGGCTCCAAACCAACTCTGCGATTACGATCACAAAAATCTCAACTTCTTTACACCGCAAGCTACCAAGCTTTCTTCAACTAATCTAGCTCGAGGTCCAACAGCAGTATTTCAGCTTCACTACAGAACTGGTCAAAGCCTACCGAGTGTGTTATCAGATTAACCAGCTCTAAGGAAAGATCAAAATCAACATTTTAAGATTTTTCTGGAGACAAGGAGTTTGACAGTCTCCTCTATTACAAGATAAGCAAGGTGTCTGTTTTTTAGACTATCAAAGCAGTCCGACTGGCCGGTGAAGAATCACGCATCAAAAATACCCATTTTCTTTCTAATTCTACATTCAAATAACCTAGATACCAGTACGTCCTAAACAAGGTTAACGCAATAAATCCTCTCCCTTGATAACAAAACCGAGGGAGCCGTCGAAGGAACGCACCAGACAGCGTCACTCTCGCATCCCCTGGATGTTTCAGCAGGCTGCCAGGATCTCGCCGCATCATCGGCGGCCAAGTTTCACATTTGCCATGTGCAGTCTGACTGTCGTCCTTTGAACTGCTGGCCTGAGGCCACCGATAAACTCTTTCCTATTTTGCTGCTGGAATCAGATTTTAAGACTTGAGTAATACGGCTTTACTTCCTTTAACCTCTCCTTCCCAGTTCTCTTGTTCCACTTCTCAAACTCGGGAGGAACCAACCGGTCCTTTCCTAAGCCTACTTCTTTTGCCAGAGGTTTTTACTATACAGAGAGGAACTCACATCACTTATTTACTGTCTATCAAATACATTTATTATAATTTGTTGCTACCGGTTAGATCAGAAATCAACTCAAGGGCTTAGATATTTTACGAGGTCTTTTTACAGCTAACTTGCTAATAGAACATAGAAAATATTTTGCATTTTCAGTAAACGCTTTTGTTAATCATGGGGAAGCTTATGTTCTAGGACATTAACAAGATTAAAACAATATATGACACTTAAATATTTTTGGCTGCGTACAGAGTCAACTAATCCCTTTCCTAATGTTTATAGAAACTGAAGTTTAAAACGCTCTGTCTTAAGCAAGGTATCTGCTGCTTCCGCAGCTCCTCCGTATCTGCGCTGCTCGGGTTGCCTCTGCAGTGACGCAAGGCGAGAGCAAAGCTTTTCCAAACCATCAGAACAAAAGGTGCTGTGTCAGTGCCCAGCTACATCAGCAGAGCAGAGAGAAAACTCGGGACTAGCGGGCTGCCTCACGTCGAGCCTTCACCCACGCTTTGGCCAAAACTCTTCTTGCGTGTCGGTTATGCACAGCTCTCCCTACTTCTGCGTTCAGACTTCCTTAACCCTTGCTAATTCCACGCTACAGATGTTCTATGTTTTCTCCTCTAGATCCAGCTTGGAAGCTGTTACGTCTTTGTATCTGTGTGTCTATTTCCTTTGACTCACCTTAATAAAGCTCGGCCCTGTAACTGCAGACTATAAATAATCTGTGTTAGGGAGTTTACCAGGCCTTGCATTAAAAGCGAGAAAAGAAGCTATTCTCCCTGATTTTAGTCATCGTAGACACCAAATGGACACTTCAAATCAACATGCAGCTTAATTTTACATCAAAAGGAAGATGCATTGTAAAATGCCTTAATAAAATATCCCACCTCCAGGCCATTGTTCACGCTCAGTCTCCGTTTTTTCCCCCCAGCACCTCTTTCATTAACTTTGTCAAATATTTCGGGGTTTTCGGTTTCTTCTATTTGCTACAAGGATCTCTTTGTGCGTGGTACCCATTACAAGCATCTTATTTTCTATTTCCCCTCTAGGAACTATGAGAGGTTCCTTACCTTTTGACTTTGGTATCGCAATAATTTCTTCTTCTGGACTCATATCTCCTAGAATTTCCATTTCTTCTGGTCCTGCGACAGCAACAATATCCTCCTCTTCTGGTCCTGCAATGGCAGCAATTTCTTCTTCTTCTGGTCCTGCAACGGCAACAATATCTTCATCGTCTTCATCCTCGTTCGGATTTTTCCCTGGGAAAGCATTTTCTTCTTCCTCATCCTCCTCTCCAACTTCGTCTACTGTAACAAAGTTTAGTTCCTCTTTTAGACGATCAAAATCAGCCAGAAAATCATCTTCGTCCTCGTTAACTTCATCCAAAGTCACGAGAGGGTTATCTTCGTTGTCCTCTTGTATTTCATCGACTGTCACTAGAGCACTGGGATCATCAGGCACCTGAGAGGAAGCACAGTCTCCAGTATCCTCAGCAGTCGCTTTATCATCCTCCTTCTGTTTCAGCACCTCCTCAATATTCAAGTCCGTAGGCTCGTTCAGGGGCAGCTCTTCTACTTCACCAATTTCATCTACGGTTACCAAGGGTTCGGCTTTCAAATCCTGCTCCTCAAAATCTGCCCTAGGGATGTCTTTATGAGAACTAAGGTCCTCTTGTTCAGATATCTCATCCAAAGTAACAAGCGACTGCGGATCCTTTACTGCTTCTGACATAAGTTCTTCCTCTTCCATCACTTCATCCACTACAACCAGCCCCTGCGGGTCACTGAGCGCTTCTAGAGTAGCGACTCCCATTAGCGGTGCGGTCGCATCCTCCTCTTCACCGATTTCATCCAAAGTGACAAACGAGAGTTCGCTTTCAGCAATGCGTGCTATGGAGCTTTTCCCTTTCCTTCTCTTAGAACTGGGCTCGGAAGAGGAGTTGTTTTTAGCACTGTCTTTTCTCTTCCCCCGCGGTGGATTTCGCCGTGTTTTAACGGGAGACTCGACTTCCTCTACGACCTCATCCACAGTAACAAATTCATCCAGGTTAAATGGAAACAACTCTTCTTCCTGGGAAGTGTAAAAACGTGAATATAACAAAGCTGAACATTCACCCAGTGACACCAACGCCGCCGTTAAGTTCATTTACGGTTACGTCCTCACCTCCTTTGGTTTTGCACTGCTGCTAGGGCCACTTTTTGAAGTTTTAGTATTGCCACCAACAGAAGCCTGCAAAATTAGACAAAAGTTCACATGAAATCAGTTAAGCCAACGAACCTGTCCACAAAAGAGAAAATCATTTTTAAAAAAGCAGCTATTTTTTTTCCCTTAGCAAACTTTTAAGTTGTCCAGATTGCTGCTTCTGATCACATGCTTGGCAAATACAGAACTAAGCCAACCGTCAGTGGTAGAGTCCAGGCATACAGTCTCTAGCAACAAGTCACAGGTAATACCTTGCTTAGCAGCCTCTTTTCAGTAACCAGTGTCTGCGCAGGACTTGACAAAGCAAATATCAGCTCACAAAAGGACAGAAAGCTTATTAATTCCCATTCAGAACTAATCCAAGAACATAAAGTTGTGACACTCAATAAAGACTCGCTTCAAAAAATACCTTCCTGCCATTTTTTCCAAGTAGCATTTTCAAACCAGTTACGTACTTGCGTTGCACACGCTGCATCTAAAAGCAACTGGTTGCCCGCCATCTCGCTATTCCAACTTGTCTGTTGGCCCAAACCAGCTGAGTGATTTACGGAAAAGGGAAGGGGAACATAATCTCATTGTCCCATACTCAACATCTGAGAGAAGCATGGAGTTAGTTACTGATCAGGCACACTGAACCGGCCTTCCTGCCCTCCTCACCTTATTGCTGCTGTTGTCTTTCTTCATGCTGGATGATCTACTCTCTCCCTCTTGAGACTGTTTTGAACTAGCCCTAGATTCCACTCGTGAGTCCTTCTCTTGCTGAGATGAATTCCTCCCATTGCCTCCCTTTCCATCAACAAGAGAACTTCTGCTCACTTTACATTTGCCGCCGCCATCTCCCAGGCTCGATCGGCTGCTACCAGGTCGTGGATGACCCTCTTCTTTTGACGCGATTTTCTTCTCCACCGCTGCTTGGCCTCGGGTCTCGGGCTTCGAGGGAGCTTTCTGCTCCCCTCCTTTACACAGGGAAGGCTCATTGCTCCGCACTGGAAGCCGTGACTTTGATATATCCAGAAGAGACACCACGGCCTTTAAAATCGTTTTACCAACAGAGGAAGATTCCTTGACAGATAGAGAGGAGTTTAACGTAACTGCTTTGAGGGTTTCATCGGGTTTTGCCGGTCCCGTTCCTTTATTTTGACGGGCTTTGATTAAACTTCCCTCGTTGTTCTCATTGACAGCATTTGCAGCATTTTCCATAGCAGCCCCAACCTTGGTCGCAGGTTTTTCAAGTTTCTTCTCTGTCTCTGCCCCGGTCTTGACCAAAAGCTTGTCAGGGTTCTCCACCACAGCTCTTCCGACTTTGAGCGCAGACTCTTCTGGTTTCACCTCTGCGTCTGCTCCAGCTACATCCAGTTTCTTCTCCACGGCCGCCCCAGTTTTAAGTACAGGTTTCTTCTCTGTTATTGGAGTTACAGACGTTTTATGTTCTGTTTTCACAGCATCAGAAACAGTATTTTTTTCAGGAGCATCCAACTTGTTTGTCTGTCTGACAACAGATGACACGGTCTCCACAGAAGCTGCATCAGAACGAGGGAGCACCGCTTCGGGGACGGCCCCTCTCGTATCCCCCGCTGCTGGCTTCGCAGCACGATCTGACGGCGCATCTTCAGCCTTGCCCGCATCGGACAATTCTTCTGGGCGCTCAACGGCAGGAGCAGGCAACTCTTCATCTTTAACTTCCTTCTCTGGTGCAGATACAACCGCAGATTCGAACAACGCTGGTTTGGCATTACCTTTAACTGCCTCTTCTTTCTCCACGCTGGAAGGCGGCGGCAGCATCTCTTCTGACTTCGCTTCAGATGATTCGGTAGCAGCGGGTTTGACAGGTGCCACAGGAGCTTCAACTCCAGCGCCCGCTTTCTCCACAGACGTTTCTGCCAGTCTCTGAGCAGACTCCCTTACTGCTCTTTCAAGATGGGACTCAGAGGGCTCTATCTGTACTGCTGACATCTCGTCTTTGACATTAGAGACGGAAACGGGTCCTTTCTTTGCCACACTAGGCTCTACTGGAGGATTAGCAGCTGCTGTTTGCACCACTCCTGATCCCTCTGGATATTTTTTCAAGCCAGAGCTAAATGCATTTAAAAAAAACAGAAGAAATCAAACTATGTTGAGAATTCTACAGTTACCAGAAACCTCTTGACGCCAATGGTGGGGGATTTCCTGATGCATTAGTGCTTAGCATTTGGAAATCTAGCCTATCAGCGTTAAAATGGTTAAAAATATTGAGGCGAATAGCTGATTAGTTTTATGCTTCTGTTTAATCCACCTCAGTACCGCAAGCCTCTTACACTTCGAATTACATTACTTGTAGTCAGACCTCTCAAGGTAGCACTCACTACAGATGTGCCCCGTGACCTCAGCGCTGGCGTGAACTCCTAAAATTTAGATCCCCTGATGCGAGGCAGACTGTGAAAGCGCATACACAGCGAAAATAAAACTTCAGTCTCCCTGTATAAAGGAATTACCAGAGTTTTGGTTTGTGTGAAGACAGCAGACTCTGCAGTCACCAACCTAGAGAGCTCTTCCAGTAGCTAGGAGGCTGAAGTTTGTGAATATTTTTTTTTGGTTTTGGTTCAGGTTTGGGGGAAGGGAGGGGTCACTTTGGTTTTAAACTGCATTGACCTCGCCCAATAGCAGGGAACACGATACGTGCACAGAGGCTCCTTTCGGCCAGGCTCTGTTTTCACTGCATAATCCCACTGTCAGCTCCCAGGATAACAAAGCCCAAGATGACAATGCAGAGGATAGCGCTTTTCAGAGAACCGCAGTTAAAGTGCATTATGCTTCTCTGAAAGAAAGAATCCTCCGTAGATGATCTTGGGAGACACTGAAATTAGAGATGACTCTGCCCCTTTCCCCGCAAAGCTCGAGAAAACGAGCATCCCAACACCTCATGCATCTCTAGATGGGAAGGTGCCGAAATACCAATGCTGACAATCTCGCTAAGTGCTGAAACAAACACAGAAGCAGCAAACACACGTAATTAATCAGCGGTTATGCACGATGGAGCAGCCTGCGCTATGGTTTCTCAGAACCTAGGCGTATGAATAAAGGGTGCACGTTTGTATAAACCCTCATGAAAGTAAAAAAAAAGAGCAGAGCAGCTCTTTTGGTACTACTCCCAGCGTGATGTCAGCAAGAAACTGGAAGGCTAGATCAAATGGAACTCAGCGCTGACGGAAATGTTAAGTCTTGAAGTGGCCAGATGCGAGGGTTAACAAGACGAAGACACAATACATGGAGCCAGCAGAAAGATGGAAACGGGCACACTCAGTTAACAACTGTGCTACGCAAGCACGACAAAAACACCGATCTCGAAGGTTTCCTCCAGACCCGAGGGCACTGTCCTCTGCTGCTACAAAAGGCGAGAGGAGAGAGAAGAAGGGATAGGAATTCTGCTTCCAAGTCTTTCGCGCCGCCCATCTAAAATCGGCACAGATGTAGCACATCATGACCGCACCGCGGACGGACGCTTGCGGCACGCTACAAGGGCGCTCCCGCCCTAGCAAAGCGGCAGGGCCGCAGCGTTTCGTGGCTTGGCAGGCAGCCCTCGCGCTCCCCGCCATGCCCCGCAAAATCCTGGGAATCTCCTTCAGAGCCCGAGCGGCTCAACTCACAGTAACTGCAGTCTTATGAAAGAAAAGCAACCTTGCTCATTCCGGCATCACGCTCATCTCGAGCGGGCTTCTCTAGACCTGTAATCAATTTAAATTTGTTACTTGTAAATGTTTCGGGGTACGTGCGCCTCACGAGTGACTAAGCAGTCAGGGCTGATCTGCTTTTTATGCCCCAGTATCGGTTTACTCAGTCACAACACAGAAGATATTTCGACATCGATGAAGCATTGTTTGTGTTCCAAAAGCAAAAAAAAAGATTTCAGTTAATTTTCTCTTCTGTTTCAGCATCCTACAGACTACTGAGATTTATGTCTCACGTGTCTGTGTAGCAAAACACTACCCGGGTAATTCAGAGCCCAGAAGTGCAGCTCTGAAAGCCCAGCCTTGTCACTGATGCGTAGAAAACTTAATTAAATACAAGCTCTAATGCCTTGCTAAACTGCACCCCACAGCCTCTGTTTATACGATTTGCAGGGAATGGAAAAATGTCAGTGAACGCTGGAACCACAGACTAACCACACAGCTTACGGCGAGCAGCACACATGTATTATCCTCTACATAATTCAAATGAGATATTGGTCTCCGAATCCTTGGGACTTCATGCCTCCTTTCACGCCAACACCCACTCTGTGCCTTTCGCAAAGGCCCAGTGGTCTCCGAAATACAGCGATAGATTCAAACCGGACGGTGAAGCAGTGGAAGGAGAGCTCTGCGGAGGCAGCAATGTGCAGAGATAAAGATGAGTGAGCCTGGTGAAGCATCAAGGTGCTTGAATTAACACTTAAAAGACCTGTTAGGCATTGGGAAAGAAAGAGCACGTAGACCTGCGAGACAGATTTCCTGCACAGAGGTAGCATAAAGGGTGAAACCAACACTACCTGGTGCTCAGTTTCTGCACGAGCTGCCATAGGCAGGCATCACTGCCCAAATTAGCGAGGGAAAGGCTCGGAGAGTTCAGTCCTAGGAATGCCAGCACGGAGGCTGCATCACAACGGAGACACAACCTGCTTCCTACGCGCTCAGGATTAAAAGGAGCGGTAGAACAGTCCTCGATTCTTAACCTGGCCAAGAAAAGTTTCAGCCAGTTTGGCTGAAGGGAATAAATCCCACCAAAACGCGTCAGCATCCTTGAAAAGAGCAGAGGCATTCACATAAGCACGTCGGTCACCTCAGCTGCAAGGTTAGATGAACTACCTACTCGGGCTGGACAACAACCGAGCTTCCAGAACCATTCCAGAGTTTTTTTTCCAAGATGACCGAGAGGGCAGGCCCAGCTTCTGCTGCTCCATCCCTCCGCAGAAACACGCGACAAGGTCTTGCCATCTAGAACAACATTTAAGATATTTTGCTGCTTCTTGTAAAATGTAACTCAGAAGAATAACCGATCAGGTCACAAAAGCTCACAAGGAGGAAACAGTTGCCTCCGGCAAGGAGAAGGTGCGTGGCGTTATTTCTAGGGGAAAACGCCAGTTTTCCCATCTGTTCACCAGCCACAACAGGACGCTGGGCAGCGGCTGGCATTCGCGTCAGAGTCGCCTGTTTGGAATAATTACCACCACTAGCTAAAGCCCACCAGTCTGGAATCAAAAAGGTTACCTGCACGTCTGCCTGCGTGCGAGTCGGAGACCGTTTAGACACTAAAGGCTTCCAAAACTGACTAGCGCGTGAGTAGAGGGCTCATTAAATTAGGAGCGCTTAACTTTTTTGAAAGAAACAGGTTTTGGAAATATAGTAACAGTCCGTGATAGTATAATGGCGTTACTTGAAATTCAGGTTTAGGACCATTATTACACAGTTTTGGTTTTTCTTTTAATGATAAAACTTATCCAGAAATATGGATTTGAGTCACAGGTGTGTTAAGTCATATTTGTTAACAAAAACTCTTATAATGATCTATAACAAGAACTTTTATAATGATCTATCCATTTATGAAAAAACACATAATCAAGACTCTAAAACCAACAAATGGTTACTCCACAATTAGAAATTTTACTACAAGCAATGTCCGTAAAACAATTTTAAACGGAACATACCAAAACCACCATTTCCCATTTCTATAGCATCTAAACATTTTTTTAAATCAATTCAGGGACCTGCATCACAGCATGAAGTTAATGTTAATAAGTTAAACAAGGAAGTTTCAGTTTATTTTTAGCATTTGGAAACAGAAACAATAGAGCCAGGTGCTCTGACAGAGGAAAGCGCTGTAGGATGAAATAAAGCAATCACTTCATGGTTAAATACAACGAAAAATTGTCTTACCAACATGTATTTCCAAACATACTTTCCAGGACCTGTGGTAAAATCCTGGCCGTAATTAGTAAGACAGTAATAACTCCACGAACTACACAGGAAACAGCATTTCACCCCGTTTGTCCGCGTTCTTTGCAAGCCCCGGATTTCAAAGAAATCACAAACATTACAGCTCTACAGCAGTACACTACACGCCCTGCACACACAGAACACACAAAAGCTTGAAAGAAGTAACAGCAGGTAAGAGTTGATGGCTCTCGCAGCGGGCCTCTTCGTCAAGCTTAGTTAGAGAGACGGCTCAGCAATCTGCTCAGTCTTGGATATGCATTCCATGAACATAGATAAATGAAAAACACCCTTAAATACTTGAAAGGCATACCTTCCTTTGCTTAGTTCCTCTTTCTTCACTTCTTTTTTCGCAACTTCAGCCTGAAAGGCAAAAATCGGGGGTCAGTGTCTATGACTTTCAGAAGCATCAGCACAGAATTTGCATAACCCAGCTCATTAATAACACCCTGAACCCAAATTTAGGCACGTATCACCTGAAAGATCAACTGTCAGTAAATTGTTCTAAAACTGTTCCCCACAGCACATGTATTTCGCAAGGCGACGAATAAAAGCGCATGGCAGCGTAAGGGATTTTAACTAGAAGTTTGCTAGGCAGAACACGTGGCACACCACCGTTTCGTCTCGTCTTCAGAGCTGTCGTGTTCTTGAGCAGAATTAGCTTTTAGTCTGTGATTTACCTGGGGGAGAGGGACATTAAATGCAGCTGTTCCCTGACAGCACCTTCTTTCCTGTACTGGCGAGGATGCTAACAGCTGCGGAGCTCAGGGTGAACGCCGTCAGCCTGACAGGTAAGTACTACGCAGAAAACAGCGGCACGCCTTTTCGGAAGACAAATTATATTCCAAGTCAAGCATCTACAGAAATCCCAAGGCCAGTCTCTAGTCCTTCAAACCTGCTAATGTAGCACTCCCTTCTTGTAGGATGACTACGCCTTTCTGCTACGTAGAATAAACTTGTAGAATAAACGTGAGATGAAACAACGTCTTCCGAAAAAAAGACAACCGCAAACCATGCCAGCTCTGCAGCTATCGCAGTCAGTAGCGTAGGTCCAAGCAATCCAAAAAAAACTTTGAAATGAAATCTCTCCCTCTTTTCTGAAGGCATCCTACAAACTAATTTGAAGACTATCGCTATCAGAAAGAACATCAGATAAATTCAGTGCACGTACAATTCACTTTAATCTTTTATTTATGCACAAAATTTCAAAGCCTTCAGTTTTCCCTTTCTGAAAACATTTATTCCAGAGATAAGTGCCAAAAGTAATTCAAACATGTTATAATGAATTAAAAATTATTTTTTTTCCTTCAGACTAGCTTCTGAATGAAAGGCTTCTAGAGAAAACGGCTTAGGGCAAACGGAGCAACGTTCCTATGGTACCTAGGCATAAAATCCAGATTCTGGCAACGAAACCGGGAAGATGGACAAGAGCTAACAGGCTCAAAATGCAGTGAAGGACCACGGCTAGAAAAACTCAAGTTTCCCCTCTTACCAGTGTGACCAGGCATTTTTCTCTCCACCTCAGATATAGATAAAAATAAAGTGTAGGAGCGTATCTCCAAAGTACAGGTTTATTTATTTTGTGCAAAAGCTGTGACAGTCGCATTGACAAAGGCTGGAATGTCACCAGTCGCAGCCACGCTCTATGGCTCTGTATTCCAGTTGCACATCCTCCTTCACCGTCACAGGAGATTCCCCATATTTTTGTGATTTCAGCAGTTATTACGTTCAGACATCATCAGCAAAATTACAGAAACAAAACTACAGTGTGATTAACCAAGCACTTACATTACTGCTATCTGGCTGGCCAACCTCTCTCAATCAGACAAGCACCCTGTATCACCCAAAGCGTGCAGCTGGAAAGAAATATTATTTTGAAAACGGAGCGTGAATGCCATTCTTTGTTGGCACTGAACTCTGCCCTGATGAAACATTTATAGTGACAAAGGCACGTTATTCTGTTGCTACACAAGATACAGGGAACTGATAAAAAGCAGATTTGAATCACAAAGTGTTCCCACAATGCATCCTTGAGAGACATCCCTTAGGACGAGCACTTTAATGAATGATATTTTGCTTATTTTCCAGTGCTAAGGGACCTTATTACTCACATTTTCTAGACTCGAGAAGAAGCTCATAAGCCTGATGATTTGGTTATTCTCTTCAGCTACAAAGTTAGTCTAAAGAAAGATATTACTCTAAAATGCATCGGACATCGTCAAACACAACTATAATTTACGTTCTTTAAAATGATCTGAAGTTTACTATATGAACTGAAATACAAAATAAAGTGGCTCGGAATTAAAGCATATTTTGTCCTACACAAAGAGAGTCAGCGATGGGGAGAATCATCCCTGCAATGGGGAAGAAGACGGGGAGAACTCTTGGAACATCTAATCCAGGCTCTTACATCTAGCAGAAGAGAGAAGAGCACCCTACGCACCCGCGCTCACCGGATTTTAGCTACTCAGCACCTCACCTGCGGCGGGTCCCCACCCCGCACCAGCAGTGCCGAGGGACGCACGCCAGCTCACCTGAGCCCACCCCGCCGTACCCACGGTGCCACCCGCCACGCTCACCTGGAAGAGGGGCGGCGTTCCTAAGTTAAGCCAGTTCTCTGGATCAAATACGTAATTAAAGAGCATCTTCGGTGCTGTTATATTGACTCTAGGCTAGCAGAAACCTGAACGGGAGGGTCGCTCCTGATGAACAAACTGCGCCCCGTTGGCCACGAAGACTCAGAACGAGAGGGAGGGACGAGCTGGCAAGGCAGGCTGATCACCAAACCTCAAAGCGTCCCACTCGCAGGAAGGTGAAAAACTATAGCTGATTTTACGCGGGCTAGGCTCTGCACGTGCACAGTAACTGCTGATCGACTTGGAAAGGGACACAATGAATCCGCTCGGAAAAACACATCTGCCCAAATCGCATCTGGTCGGGCATCGTTGTATGGCCTAAACCATCGCAAATGCAACTATTGCTATAATAAAATATACAATATGCATATAAATATATGCTATTGCAGGAGAGCCCTGCCAGAAATGTACACCTAGAGTCTCTACTGACACAGTACGTCTTCAAAAACATGAATCCTAAACACCCTACAGCTACCCTACAGGCTTCGTAAATAAGGATGCTTTTCAATAAAGCAGAAAAAATTGACAATACAATAGAGAGCAAACTATGAAACAAGGCAACGATCAGTATGCAGCCTACTCTTAAAAAAAATTGAAATTCATTGTGATGCTCAGAGCAAATAATACCGACAGCTCTGTCAGCACGGTAAGCAGTACACATCTGGATGACTTTTCTTCCTCCCTGCTGAAGCAACAAACTGATGCCTTTGTGATCTTTAGGCATCTGCAGTTAAACTTTCCCTTGTGATGAATAAAAGTGAAGGGGGAAAAAAAAAAACAACCCTAAGATGCCCTGCCCCTCCGGGCACATCCTCTTGTTCAAATGGCATCCCAAAGTTGTGCCACTGAAAAGGAACAGCAACACACAGGGAATGAGAGCTCCAAGAATGGAATTCACATGGATAATCACTAAAAAAGAAAACACAAAACCACACCTGGGGAAAAAAAAACCCAACAAAACCAAAACAAAAACCCCAAAAAGCCCTATACGCATTTTGGTCTTAATCTCGGCCGTATACGGTTCACGTTGAACTGGGTAGTCGGTCCCTGTTCTCTCAGTTATGTATCAACTTTGAAGAACAAACGTAGCTGGAATTCAGAGGAATAAAAGTCAAGCCCCATCCCCCTACAATAAATGCAGTTTGGAAGATGTGGCAAGAGATGGAGAGTCGATCGCTGGACAAATATTAAAATCATTTTTTTGGGTAAGGACAAGAGAAAGGAACTGAAAAATGAGAATTTGAGGTCACGCAGAACTAGTGAAATACAAAATCCTCGCGTTCGAGTGCTGAGTCAACAGCGCGTTACCTCCACGCTGCGAGGGACCACGTCGGGATTTACGTTCTCCACTTTGGAAGCCAGAACACCACGAGCACGTGGCTACCGGTCGCATTTCTCGCTTAAAGCTCTTTATCTATCCAACACCACATGCGCTAAGCTCCTTCCTCTCTGGTGTTCTGCTGCTGCAGCTTGCTGTTCCTGCAGCAAAGCACCAGAACTAAACTGGGAGCTGCTCAACGCTGCGAGTCATTTCATTTGTAAGAGAGGAGATGGAAGCAGCTGCGGGCGCACAGACCAGTGCTGACCTAGCAGCTGAGTCTGGAATCAAGAGGACGAAAGCGGATGAACTGTTTAAAGATGAATAAACTCTACTAATTTCAATTAGCAATCCTTTTCTAACCAGTACTAAACAGCTGCTTTCCTCCTTTCTTCCTTTTTCTCTTCATCTTGCCTTAAGAAATACTTTTTCATCGGTGGAGATGAAAGAGATTCTATATATGTTTGTAAAATAGAGGAAGATATAAAAGACAGACAGCAACACATACTTTCACGCCTATGCCGCGTCCCCGAATGCAGACAAGTCGATCCAGTCCCCAGCTCTTGCACAGTTTTCACTCTCGCCCGCAATGGCAGCAAAAAGCGACGGAAATGCTGCCACTGGCACCATTAGCTGCCCCTCACGGCAAGGCGGTTCTAGTCCACAAAAATAACGTGTTCTTGAAAAGAAATCTTACCTCAGCAGACTCTCCATTGGGTGACAACGTACAGGTCAATGTATGCTCACCCATATTATACGGATATTGCTTCAGGAAGCTGCACATTGATCTGGCTGACTTGGGACTATCCAGCTGCAGAATTGCCTAAAAGGAGGAAAAAAAAAAAAAAGCACAAGCTTCAAATAACTGTTACTTCATCTTATTTCTGTATTGCAGAGCAAGTTTAATAAATAAAGTTGATGTAGCATGGGATATCTAGTATTCCTGAAGGGTTTCAACATCTTCACTTTAAATTAGCTATAAGCACCTTTTTTTTTTTTTTTATTAAATCCTACATTCTTGCATACGGAGAACAGGGGACTCTTCCTTCTGAGAGGCTGAAGGAAGAAATCTCTCCTGTTTGGAATTATCTTTAGCACTAAAGAACTACATCGCAGAACAGTGGAGCCTGGAGCTTCCCTACCCACAGGTGTCCAACCTTGCAGCTACAGGAAAAAAAAAAAAAAAAAAAAAAGCTTTTTTTCTTAAAAGCATCTTCACCTGTTTTATGGTTTATTAGCAGCTGCACACTTAAAACAGCTCATCATAACGGGAGCGCAACTGCATTTTAATCGTTACAATATACATGTACACACAGCGACTTTAATCTAGTTCATAAAATAAAAATCCAATGTTAAGTGCAAAACCAGCGGCATTAAAAATTAAAATACCAAAATTTAAAAAAAGAAAATTGAAAATCAAGTCACTAGATTTTGAAGTGTCCCAAAACAAAAAGTAATTTCAGCAATTCTGACATTTTTGCTTCTCATATCAAAATAAATTTTTTTGCCATTTCCTACAAAATGGGAACTTATTTTCCCCCCACTTACACCTCTAATGTCAAAGGTTAACAATTTTTCCAGCTGTTTGGGAAAACTTTACTTTCAGTGCTTACCAAACCGGTCTTGTATTGTTCCAGGCTAGGTAACAGCCAAAAGTTTGGTTGGTTGGTTTTGTTTTTTTCCTTTCCCACTGCCCCCAGCAAATATGATGAACTATTTTGTTGTTCAGGATGAGTGGGAGAGAGTCAGAAACTTTGATCTCTCATTAGCAGAACATTCTTGGTACTGGGAGATACTTTTTTTTTTTTTTTTTAATTTTTGTTTCCCTAACATGGTACTTTGCACCACAGGAAAAAAAAAAAAAAAAATTTACCTTGTTTTTATTCTTCAGTACAACATAATGATCTACTTTCCCAAATCGAAGTCCTACACAAACTACTTCAAGTTCTCTGTATCCGTCATCTGGCAAGTTCCCAAGATGCACAAACTGATTATGTATCGTTTCAGTATTTACCTAAAGAAAAGCAATGACAAAACTTGCTTTAACTTTGTGACGCGCTTTATTAGCAACTACTGACCTAGGTTAGAAAAGCCCCACAGAAAGCTTCTGTATCACTCGGATCTTACTGAAAAATCGCGTTCACACACATCCAGTGTTCACATTTTCAGATTCACACCAGATTTTCCAGTTTTCTGTGCAGTACCTCAGAAGAACCAGCTAAGAACAACAAACTTAAGAGGATCGAGTTGAGTGTTTTATTTTAAATTACCTTTTTTTTTTTTAAAAAAGTACGAAAAGTCTCTTCAAGAACACTGCAAAATATAGCTGAAGTGTGAATAAAATTTGGTCTTTTGCAAAGCAGGCACTACCTAGTCTGATTATAAATTGGCCAAGGCATAGAAACCGATCCGAAAGACTCCGATCCTGGTTTTTAAGTTGGAGTTTGGTTTACTTGATCAGTCTGTAATAACATAAGGATGCTTGGTCAAATATCATTTCTTGTGTTTCTCAATTTTCAACCGGAGTCGTCACCACCACCATAGGGACAGGCTATCCCGGAGACCCGTCACTCTCATCTGACCAGGAGGGATTCCGGTGCAGAACGTACGGGTGGGCTGACAGCAAACGGGAAACGCAGCGCCAGCAGAACCACAGACTGAAGCCTAGCACCAAATATTTTGTGCGGTAACAAAGGGAAGGGTCCTGGGACACAAAGTCCAAAGGTACTCGTGGACTTCGGAAACCTTAAACAAGTCTTATCTTTAAATACTCGAAAGCTGCGTGTCTTTTAGAAACACAATGCTCACTCCCAACAAGGAAGAGATTCCTCCCGCCCCGGTCTGTTATGTCTTTATTCCATTATTTGTGACTTTATCAGGAACAGAAAATAAATATTCCACCACAAGCAGACCAGAAGCATAAGCAGGGGTTAACGCGTCTTAGTGCCAAGCAACGATCATGAGGAGAAAGCAGATATCCCCCAGGCACATTTGCAACTGAAAATTCAAGCCTCTGGGGGTTTCTTGGAAAGTGATTTATTGCTGGCAGGGCTCCTGGCAATACGCTTTTTAAACAAATTACCTTCTGACGCTGCTGTTCTTAAAGTCACTCTTGTGAAGTTCTTGTGCTTAAGCCCAGAGCCACATTCAGACCCAACGACTGACCCTCTATCAAGAACATCCTGAAAACATTTTTCACAGAAGCAAGACGTAAAAGCTAGAATTTATTAACCTCTGCCTACCCACAACTGCGTAACAATCAGTGCAATGCGTACATCAGTTGCCAGCTTGCACTGGGTGCAGCGAAGGAACGGGAGGGACAAGGGCGATGCGCTACACTGAACAAAGCACAGCGGTAGTTTTTCTAGTTAAACCGAAATATCTGTCTATAAAGCCCACCGGGAAAGCGGGTGGCATTATATACAGGCAAACACCGCCTGTTCTCCAAGCTATAGCGGTCAGCAGCTTGGTGTTAGAACACGAGAAAAACATAACAGAAGGAGGGGGTCTCAAAGGATTCCTATTAAATTTTTAATTCCTTGCACTCCATGCACCATGGAGCTAAACTGAGTGAACGTTTACCCATTCTATTCCCTGCTCATTCGTCCATAAAAACATGTATAAACATTTAATTCAAGAGGAAGCTTAGATAACAATTCAATTAGCTAATATTTCAGTATGAAGGAAACTAATTTCCTTTCAAAGTAACTTACTTCGATAACATGTGGAAGAAAAGTTAGATTGTTATCAACTTACCTTCGGGTCAGAATCTTTAATTATAGCAGTAAATATTGCTTCCTTTTAAAAAAAAAAGAGAAAAAAGACATTATAAGATTTGAACTGTAAAATACAGCTTCACTAGCAGCAGCTAACTGGCAGTCACTAACCCCCAACAACTTTTTAGTTGCTGCTTTATTAATAAAATCAACAGCATCAGCACTTCTGACATCTGCACTATTGTCCTATCAGAAGACTGGGACCCAAAAAGACGTTTAAGACAATCAGTCCTCAGTAGGACACACTGTCAGAATGTATAAACCAGGCAGTGTATAAAAGTCAGCTTAAATACAAAATCCTGCCCTGTATTGAAATGTTATCAGGCATCCTAGAATTTCAATATATTTTATTACTTACTTCATCTTTGATGGTCTTATACTGAGGCACCATGTTGATGCAGAGCTGATTTCCATCCAGTGACATTGGAAAGCAGGTGTAAAATTTAACCATGGAATCCGCAGATTTTCTGTTTATTTCAAGATATGCCTTTTAAAATAAAGAAAACAAATCTTTTTTTAAATTGTAATTTATCAAAAGCATCTCGCATCAATGCTTGCCACACTACGTTGTCACATTTGCATTTGCTAAAAACGCATTTGCAGCTTCTCTAGGTAGAAACACTACTAAATACCAATTGGAATACCTTTTTATGAGATGATAAAATCAGCACATCCCTCAGTCCTCCAAATGGCTTCGCTAGGTTGGAAACTTCCTCAACAGAATATCCTTTCTCAGGCAAGTTTGAAATAAGAACCACACATGTATCATCAAGTTCCTGTAATCAAACAAAAGTATTACTGAGATTTCTTCAACTCTAAATCAAAACCGCTGTATTACTGAATGGAGCATTTATTTTTACTATGCAAAACCACCATTAAACTGAATGAAGCACTTGCTTAAAAGCAGGTTATAATACTTACAATTACATCACAGGTCATTTAATCCTTTTTAGGATTTAGTAGCAAAGCATATTAAACTTTTTTTTTAACACTTTTTCTCTATGTCACGTAATCACCTTAATTACTGCTTAATCGTGGATGTGTCTACATCTAAGCTAATTCTGCACAATCCTTAGGTTGTCTCACGCTACCCCATTGAAAATTCAAACCAAACCAAAAGCCCCTATAACTGCGCCACTACTTTATCTCCACGACATGCCCACACATCAAATACTGCAGGGCTGTACGTGCAAACACGGCATCTAACGAGAAGAAACGCACAGGAGGGCAAGAGGTGATCAGAGCACAAAGGAGTTTTGGTGTACCCAACAAACCCGAGGAAAAAATGAAAAAGCCAAAGAGTGAAACGGTAGAGTCTATCTGTCCTGGTTTCGGCTGGGATAGAGTTAATTTTCTTCCTAGTAGCAGGCAGAGTGCTGTGTTTTGGATTTAGTATGAGAAGAATGTTGATAACACGCTGATGTTTGAGTTGTCGCTCAGCACTGCTTATGCCAGTCAAGGACTTTTCAGCTTCCCATGCTCTGCCAGGGGCACAAGAAGCTGGGAGGGGGCACAGCCAGGAGAGCTGACCCAAACTGCCCCAAGGGCCGTTCCATACCATACGGCGTCATGGGCAGTATAGAAACTGGGGGGGTTGGCCGGGGAGCTGCGATCGCTGCTCGGGAACTGGCTGGGCATCGGTTGGCGGGTGGGGAGCAATTGCATTGGCCATCACTTGCTTTGGATATTACTATCGTTATCATTATTATACTGTTATTATTGTCATTACTATTTTACTTTATTTCAATTATTAAACTGTTCTTATCTCAGCCCAGGAGTGTTTCTCACTCTTACTCCTCCAATTCTCTCCCCCATCCCATCGGGGCAGGGGGAGTGAGCGAGCGGCTGCGTGGTGCTGAGTTGCTGGCTGGTGCTAAACCATGACACTATCAAATCACAAACAGCAAGGACAAAAGAAACTATTTGCTATTTCTCGCAAAGAAATTAACTGGCAGAGGATTTAAATTGGAGGTTTTCAGACAGCACACTTGGAAATGGCACCAAGCACATACTTAGGACCTCTGGACTGACCTTGCCAGCTGCTTCAGTTGACTCTTCGCTCTTTGTAGTCGCTATCGTAGCGTCAAAAAAAAAAAAAAAAAAAAAAAAAAAAAACCAAAAAAAAGAAAAAAAAGTTGAGGTAGTTTAGTAGTTCGGCAGAGTTCTTTAAATACTGCAGAGCTTTAAGAACTTCTTGCATTACATTTTATCACCGTCATTGTGAAAAATGAAATATTCCTTCATTAAACTTACAGAGACAAATGACATTGGTGAGACACATACAGTGTTGTTATATAAATGCTTCCAGAAAGAATGGTTTTAAGTAAGTAAGTAAGGGATAAAAGAAATTAATTAAAATCCCTTAATTAACCTGCAAGCACTTCGCTGACATTAAGGCCGTATCAGCTGAACAATCACAACCACAAGACTTGGAGAGCACACTAGGACTATGTAGGTACCTAGCATGTGTCCACACAATCTTTCTTTTTCTTTCTTTTTTCTGGGAAAAGTCCACAGGGATATGCGAGAGGCTCAGAAAAATACAGAAGGCAGCAAACAGGAAAAGAGCAATCATACGGGACAGGCAAGTGCAGGTAAAGGAGAATCACTTCTACTGTAAAATGTTTGTATCTACCTGACAGGTTCGGCAGCTACAACCTTGCCACATCTCCACTATCACATGCACAGTAACTGAGAATTAATCTACACTTCAGCTGTGTTTAAACCAAAGTCTGTTATTAATTAGTCTGTTATTGATACAGCTGTATCAGCTGAACCTTCACAAGTCACCTTGTAGTGAGGTGGGTGTTGGGCTCTTCTCCCAAGGAACAAGCGATAGGACAAGAGGAAATGGCCTCAAGCTGCGTCAGGGGAGGTTTAGGTTGGATATTGGGAGAAATTTCTTCACGGAAAGGGTGGTCAAGCACTGGAACAGGCTGCCCAGAGAGGTGGGGGAGTCCCCATCCCTGGAGGGGTTCAACAAACGGGCAGAGGTGGCACTTGGGGACATGGTTTAGTGGGCATGGGGGTGTTGGATTGATGGTTGGACTGATGATCTTAGAGATCCTTTCCAACCTTAATGATTCCTGGTTTTTACTTTCATTAAAAAAATAATCCAGCCACCAAGCCAGGAAATATGAAATTCCGACTCTCCCCTTAATGGGTTTAGCGGTGGACTTGGCAGTGTCAGGTTAATGGTTGGACTGGGTGATCTTAAAGGTCTTTTCCAACCTAAATGATTCCATGATTCTATCCTAAGTCCATGGTGCCTGATGGGATTCATCCCAGAGTTCTGAAGGAGGTGGTGGATCTTACGGCAGGACCCCTCTCGATCATCTACCAAAGCTCTTGGGAGCCTGGGGAGGTCCCGGCTGACTGGAAGCTGGCCAACGTTATTCCCATCTACAAAAAGGGCGTGAGGGAAGACCCAGGGAACTACAGACCTGTGAGACCTCAGTTCCTGGAAAAATGATGGATAAAATCATACCGGGTACCATTGAAAGGCATTTAAAGAATAATGCAGTCATCAGGCACAGTCAACATGGGTTCACAAAGGGCAAGTCCCGTTTAACAAATTTGGTGTCATTCTACGATAAGGTCACCCACCCAGTGGATGAAGGGAAGGCGGTGGATGTAGTTTTTCTGGATTTTAGTAAGGTTTTTGATACTGTCCCTCACAGCATCCTTCTGGACAAGTTGCCCAGCTGTGGGATGAGCGGGTTCACGGTGCACTGGGTGAAGAACCGGCTGGCCGGCCGGGCTCAAAGGGCTGCAGCAAAAGGGGCTACGTCTGGCTGGGGACCAGTCACCAGCGGTGTTCCTCAGGGCTCGATCCTAGGGCCAGTGCTGTTCAACGTATTTAGCAACGATCTGGATGCAGGAGTTGAATGCACCATGAGCAAGTTTGCTGATGATACCAAGCCGGGAGGTGCTGTTGACTCTCTCAAGGGACAGGAGGCCTTGCAGAGGGATCTGGACAGATTGGAGCACTAGGCTAGGATTAATGGGTTGAAATTTAACCAAGTCGAAATGCTGGATTCTGCACCAAGGATGGAGTAACGCCACGCACGAGTACAAATTGGGAGAGGAGTGGCTGGAGAGCAGCCCTGCGGAAACGGACCTGGGGGTGCTGGGCGACAGCAGGCTCAGTAGGAGCAAAAGTAGGATGCAAAACACATCCCGGGGTGCATCAATCACGGCGTGACCAGGCGGTCAAGAGAGGGGATCATCCCGCCGTATTCAGCATTGGTGCGGCCTCACCTTGAGTGCTGTGTGCAGTTCTGGGCCCCACAATTTAAGGATGTTCAGGTCCTTGAACGCATCCAGAGGAGGGCAACAAAGCTGGTGACAGGGCTGGAAGGAATGTCCTCTGAGGAGCAGCTGAGGACTTTGGGTTTGTCTAGTTTGGAGAAAAGGAGGCTGAGGGGAATCTCACTGCGCTCTGCAGCTTCCTGAGGCGGGGACACAGAGGTGCTGATCCCTCTCCCTGGGATCCAGTGATAGGATGTGTGGGAATGGTTCGAAGCCGCGCCACGGGAGGTTTAGGCTGGACATTAGGAAACGTTTCTTTACCGAGAGGGCGGTCAAACCCTGGAACAGGCTTCCTAGAGAGGTGGTCGGTGCCCCAAAGCCTGTCAGTGGTTAAGAGGCATTTGGACAATGCCCTTAATACCATGCTTTAACTTTTGGTCAGCCCTGAGTCGGTCAGGTAGTCGGACTAGATGACTGTTGTAGGTCCTTTCCAACTGAAATAGTCTATTTTAATCAGTTATGAAATATGGGGAAAATAGCACCTATTTAACCAGCTCTAGCAGGCAATGGAAAGCACTGAGATTAAAAGAATTAGTGGTGGAGCTGCAAACAGAACATACAGAAAGCCTGAATCCTTTGCTCTGATGAGCTCTAAATGCAAGTCCCCAAGTCACACTGAAAAATCTAGGTAAAAATATTATGTCCACTGAAAGATGTAAATCTTGGGTGGTTTTAGCCACTTCAGTCATCACGATGAACTGTTGTTTAATTTTTCAGTCAGTGAACCTATTTTAACAGATTTTCTTTTCTGATACCCAGTGTCATGTTAATTTCCTGGCCTCAAAAGCATTCTCATTTAGTTCACAGAGAGGTTTAGGACAGCAATGAGAAAAACCCTTGTCAGTTTGCAATTTACCTTGATCAATTAAAGCTTCATGAAACTCATCCAAGTCCAACGCCGCCACATGAGGCATCTGCGCAAGTTTCTCTAAAAAATAAATACATTCGAGAAGACATCACAATGTTAAACTTCATCTAACTTACAACTAGCGAAGTAACCTGAAAATGACATTATTGTATCAGAATTACCTAGTACAGGTGCAGGATTAGTCACGACTTTGGACTGAGTCTCTCCTGTCTTCACAGGCTCTGTAACTCTGTCCCCTTCTGGAACGTTCTTTGGGTCTGACAGCTTCGTTTCCCCAGCTTCCATTTCAGCTTCTGTTGGGATCTGAAGGTCTTCATCTATAGATTTTGCTGGTAGGTAACAGCAGAAAAAAGCATTCTTCAGTTCAATATATTAAACTAAGCGATTTGCAAAACAAGAATGAACTACACTGTAAATTCTTCTGCCAGATTTTTTGTGCCGGATATTCAGAGGCCTCCTATCACTGAAATTCCCGCTCCTCATTACAAACGGGCACAAAAGGTACATACAGGAAAAGCTTTGCCAAACAAGTGTATGGCTGCGGTTACGCAAAAGGCTCCACTTCTCCAAACTCATCTCCTTTCCCTGGTTCTTTGCTGTTCTAGATCTACAAACAGCGCTACTTATCGCTGCGCTAGCCAAGTCACAAGGAGCAAGAAGGGTGCTTGCCTATCCAACAATCTACTGGCAAGCCCAGGAAAAGGTGTGCAAAGCTTGGACTCGCTACCTTAAATATCTGCCCTGGAAAGGGAGGTGGGTAGAGGGTCAGAAAAGCACCTGCCTGTGTTTTCCAAGTAAAAAGTAAAAGTTCTCATTTGTCTTACCTGCAGTATTTGAAGTTTTCTTGATTTTACTATCTCCTGCCATTGTCGATTTCTTAGTCTTTTCTTTTTTACCTACGTAAAATACCCAAAACCAAGGAAGTCAGTAGAAATGCTTATTTCATAAGCCTTACATTTGTGAAGTAAGAGTATAAAAACGCATACAAAAATAGTTTAATCTGCAAAAATTCAAGTGATATGACCCAAAAAAACCCAAAACCTAAGTTAATTCCAACAAACTACCGAATGAAAGCCATGAAGTAGAGTATCTTATGTGAATTTGTTTAGGATTCTGGTAAGAAAACCTTGCTCCCGCAGAGAACTTGTGTTCTCTTTCTCTTAAATGACTGCAAACAATTCCCGGTTTCCACCTACAAGACAGCTGTGAAACACAGTTACATGAATCTTAATTCCATTCTAGAAACTGGATTCAGAAGTGGCCATGCTGAGGAATGAACCAAGACCAATATATCTTTAAAAAGCACAATCTCCTATCAAAATAATGTCTGGTCCCTAACTTTGCTCAGAAAAATTGTTCATGAAAGCCAATAAAACAAGCAACAAAAAAATGATATGGCTGTTATTTCCAGTGTCTTAATAATACCAAGTTTTTGTAAAGTTTTGTTGGCTTTTGATGTATTTACGGCAGTTTGTCCTGTTTTCACTGAAGTACTAAAGGGAAAAAAAAAAATTCTTCTCTAACAGCATGACATACAAGTTTTTCTGCCAGACCAAGTAATAAGAATAATTGAAATAATTTCTGTGAGGATCAATAGAAGACCGGGGCAGAAATTTAAAAGCATTTGGAACATACCAGGAACGTAAGACACCGGGAAGCACTAGCACTAACCGCGAAAGAGCGTGTTAAACACATTATACATTAGGCTTAAAGTCAACTTGAAGAATCACACAAAGTCCCTCACTTGTCTCCAACAGGTGGGGCAAACGTTTAAAATTATGGAGTATAAGCACAGGTCAAGGTGGCGGGTTTTTATTGCTACTTGAAGGTTGGTTTTTGTGGTTTTTTTCAAAAGAAAGAAAGATAGGATCGCATGAAAAGGAAGACATTTGAAAGTATAAGCCAGACGTTTTCTTGTAGCGCTCAACTTGCTTTCAGTCACTCTTATGAAAAGCACTCGCATAAAAACAAAGAAATGGGGACAAAGAGGGTATCATCAGATAAAAGGTAACCAAAACCTCACCTGTAATGGATTTAGTTGTCTTACTCGTGGTGTTCTGATCTTTTCTATTATGAGAAAAAAAAAATTTAAAAAAAAAAAATCAGTTTTAAAGACAATTAAAGAATATTAAAACAGCCAAAGAAGCTCAAAAACAGTAAAACACAAGAAACCAAACAGACAGAAACCCATCTTGGTTTCCAATCATTATAACTAACTCTAATGCATGCAATTGCAACACTTACTTTGTGCTTGGTGTGACTTTTTTAACATTCTGAGCCCGTTTTTTTATAGTCATTTTGGCCTGGAAGGGACAGAAAGAAAAATTTTTACTGCATCAGTTATACTTTATTTATAAATGTATACAAATACAAATATGAAATAGTATTAATAATTGTTAATAGTAATTAAGTATATACATTAATATAGGTTGTATCTTTCACTGTTTGTTAAACTGATACTATTCACAAATACCAAATTTAACCAAGAAAATTGGAAAACTGGAATTAGGAAGTGCATTTGCCTGTTTATTTTAGACTGCTGTTTATGAAAAGGAAATGAAAAATATGTTAAAACTACTAAATCTACTTTTTCTGGAGAACATCAAGTTTTGGAGGAAAACGCCAAGCTACCGACGAAGTATCAGGCTGTGCGCTACCAGGCTGCTTACCTGGCCAGGAGACACTTTTGGCTTTTCTGCTACACTTATTTTCACCCGCTTCCCATTTACCAGCACTGGCACAGTTTCACCGTATTTCACAGCTGCTATCACGGCTTCTTTGTAGTTCATTTCCAGGAAGGCCTAAAATAAATGGCACTTCAGTCTTTGTTTGTATTACAGGCACAAGATATAATTCAACTGCAATTTTTCCTTAAGAAATCTGCTCAGGACAGAACTGCGTGTACTTCTCTAAGTTCATGTGGAGTTCGAGGAAAAAGTCTGGACTTCAGTATTATACAAAAAGCATCCTACTTCCTCCAACATTTAAGACTTAGGTAGCAAGTTTTTATAAAGTTAAGATTCCCAGCTATTCCAAGATTACGTATGTGATCTTTAATGACAAACTGTTCAGGAAGCCTTATCCTACATCCAGCTGAGGATCCAAATATTACACTTTTTCATTGCTTGACAGCTTCTTTCTCATTCTGACACAAAAGCTTTCTACAGGAAGACTTACCTCATTTCTAGAGCGAAGGACAAGGAGATCACTAACTTTGCCAAATGGCTGAACAATTTTTTTAATATCTTGATCTGAAAAGCCATCATCTGGTAAATCAGATATCTGAAGGACTGTCCCACAACTCAGCAATTCCTCCCTCAACAGCTACAAATCGAAAACAAAACAAAAATAAACACTTTCCAAGTCAAGTCCAGTAAAAGGAAGAAAAAAGAATCTGTAATAAAAATTACTTCAAAGTAGACGGACTGCTTAGTTCACGGTGGCATTTTGACGTTTTTGATTTTTAATACAAGGACAGAGCCACAATTTTGTTGTTCTACTACTCTGTCTCAATCTTCAGCTATTAGAAAACATGGCATAGGTTTACCAAGTAACACAACCCAACCTTTTTGTTTCTGTCGAGTACTATAGATCTACGTAACTCCAGTTGTCTGGGCTGTACGGGCAAGGAGCTGCACAATTCCACTGCTTTCCTTTCAGTACTATCTATGAGCTTTCAACAGCACTAGGCAACGTTCACTTTGCTTATCATTCAGAGGCTAGAAACCACCGAGGACGACTGCACCTACACCTATCCCCTAGTAACCCCATAGGAATCTGGTTTGTAGGCAGTGTTTCTGAGAGATCCCAACAAGTCAGTACGATGGACTCGGACAACACTGGGCTTAAGATCCCTCTTACAACAAGAGCAGTAAATCTCTCTGCCTCGTCTTTTTTGCTTGACAGGACAAAATGAACACTTTCTGCCCCCTTTCCGTTACTTTTATTTACACAAACAGAGCTCCACCACTCACGCTTCATACAAACAAGTGCCCAGTAGAACCAGGACCCCAATTTAATGGACATTTCTTTCTGCTGTTGGAAAGCACTAGGGAGGTTTTACTCTACATCTGTTAAAAAATCCCTGCTCTGTAGATTACCACGCTTACGTGCAGCCAGGAAATCTTTGCGTGAAGATGGCAGTATCTATTGCACAGAATCTGCAAACAGAATGGTTAATCCTTCCCCAGGTGATCCCCCTGAAATGGGGTACTAACCACGTTCTTAAAAATCACAGAGACAAACGTTAAGGAACTCACCCTATTATAAGGAGCAGGACGAGGTCCACTGGTTCCTGTGGGTAAGTCTTCCTCATCCTCTTCCATTTCTTTGCCTGGGGGTAAATCATCACTTTCAGGAGATGAAGAACTTGACCCAGGCAAAGGCGGCACGTCTTTCTTCGAAGCCTTTGGAGAAACACCTGTTTTCAGCGGCTTCTTCATATTTCCAGGCATCTTCCCTAAGGGTCCATGAGAGGGTGGTGATTTTCGCAATCCCGAAGATCCTTGCCCAGCTGCTTGAAGTGACTTATGTTTATTGAACTCTGCCACAAAGCCAGGACCCAGGCTTTTCACTACTGCCTCCAGAGCTGCCTTTCTGTCTGTGAGCGGAAGGGAAAACAAACTGGGGTTTGTTTGTTCATTTTTAAAAGACAACTTACATACAGTGCTGTTTGGTTTTCTACAGTTTTAGTTTCACCACCCACTGCTGATTCAATCTGGAGACTCGCTGAAGTTAGAGCGCCTTAATCACACTCTAGCAGAGGTGGCCTATAAATAATAATAAACCTCTGTGCTATGTTAACACACTGTCCTGTCGTGTAATTTGACATTTTTAGTCAGAGTGACAACCTGATATGGGCAACGATGTCTACAAAAATCCTAATGGCTGGAGCAAAATGATTGTTTTAACTTCGTATGCCAGGGAATGTAAGAAAAGAAAAGACGTTTTCAAGACTTTGATCTTCCTCTCACATACTGATGCACAGCAGTACTTGCTATCTCGATGGTTGCTGCTACATCCAGTATCCTTCTCTGTCTGCTCTTTTGTCCTACAGACTGAGGTTTTAAATTATTCTTCAACGATCTGACACAACATTAATTTCCTGCATGCTTTCTTCCTGGGGAAAACTTCTATTAATTATTAATATTAAGGTTAAGAGGTTATTAATTGCCTCTTCCCCTCATTCGTCTACATTAGAATGGCTTGCTTGTTACGCTTAAGAAGATCTCTTTGAAACTACCTGTCCCTTCCCAACTTTTCACCCTGACTTCTTTCCCACAAGAGCTCAGTACCTCTTAATACAAACAACAAGCCACAGTATACAGATCAAAGGAAAAAAAAAAAAAAAAACAATTCAACCTTTTAAAATTCCCCTATTTTTTTTCTCTTCAGAATTTAAACACTCTAAACGAACTGGTATTTCAGCCAGAGACTGAGCTCAAAATGAACTACATGGAACTGACTGAGTTTACATAAAATTTCCTAGAACTGCAAACTGGAAGAAATAAGCTGAAGGGAGAGTCACAAAACAGTGCAGCCAACTTAACCATTACAAAGTATGTTTCACTGAAAGCCTTTCACATATCACGCTCTTATCTCAACAAAATTATTTCAGAACACTCTGCTTTCCTTATAAATTGCACCTCCATTCCATGCAGTTTCCGAGCATCGCATTTTCTCTCTCCTCATCTACACACTGCCTTTGCAGAACTGCATTTTTTGATGCTGAAGGAAGATGACCCTTCAGTTGTTTTCAGTTCTTGACTATCCTTGCTGGCTTAAAAACCGAGCACGCTTGGAACAGACAGGTGTTCCGCAGTTATTTGATATGATTAACCAACTCCTGACACCAGGTAAGGAAGACTTCAGACCTTTTAAAATGCCCATTTTCTTCTAAGCATACTTCTCACAAAGCAACAGCAAAAGGAAAAGTTGTTTCTAAAAACAGAATTTTGCTATGAAAAATGCCTAGGTGATACCTGGACAGATAAATCTCTTGCAATCAACTCAGTCTTCCTGAAATTAAAGGACGTTTCAATTTGGCAGTGCCTATCCACCCTTTACCTTGAGATCGGGTTGACCTCCTTGATGACCAATCATTACTGGAAGACCTCTGAGGTCGTGGACTCGTTCTCAGGGGATTTCTCGATCGCTGCGGTGACCTTGACCTGTGTCTGGGGCTACGTCGTCGCATCTGCCGCGGGCTTCGACTTCTTGGCCTCGTTGGCCTGAAGCGGCCAGGGCTCCTGGATCTCGATCGTGATCGGCGAAGAACATAGCCAGAGCCCGCAACCCTCGAACGTCTAGGACTGGGACTGGCGGAGTTGGAACGACGCTTCGGGGTCTGGTTTTCTTTTCTGTCACCAGCATTTCTAACAGAATAAAGGCATATAATGAGTTTTGACACGGCAGAAAAGAATAATTAACCCAACTCTGCCGAAACAAACTTTCTGCAAAAAAGAGCCAAAACTGACACACTTTAGAGTCTAATTTGTTAACAAACATATTTTACATACTGGTAACAGGTTTGCTACATGAATTCAGGATAGATAGACAGAACTGAAAAGAAGCAAGCAGGAGAGAAAAACCTGCACGGAACAAGAGAAACCTGTAAAGAAAACTGAAATTACAAGCTGCAGTGCTATGAAAAAATAATAGGAAGAGGAAAAGGATACATGAAAGAGTAATGAATTAAGAAACTTTCCTTGTTTCTTCCAAATTTAGCTTGGAAGTAAGCAAGCTTGAGACATTATGTCTGAAAGACTGACTGAGACCAAATAAGAGATTTGAGAGGACTACATAAATATACATCCCCTGCATACTTATGCTACCTAGAGATGTCAAATTGATGAAGAACATGGAAAGAAGTAACAGTGAAGAGATCCACGAGAGAAACAGTCCCTCTTAGAGACACGGTGAAGCAGTCAGGCACAGGAAAACCCTGACAGGACAGATCACAGCAGTAAAGGGGAAAACCTTGAAAATGCACTGAGCATACGCTTAAATATCCAGAACATTTCTAATGACCTTGGCAGGTGGCAGGCCAGTGTGTTACAGCCAAACACTTGGCCAATTTTTTAGCCCATACCAAATTCTTTGATGCCAAAGATACACTGCACCAACACTCAAAACCACGTAGAGCAGACACAGCACCTTTGAGATCTGAAACTGGAAGAAGCCACTGATGCAGCATATCCTTCGGCTCACTCACTAGTGATTCTAGCAGCAAAACTAAAAGAAACACAGGAAATAACTGACATGGCACGTATGCCCAGTACGACCAGACTTACTGGGAAGGCTGCATGCTGGACATCTAAAACACACAAGTCTCTTAACACAAGATGGAGGAGACGTTCACATTTCAACTGAAAAGTGTCTAAATTTTGAGCCCCTCACTACAAGAAGGACATTGGGGTGCTGGAGCGTGTCCAGAGAAGGGCAGCGGAGCTGGGGAAGGGTCTGGAGCACAGGGCTGGTGGGGAGCGGCTGAGGGAGCTGGGGGTGTTCAGCCTGGAGAAGAGGAGGCTGAGGGGAGACCTGATCGCTCTGCAGCTCCTGGCAGGAGGGGGCAGGGAGGGGGGTCGGGCTCTTCTCCCAAGGAACAAGCGATAGGACAAGAGGGAATGGGCTCAAGCTGCGCCAGGGGAGGTTTAGGCTGGATATTAGGAAAAATTTCTTGACGGAAAGGGTGGTCAAGCATTGGACCAGGCTGCCCAGAGAGGTGGGGGAGTCCCCATCCCTGGAGGGGTTCAAAAAACGGGCAGAGGTGGCACTTGGGGACATGGTTTAGTCTACTCTACCCTTAATTGGTTTAGTGTGGACTTGGTAATGTCAGGTTAATGGTTGGACTGATGATCTTAAAGGTCTTTTCCAACCTAAACGATTCGATGACTCTATGATTCTATAAATAGGTTAAGGAGGGAGGACTGACAACTGGCAGACAGGAGAAGGGGATGACAAGCAACTGAGGCAGCTGCTGCCCAACCTTCTGGGCCAGCAGCTAGATGAGGACAGCCGAACAACCCTCAGGTCTCCTAAATGTTCCTCCAAGCCACCCCATGTAGTGATATCTCACAGCGTTACTCAAAAGGATGAAATTGCTGCTCTCCCCTTAACTGGTTTAGTGGTGGACTTGGCAGTGTCAGGTTAATGGTTGGACTGGATGATCTTAAAGGGCTTTTCCAACCTCAACGATTCGATGATTCTATGATTCAATTAACAAGTTTCAAACATCATTAAAAATCCATGTAAATCCCATTACTCCTGCGCCCCATAAAAATGTTGGAATGTGTTAACGAACCAGCCCAATTTACGAAAAGCAAACACCGTGAAGTGATTTACCAGAGCAGTAACAGCACACAGCAAGCTCATCGACCTTGCCCTGAGACTGCACCCAGCAGCTCTGGACATCTGCGATCACCGAGAGCCTGCAGCCGTGTTCCAACACTCCCAGCTGGAGACGTGCTGTCATCAGGAAGGATTTAAGAAAGCACCACCCTGGAAGACAACTCTTGCCCCACCTACAAGCACAGAAGATCCCTCACGGACAAAAAGTGCTATTAAACATTTTGCCAGTTTATGAAGTTCCTCCAGCTAAGAGCAGTTTCCTCTGCCTGGGCTGTATATAACATCAGCAGCACTCGACAGCAATATCAGTTTGAGGTTTTAAAATACCATTATTTGCTTCATGAACGTTTCAAAAGTTTATTTGTTTTATTCCTCTCCTTAAAGTTTTATTTCTCCTTCTTTATTAACATGGAGAGACCTCAGATGCACTCTGCAAATTAACCTGACCTACATATCCAGCTTTTTAACTTTTTTTTTTTAAAAAAAAAAAAAAAACCCTGAATAGTTAGCTTCTCAGGAAGTATGTCAAACTAATTAATAGAAAGTCACGGGAAGATCTAGCAAAAATTAAAGTCCTATCATTCCTACTTGTGTGCAAGTTGAAATATGTACAAACGTTGAACCAGTAAAATAATCCAATCCTGCTGAGATTCAAGTACAATTAGTCCACAGGGTGTGTTTTTTAAAAAAAAATTAAGAGTAAACAGCATAATTTTTAAGGACGGAACAGACATGAGTTCATGAATTCCAGTGTTTTTTCAAGTTGTGACCATGTAGCTCCTCAAGGGATCTAAGGATTGAACAGACTGTTCAATCCGAGCTAACGCTGGCACGCCTGTTGTCAAGCAGGTTTCAAGTTGCAAACAAGAGTGGCTTAACTGGAAAAAAGATTAAAAGTCAGAAATCACTCACGCAGTTTAATCAGTGACCTGACACTGCTCAGTCTCGCTTGGTTACTATCGTATCGCAACCAACAACTTACAACTAACTGAAGCACGGTTAGAAGAAGGGTTCAAGGGGAGATTGCTGACAGTGTCAGTACTCAGGCTTTCCTACAGACTTTACTCTCATCCTTGCGAAAGAATTTTAGATACTACGCCACTCATGTTAGTAAATAAACTTAGGACAAAACCCACAAAAACACCCCACGCAATTTTACCATGACAATATGACACCACTAATAGGGCTTGCCAGTCAGCAAAACGGGAAAATTAATTGCACCGATTACCACGTTTATAATAGCAACAAATTAAAAACAACCTGTAATCAAAAAGCAGTTACCTCTTCGAAGACTGAGACTCAGGGTTCCAATCGGGGTATCTGTTAAATGTTAAAAATATGACCGTCAGTGAAAAAGGCTGAATTTGGCATCTGAACACAATTTTTGCTTACATGCAGTAGCTTTTACAGATAAACGTTCCCGTTCAGGACTCCAGAAGCACCAAGTGTCACTTCATCTTTCACCCGAATGGTCTAAAGCCAATTTAGAATAGCGCTCAGCTACAGGCAAGCCTCATGAAGGAAAAATGACAAGTCCGTTCTCCCAGACTACGTGCATGCACAGAAAACGCTTTTTACGCTACGTGAACTTTTTAAACGGATTCCTTACTGTTGACGTAACTGGCGGCAGCTTTCAATGTGAGAAGGAGTGTTCTGATGCAGAATCCAGTCCTAATTGGAGAAAAGACATCCAGAGACGTTTGATTAGTGTGTACAATGTTAGCATTTGACCACACTTTCTATTACATGTTGTCGTATTTTACCTCCCATCGAATTTTACCTAACAAATGATCTTATGTCAAGGTCAAATTTCTCACATCAAGTTATTACTCTCTAGGCAAAAGATGAAAATACCTAATGATTATCAAAGGCTTGTAAAGGAACACAAAGGAATCTAAGTGGAAGCTGAACAAAATGCATTGTATGAAACGAATCTGTTACTTCCAGCAACACACTGGGTTGTTGTCACCACGCTTCCAATGCAAAAGGTTGATCCAACAGCCGGCTATATTAAAAGAAAGAAAACTATTAGCAGTCTTCACAGATTGTCAGACTGATGAACACACACACGACAAATTAAGCTGAATAGATCAGAGAACCCGACACAAAATGGTATTTTAAGCCAAAAATCATTTCTACAGAGGCATGACTTTTCATGCCTTAAGCTCAAGAACATTCACTCCTAATAATGTTACAGCTAAAGGTCAGTCACAAAGCCTGATGAAATTTTTCACGCACACACTTTTTTTTTTTAATATTAAAAAACCAGAAGTTTTACTTGGAAATAACTGATGGGTTAAGCACGAGACAAATCCAGAAGTACAATGCAAGCCCTCAATCTTGAAAAATACTTAAGCACAGGTTTAACTGTAAACACAGAATCAGTCCCCAGCATAGGAAACTATGCCTGAAGACTTTATTCTATTATTATGATGATGATGATGATGGTAAACTGACCTGCTAGCAAAAGCAACTGCTGTAGTCACTTTGCTATTAAGAGGAGATAGTGCATGGTCTGAAGCTGTAAGGTATCATATGTCGTCAACATTAATTATTAAGCGTCCTTAAAAAAACAACTTCTAGCTGCTTTAATATTTTAAAATAGGTAATAATGGCTCGGTAATGCAATGACAGGCAAGGCTTCATAAAATAATTTGCAGCTGCGAAATTACGGTGTGACTTTTTCAAAGCGCGTGGTGGTTTACAACACAAAAGATTATAAAATGCTTAGTTGGCAGTATCAAACTCTCTTGTTTACAGACAGAAATGCTGAACACACGGGTTAAAAGAAAAGCTCGTGATGGTTTACTCAAAGCCTACGAGATGGAGAAATGAATGTGACCAGGGCAGTTAGTTTTGTACATTTTGGCAGCACAGAGAACAGGGTGCAAACGGCTTTTCCTTGCACTGACCGTATCAGCCTGTCAACACCAAAACGTGCTACAGGAGAGCTATCCAAACTATTATACTCCACATATAAAACCCGCGGGTTTTAAAAGAAATTAAAACACATTTTAAGCACAAGACTTAGTAGAATTTCCTGAAGAAACAGATATACTGGGTGACCAATCTCAGAAAGGCACTGGAAGATTTTACTAGCTGTAAAAGCTGTTCATAAAAGCACTGTAGCTGTTCAAATAAAGTCAGAAAAATATCACTCAGAAGCCCCCCTGCTAGTTGAACCAAAGCATATTAGGAGTTGAAGAGCAGGCTGATACCACAGCTTGCAGCTGCAGAACTGCATGCACAGCGAATACACAGCATGCACGCAAGTAAAGAGCAAGCCATTCACCATCATACGCTTTTTTTTTTTCCTGATAACATGCCGTTCTAAGCAATCCCATTCTTAAGAACGCCGTTTTTCTAGTGTCTTCAAGTTTGACAGGAAAAAGAAAGGCTATTACTCAAGGGCTAAAACAAGTTCGCTCATGGAAATGGAAGGAAACTGGGCTTCGAGGATCCCACTTCCGCGGTCCCAAACGAAGAAAGCGCACAGTGTCCGCGAGGGCGAGGGAGGCCATTTTGCTTCCAGGCGTCTTTAGCTGCCGGTCCAACGAGCATTAACGAGACTGGCAGGCCTACAAAGAGATATTCTCCTCCCTCACAAACACAACATTCTTCTCTTCTTCAAGTCTTCATTATGCCAATGCCCTCTTGCATTTCACAGAATTACCGGAGTCTCGATTTATGCATATTTCTCCTCTTTGATTAATTCCTTGCCCTTCTCAGTCTTCAGAAATATTCCGCTCCCTCTGGCAAGCCTGTCCCCAAGATCCTTCCCCCCCAAAGGAGCGGATCCCTTCCCAGCACAAGCACTCCCCCACGTCCTGGAAGGGGTAAGAACTCGCAGCCGGTTTCCTACAGCACCGGCACCGCTGCTCCACACCCCGGCAACCCCCAGGGACGAGCACCTTCGCTCCCTGCCCCGCGCGCCCGGCAAACCTCCTGCAACTTGGGGATCACCCCCAAAAGGGTCCTGAAGGAGCAGCTGATGGAGCACAGCACCTCCAGCCTCCAAACTCGCCTCTTCTGCCAGTTACTATTACTACAGGATAGCAGTAACACACAGGCGTAGCACCTGCGCTCGCTTGCGCTGCTCTCGCAGCGAGGTATCGCGTAGAAAAACTGGGAGTAAAAATGGAGTAGACCCCGGTTCGTCCCCTTGCTCCAGCACAATTCCTACTTCAGAAGTGCAGTTCTCTGCGGAAAACAGTGAGTCCCCATGCAATTTAAAGCCCAAGAAGACATCGCCCTCACTTTAAACCTACTTAAGCTAGAAAACAAAAATTGCAATACATGGTAAATACGATCCCTCCTGCTGGCAATATTGCAAGTCGACTTTGTTCCAAAAGCGACATGTGTGTGAAGACAGAGAAATCACACTTTACTATTCCAAGAGAGCCACCATTTCAAGTTAAGAAGGAAGCTGCTCTGTGAAATATTTATAAAATGTAAATATATTTGAAAGAAGACAACACAGAACTAAGGTTCCATCTAAGGGCACAATTGGGCGCTCTTCCCTGAAAAAATGTCACAGGACACAAACGCACAAATTTTTGAGAACACCTTCCAGACCACCAAGTCACCTTAGCGTCAATTAATTTTCCAAATTCATTTTTCAAAGCTCAAAAAGCCCACCTTTCTTGTATACGTTTTCTTCTAGCACAGTATCGCGTACAGCCAGCTCTGACAAAAGCTACAGAAACCTTCCTAAGGCAAGAGAAAAATAAGGACAAATCTTTCGCATGTCGGATGCTGCTCCAACAACAACAAGCCTTCAAGTCCATGGCGATCACCGTTTAGCGCAAACCCCCGGTACCGCAGCCAGCTCAGCCTGTCAGAGCCGGCGCCTGGCTGAAGGAGCACGGAGAGCCGAGCCTGAGGGCGCGCTGGCGATTCGGAACGTGGCACTTCTCCCAAAAACCTCACCGAGACCCCGCTGAGGCGGCTGGAGGCAGCGTCAAATAACCGAGGCTGCCGCCACCTCTTTCTAAAGAGCCAGGGAACAGTTTCGATAGGAAAAGAAACAGTGAACAGAGTCTTTGCAAAGTCTACGGCATGAAACAGCTGAAGTGTTCTTCACATTCAGCCCCGGACCGTAGGCAGCTTATGCAGCTGCTGACCTGCCACGTATCATCGCACACAAGCCTTATCCATACGCCTTGCAAAAAGGTTTCAAAGCTTAAAAAAAAAAAGAAAAAAAAGTATATATTTTTCATGGACAGACCTACAAAAGCTATGCCATGCAGAGAGAAGATATTTTACCTTTTGAGTTCTGAACAGTGTATAAGCAAAAAAAAAAAAAAAAAACACACCTTCAAATACATATAAACAGTCCCGTAGAAGAGGTGTTCAGGATTCTTTTCAGATTACAAAAGAACTGGAAAATACAGTTACTTGCTTAGCTGTATGATACTCAAAACTCTGTATTTTGGTATACTGCAGACATTATCTTAAGGCCATCTTCAGCTTTGATTTCATCAGAGCTCATTAATGAAGCAAGTCCGACACTTAAGAAGAAAGACCTCTGGGGAGAACTGATGGGGTGCTTTGGGGAAGAGCAGAAGCATTTGTCACTCCAAGCCAAAACTCAGCCGGTGTTTCGCTGCATTTATGGAAGAGCCAAGCTGAAAGAACAAGGGGGATGCAGTTCAGACGATGCAAATATGAAGTTTCAGCTGCTAATGGTCACCGTCCTGACTCTCTAGGAGCAGGAGTTGGGGCTCACATCCGGCCGTAATCCCGTCATTTTAACAAACTAACTCCAGGTAACGCACTTGAATTCTCTTCCGATAGGCAACGCAGCTTCTGCTTCAACCTTGGCAAGAAAATGAATCCTAGATGAGTTTGTGCTTCAGTACAAGACTGGATTAAAAGAATCTATTAAAAAAAGACAGCTCGTCACCATGAATAATCTGAATTTGAAATCCATCGTTTTAACATCACTGAAACTTTGTTTTTCAGATATCCAGTATCTTCAAGCGCTGGATAAAGAGAAGGTTTTCCTCATTCAGTATCTTTCATCATCTTCATCCATTCTTTTTTCACATTATCCGCTTTGCTTGCCTACCTCCTTTCCACTTCGCCACGTTACAAAGACATCTGTTTATAACACAGCATTCTTACACCGCTTGTTACAACTTGGTCCTACGCACCAAGCGCAGTGTGATGATGTGAAATCATCACGTCTCATCACCTTCGTCTAATCACCTTGACCTACAACCAGCTCTGAAGATCCCGTTCATCTACAGGCGTGCTGGGGAGGCCGAAGGTCCATCTAGCTTACTTAGCACCTCTTCTCCCACCGCTCATCAAGGACTTCTCGAGCCGTCAAGAGGGTCTTTGCCAAGCCTCTGAAGGACTTTCTTCCATGAAAGAAAACTCTTTCCGCTTATTTTTCAATGAAGATTTCGCAACGTTGTGGCAAACAGTATCTACGCTCAGTGTGAAACAACCGTTTCCTCATGCAAGTCATACCATCCATGACTATCAACTTCTACTGTATCATTTCCCCATCGCTTCTCTCGCAGTTTGAAGGTGCTGTTTCATATACTTCCTCTAGAACACTTAGCACAACTTTAAAGACAAAAAAAAAAAAACCAAAAAAAAAACCCACACCACCCTAAAGGTCATCTTTAGCCATGCAACTGAGACAAAGACGACAACTTTACTTGTAAAACCAAACTGTAAAACTGAAAGCACGAGGAATTCTTCATTCTTTAGAATTCACAAATACACAAGACTGACATTTCTTAACACAAACTTTTATTTTTTGCAGTTAAAAAAAAAAACAAACCCAAAACAAACCCTAACTCTTTTGGTTATTTTGCAACACTTGTTGTCTAAACACAGCTTGCCCCGTGAGGCCTCAAGAGTCTGAACTGCCTACGCAGCAGCAGGAGGTGTACGTGAAGAAAAAAAAATATTATTCAGAATAAAGTTAATATATGCCAGAGCTAGAAGCAGCCACGACAGGGAGAAAAGGCTGCGTAGCTGCAGTTGGATCAGAATGCCTGGAGAACACACGCTGCACCGTAGTGCCATTAGGGCAAGTAGTTATAACCTTTAACCTCCCCAGAAAACTCCAGAGCTAATTTATCAAGAAGTATTTTCTAGAAAAAACATCTGCTTAATATCAGAAAGCACCAGTAAGCAAGCGACTGAACAATTCACATTTAAACAGATTACACTCTTCCGAAGTACTTCGTCCATTTATTAACACCAACCCAAATTTGTTGCCCTGTTCCATTTTACACATTTTTATTTTAAATATCAAACTGCCCTTTAAGTTTTCAAGTCTGCCCAAACAGCCGCACTTCTCCCTGGCCTTCAGCACTTCCAGTGTAAAAGTACTTGAACGTTTATTAAAAATAAATATAAAATATGTATATAAAATATAATATTTATATAAAATATACAATAAATATAAAATAAAATTTTCTGAAGCTCCTAATGCAGCTGTCACCACCCTAACAATTCCTTCACTTTTTTTAATACACAGCGCAAATAGAGCCTAGCAATCTTGCATGACTTTGCCAAATTGCAAAAAAGCACACTCCCCCGCAGGCTTTCCACACGTTTGTTGAAGGCTATTTAAAATTTAAACACATGAAACCAGTAATGAATTATTCAATTTTTCTAAATTACATTCTCCTGTATTTTTGACGTCTCAAGCCTAGGTCTTTCAAGAAAAATCCATAGCTTTCAGAATGCTTTTCTCTCTCCCAGTATTCACCAGTTCCTTCCTTTTCTTCCTTCAAGAGCCGAAACTGTTATTTGCTTCATAGCTGAAAGCTCAGTCAGATGAATGAAAGCATTTTGTGTCCCCCTCAGAGCTAGCCTTCAGTCTCTGGAACAGTCAACGACACACAGACCACATTTGGAAGATTAAATTTTTGCAGATAAATAGGCTGCTTTGTTTTAACACAGACTTTGCAGGATTGGGGGGAGGCTGAATACATGAACGTCTCATCTATCTTACCGAGACTCAGCGTACAATTTTTGCACACATTTTAGTCACCCAGATGACGTTAGTATTTTGCTCCACTGATAAAGGGGTTCTTTTGTCATTTCACACCCACTGCAGAAGACATGAACAATTTTGAATATTAAAAAAACAAATAATAAAAAAAAAATCAACGCGTATGGCAACTTTGAAATGCAATCTGGAACAGAACACGCTGCGCAGCAGTTACAATAATTCACTAGCACTGTTTCTAGCATTTTGAAACTTGCACGTAAGCACTCAAACTGGCGAACAGCATGACAGTTCATTTAATGCACAGTAAAAAATTAGTTCATAAAACAGGGCAGCAGGTAAGATGGCGAGTACAAGTTTAGGCAATAATCTTTGAAAGACACTCACCTTCATATGAGTGCATTCAATGTTACACAGAGAACACATATGTGGAAATATTCTTGGAGATGTAGCATAGTAGTCATTCATCATTGACGGAGTGGGCAATCTTTTTATCTTCTGGGCATCGGACTGCAGAAACACTGGAAGCCACGATGCTTTCACGATGCCAAAAGGAGATTTAATCGGCCCCTCAGCCTGTGTCTGGAAGGGCTTCTGTCCTGCACCCGAGCCGCTCTGGGCATTAGACTGGCTCGTCCCAGATTCGCGCGAAATTCTTTCATACTGGCTTATCGCTGCAAGAAGTCCAGCTGAAAAGGGTGGCTGGCTCCCGGGCGGCATTACGTGCTGGGTGACAGACTGCTGGACGAGAGGCGGCATGACAGGCGGCATGACGGGCTGCGCCAAGGGCGGCATCATCGGCGGCATCATCGGCGGCATGACGGGCGGCATCGCGGGCTGGGATACCGATTTCACCACGGGGAGTCCGGCGGGTGTTGCACACAAACCGGACACCTTTCCCGGGGTCTCAGCTGGAAAAAACGATCGAGTGTTTGAGGAATCGTTCTGGAACCCCGTCGGTTTTATTAAATCTTCAACCGGAAACACTGGATTACACGTCACGCTAGATGGTGGCACGCCCATTGACGTATTCTGCTCTCGCTGGAAGTCTTCCCTGTTCTCACTGCTCGACGCTTCGGGATTATAGACACGTGCTTCGAGAGGATCTTCAGGCAGCACTTCAGGATTGTAAGCACGCACTTCAAGAGGATCTTCAGTGTAACCGTATTTGCTTGCGTGCCCATAATCGATCACTTTACTCTTGACTGCCGCACCGCTCGTACCACCAACCGTTTCTTCTGCTCTGCTCTGAGAATGCAAACCAGGTAAAGAATGACCCATCTTACGAATCCGTATTTCTCTTAAGATTAGCGGCATGTTTTCAGGCGTTAACTGATCATCTGGATAGCGACTGAGTTCCTCCAGATCTTCGTTAGACAGCCCGAAACTCGCTAGTATACTGGAAGCGCTTTCTGGTGTGTAGCGGTTCTGGGCATTGGAATTCTGCTCCGAGGCCCGTGCCGAGGCCGATGGCTTCTGCCCGGTTGTCCCAGCTGAGCACGGGCTACTATCCCAGCAACTTGCGCGAGGCTCTCCCTTCTGCTCCTGGTGCAGGTTCGTCTTCTCCTTTACCCGCCTCGGATCAGCCCTGTGCAGAGTTACCCGAACGTTTATCCTCTGCGAACCCGTCCACTGAAACGTTTCCTGTCCCGAAAATCTTTGTGACATTCCTTGGGGTGATCCGGGTGCAGGCTTTCTCTGAAGACCTCCTGCACCTCCTCCCCTAAAGGATCCTGGAGGCTTTGTGCCGGATGGATTAGGTCCTCTCGGCCTCTGAGGTAAAGTTCCTCTAGGGCTAAACATGGCGCTTTTCAGAAATGCCTGATTTAACCAAGCATGAGGAGGTGCAGAACTGCTGGTAGCAACTGAGGTCAATTGCTGAAGAGCCAACTGTGTCTTAATTTGAGCAAGCTGTAAAGGAGGAGGAGGGCCCAACAGAAGTGGGCTCGCAATGCCAAGGTTCAAGGAATTCACAAGTGGTGCGAAACTTTCCAAGAATAACACAAAGCTGAAAGTTAAAAGACAAGTATTAGATTCTTTTATCTTTTCACCTACTTTACACAGTGGATTCTATAACCGGTGAGAAAAACAACCGAAGTCACAAAACAGTATTTTAATGACAGTTTAAATGGTACTTTTGAATTCGAGATTCTGTTGAACAAAACCATTTTCTTTCGCTGGATAAAAATCTTAATATGCAGCGAATAGGTAACAGGTAATTAAGTCAGTGAGCTTTACCCAACAAGTTCAACGTCACAGATAACACACCTAGTGATGACACTTTCAACAGCATTTTCTAAAGCTTCACATTTCAGTTCTTAATGACAACATAGTTTGGATTTATTTACAAATAGAGCTATTTTATGAGCAATAAGCCAAAGCATTAAAACCCTCTCCAAACATTTATGAGGTATGAATTGGAAGTGAAACCATGATGCAGAGAATTCAAAACAGTTACAACTTGGATGTCAAGTCATCGTGGAATCGATCTGATGGCAGCAGAACAGTTTTCAGGAGGGACACTCCCATGACCGCTCTCACGGGTAAACTACTATACCCTGAAAGTATTCAAAGGGTGGGACAATATTTGAATTCTGTGGCTAGAAAAATTTCCATTTCCCAGATGTTCAAGGCAAGATCTGGTATTGAAATAACTGTAAACAGAAAGGTGTAAAATCACACAGGAACTGAAACCATCTACATACAAGCATAAAAAAAAAAGACCAACGGCGATGGAAACTGCTGTCTTTTACTTCAGCTGAAACCACCGAGAACTCAATCCTGCAAGGCAGTAAAAGAATGTACAATAAAGGTAGAATAAGACACGGTGACGCTCACACTAACAACAAATGAAGTATCGGAGAGTTTTGGAATTCCGTTCTCGTAGCACACTCAAAGCGTGGTGCCTCACCTGCCCGGCTCTGCCTGCGTTTGTGACTCTCCAAAACGGCACAACCAGCACAGTCACAAGGATCCCAAGAAGCCCTCACTCCACCCCGTCAGCCTGCCCTCTCCCGAAACTGGATAACCTGCTGGTTTCACTCTTCTTGCAGCAATACCTCAGCTTTGAACGAGTTTCACCAGCAGATTTTCACTAAGCAACTATAATAGGGCTTGCAACAACTCCTAGTTGTCTCTGAACTTGCATGCTGTATTTCTGCAGCGTTGAGGTTCTTGTCTCACCAACACTAACTCCATCGCAGCTTTTGTTGTCAAACCTCACTTGAGTTGACCCTAAACAAAAGTTTTTTCAAGTAAATGGAGGTGCCTCTCTCATCTTTGTCACCTGTAAGGACTAAAGTGCTGAAGCTTGAGAACCACAACTCAAAAAATAAAAATTACACACAGCTATAGCTTGAGAGCTGAACCACGTACAAGCTGCACATTTCCTGTAACTTGCTACTATCTGTATGTTAAGCATTTTTTTAAAGTTCTACTGGCAATTATTTAGTTTTAACTAAGTACAAACTGCAGTCAGGCCAAGGAGAAACAGTAGCTCCGCAAACACTACCCGTATCTCCTCTCCATTACAAAACCACAGGAAGCCACCATAAAGAAAAGATTCCCACCCGACAACAATCCCAGAATGCTGGCCTCTAATCCAAGACTCCTTACCCCATATCCCTCCTCCCTCAGTAAATTAAATCATGTTTAAATGGTAACTGCATGTTAGGCCAAGTTCGTTAAAGACCATTTCAAAACAGGCTATTAAGCAAACATCCCCAAAATAATCTCTTGCCTTTCTGGAACTCTTATCACTGGAGGGCAAAAAAACCCTCTCAGCACATTGATTTGGGAAGTAGTCGGAGAGAGAACGACACCAAAACCACCCATAACAAGAACCAGAAAGACTATATTAGTAAAGCACATTTTAAAAATAAACATGCTGGTTTGCAAACTGAACCTGAATTCAGTGGATTAGGAAATTCCCAGGGGATCTGTTCAGGAGCAAACCAGAACTTCAACGGGAAGAATTTTTACCCCTCAATTAGAGATTTCCAGGCAGCGTAGCCCACTCGACCACCGCCGTGCTGCCATCAGGTACGCTCCCACACCAATATCGTGAACCAGGTAACACTAAGTCAAGGACATTTCAGCTTCCTGTGCTCTGCCAGGAGCACAAGGAGCTGGGAGGGGGCACAGCCAAACTGCCCCAAGGGCCGTTCCATACCATACGGCGTCATGGGCAGTATAGAAACTGGGGGGGTTGGCCGGGGAGCAGCGATCGCTGCTGGGGGCCGGGCTGGGCATCGGTCGGCGGGTGGTGAGCGGTTGCATCACTTGGTTTGCTTTTTTTTTCTTCCCCCTGGGTTTTGTTTCCCTTTCTCGTTGTTCTCCTTTTCATTACAATTTTTATTACTATTAATTTTTTAAATTATTATTTCAATTATTAAACTGTCTTTATCTCAACCTACAAATTTTCTCACTTTTACCCTTCCGATTCTCTCCCCCATCCCACCGGGGGGGAGTGAGCAAGCAGCTGTATGGGGCTTAGTTGCCGGCTGGGGTTAAACCACGACACGTACCCTCCAAAAATGTTTTAAAAAAAAAAAAAAAAACCCAAACCAGCCTCAGAAGCAGATGCTCCTTAATAAACAGGGCCATGAGAATCACTTTCTCAGCCGCTGTGGTGTTGGAAGACACGCACCAAAACCCATCTCCTCGGGGAAACGGAAGAGATGTGGCACTAGCATTTAAAACAACCTCCCTGGGTCAGGAAAATAAGAGAACAAATACTAAGAATTTCTCTCTCAAACTAATTAGGTTCTCCATCATATTAATAATTGGCAAAAAACAAAAGGCAGTTTTGTGATTTCTGTGATCAAAAGGCTAGTCCATGAAAGAATTCAAAACATAAGGACAAAGTAACCTTGAAGCGGAAGTTTTAAAAGACATCCGTCTTCGGGCTGTACAGCCCTTAATGGCTCTGAAACCCACCTGCAGCGAAACACACAGGGCTTTACTCAGGCCCACCATAATGCAAATACATTCGAGCACATCTAAGACACTCGTTTCCTTGTCACCCGGCCCGAACTACACCTGAAATCGTAGCAAATGGAGGCCGAAGGTTTAAACGGCATTTCTCCCCGGGGAAGTCCTACGCTTAAATTCTCTTCTGACATCCAGTCAAGTGTTGCAGGCAGGCAAGCCTGAATCGGCTGGCTCTCCTGACTGACCTTTTCAAAAGAAATGCTGGAAATGACAGTTGAAAGATAAAGTGATGCCAAGAGTAAGGAAACAATGCTCGGGACATTTAAGGCTAGATTCTCACCTTCCTCTTCAAAAGAAGCCTTGTTTGGGGTGTGTCTCTGATCCTCTAGACCGCTTTTTCTGGTTGTCCTGATTTAAGCCCAGTTGGCAACCAAGCCCCACGCAGCCACGGCAAAAGCAAGAAAACTCGTGGGTTGAGATAAGAAGAGTTGAATAATTGAAATAAAATAAATCATCATCATCATCACCACAATAATAATAATGATGAACTGTCATGAAAAGGAAAACAACAAAAAAAGAGACACACAAAACCTAGGAAAACCAAGTAATGCAATTGCTCACCACCCGCCGACCGATGCCCAGCCCGGCCCCCAGCAGCGATCACTGCTCCCCAGCCAACCCCCCCAGTTTCCATACTGCCCATGACGCCGTATGGTATGGAATGGCCCTTGGGGCAGTTTGGCTGTGCCTCCTCCCAGCTTCTTCTGCTCCTGGCAGAGCACAGGAAGCTGAAAAAGCCCTTGACAAGTGTAAACACTGCTTAGCAACCAGTAAAAACATCAGTGTGTTATCAGCATTATTCTCTGCTAAATCCAAACCACAGCACTAGGAGGAAAATTAACTCTATCCCAGCCAGAACGGGGATGGTGCAGTGACATCCCGACTAGTCGTACGGCAGCGGCCAAGCACCTTGCTGATGCTTCATCGTAAGTGAATGAAAAAAATAGGCGGAATTCCCCGAAGACCACTGTCCTCACCTGACTCCTGGAAAAGTCAATCCTTGAAACTGAAAATTTCAGAGTATCACAGAAAAGCCAAATGATACCCTTCCTGCTTTCCCTTCAACATCATCGGTCCATTTTGCAAAGATTCCCAAACAGACAGATAAATTAAAAGTTCTGGCTACCTGCTTACACGCTGGAGGGCCGTAATGCCAACGTTTGCTCGTGTGGCGAGTACAGGACAGTCTCGCGCCTTCCCTGGTTCAAGGATACAGGTAAAATAAGTTTTTAACAGCTCTCCCTACAACCTTCCTCCCTCCCCAGAGGTCCTGCCGGTGTTTCACGGATCCAAGGCCCACCTCCGATGCAGCCCAGCTGCATAACCTTGGCCAGGCTGCAGCAAAAACTGCTAGAGCTGTAGGAAGGAGTTTCTGGTAAAGTCTGTAGAGAGAGTTAAAAAAAAAGCAGAGCAGGGGGATTACAGGCAGAGACAGGCAGGTGCCATTTGCAGCTCAAGGATTCAATAGAAAAACCACCAAGGTGCTAACGCTTAGACCAGCAGTCGGTTAAATCTGTAGTGATAAATAACTGGTTTGCATTTTGAAACTCTCTGTAGCCTGCTTGCAGAGTCTCTTCGTGCAGAGCTAATGCCACCTAACCAAAGTGACCCAGAGAGGAGTGTTAACAGGGCCGACACTTCACTGAAGCCATCTGGAGACAAGCCAACGAAAATACGTAGAAAACTCCTCTCTCTTACAGGTGCAGGAAGCAGCAGTCAAAAGCAGTGGGTACTAGCAGATTTGAAGCAAAGACAAGAAGTCCTGCAAGCGGGAAAAGGGAAATGCAGCGCTGGCCGGCAATACCGCCGAGTTCAAGCTCTTAGCATCGAAGGTGAATAAAACCGAGTACCTACATCTTGAAGCTGTACCATTTCCGTGGCCAGCTGCCTATCAACAAGAAGAAAGGCAGCTTTACGTCAGCTGTGCAATACAAAAATCAGTCACAAACTAAAACAGGAGGCTTCAGTTACGGGTTTGGCAATGAGGCCTCGTAAGAACGTGGAAGATGCTTTCTCTAGTCACAAGAGAAGGCTTTAACGAAGGTAAAGTCTCGCACGGTCGTTGAAAGGATAATTTTCTGCCGATTTCTCTCTATAAATGGTACGGAAATTTCTGGATACGTGCTAATTACAGAGCAGTTAAGCAAAGCTTGCATTTCAATCTAACGACACTTTGGGAACCCAGACATACTGCAGGGACCCGTACTACGGCTAATCAAATATTCCCCCACAGCCAACAACAATGGAGCAATGGAAAGCGCTAATTAAAGCTCATGGGACGAGATAGAGACGGTTTGAAAAGTGAAATGGGGGGAGCCAAGCAAAGGCTGCCACTCACCACCTCCCGCGGGCGGGCCAGTGCCCAGCCGGGCTCCAAGCCACGGCCACCTTGGAAGCTAAAACTCTCCTCTTTCTTCCTCCACTCCATTTACACTGCCGAGCACGACGTTACACGGTAGGGAACATCCCTTCGGCCGGTTCGGGTCGGCTGTCCCAGCTGTGTCCCCTCCCAGCCTCTTGCCCACCCCAGCCTACTCTCAGGGGCACAGAGATGGAAAATGAAAAAGCCCGGACACGGCGCAAGCCCTGGTCAGCAGCGGCCACAACGCCGGCGTGTGACCAACACTGGTTTAGCGGCGTTAACTCCATCGCAGCCAGCGCCAGCACAAAATGATTCACGCGATCTGAACATGGAGCATAAAGCACGGGTTAGCAGCAAGACACCAAGAGAAGGAAAATAAACTACAGCAAGCCATGCCCAGAATACCTTCATCTCCTCGGAAGTCCTGCTCAGCGAAGCGTTAAACAAACTGCATCTAAACCAGACTCCTCCATCCCTGCTGGTCCAACTGCATCGGAAGAAGCAACAAATTCCAGACCCCAAATATAAGAAATTCAAGTTTGATCTAAGTCAGGCTTCTTCCGTAGAAATACCAAATCAGCTACACACATTCTGACAGCTTGAAAAATCAATGATTTTTTCCTTGCTTTCCTTCAAACCTACAAAAACTTATTCAACAGGCTACTTCCATTTGAAACAAATACAATTTTATTATGTGCATCCTATTACACACCCTTTAAATACCCAAGAAGCACCTCCCAAAAAGCAAAATCAACTAACAGAATAAATTCAAGAACAGCGCTGCAGAATGAAGGGCTAACTTGTAATTCACTCCTGCCTCTGTATTTTCCTCTTTGGCAATATTGGGGGGGGGGGGGGGGGGGGGCGGGGAAGTCCTAGAGCTGGAGCAGACCACTGTTAAAAGACAGTTAACAAAGATGTTTGTCACTGCCTGGCTACAAAAGCGACTATTGAACGCTCGCCCTCCTTGCAGTCAGTAATACTTGTTCTTGCTGCCCAGGCTGAATTCGGTGACAGAGAATAACCATGCCATTTCCTACCTTCAAACCCACGCAGACACCGCAGCACAGGTCACTCGGAGCGCTCCAGTTCAAAGCGACTGCCCCCAAGTTCTGCCCCGCTGCTAACCCTAGTGAAAATCAGAACTGAGCTCTGTGTGTGAGAGTATGAACTGATTACAGGAACCTGATGCACAAAATGAGCAACTGCGCGAGCTAAACGTTGAAATGAATGTTGTCAGGCGTTGGTAACACACTGACAGAAACCATTCCCTAGTGCGCTGGGTTGGCCCTGGCTGGAGCCCAGGTGCCCGCCAAAGCCACGCTGTCACCGCCCTCTGCAGCTGGACCGGGGAGAGAAAATACAACGCGAGGCTCCTGGGTGGGGATAAGGGCAGGGAGAGATCACAGCAATCGCTGTCATGGGCAGAACAGACTCGACTTGGGGAAAATTGATTTAATTTATTACCAAATCAGAGTAGGGTAATGAGAAATAAAAACTACATCTTAAAACACCTTCCCCCAACTCCTCCCTTCTTCCCAGGCTCAATTTCACTCCCGAATTCTCCATTTCCTGCCTGCCAGCAGCACACGGGGACAGGGAATGGGGGCTGTGGTCAGTCCATCACGCGTTGTCTCTGCTGCTCCTTCCTCCTCAGGGAGGACTCCTCACACTCCTCCCTGCCCCAGCGTGGGTCCCTCCCACCGCATACAGTCCTCCATGAACTGCTCCAGCGTGGGTCCTTCCCCGGGGTGCAGCTCTTCACCAAGTGCCCCAGCGTGGGTCCCTCCCGCGGGCGCAGCCCCTCAGGAGCAGCCTGCTCCAGCGTGGGTCCCCCGCGGGGTCCCAATTCCTGCCACCAACCCTGCCCCAGCCTGGGCTCCTCTCCCGACGGGGCCACAGCTCCTGCCAGGAGCCTGCTCCAGCGCGGGCTTCCCTCGGGGTCCCAGCCTCCTCCGGGCACATCCCCTGCTCTGGCTGGGCTCCTCCCCGGGTGCAGGGGGATCTCTGCTCCCCGGGGGTCTCCGTGGGTGCAGGGCACAGCTGCCTCGCCATGGGCTGCCCCAGGGGTGCAGGGGAATCTCTGCTCCATGCCTGGAGCCCCTCCTGCCCTCCTGCACTGCCCTCGGGGCTGCAGGGCCGTTCCTCTCACGAGTTCTCGCTCCTCTCTCCGGCTGCAGTTGCTCAGGGCTTTTTTCCCCTTCTTAACTCTGTCATCCCAGGGGCGCTGCCGCTGTCGCTGAAGGGCTCGGCCTTGGCCAGCGCTGGGTCCATCTTGGAGCCGGTGGCATCAGCTCTATCGGACATGGCAGCTTCTCACAGAAGCCACCCCTGTAGCCCCCCTGCTCCCGAAACCTTGCCACGCAAACGCAATACATTCCACCCCTCACCTCTGTGAAGCACGTATTTAAGAATTATCATTGAAATCCACATTCATCACGCAATCTTCACAAACTTCACTCACACCAACAAAAAAAAAAAAGAAATCCCCGCACCAAAATCAAAATAACATCATCACAACACCGGACGATTTACACACAATCCACCCCTCGTCCCTTCACCACAACTAGAACAACCCGAATTCCCCATGAGCGTTCCATTCTCTAACCCTGTTCAGTCCATGTTTTGCCCGTTGCCTCTCCCAGTTAGTATCCTTATCTCGACCTCCTCACGCCCCACCTTGGATGCCAAAAAGGGCTGTGGTGGCTTGTGGTTTAACCCTGGCCGGCAACTCAGCACCACGCAGCTGCTCACTCATTCCCCACAGGGGGATGGGGGAGAGAATCGGAAGAGTAAAAGCGAGAAAACTCCTGGGTTGAGATAAGAAGAGTTTAATAATTGAAATAAAGTAAAATAGTAATGATAATAATATCCAAAGCAAGTGATGCACGATGCAATCGCTCATCACCTGCCGACCGATGCCCAGCCCGGCCCCCAGCAGTGATCGCTGCTCCCCGGCCAAGCCCCCCAGTTTCCATACTGCCCATGACGCCGTATGGTATGGAACGGCCCTTGGGGCAGTTTGGCTGTGCCCCCTCCCAGCTCCTTGTGCTCCTGGCAGAGCACGGGAAGCTGAAATGTCCTTGAGAAGTGTAAACACTGCTTAGCAACGAGTAAAACATCAGTGTGTTATCAGCATTATTCTATGCTAAATCCAAACCACAGCACTATGCCAGCTACTAGGAGGAAAATTAACTCTATCCAACCCAGAACTGGGACACATAGCTATCTCAAATATGAAAGCACCTAGAAAAAAAGCAACAGAAGCTAAAGTTTCCTAAATGTCAACAAAATACAATATATACTTATGCGGTGGGCTGACCCCAGCCAGCGGCTGAGCACTCGCAGTCGCTCGCTCGCTCCCCGCCACCTTCCCACCTAGCCGGCCAGGGAGAGAATTGGAAGAGCAAAAGCAAGAAAACCCAGGGGTTAAAATAAAGATAGCCTAAGGGGTCTTTAACACCCCCCCCCCCCCCCCCAGATGGGGGGGAACCAGCCAGGAGCAAAACAAAGGCAATCAACGCGCCTCCTCCCACAGGCAGACGGATGTTCAGCCAGGCTCCAAAAACACAGAACCTTGGAAGTCAAAAACACCCTTTTCTCTTCTCCTTCCTCTGCCTCAGGTTTTTATTGCCAAGCATGGCGTTACGCGGTATGGGACCGCTCTTTGGCCAGTTTGGGTCGGCTGTGTCCCCCCCAGCCTGCTTGCTTGGGGGGGGACAGGGAAGAACGCCTTGATGCTGCGCAAGCGCTGCCCAGCAAGAGCCAAAACGTCGGTGCTGACCCCCACGGCTGCAGCCGCACATCCAGAACCCAGCACCGCGCTCCATCCCAGCCAGACCCAGTACAATTCAGGGACATCATTCGCAGAAATATTCCCAAACCCTGGAGGTGGCCTCGAGTCTCCGCAGGGCTTTTTCTGCCCGAGGCTCCCGGGCAGGCCGTGCTCCCTGGCCGCGGTGCAGAGCACGCTCCTCGCAGCTCGGCCCGGCCCAAGGCAACCGCATCAGCTATCTCCCGTCGGATCTGTCCGAAGGCTTGCTGCGAGGCCCCACTTGAAATAGTTCTTCTTTAGGGTTACTCAACCTGAAAGAAGACCCACAAGCTGACTGCAACCCAGAACACGTATTCTCCAGAAACCCACAGCGCCTCGGAAAGCTGCTGTTTCTTTTTTGTTAGCTGCTGGGGACGTGGCTGCTACGTTATTGACCGCATCCATAGGGATGTGACGACATCCACCTTTCCGCTTCCGAGAACTGGATCTCTTTCGCAGGTCCCCTTGATCTTAATTTGTTTTATGGCAAAACCAGCCTTTGGGAAGGATCTGGATTATTCTTTGCCCCTCTCAAACACTTCCCCCGGTGTGTTGCCCAACACAACGATGCTGTCAGCGCATGGCGGGCGTTCGGGGGCTTCACCCTGTCCCGGCGCTGCCTGTGTCGGTCCATGGCAAAAGGCAGGGCAGTGTTTCCAGCCCGGGGTAGTCAGCCACGGTGCACGGACACCCCTGCGCGCGAGAGCAGCCTGTGCCCTGCACCCTGCTGCCCGAGGGACGGGGCACACGTGGGCAGCACCGGTTGTGCCGTACCGCCTGCCTGCCTCGGGCTCACGCGGGAGCGCGGCACGTCCGGCACAGCGGCATGACCTCCCACGGAGCATGACATTCTGCCTTCAGCCTTCACCCTCCATCAGACGTTGCCGCTGCCGTGTGAGACCGCTACAGGGCAAAGTCACCGCCGAAATCTAAGACAGGTTCTGCCCCTACACCCTGATGGCGTTGGGGAACACTGCGCACCGGAGTCTGCCAGAATCTTGCGCTCCCCTGGGTCCGATGTGCCAGGCCACCGAATCCACACCATCCAGTCGAGCCCGTTGTCCCCTTCCTCTGCCTGGCCAGAGACAAAGCCACCCTATTCCTGGTCGGAGCACTCGTTACCTGACTCCTGCCGCAGCAGACCAGACATCCCTTCATCGAGATCAGGAGGAGGAGGAGAGGCATCCTCAGCCCTTCAGCCGCATCTAGGGAATTGTGTGACAGCACCCGGTGCGCTAGTCCTCCCGGACAGACCCTTTTTAGCTGCCTTTTTACCCCACAATTCACACAGGCAGCATCTAGGTCCAAGATGGCGTGCCACCCCACTTCCTCACGTGGCTCCCCACGGTCGCACAGGCGGAATCAGCGGGTGACACACGGCATGTGCCTGTGGGTCCCTTTCCCCCGAGCCAGGAAAGGCTGACTCTGTGCGGCACCCTTCGCAGCCGAGCCCCCAGCCTGCAGGGGCGAGGAGGAAGAGATTCTCTTCGAACCATTGGAGCTGGCGGGACAGTTTCTCCGCAGCCGGTGCCTTGATGTCCGGCCAGCCCACCATCACCCGGTGCTGCCGTACCGCACCACTGCGTTCAGTACCAGCCTCCGCCACGCAGCCCCTGCGCACTGGACGTCATCCGGATCTCCGGAGACCTGCTTGCTGGCCAGGTCGCTGCAGACCACCTCCACCACTTCCCTCGGGTAACAGAGAAGGTGGTCCGCTTGCCACCACAGTCTACCAAATCATCCTTGAGGGGATACTTCATCCTCGACAGGAGATGCTTGCACCGAGTCTCTGGTTCAGCCACGGTGTCCATTTGTATTATCCTTAGATCCGGGGACCTCCAGCTCCTTTGAAGGCACTGAACACAGGCCTCGTAAGCCCAGGCCAGCTCCCAACACAGCACTAGCAGTCAGTGTCTCTTTTTGGCAGAGACAAGGCATCCCTCCTGCAGGCAGTCTGCCATTCAGCAGCATTACATGCCTGCTCAGGCAAAAACTCCCAGGCCGTCGGAGGTGAAAACCGCTCCAGGCGCCTGCCCACGCTCTCCCACACGCCGTGCCACCCGGGAGCCGGCTGCCGCGGGACACATTCCCATCTGCCATCCCCAGCCGGGTGGTTACCGGAGGATCCACCAAGATGTGAATGGGGATCAGCGGATTCAGAGTCTGATGATAAGTGATAGGACGAGAGGAAATGGGCTCAAGCTGCGTCAGGGGAGGTTTACATCTGATATTAGGAAAAATTTGTTCACGGAAAGGGTAGTCAAGCATTGGAACAGGATGCCCAGAGAGGTGGGGGAGTCCCCAGCCCTGGAGGGGTTCAACAAACGGGCAGAGGTGGCACTTGGGGACATGGTTTAGCGGGCATAGGGGTTGATGGTTGGGCTGATGATCTTAGAGATCCTTTCCAACCTTAGTGATTCCTAGTTTTTACTTTCATTAAAAAATAATCCAGCCACCAAGCCAGGACACATGAAATTATGACTCTGCCCTTAACTGGTTTAGTGGTGGAGTTGGCATTGTTAGGTTAATGGTTGGACTGGGTGATCTTAAAGGGTTTTTCCAACCTCAACGATTCCATGATTCTATGAGCTGGCAGCATGTGCAGGGCACTGCTGGCGGGGGGACACTGTTATTACCATTACAAACAACAGTCAAAATCAACACCCCTATGAACGCTTCGGTTACACCAGGATGTTCAAGAAACCAAGGAGCCATTGCAACAAGGCTGTCCCAGAGGAGAAGAGGAGGAAGGTGTAATTGCTGTTTGTCTCCAGGGGATGGTACATCCCAGACTCCTGGGATGACAGCAGCGCAGAGGCCAAACACCAGAACCGGCTGAAAGCACCACTTTTATCATAGGCTTCCCAGGCAAAACAAAATAATGTGGTCAACAGCAAAGGCTGAAAGCTGCCATTTCAAAGCCCTACCAAGTAGCAGCTAAAGAGCGGTAAATTCAGTCTAGCATGTTCCAATCAAACCTGTCGCTATCTCGATCCCCCTCGTGCCCCACACCGAGCTCCCAAAAAGGGGCTGCGAGCTCCCAAAAAGGGGCTGTGAGCTCCCAAAAAGGGGCTGCGAGCTCCCAAAAAGGGGCTGCGGTGTGTTGACCCCGGCCAGCAGCGGAAAACCCACAGAGCTGCTCACTCACCCCCACTCCTGGCCCCAGCAGGACGGGGAGGGAGAAGGAAGCACAGAAGTGAGAAAACTCAAGGGTTAAGACAAAGACAATCTGACAGGTGAAGGAAAGAGAGGGGAAAAAAGCCCAAGCAAAGGCAATTATCACTCCCCACCTCCCACAGGCAGACCAGTGCCCAGCCAGGCTCCAAGCAACAGCCACCCTGGAAGCCAAAAACACCCTTTTCTTCTTCCTCTACCCCAGTTTTTGCAGAGGCGAAAGCCTGGATGCTGTGCAAGCACTGTTCAGCAACAGCCGAAACACTGGCGGTGTGACCAGCACTGGTTTAGCCACAAATCCAAAACACAGCTCACAGGCTGCTGTGAAGACAGTTAACTCCATCCCAGCCAGAGCCAGCACTGCTCGGCCACATAATTCACTGAAATATTCCAAAAAGACTCCACTCCGTTCCAGCGTTCATCAGGTTCAATGCACCAAGTTTATATACGGACACACACGCAAAAAAAAAAAAAATAATCAGCACCAAGTCTTTCAGCAAGTAATTCTTAAAAACAAGACAAAAAAAGGGCATTTCAGCACCTTCACGGAATATCAGCAGCAGAGATCTACTGGCCTTTTTCAATTTTCACTTCCCATGTAAAATTTTAGAGCAGTACAAATCCTGCACGCTGTTTCGTAACTACATTTATATACATGCAACAGCTCTGAGGCGTAGGAAGATCTGCACGCCTGATGGGGAGATGCACCCGACAGCGTTGCAGACAAAAAGGAAATACTAATATTTCTTCCTAAAACTTACTAAAAAAACCCCCAAACTCCATTCAGAATATTTATCTTGACGGCAAAAAAAGTAAGAAAGCATTTTATTTACCTTCAAGTGTGAAACACTGAAAGAAAAAAGTTCTTCCTGTTCCACACACACAGAAGAGCTCCTTGTTTGGTATGAACTAACACGAGTACGGCTGAGCTTCCACCGAGCTCAGCCCCAAAACCAAACTGCAAGATACTTGGGAAACGGGAAGAAGGGAGGAAAAGGAATCCAGCTGTATAGCACAGAGCAGCAAGTTTTGTAACCACTCGGAACCCCACCCTTGGATAAACATCGCTTATATCAGTTGTCCTAGAAGTTGGAGAAGAAGAGATCAGCCTAGTCCCTGATGTCCTCCACCCTTTGAGCCAGCGTGATTGTTCTGTTAGTTCTGGCAGATGATTTTTTTTAAAAAAATCAGAAAAAAATGCAGTTAAAGATACTTCTTGTCCTTGAGGAGTGCCTTCTCGATAGGGAAAATAATTATCTCATTTGTGTATCCACCCTCTTGAAAACCTCACAACGTAGTTATAATTTAATATTTTAAATGTCTAGTGAATGATCACACAGCAGAGAGAAGAGAAAAACACGAAACTGGACACGCATTTCAACAGCAATTCTGGCCTATAAACCAGGATGTTTTTTTAAAAGAAAAAAAAACACAATACATTTTAATCAATTAAACACTTTTTAAAATAATCAAATAGAAAAATAAATATTAAAAAATTAACAATCTATATTATATGACTGTATTAAAATAATGGTGACTGAGCAAAAATACTAAAGCAGCATGTGTCTAAGTCGCCAAAAAAAAGGTCAAATCTCCAAATAGGCGAGGTTCCTGGGTAAGCACTACAAACCAGATTATGCTACGGTGCTAAAACACTTTGCCTTGGGTGGAAATAATTTCTCTTGTCGTTTCAGTTATTTTGACCCATTCAGGTCAATTATTAGCATCTTCAAAGTCAAGAAAGGGGAAAGCGATCCTTTTAACCCCAGTGCACAAGTATGAGGTGCCAGCAGCCGTGCCCACGTTCTGAGCTCCCGAAGGATGTGGCGAGGAAAATCAATCTCTCCAGCTAACCGGAGGGAGCATTACTTCATTCAACAGCCAGTTTTAAGGCCAAAACCACTATTCCCAAGCTGCCAGATAGCTTGCTTTCAATGCAGCGTGCTGAATTTACCCATTTAATTAAAGGTCTGAGCTTTCACTGAAGCACAGCTGGACAGAGGCAGAAGACAGGTAAGAAGCAGAAAGCAAACGGTGCATTTCCCTTGCCGAATAAACACATAAAAGCCGAGATTGAGCACACATACGCTGTGCTATCAAACTCCTGCTGCTGGCGCGCCAAGACTTCGGCTGCAATGCAGATAAACGTCACGCCGCTGTTTACAACCGCGTTTATTCTAATCCGCCGTCTGCATCCTAAAAAACCACAACCAGGCGCAGGGTCGCCGGGGCAGGCCATGCCTGCGTTCGCCTGCAGCGCCTGGCAGGGTGCGAAGCCGCTCCGTCCCCACCGCCGCCGCGCTGAGCCCCAAAATAAGTAAATAAAGGGGCGGCAGCCGCCAGCCCGAAGGCGCTGCAGCGCCCAACCCGGCCGCAACATCCCGTTATCCGCCGGCGGCCCAGAGGGGCTCGGCGGCAACCAGCGCAGGAAGGCGGCGGGGCCGTTACACCGCGTCCCCCCGCCGCCGGCAGCGCTGCCCCCCGGCCCCGCCGCGCCTCGGGGGTCCCGGGCCCGTGGGGTCACCGTGGGGGGCTGACGGAGGGCAGAGTCCTCCCCACGGCCCGCGGCAGGAGCCCCAGCCGCCCCCCCACCGCCGCCATTTTGTGCGTCCCCCTCAGCCCCCACTGCGCCACAGGCGGGCGGGGGGCGGCCGGCACCGAGCTCCTACCTCCGGCGGGGCGCAGCCGAGCCGCGCTGCTCACAGCCACCCTTCGCTCCGCTTCCTCCGCTGCTCCGTTCCGCCGCCGCCGCCGCCGCCGCTCCGTCCCGCCGAGCCGGGCCGGGCCGGGCCGGGCACCGCAGCCGCGGAGATGCAGCCCGGAGGCGGGAGACAACTGGCACTGCGCCTGCGCAGGGAGGGAAGGGGCGGGGCGCGGAAAGCGCATGCGCAGAACAGCGGTGGGAGGGGAGCGGCGCAGGTGCACTGAGCCCCGTGAGGCCGCAGCCGGGCAGGTCCCGCCGTGTGGGCACGGTACTGGCAGTGCGCATGCGCAGTAGCCCGCTCCGGCTTCGGGAGCGGAGTGCGCATGCGCCTCTTTTGGAAGGCGGGGCCAACCACCGCTGCCGCAGAGCATGCTGGGAGCGCGCCGCCTATATAAGCGCACCGCCGGGCCTAGCTCAATATGGCGGCCGAGAGGCGCGCTGGGTGCGCTGTGTCTCTGCTCGTACCGCGCCTCTCTCTCTCGGCGTCCTTGCTGCTTTCTTCTGCTTTTCATACTCCTACACATTGTTGTTCACGCTCTCCCAGCCCCTGTTTCTCTCATCAGCTTTTCATCCTGCTTCACGTTGCTCTGCCGACGGTCCGGTCTCTGCTGTGGGCCTGTGGTGTGGCTGCTGGGCTGTGCTGCACCTCAGAGCCAGGCTGGGTGAGGGCACCTGCCTCTCCCCCTCCGCCTGCTGCTGGTCATCGACCTGCCCCTATGGAAATCAGAGATGTGAGGGGATGGAGCAGCCATCCTCCTCCTCCCTGCCTGAGCCTCCCTTGGCAACAGCACAAGCTTCTGGAATTCTGCTCTCAGGTGCCTCCCACCTTATGCTTCTCCAGTGCATGTCCAGCCTCATGCACGGCCCAGCTGACTGTGCAGATTCCCTCTGCTGTGTTCCTCTTCCAGGCGTCCAGGCCTTGACTGGGAGCCAGTGGCTGCCCCAGTTTTCCAGTGGAAACCAGCATGGAATGTAATACTCCTGAGGCCCTGACTCACAGGGGCTGTCCGTGCTGCTGGCTGGGATGATGATTGCCTTTGGAGCAGCAGCATTAATACCTGGTACCTCCAACTTCCTTCCCTTCCAGCAAACTCGCTTCCCCAGGGGTACAGTGAGTCAGTGTCCCCAAATACAGGCGTCCCCCATTAACTGTGGGCTGCGGTGCTGAGCTGAAAAGGAGCGTCTAAAAAGCTCGGTCACCTTGCGTGGCCCTGCGAGGTTTCGGCACAGGGAGTTCCTGTTGCTGTGGGTTCCCCGGTGCTCTTGCCCGTGAAGCACCTTTGCAGCATCACAGGCTTCTCTCCGAGGAGACAGAAGATGCCTTTAAGAGCTGCCACGTTATTTCCTGAAAATACCAAAGCGGATGCCAAACCTCACTAGAGAGTCGGCCAGAAACGCTGCTGCTGCGTCATGGTGACTGCCCCCAAAGCACGTATGGGATAAAGCAGGCCTGTGACCAGCCTTGCCCAAAACCACGCCATTTGCTCACGCGGTGGAGCGTGTTTCGGAGCTGCTGAAAGCGCTGCGTCTTGCTGCAAATGTGGCAGACGGCAGGCACCCACTCAGCTTCTTTTTTAGCAGACTGGGAGTGGGCTGAGCAGCGTCGCTGGACTGGCTGCCGTGCAGATCTGTCCGGCTGTGCTGCTTTGAAGTTGCTTGGGCGTTTGCCTTTCTCGTCGTGTTTGAGATCTCACAGACGCTTTGCATACGTCCAGCAAAAATGATTCACTAGCGCTGGGTTTTCTGACAAAGCTGGGCTGACACAGAAATAGGTTGCTGGTCTTTGTCTCCAAACCTGTTTTGGTTCCTCTCCAGCACACCAGAGTCTTGGAAACTCTAAAAACCTTTAAAAGTTAAGACTTCTGTTTTTTCTTGGCTTTTGAAACTTGCTCGGAGCTGTCTAGTCCTGCAACCCGTGACATCTGTAGACCACAGGCATTCCTCGCTTGCCACCACAGTACAGCAAGGGGAAGTAAGAAGCTAGGATCGTTTTGGAGAGTTGGAAGCTGTATTTCCTAAACTTCTGAATCAAATTTTCAGTTAAATTATATGATCCGTGCCTGTGTCTGTTCTGCCATTCTCGGGCCAGCCCGAAGATCTTCACTGACAAGGTACTCTGGAAGGGAAAAATCTGTTGTAAAGGAAAAGATAGGATCAACTTTTATGATGAGACCACGGGACTCTGACAGGGTTATCTGCGGTTTTAGGAGCATCCCAAGGGTGGACTCCACCCGGCACCTGCTGTGGAGACTTTAACATCTTGTTGGGAAAGAATCGTTTGGTTCAAAGGCTTTATAAAAGAACAGTAAGATGAGTGGTCTGCCTACATCGAGTTTGAACGCCATCCTGCTCCCACGGTGCTGCCCTGAAAGCTGTGAAAAATAACAGTTGAAAATAAGAAATTAAATTAGAGTCAAAACGCGCTGAGGTCCAGGTGCAAACAAGGCTGGAATCGCATCCATGGTCTCATTTGCTAAACATCCAGTAGCAATTACAGCAGCGCTGTCTTAAAAGGCATCGCTAAGATGGTAAAATTAAACAAATGAAGCACTAAGACCTTTGGGAATGTAAACATTTAGGCTGCTTGCACAACCTGATCTGTCTGACATATCCCAGTGTCCCGACGCAATCTCCCGTTACATGATAGGACACTTGAGCCCCGGCAGCTCTGCGGCATGAGTGGGGCTGGGCACCTGGAGGACCTGTTTGCTGCAGGACTTTTGCAAAATTTGGGAGATGCAAAGGGATTGAAGTAAAAGTCTTACAGTTTCATAAGAGCTCCAGCCAGAGTCAGGTCCTACCCTTGCTCCTGTGAAGAAATCCGCGTGGGATGCTGGACAGGTCTCCTCACCCAGCTCGGTTTAGATCTTTGCTGGTTCTTTGCCAAACTTTCTGCGCTCCTGACTCGGTTCCAGGTGCGGCGTAGGGCGCTCAGAGCCACAGCTGAAGTCACGAAGCTGCCCTTTGCAAATGCTGTGCTAAGTAGCCCCAGGATACCTTGCCAGGTCTTGCTCTTGGAAACGGTTCTGATTGTTTTAACCGTAAAATGGCACAGATGACAAGCATGTAAAATTCCGTTCTGCATATTTCAAATGTGGACAAGGGATGTCCGTGTGAGAACACGACCAGGAATCCTGCTCTTTCTAAGGGTGCTTAGTAATCCCAAACTGTCTTTACCCCTGTAGCTCTTGGACATGCTGCTCTGGGTCAAACCAAGAGAAGGTCCCCAAAAGAGCCGTGTACATGACCAAAGCACAAAACCTGCTGCCGGAACGACTCCAGGAGATACCCGAGAACTCAGCCCAGCATCTCGGCGCGCAGGAGAGATGGGAGCCTTCTCCCGCGCCGGGCCTGAAGCTCACCATAAACCGCCCTGTATTTCACAAGGGTTGTGTGGCTGTGGGGAGAAGACTTTTGGGGTGTAGCCAGAAAGTGAGAAGAGACGATTCTTCAGATCTGCAATCCACTTTCAGATCGGGCGATCGCCGAAGCCTCAGGTTGAGACAGTCGCTGCTGGGGAGCAGGCACCCGTGTAACCCGGGGTGCCGGCAAAATCTTGTAGAAGAGACGTAAATCACGGGGGGGAGGAAGGAGCCGATGCAGCCAGCGTCTCCTTATCCAAAGGACTTCGCTCAGGCGGCTTTTTGGCTACTTGACAAAATCATCTGGCTCCCAGCTGCTCTCCCGCCCCCATCACATTGTCAAGCCTTGCCCAAAGTCTGTGTTTGCCACCCGATCTGGTCTCACTCCAGGCCGCCCGGGCTGACGGGTATTAATAGTCCTTCAGGCTGCGAACTCCGGGTCCTGGCTGGCGACTGCAGAGCCCCGCATACTCTTTGCCTGACACATCGGTATCTGGCAACTGTGCCTGCTCCGCGTGACGGTGGGGGTTGTCTCAGCCCACAAGCCAGGTCTGGGAACGGATTGGATGCAATTAACTGGTTTTACATCTTTCAGATGTCCAGTCCCTCTGCCCAGTACGTGGGGCTACGGGAATTCAGGCACTTCCCCTACGGAAAAGACACAGCAGGTCTGCCACATCACTCAGAAGCATCCTGGGCGAGTCGTTTGCCATTACACCTTGTAGAGGAGCGGGAGAACCGCAGCCCAGACACGCAGTCGTGTTACGACTTGGTGAGTTTGGGCATCCTCTGTGCCACCACAATCACCCGAGGCGTGCTCCTGTCAATCACGGTGACAAGGAGGTCGCCGTGAATGGATGCTGCACCCCTTGGAGCTGTAAAAGCCCCAGCTGACAGGGAGAGCCCGTGTCGAGCCGCTCTGGACCTCCGCCTGGTTTGCTGGCTCCTCATCGTGCCGCGGCTGAGGCCGGAGGTGCCCGTGCTATGCATTTGGAAGAGCTGAGCTTGAGATGAGGCCTGTCCAGATCCCACAGCCCCATTTTCCTCATTGCCCACATGAGCAAGTTGCTGGGCTTCCCAGGAGAAGAGCCTGCAGACCCTGGGAGCGTGCCGGATCCGTGCCCCGCTGCGCCCTGCTCCCGCAGGAAAGAGGGAGCAGATGCCCCAAGGCATCCCCCTCCTGCAGCTTCCTCGAGTCCCTGCGCTCTCCCCACTGAGCAGAAAGGGGAGAAACCCAAAAAGGGCTGTAAAAATGACGGCGGTGTCTCCTGCCCCAGCCAAAAAAACCCGCTTGCCCTCGAAACGCGTCCTGTTAGACTGCAAGCGGGGGCTTAGCAGATGTTTTAAAAGCAGCTTAAAAAGGACCTGAGCGCTGGCAGTGCAGCCAAGTCCCTCTCTCAGGGGGTGTTAGAACCATCGAATCGTTGAGGTTGGAAAAGACCTTGAAGATCATCCAGCCCAACCATTAACCCGACACTACCAAGCCCATTAAACCCGACACTAAACCCATTAAAGGCGGAGTAATAATTTATGGGTAGAGTAATAACGTTTATGGATGCTGGAGACTTACGGACGTTTGTCCGCTGCGCTTCCCTCCGCAGCCATGTGCCCCGGGCCCCTGCGGCTGCTGCTCCATAGGGAAGGAGCTGAGCTTGACTGGGGGGAATATGTTTCCTTCACGCTTTTCTGACACATCCATCCCTGCTGGAGCCGCCGGGCTGAGCCGGGAGCTTTCCCGGCAGATGGTGCCTCTGAGCCAGCGGAGCTGCAGCCAGGCCGGGATCCTGCACCGCCGGCCAGGCTCTCCAGGATGGCTGCTTCAGGGAATGCCTTCCCTGCCAGGCATCCCAGGGCTTGAAATTACCACTCCCCCTGCTCCAGAACTGCCCCTTAAAATCCATTTTTGCCACGACTCTATGTCTACTCCCTATCTCCTGCCACAGATGCTCTGCTCAGAGCCTCAAAATGTTTTGTGGAAGTGGATTTTTAGCGCTCGTTTTGAATAGCGGTAAAGCGAGGCAAGGCCTGGGGAGGTGGGATGGACTCGGGGTTGCGTTGGCGCAATGGGATCGTGAGCGCGCGGATGAAGCCATGCATGTAAAATGAGGCCGGCGGAATAAAATGGAGAGTCTCGAGCTTGGCAGGATTAAGAGGCGGTTTCGGAGTGGGAGCAGCGGCGCGGAGCGGGGCAGGGCGATCCCAGCTGCGGTGGGAGATCCCCTCCGCTTGCTTTTCGCGTGGATCCGGGGAGCAGGAACGAAACGGAGAAGAGGGGTGGCCCCCCCGACAGAGGAGCAGAGCGTACCGCCCTGCTCCTTCTCGTGTCCGGCTCCTCCGTGGGTCCTTCTGGCCTCCGCCTGCGCGGGGGGATGCGGGAGCAAAGCCCCCAGCGAAGCAGCAGCTCTGGCTGGGTTTCCTGCGAAGCTCGAGCAAGAGCTGACCCAGAAACCCTCCGCCGCACGCAGCATCCTTCACGCTTGATGACTCTGCCAGCGGAGCGTTGCCCCTCGGTCCTACCCAGGCCGGCCGGGGACGAGGACAAGGAGGAGCCACCGCCTCCCCATCGCCGCTGCGCCTCTGTCGCAGTGAGGGACCCCCGGCCTTCGCCTTCTGCCCCCCGATCCCGGCTGCACCCTCGCCAGCCGCAGCCTCGGGGCTGGAGCAGGAGACAAGGGACGTGTCGAAGCACCGGCCCTCGGTTAATTCATTAATTCATCAGCAAGGCCTGATGAGGGGGTTATTTTAGCACGGAGCGGGCACGGGGAAGCCCAGGGACTCGCTGTGCTCCCCCCACCGTTGTCCCCTGGGGCGTGTGACAGCCCCCACCCCAAATGGCAGCCCCTGGGGACTGGGGGGGGGGGCTGACGCTGCGTGACACCGGCGCTGAGGTTGGGGACAGCCTCCGGCCGCCCACCCGTGCCTCCAAACAGTTCACGGGCATGCGCGCAGCTCCGGGGGACACCGTCCCCGCTGCTTTACGGACGGGTGAGCCGATGCCCGGCTCCTCAGCTGGGACACTGGGAGGACTGGGAGCCGGGGAACTGGGAAGACTGGGAGCCCTGGTGCTGGCAAATCCCCCGCACGGTCACACCAGGCTTAAAAGTCCCAGCAACTGATGTAGCTTGAAATGGCTGAGCTTAACGCGAGGAGCGGGGGGACACGAGGAGGACCGCGGGCACGTCAGCGTCCCCTCCGTGCCACCCTCCCCTGGCACCCCTGCCCGGGAGTTGAGGTTGCCCCCCGTGCCCGCGTGGAGGGGGTCCTTGGTGCAGGAGAGCAGTTTGGGAGGAGAAGGGACATTTCTGGGGGTGTTTGTCAGGGTTTGGAATGAGCTGTGCATGGGAATGGGGGGAAAAAAACCAGGAAATAGCCGATGTCCTACCCCCCAGCACCTCCCAGTCCAAATGGCTCCCCAATTTCCTCCTCTAGCTCCAAAAGGGGACCCAGATGGGGCATTTTGGGTGCTGCTTTGGCCACCAGTACCCCCAAACTGGCGTAAATCCACCCCAAAATGGCAGCGAGACAGATGGGAAGGAGGGAGGGGAGGGGTGCAGAGGAGCGGGTGGGCACGGAGGGGGAGATGCGGGTGCGGGGGTGCTGGGACCTGCGGCCCCGTGTCCTTTTTGGGGACAGAGCAGGGGACGTGTGGCCCCGTGTCCTTTTTGGGGACGGAGCAGGGGGACATGCCACCCCATATCCCTGTTGGGGACAGAGCAGGGGTCATGCAGCCCCGTGTCCTTTTTGGGGACAGAGCAGGGGTCACGCAGCCCCGTGTCGCTTTTGGGGACAGAGCAGGGGACGTGTGGCCCCGTGTCCCTTTTGGGGACAGAGCAGGGGGACTTGCAGCCCTGTGTCCTTTTTGGGGATGGAACAGGGGACGTGCAGCCCCGTGTCGCTTTTGGGGACAGAGCAGGGGATGTGCAGCCCCGTGTCACTTTTGGGGACAGAGCAGGGGACGTGTGGCCCCATGTCCCTTTTGGGGACGGAGCAGGGGACATGTAGCCCTGTGTCCTTTTTGGGGACAGAGCAGGGGACGTACAGCCCCATGTCGCCGTTGGGGACGGAGCAGGGCTCGTGCAGCCCCATGTCTCTTTTGGGGACAGAGCAGGGGACATGCGGCCCCATGTCCCTTTTGGGGACAGAGCAGGGGATGTGCAGCTCCATGTCGCTTTTGGGGACAGAGCAGGGGACATGCCACCCCATATCCCTTTTGGGGACGGAGCAGGGGACTTGCAGCCCCGTGTCGCTTTTGGGGACAGAGCAGGGGACATGCCACCCCATATCCCTGTTGGGGACAGAGCAGGGGACGTACGGCCCCGTGTCACTTTTGGGGACAGAGCAGGGGATGTGCAGCCCCGTGTCCCTTTTGGGGACAGAGCAGGGGACTTGCAGCCCCGTGTCGCTTTTGGGGACAGAGCAGGGGACATGCCACCCCATATCCCTGTTGGGGACAGAGCAGGGGGATGTGCAGCCTCGTGTCCCCGTTGGGGACAGAGCAGGGGACATGCCACCCCATATCCCTTTTGGGGACGGAGCAGGGGACTTGCAGCCCTGTGTCCCTTTTGAGGACAGAGCAGGAGACGTGTGGCCCCGTGTCCCTTTTGAGGACGGAGCAGGGGACGTGCAGCCCTGTGTCCCCGTTGGGGACAGAGCAGGGGGACGTGCAGCCCCGTGTCCCTTTTGAGGACAGAGCAGGGGACGTGTGGCCCCATGTCCCTTTTGGGGACAGAGCAGGGGACGTGCAGCCCCGTGTCCCTTTTGGGGACAGAGCAGAGGGACGTGCAGCCCCGTGTCCCCGTCCCCGCAGAGGCATCCTCGTGCCCGGGACCACGTGTGGTGCCGCGCGAGGCCGTGTTTGACATTCCCCCCGTCGGCGGCTGGGGCCGGGGCAATGTGTGACTGCGCGTCGGTGGCATTCCTGGACTTAACTCTGGCACTCGATGGCCTTCACTGACCTTGCGGGGCTGCCCTCGCCCGTTACCCGTCCCCTTAACCCCACAGAACCGGGGACGGGGCGGCTGGGGCAGAGCCGTGCCCGCTTGCACCGTGGCCCGCATCCGTGCCAGGACCTCTCGTACCCCAAAATGATCCAGGAGCCCCCAAAGCGCTGCCCCCAACAGCTCAGGCCCTCGCCCTGCCTGTGCACGGGAGCTCCGGGTCCATGGGGATCCCTGCGACCCCCACCCAAAAAGCCGAAGGGAATCCGCAGGTTGGGGCCAGGGGGTGCAACAGCAAATCCGCCGGAGCTGTGGAGGAACCCCTGTGCTCGGGGACATCCCCCGGTAGGGAAGGACAAACGTCCCCGTGCCCTGGGGACATCCCGAGCTGCCTCCGCGGGGGGCCGTTCTTGCTACCACAGAGCGGGGCTGTCAGATGTGTCCGTCCCTCCCCCCCCCCCCCCCCCCCCCCCAAAAAAAAAAACCTCCGCCAGCATCTCCCACACCCCAAAACCCACATTGCAAGACCCAACGCACTGTCCCCTTGCGCCAGGGAGGGGGTGCCCAGCACCCCCCTGGATCAGGCCCTTTGGCCGCGAGCTATTTTTATCCTGTCTGGTGGCAGAGCCCGGTCCTCAGCCATACAAGGAGCCGTCAGCCGCCCCGGGGGAGCTAATTTGTCCCCAGGGTGCCAGATTTGGGGTCGCCCCAAGCGGATGGCAGCGAGGGAGGGATTGTCACCTCGGCGAAGCAACCTTGCTCGTCTTACAGCCCCGTCGGGCCGCTTGCGGGGTATGATCCCGCTTGCTCGGCTCTCGGGGACAACTTGTTTGTGCGCGGCCCCTTCCCCAACCCGATCCCTCAACTCGCCCCGAATTAGCAGCCGGTGATCAGCAGCTTCCCGACGGATGAGGGCACATGGTTAGAAATAGCTCGTGGCTCTCCGGCCGTCGATGGGAACGTGGTGGCCATGGGGCTGGCGTGACCAGCCAGATGCCGGGCTGGGGGACGAGGGGGAGGGCTGGATCCAGGGCCAAATCCCATCCGATGGTGTTTTCCTCCGTGGCACATCTCCCCGTCAGCCAAAAGAGCTAAGTGACATGCCCAGGGACATCCCGGACACCGGTGGCAGAGCCCCCCAGCACTTTTCCAGGTGCCACCCTACCCGGAGACGAGGGTCTGGGCGTTGCACAGACGCATGCAAACCCCTCCCCTTTTGGGGGGGGACAAACCCGAAAGCTGGCACAAACAAAAGGCGGGGGGGGGGTCCCTTGGCTGACTCCCCAAACCCCGTATCCCCCAGGATAGACCCTCGTGACGCGGGGTTCTCACCTCCCCGCAGCGTGGGGGGACTGCCAGCCCTCCCCTATTTTAGCAAAAGCCCAGCCCAGAGGGAGGGGATTTGGGGGTCACCTTTGGGTGACCCCAAAGGAAGAGGTTTGGGGTCACCCCGATGAGCCGGAGGAGATTTTGGCGCACCCCCTTTTGCCGTGGGGCTCCCCAACGGGTCAGACCCCCCACCCCAGTACCGGGGAGAGCGGCGGCTTCTCCCCCCCCAGCTCCTCCGTACCCCAATGCGGGCTCCGGCTGGGGCGGGGGGCACAGAGGGGCTGAGAAAGCCTCGAAACCCCCCCAAAAACCCACCCTGCGCAGGGGCCGGCAGCCGGACGCGGGGACCCCCGGGGTGCTGTGGGGACCCCAAGATGCTGCAGGGACCCACAGGGTGCTGTGAGGACCCCCGGGGTGCTGCGGAGACCCCCGGGGTGCTGTGGAGATCCCCGGGGTTCTGTGGGGACCCCCGGGGTGCTGCGGGGACCCCCGCCCCCCGGGGTGCTGCGGGGACCCTTGGGGGTGCTGCAGAGACCCCCGCCCCCTGGGGTGCTGTGGGGACCCCCCGGGGTGCTGCGGGAACCCCCGGGGTGCTGCGGGAGACCCCCCGGGGTGCTGTGGAGATCCCCGGGGGTTCTGTGGGGACCCCCGGGGTGCTGCGGGGACCCCCGCCCCCCGGGGTGCTGCGGGGACCCTCGGGGTGCTGCAGAGACCCCCGCCCCCTGGGGTGCTGTGGGGGACCCCCCGGGGCGCTGCGGGAACCCCCGGGGTGCTGCGGGGAACCCCCCGCCCCCCGGGGTGCTGTGGGGACCCCCGGGGTTCTGTGGGGACCCCCGGGGCGCTGCGGGAACCCCCGGGGTGCTGCGGGGACCCTACGGTGCTGCGCCCGGGGTGCTGTGGGGACCCCCGGGGTGCTGCGGGAACCCTAAGGTGCTGCGGGGACCCCCGGGGCGCTGCGGGAACCCCCGGGTGCTGCGGGGACCCTAAGGTGCTGCGGGGACCCCCGGGGCGCTGCGGGGACCCCCGGGGCGCTGCGGGAACCCCCGGGGTGCTGCGGGGACCCTACGGTGCTGCGGGGACCCCCGCCCCCCGGGGTGCTGTGGGGATCCCCGGGGCGCTGTGGGAACCCCCGGGGTGCTGCGGGGACCCTAAGGTGCTGCGGGGACCCCCGGGGCGCTGCGGGGACCCTAAGGTGCTGCGGGGACCCCCGGGGCGCTGCGGGGACCCCCGGGGCCGTGGCACTCACCGTCCGAGGGGGTCGAGGGGCAGCGGGCCGGGGACCGGGGGACGCTGGGGACCCCGTTTTCGGGGCGCGGAGCCCCCGCCGCCCGCCGGCATCTCGGGGGGCCGGGGCACCGGTGCGGCCCCGGCTCGTCACGGCGGGGGGGACGGACGGACGGACACGGGTACCCGGGGGGGGGTGGGGGGTGCTGGGTGTCCCCCCCCGGAGCCAAACGCCCGCCACGTGACAGCCCCCCCCCCCCGCCTCCCCGTTTTCGGTCGCGGGTGTCCGGGGAATCCCCCGCCCCCCTCGGTGTGTTTACATCAACCCGCCAATCAGCGGCTCTCTAGCAGCACTCCCACGTAGGGGGTGGGCGGGCGGCTTGTGACGCCTCTTTCCATTGGGCGCTGCGCCCGCCAATCAGTGTCTTGGCGAGGAGGGGGCGGGGTGATGTGTTTATTTACATAGCGCTGGCCACGCCCACCCCGGCCTGGCCCCGCCTCCCAGGCCTGCCCGTCTGACCCCACGTGGGCGACGCGTGCGCCCAACCCATCCGCCCCTCCGACATTAACCAATCCGGAGGCCAGGAGGCGGAGCCGCGCGGCCAATCAGAGGGCGGCAGAGCGGGTGGGACTAGAAGCCGGAGTGGCAGCGGACTGGTGCAATAGCGACGCGCTCGCTCTCCCCCTCTACCCAATCAGGCTTAGAGGGTGGGGCGGGGACGCGTGGCGGGGCTGGCCAATGGGGTGCCAGGCCCTGGCGGGGCGGGGCGGGTCCCCGCCGTGCGGGGCGGGCGGCGGCGGCGGCGGGGTCCGGCGGCGGCGGAGGGCGGGCGCCCGCGGAGCGGCACCGGCCCGGCCCGGCCTGCAGGTACGGGGGTGGCGGGGGGCTCCGGGGCGAGCCCGGGGCGCAGGCCCCACCGGGCCCCGGCAGCCTGCGGGGCTCCGCGAGCGAGCACCGGGGGGGGGGGGGGCTCCGGCGGGCGCAGGCCAGGCAGGCCCCGGCCCGGCCCAGCTTGAATTAAAGCCCCGCTGGGCCGCGCTCGCAGGCCCCGGCCGCGCTTCGCACCTCTGCCACGAGGCTCCGGCTGCCCTCCTGGCCGGTCCCGCCAAAGAAACCGGTGCTGGCGGCTGGGGCCCTGCCAGACTCCAGCTGGGCGCTCCCCCGCTGCCCTGCTCCTCGTCCTCTCCTGGCCCCCGGCATCCCTCCGGCCCAGGTCCCCAAAAAACAGTCCCCGGGCTCCTCTCCGCGTGGGCCGGGCCCCCCGCCCGTGGGGCGAGGCGATGGGAGCGTGCCACCGGCCCCCTGACCCACCCTGCGGGGAGGGGATGCCTTCGGCGAAGCCGTGGGGCAGGGGGGGATCGCCTTCTCCCTCCTAAGCCCGCTCTGACCCGCTCCCACGGCGTGATCCCGCACGCTGCCCTCGCTCCAGAGGGACTCCCAACCCGGAGGCAGGCGGCACAACATCTTTGCAGATGGCAGTGACTGGCAGCTGGTTTTTCAAACTTACCTAAAAAAAAAAAAAATATGTAGCCCGGCCCATGCTGCGGAGGCTCGGGATGTGGCACACGGGTGAGTTTGGGCTGGGAGGACATTGCAACCCCCAGCCCGGGCCGGCCTGCCCTCGCCAGCCATGTTTACAAGGCACGGGCAGGCTCGGCGTGGCGTAGCTGGCTCCTGGCTTGTGCCTTTCGGATATTTTGTCACGCACCGGCTTTTCAAGTTTCAGCCTGGCGTGCAGCGACAAGTCAGATATTGCTACGGGAGCATCGCGGCCAGGTAGGGAAACTTCTTTCTGCTCCTGACGCGGTGGCTGCTTGACGGGATGCACGCTGGGCTCCGCATTGGAGTACGGCTGATCCGGATCCTTGCTCCTCTGTTAGCCTTGGCCGTAGAGGCCGCAGAAAAGGCTGCGTGAAGCCCTCGGTTGTGTTTGTTCAGTTTCTAGTAGCTCGAGGCAAAAACGCGTAGCACGCTCTTGCGTTGAAAACGTCCGCGTTTCCTTTCTGTGCAGAGAAGCCTGCAGTTTTTCCCTCTGAGGAGCTCCTGGGTGGCAAGCTGAGGGGACAGCCCTTTTCCAGGCCAAGTAAGGAAGAGGCAGGCGTACGCGCGCGCGCTGTATCCAAGATGCACGCATGTCCTTGCAGGATCCCCCCCACGTACTTGAGATGGGCAGAAAACACCCGCCGTCCGCGGGTGGACGGCATCTCGGAGCGCTCTGTTAGAGGGAGCTGGGCTTTCACGCCAACTTTTAGGCTTTTGTTCTGGAAGCGAACGGCCGGGGAGGGAAGCAGGCTTGTTCCCCTCCCTTGATGCAGCAGTTTTGTTTTCGCCTCGCAGCCGGCCGCTGTGAGCTGCAGTTTGAGGCCGGCAGCGGGACGGTGAAGCGAGACCCTCGACCGTTCACCTCTGGGTCATCCATCACCCGCCGGTCTGCGGCGCCCCGGGGACCGCAACGGCGCGAGAACAACGTCTGTCCCTGGAGCTGTCATTGCGCCGGCCTTTACCCCGGTGTTAATTTGATCCGCACCAGTGTTGTCAGCAGCCAAAAATCCAGGCTGCTGAAAGGCAGCCGCCAGCCTGCCCAGTGTCCGCTCTTGTTTGGTGTTGACAGGGCACGTTTCGTCAGGTTTTGGTGGCCCGGAGAAGGGTGCTGAGCCCCGGCAGCTGCGACCGTGCCACCATCTGAGGGAGGGAGCAGCAAGAGCCAGCGTGGTCCTGCTGCCGAGGTGCAGACCCGAGCGCCCGAAAGGCAGGTTGAATCACCACGTCTGCTTTACCCTCTCGGCCTCACCGCGCTTCGCTTCCCCGTCCCTGAGTAAAAGCGCTGGCGTTGGAGGGCACCCGTCCAGCGCCGGGACGGGCGAAAGCTCGAGACGTGAGGTGCCTGGGAAGGTGCCTGCGTGTCGGGCCTCCGGCGCAAACAGAGATAAAGCTGCTCCTGCAAATCCAGAGAGCCCTGGCAAAGCGTGCAGTTTGCTGCCCTGATCTCCCTTTCCAGCCGCTGCTGCAGAAATTGCACCGCTGGCTTTTTCTGCTCTCAGTTCTTCTCTCTGCCTGTACCCGGGCAGGCAGGGAGCACTCTCTGTCCCTGCCCTGCTCCGTGGTGGATGTCCCCGTGCGGGAAGCTCACGGCGTGTCCGTGGGAAGAGCATCTCCCGGCTCCGATCAGGTTTCCCCTCCCAAAGCAGAAGCGGCCACAACTGCCCAGGGAGCTGGAAGGTGCTGCTTGATGGAAGCACTGTTTTGAAGTCTTTAACGCTTCTATTATCGATTCCCTTAAAGAAATTATGGAATATTGCCGCTCGCGGGCTCACGCGCGGTGCTGGCTGGCCGTACGGCTGCTGCAGCGTTAATCCTGATGAGCAGCGGGACCCGGCTGTGAGCTGCCAAGTGCAGAATGCGTCCTCTTCGCCTGAGATTAAAAGTAGCTCAATGAAGAGCAGTGTTGAGGATGAATTTGAAATTAGGTTTCTAAAGCGTTTCTTGGACACAGCTCAAGCGCGCGTTCGATGTTGCTGGTGGTTTCAAAAACGACGGCGGGGGGGGGGGAGGATCTGGCGGCACTTCGTTTTGTGCCTGAGCAAAGTGGGGATTGTTCTTGTGGATGCAGATTAAAATAGTGCAGGCTGAGATTATCCCCCAGATCAGAGATGGAAATAGGATGCAGTTCCTCGGCAACTGAGAGATCTGAAAATGGAAAGCTCCACATCTGCCGCGGGCTGCGAGCAGGGGCTGGCAGCCCTTCCAGCAGCCCGGCAAGCGCGAGGAGGGAGCACCAGGAGTCCAGCCTAACATTAGAAGTTCCAGACTAACCTGGAAGACTTAACGCCCTCTAATTACAGAGGGCTGAAGGCAGCGGGGAGCGCCGGGTGACTCCCGAAGGTCTGCAGCAGCTCGCCAGCTCAGCGCTTCAGCGTCGGTGGTAGGGAATAAAACCTGAAGCACCAGTATAATAGGAAGGAGAAGCCTGCGGGGGGAAAAACAAAAAAAAAAATACTTGAAAGACGTCAGGGTGGTGGTGATAGAGCGTGGGCTGGGCCTGAGCAGGATTGCAGCCTAGCAGAAAAAGCCAGACCCAGTCGCGCCGGGTTTCCCTGCGAGACCCAGCTGGAAGCAGGGGCGGGGGGGGAAACATCGCACGTGCCATGCGGGGCAGCTGGCAACGCTCACGGCTGCTGGAAAAATCTACGCGGCTGGGAGAGAAAAAGTGCAGCTTGCGATTCCGAGGCGCCGAGACCTTATCTGCAAACGGAGATTAGAGCAAGGTAATCCCTGCGTTGACTGCGCGAGGCGCAGGTGGCCGGGAGGAGAAGCTTGTGGAAGGAGCGAGGGCGTTGGAAGGTGGGGCTGAACCAGATCGACCCGTGGAGCGCGAGAAGTACGTGTGCGAGCTGAAATGGGGGAATCCGGACTCTCGGGAAATGAGGCTAACGAGTTGCCCTTCTCTAATGGCTGCTTCGGAGGAGCTGAGAGGTGGCCTGCAAAAATATCCAGCCCTTTCCTCCCCTCCTTGCCCCAGCGCTGCCTGGGCATGGCTCAGTCCTGGGCTTCTGCTCGGGATCTTCAAACCAATTTGTTCATGCTCCAGCGTGCCTCTTCTGTGGGAAGCACTTCTAGCACTTCTGCGCCGACTGAGGGAGAAAACCGGTGGGTTTCTTTTTAGGAACGCTCTACAAGTTGAAATTTGAGTGCTGTTGAAGTGCAGCAGGGATGAGGGCGCAGGCTTGGGGACGCAGCGCTAACCTCTCGCCTCCCCTCGTGCTGCCAGCCCTTGCGCACCTCGCCGTGTTCCTAAGCACTCGCGGGGCCGTCGGGAAGGAGAGGAGCCGTGAAAGTGCATGGGAGAAAGAAGGGCTTGGGGTTTTGGGGTGCGTGTTTTGTTTGGGGTTTTGGTTTTTTTTTTTTTCTCTGAAGTCTGAGTTGCACTGGGTGGGTTTTCCTGCTGAACAACCAGCCTGTCTGCAAACACAATGATTCCCAAAGCTATTTATAGAGCTGGGAGCCCTGGCCGGCCAGCCTCCTCCATCACGTAACCCGGCGCTCCCTGCCGAAGCAGCCTCCGCTGAGGTTTTGGCTCCGGCCGCGCCAGCCTGGGAGGGTAAGGAGGACCATATGTCCCTCGCCTTGAGCCAAGCACGCAGCTGTGCTCCGTTCTCCCATCTGGTGCTGGCTTGTTAACTCTTTGGGGGTGAAGGGGAGGAACGGGGCTCGTGCCGTGCTTGGCGTAAGAAAGGGACGCTCTCGTAGGGGCAGAAACCGGCCAGAAGTGGGACTCGTGGAGGGTTTTGCCTCCCAGGAGTCCCTCGGTCCTGCTGTGCCTAACCCTGGTTTGCTCTGCCATGTGTTACCCTCCTGAATTAGGTAAGGAAACGGTCTGATGCCCTGCCTGGAAAGGACAGACAACCATATGTGTAATTCCGGGGTACCGAGGTGCGTTATCCAGATTATTAATAACTCACCATGCCTTATGCTGCTCCGTCGCAGGAGCCTGAAGCGTTCCTGCGCGTAGGCTCTCCTCCCAGGATGGCTCATTCCAACCGCGGTGCCATCTCGCCGTCTGCTGCCTCTCGTCCTTACCCCTCACCACTCGACGCACGGTGCCGCAGCCCGCCGACCCGCTCCAGGCAGCACTGCCTGCCTTGCCCGCACGTGGCTCGCCGCTGGAAAAGCACTCGCCTGCGAGATCAGCTTGCTTCCCTGCCGCTCCGACCGCATCGCCCTGCCGTCATCGCCTTCTCCGCACCGGGCTCCCGCCTCCTGCGCCCCTCTTGCAGCACGGCGCATACCTACGCCTCTGCGCTTGCTGTCCTCTCGCTCCTCTGGCTCAGCCTTGTCTCCCTCGGGGTCAGCCGCCCGCTTTTACACCGCGCTTGGGTGCTGCCTGCTCTGAGGAGCCCTTCTCCACCTCCCGCAGAGTCAGTTCATGACGTTTCTGCCCCTCTTACATTTTTGCGTTCAAAAAACAGGTACACGTGGCACTTTGGGACATGGTTTAGTGGGCATGGGGGTGTTGGGTTGATGGTTGGACTGACGATCTTAGAGGTCCTTTCCAACCTTAGTGATTCCTAGTTTTACTTTCATTAAAAATAATGCAGCCACCAAGCCAGGACACATGAAATTCTGACTTGACCCTTAGTTGGTTTGGTGGTGGACTTGGCAGTGTCAGGTTAATGGCTGGACTGGGTGATCTTCAAGGTCTTTTCCAACCTACACAATTCCATGATTCTATGAAATGTCTCAACATAGTGACAAGGGGACCTTGCTCTTGCTCCGCTTTGTAATTCCAAGGAGTGGGAGCCGAGCAGGACGAGGCAGCTCCCTTGGCCTCGCGGCATCTGCCCTGAAGCAAGGGCAGCGTGTCTCGCATAGCACAACCCGACCGCCTCGGCGGGGTTTGCCCCAGCACCGTGCACGACAGGATCGGACCGCAGCCGCAGAAGTGCGGGCAGAGGAGGCAGGAGGTGGGCAGAGGGTGGGTAGCTGCAGTACGTGTCCGCTGCTGCCAAGGGGATCGGGTGAGGGGCTGGGGGCACAGGGAGCAGACCTGCCCCTGGCCATCGCATCCGCTGCCTCCTGCGCCTCCCCCTTGGCTTTGAAGGGCAGGCAATGCCGCCGCAAGCTCTACGGCAGGGCTAGACGATGCCCAGCCTTGTGCCTGGACCGTGGCGCCGTCTCCGCGCAGCGGCGCAGGGGCCGAGAGACGCGTCCACACGGAAACGTGGATGTTTCCTCCAAAAAAAGCCCATCCTCTTTAGCCGCCGGCGGCGTTGGGACGGTGGTGGTGTGCTGGCATCTTCCTGCGCGAGCCGTGCCGATTAGTTTGCCCTCGGATGTCTTGGTCGCTTGTGTGCGTTTGCCTCAGTGATTATTGCCAGGCTAATGGAGCCAGGACCGCCTGGTAGCCCCAGCTGGCATCAGGTCCCGTGAAATCTGTAGCCGTGAAGCATCGTGCCTTTATGCATCACCCAAACGGGGGCTGAATTTCTGTTTCCCAACCCACGTTGTCCGGTACCTTTTCCAAAGGAAACCTACCTTGCCAGGCTGCTCTTCCAGCCCCAGGCGAGTATGGGAGTGTTAAAAATGATGATGATGATATTTGTGAAGACTCACAGGGACCTCCCAGGCTGCGTCCCTGCCTCGCAGGCAGCCACACGGCGTAGCTCCTCGGAATTTGCCGTGCTCTGGCTCGGGACGTGCAGCTCTCAGGAGGTGTTTTTTGTGCTCTGGATGTGTTTTCTGAGCCCTCAGTCCCCAGGTTGAAGATGACTTTTCTGGGTTTTTTTAAATCTACTTAGTTTTCCAGGGGAAGGGAGAAACAAATCCAAGAAGTTTTCATTATAAGAAAGCAGACTTTTTTGTTAATTTTAGTTTTCATGGAGAGCCACGGCTCGGAGCAGTAAGCTTGCTGCAGCGTCTCAGCAATCTATCAAAATTACCCTGGCTCTGCACGTACTTGGTAGAGCGTCAACAGGCTGACAGTTACAGCGCTGCGCCGGTGACTCAGATAAATAACACGCAGACCAAAACATACATCGAGCCCGGCTCGGCTGGGCTGCAAAATGCACCCTTGGAAGAAAGACGCTTTTCCAGGCGGGGATGGCTCTGCACGGCCGGGGCTGCTGCGAGGGACTGCTGGCACGCTCCGAGCGCCGGCTGATAGTGGAAAACTGTGACCTTGGGTCCTTCAGCCCCAGCTGTGAAAAATGGGAGAGAAAAAAAACGCTTTGGTTGGGGTTTTGGGTTGGTTTTGGGGTTGTTTTTTTTCCCCCCTTTTGTGTTTGGGCTACCGAAGCAGTACATCACATTGGTCGCTCCTGTCCTGTCACCGCCTGCGCACGTACCCCTGCCCCTGGGTATCCGCTGCCCTTCACACCACGCCGGCCAGCACCGCCGGGAGATTCGGGTGCACATCTTCCCGTTCGGGGAGTTTTTTCACCCAGGATATTCCCGGTGGATGCACAGGCAGGAGCCACCCCCCGGCAGGGATGAGCTGGCAGGGCAGCCAGTTGGCCCAGTGCTGCGGGGCTGCCTGCCTCTCCTGCCTGCTGCCTGCCTCTGCTGCCTGCCTCTGCTGCCTGCTGCCTGCCTCTGCTGCCTGCCTCTGCCTCTGCTGCCTGCCTCTGCCTCTGCTGCCTGCTGCCTGCCTCTGCTGCTTGCTGCCTGCCTCTGCTGCCTGCCTCTGCTGCCTGCCTCTGCTGCCTGCCTCTGCCTCTGCCTCTGCTGCCTGCCTCTGCCTCTGCCTCTGCTGCCTGCCTCTGCCTCTGCTGCCTGCTGCCTGCCTCTGCTGCCTGCTGCCTGCCTCTGCTGCCTGCTGCCTGCCTCTGCTGCCTGCTGCCTGCCTCTGCCTCTGCTGCCTGCCGCCTGCTGCCTGCCTCTGCTGCCTGCCTCTGCTGCCTGCCTCTGCTGCCTGCCTCTGCCTCTGCTGCCTGCTGCCTGCCTCTGCTGCCTGCTGCCTGCCTCTGCTGCCTGCTGCCTGCCGCCTGCCTCTGCTGCCTGCTGCCTGCCTCTGCTGCCTGCCTCTGCTGCCTGCCTCTGCTGCCTGCCTCTGCTGCTTGCTGGCTGCCTCTGCCTCTGCTGCCTGCCTCTGCTGCCTGCTGCCTGCCTCTGCTGCTTGCTGCCTGCCTCTGCTGCTTGCTGCCTGCCTCCTGCCACCTGCTGCCTCTGCTGCCTGCCTCTGCTGCCTCTCCTGCTTGCTGCCTGCCTCTGCTGCCTCTCCTGCTTGCTGCCTCTCCTGCTTGCTGCCTCTCCTGCCTGCTGCTTGCTGCCTGCTGCTTCTCCTAGCAAAGCGCAGGGGCATCACTCTGCAGAAGGGCTCCTGTCTTGCTCCGTGCCACTTAAATGCCCATGCTGGCCTCTCCAAGCTGGGAGCTCTCTGTCTGCCCCTTAGGGGATGGGGGAAGCCGAAATGGGGAAGCCGAGCTCAGCCGGCATCCCCAGACCCTGCCTGCCCCATGGGAGCCCCTCGGTTTGCTCCGGGCACTGAACTGGGATGTGAGGATGGCCAAGGGGCTGCAGGCTGTGCGCGGACGCTGGGACGCTGGCAGCGCTCAGGGCTACCCTGCTGTTACGATCTGTTTGTGCTGAGAGCTGCTGCCTTTGCTGCTCCCCATCTGCCTGAAAAACCTGTCCTGCCCACGGGAACCGCAACGAAAGTCCTGCTGCTGCGTTATAAACCTGGGAAGGAAACTAGGGACAAGCCATCCTTTCATGTCTCTGTTCCCAAACCACAGCACGCCGCCTTCCTCTCCGTGCCAGGCCAGCCGCTATCCTCTGCCTCTCCTCCTCCTGCAGCTCCCCACGGTTGTGCCGTGGGTCCCGGCTCACCCATGCCAAATGCTCGGGGAGAACCCCCTTTGCTGTTCAGAAAGAGCTGCAAAGCTCAGCCGAGAGTCGGCACCAGGGGAGCAAGGTCTCTTTGCGACCAGATTACTATGGAGCATGGAGTTTTGGGGAGAGGAAGCTTTTTATTTCTTCTTTTCAAAAAAAAAAACATAAACATTGCAAAAAACTTCCCTCCTCTCTCAGGCTGCTTCTCTAGCTAAACTGTTCCCTGCAGTGGCTGGTGCGGAGCCGCTGGGCCAGCGCAGGCACCTCGCTTTGTCTCTTGGCAGCAGCTGCCTGATGTGCAGCGGGAGGGCTTTCGGTTCCACCCGGCACCGATCCTGCCCGTCTGCGCAGAGGACCCGGCTCTGGACGCTGTACATAAGCAATGAACCCCGCCAGCTCCTCAAAACTCGTGTGTCCTTGAGCTCCGGGCTCTGCCTGTGCAAACATCTGCGCTGGCGGTGAGAGAAGCAGGCAGGGAAGGAGGGAGAGCTCCCCCGTCCAAACCTTTCGTGCCTTTTCGCTTGCTTTGCGGCTCTGTTCCCCTTCCCGCCTGCCCTGCGGACTCGCTCCAGCCAGACTCGCGCTGTCTGTCGTCAATAAGTCTCGCTGATCACGGGAGAGCCGCTGTGTTGGCTTTGGCACGGGCAAAGTTTCCGTGCTTGGTTCGGAGCCTTTCTTGCTTCTCTGCAGATAACAAAGGCTGCTTCAGCATGGCTGGTGCTGTGTCCCGAGGCTGCAGGCAGCCTGAGGACCTTGCTGCTCTTCCTTTTCCCTTTTTTTTTTTTTCCCCCTTTTTTCTTTGCCCAGGAGCAGCTGTGTTAAAGCTGCGCCGCTCCCGAGAGCGTCGGCGCGCCAGGGCCGCGCACCTTCATTATTGGCGGGGATGCTTTTCGGAGAGTAACGTGCGACGGCTGTCCTGCACTTGTCTGTGCTTCGGATTCCTCCCAAAAATAAGAAGAACCTGCTTGGGCTCGAGAGCGGGCCGCGTTTAACGAGTCATGGGGGATGTCCTGGGTGATTGGAGCGGCTGCTGGGGTGCAGATCCGACGGGAGCTGTGACCTGGGTGGTGACAGAAGGGAGCGGGCTCCGGCGGGGACGTTGCTCTCGCAGCCTTGCAGGGGCTCGTGGACACTCTGCGAGGTCGTCTCATTCGTCTTCGTGTTCCTAAAGTGGGGTGAGGCATACCTGGAGCGCCCATCGCTAACTGTTCCCTGAAGCTTTTGGGGAGAGGCTTGTCCCCCTGCAAAGGGTTTTAGTTCCCATCATCACCACTGGTCTCCCCGACCTCATTCCCCCCTTCCAAATCCAATTTCTACTGCTGCAAAAACCGAAAACCCCCTCTGTGTCCGCAAGGACAAAAAGCTGATTTTTCTGCAAGCTCCTTCATCCTCCTTGAGACCAAACCAACCCGTTTCTGCCGGTCATCCCGAGAAGCTGTGTTTTCCAGCCCCTGCTCACGCGGGATGCTCTCCGATCCATCCCTGTGCTGTGCTGGAGCTGGACACAGCTCAGCTCCAGATAAAGCCTTTACCAGGGGAGAGTAAAACACGCATCCGGGATGTTGTTACGTGATATCTGGACATTTTTCAGCAGGGTTGTGCTGGCCTTAGTCCACGTTTCGCTATTCCGTAGGATTTTGCTATTGAGTTATTGTCTCATTTATCTGTCTGTGTGTCCTTCTCTCCGTCCGCTCCCGGGAGCCTTTCGGGAGGTGAGGTTCGGGACTCCCGAAGGTTTGTCTGGCTTCAAGCCGTGCTGCTGGGACTCTGAAGGCCTGCTTTAGAAAAAAAAGCAGCCTTCGTGTCGCAAGCCAACGGGCTTTTGTGAAATGCCCTCTAAAAATAAATTACGGCGGAGATAAAGGGAGACGAACTGGCTTGCGTATGCTCTGCCAAAAAAATTCAGTATTGAGGGGTAGGGGGCAATCTGCTTCTGCGCTGTTGGTGTTGGACTGCAGTGATAACCTAGTTGTGGTCTTTTGGTGTATTTTGTGGCAGATTTAAAATAAATTGGATGGACGGGGTGTGGGGTGCCGGTGCCTGTCCAAGCCCTGTTCGCAGCTTTTCCAGCAGCTGCCGGTCAAGTCATCCCTTGCTCTAAATCCAGACCGAGTATGTTCAGACTATCCCTGATGGGTCGAAACCAGGAAAAATAAATGCTGCCGCTGCCAGGAAGGCATAGCGCTGCTTCCAGCGCTTTCGAGGAGAGGAGTCGGGAATAGTGCCGTGCCTTGAAAAAAGCAGCCTGGAAGCAGCAGGTTCTTGTGCTGGAAGCCTGAGCTGTCACCCATCAGCGTGGCCAGTGGCGAGCGTCCATCTGGGAGCTGGGGGGCACGGGGGTCCCCGGCAGCTCCCTCACCCCTTTATTTCTCTTCCCAGAGTCAGTAATGATGAATGGCTCCGACCTCGCCAGTACGACGGCGTCCAGTCCCAAATCCAAAGAGGACCAAGTAGTGAATGGCCACGATGAAAAGGAAAACAACCCCTTTGCAGAGTACATGTGGATGGAGAACGAAGAAGACTTCAACAGACAGGTAAGACCGGGAGGGTGGTTGCCAGCTCCGCGTTTCTGCCGCTAAAATGGAGGCGCGAGCGTGGAGGAGAGGCAAAGGTGTCCTTTGACGGGCACCGTGAAGCGCGTGTGAGCCACAGCTGGCGCAGGCCCTGCACGGAGATGGTGGCTCAAGGGAAGAGACATCCTGTTTATGTTGGATCTGCCTGTAAGGACGTGGGGTGGATAAAGTCAGGGGGGAAAAAAAAAAAACTTCACGATGCCTTTGACGCTCTCAGATCTTTCTCAGAGGGACAGTGACGGCACCGTCATCTCCTGTGCTTTGCTGTGATGACGCAGACCTTCGCTTTCCGCGTGCTCAGCTGGAAAGAGAGGACCAGCATAAAAACCAGTGCTCAAAATTTGGGAGCGTTTGTAGCCTGGCTATCTCAGCAAGGAGTTCTTGCGGTTAGCACCTCTCGTTTCGGGTAGAAGTTTCAATTTCAATCAAATGGTCCCAAATACAGCCAGACCACTTGGTAGGAGCCTTGGCCACCGGACGCGGTGTCCGTAATGGCCTGCTAAGCTCTCGAGAGCTTCTGGTGAGGTCATGGTGGGATCTGAACAGCTCTTGCTTGTGGAATAACGAGGCAAGCCTGCGAGCTGGAGCAGAGGGAGCAGCCGCGTAGCATCCTCCTCCTGCTTCTGCTTTGGGGCTTCATCCAAATGCTGGGGCAGCACGAGGCAGCAGGGACGAGCTTGCTGGAGGCAAGCCGTCGTTACTGCCATCATCCCAGAAGCTGGGGAGAAGTCAGCCAGCTTGAACTGGGCAAGGAAGGAGCTTGCCCCTTCGGCTGGCGCAGCCATGCTACTGGCAGGAAACCTGAAGTCTCCTGGACGCTTTGTCCCCTCCCTGAAGCATCCCCACGAGCGTGGCCGAGCACCAGACGCCCATCACCGGGGTGTCGGGAGGCTGGCAAGGAGGGACCCCTGGAGCTGCAGGCAGGCTGGGCAGAGGGATTTCACGTCTCCGCCGCACCACTGGTCACCGAAGGAGGATTTCATCAGCTTTAGTGGTGTTCTCAGCAGAAAATCTCCATATGGTAATACTTAAGTCTTGTTCCCACAGGAGGAAACTGCAGCCACCCGCTGACAGTAGCTCCTGGTGAGCGTGCAGCAGCAGCAGCCTTGTGCCGCCCCGCGCCACGTTAGCAGTTGTTAGCGGGCTGTGACTCAAAGCTTTTGTTTTATTTAATGACGTGATTAGGCAGCAGCCGGCCTCCGCAAGCAGCTGTGCTGATGGAAATGTGCTAGATTAATTAGCTCATGTTTGTAAAGCGCTGTCTTGATTAAAAGCCTGGTGAAGGCAAAGTGCAAAGCAAACCATACCGCAGCCGGAGGGAGCGTCCCGGGGCGGAGGAGCGGAGGCAAGGTGGAGGGGAGAGATGGAGGAGGGAGGAAAACGGAGCCAACACCTCAGGGCTTCCCGGCGTTGGGCACTGTGTTGCCCAGATACTCGCCCGTGCTTTCCTGCCGGCCCTCGCTTCTGCACTTCAGCTCCTTAGCGATGCCCTGGGAGCTCAGCCCTTCGTCCAGCTGCTGGTGAAACGCTGCTCGGGGGCAAATGGTTCATAGCGAAGCTGGAGTCGCTCTTTCGAGGGCTTTGAAGCCCATGCGTCTGCTGGCGGGGCACCAGCTGGGGTAGGGAGAGCTGTCCCGCGCCGGGATCTGCGTCCGTCGGGAAGGCAGCGCTCCCGTCAGAAGCCGTCCTCGGGCTGGCACGGGTGCTCATGGGGCCGGGCTGGGGACGCCGCGCCTCGTGCCCCTCGCCTGGCTCTGTCCTGCTCCCTGGGAGAGGACGAGACGCCGGTGATGGGGGCATGGGCAGGGGGACGGCAGGCCCGTCCCTTTCAGTGGCAACGGTGGCTTCCGCCGCCTTCTGCCTTCCCAAGCCCCGGTGGCTTGGGGCTGCTGTAAGATCTGGTGCTGACTCTTCCCCCAGAGCCGCTTGCTCTTCCACCTTCCTCAGCTTTCCGAAGCCGCGCTGCTTCCCCGCCTCCCGCCGCGAGGCTTTCTGCCGTCCGGGCGCTGAGCAAGGGGAACAGGCAGGTGTTTCCAGAAAGCCACGAGCTTCTTGGCGCGGTCCTCCCTTATTTATGCTAGCGACGTTCCTTTTCCCATGGAGCCAGCGCATCCCGGAGGGCAAAAAGGGAGTGGTGGGCTCTTGTGCTGAGAAGAAACTGTGCTGATGGCAGGTGAGGTTGGTGCAGAAGAGCCTGGGGGCGGGAGGTGACAGAGCTGCATTAAATACCACAGGAAGCCAAAGAAGAGCCCTGAGCAAACACTAAACCCTTTCTCTCCTGGTTCAGGTTGTGACGATGCAAAGGAGTTGATGGTTTCTGGCTAGAGGGGTAGCAGGTAGGTGCAGGTGTGAGCCTGTCCCAGCATCTCGCCCCCTCTGTCCCCTGCGCCAGCACCGACATCGTCACCGCGGCCCCGGCGGCGCTGCCAGCGCTGGCCCCGATGCCGGTTGTGTGCACCGGGAAGGGAACCAGGATCAGAGCACGGCCAGCAGCGCCAAGGCTCAGAGGAGAGGGAATATTCACCTGGGTTTGAAGTGTTTGAGACACCCAAAACTCTGGGCTTGCTCCCTCCAGTGCCCTGTAGCAGCGCAGGATCCCAGGGCAGTCGTCATCGTCGTCACCTGCCAGGGCGAGCTGGCAGTCCCGGGGTGTTGTTTTTCCAAATATCCTGTTTTTTCACCTGCTAGTGCCAGCACGTAGTTTCAAGGACAGCCTTTGGGCACCCAGCTGAGGATAGCGACGGTATGCTTTGCTAGCACAAAAGGGGATTTTCCCCTGCCCCAAACTGGTTTTTAAGGCAGGTGGAGAGCAGCTCTCCAGCAGCTGAGGCTGGAGACAGCGTCCAAGGCTTGGTAACTGTGAGAGAGCTTTTAACAATCCCCGCAGTTTTCCTGGATGTGATTTAAAACGTAGCAGGGACCGGCTGCGAGTAACCTGAAAGTCCGTAGCGCCGTAGATTTACCAGGGTCACCTTCCCGAGCCGTTTCTGATGGGCAGGACCCTGTAAACGCGGTTGTAGTCTCTGTTTTCCGGTGAGATGGAAGGGTGTAAGCTTTTCAGAGCGTTTTGTGGTTCGTGGATTCGCTCAAGCCCTCTTGGACTCAATAACAGCTACTCAAAATCGCGCTGTTTTTCTGGCTGTCGCCCCGTCTGCTCGTTTGCTGGCGACCACGTGCCCGTTCAGCAGGAGGCCGGCAGCGGCGCGGGCTTCCCGGCTCGCTGCCTCGCTTGCTTTGCTGGAGTCAGCATCCAGAGCAAACCAGCCTGGAATATGGGAGTCGCTGGTTAACACGATCCCATTGACTGTACGCACCCTCTCGAGGGTAAGGACGGGACCCCAAGCTCCTGCCCATCTCTCCTGCCTCGCTTTGCCTGCGATTCCCTGTGCCGGGAGCCCGAGCCAGGTCCCATGGCTTTCCTCAGCCTTAGGAGGAGTTTTCCTGCAGCGGAGATGGCGTCATCCACGGTGCACTCGACGGGAGCCGACTGCCACCCTGCGTCGGTGCTTGCAGAGCACCGGTCTGCCGAGGGGGCTGAGCAGAGCTGGATTAGCGAACCGGAGAAGAACGGGAAGCAAGAAAGCAAAATAAGAGCTGGCAGAGCTACAGCATCGCTCCGTAGCAGAGGATCCGCGCAACAACGCGCGCCTCTAGCACCGCTTCCCGGGTGTGATTTTATTAGCCATCCCCTTTGTTTCACGGCAAGCTCTGCTGCAGCCTGGCAGCCTGAAATCCCGTGCGTGTGCTGACGGATCTGGATGTCCCGTAAATCCTATCCCATTCCCTTGTGGATTCGCCTGGTGCCGTGAGCTTGCAGCCTGCGTCTCCCCGCCCCGGCGGTCTGCAGCAGCCAGGAAGCGATGCCTGAGCACGCCTTCGCTCTGCTCAAAAAATGCCGGGAATTTGTGCTCTTGCGCTTCCTGGGGGTTGGCTACAGGCAAAGCCATGTTCATCGAGGTTTAAAATACAGCTCTGGCTCCGCTGTAGCATTTCCGAGGCACGGACAGATACCGGGGTGAGGTAGGCTCGTTGCAGACTCTGCTTTTACCAGGTGGGGACAGCGTATGGAAAATGCCAAGGTGCATCGTTTGTTCCTGCGACTAATGGGTGTGTTTGGGCAGGTGGAGGAGGAGCTGCAGGAGCAGGAGTTTCTCGACCGCTGCTTCCAGGAGATGCTGGAGGAAGAAGACCAGGACTGGTTCATTCCATCGCGCGACCTGCCCCAGGGCATGGGGCAGCTGCAGCAGCAGCTGAACGGGCTCTCCATTGGCGACGGCCACGCTTCAGAGGACATTCTGGTAAGGACCTCGGAGAACGTGCTGCGCGGCGCGGCAAAGAGCAGAGCACTTGTCCTGGGAAGCGGCGGGGATTTCCCTGGGGGGGTTCCTTACTAGCAGTGGGGTGTCGGTGCAAGAGCTGCTGCTAACGCACCGGTGACGATGTATTTTGGAGTTTTCTGCAAGGCCGTTCGTTTTAGCCACATCTCCTAAAGACCAAAGCATCCAGCTTCGCAGAACTTGCTCTCCAGAAGTCGTGGGATGGGGCTGCCAAGCTTGCACATGAACTGGGCGCTGGGCCCAGAGCAAGCCGGGACCTTTCTTGCCTTTTGGGGCAGAGCTGGGGTGTCCTGGCAGGCTGGAGAGGTACGGGAGGACCGGCCAGGTCTGCTCCGCGCCCCAAGCCCGTATAGATATTTCACCGAGTGGCGAGAACCTGCTGGGTGGCTGGAAGAGCAGCAGCGTTAAGGCAGTGCCTGTTTTCATCCCCGAAAGCAGGAATATGCCACGGGGCTGTATGGACCAGCACGGCGGGGGGCTGTTCTGGCTGCTTTACCTCCCAGCTTTAGCGTGGGTGGGGATAAAAGAGCCGCTTGGCACCTCGCAGCACATCCACCAGCAGCCCTGCGCTGAAGCAAGAACAGGGAGAGGCACAGACAGCGGATTCTCCCGTGTTTTCCCTCCCAAAAAAACCCCAGCTGGCCCTTGTTCAGCAGCACCCCGAGCGCTGCGGGTGCCTGCAAGGACGCAAGGGCCAGGGCAGCCGCTCTGCATCAGCCCCTCGGCAAGCGGCCGCCGGGCCGGGGCGTTTTCGGGGTGCGGGTCGGTGGAGCGATGCTCGGCGGCAAGCGGCCGCCGGGCCGGGGCGTTTTCGGGGTGCGGGTCGGTGGAGCGATGCTCGGCGGAGGGTGCCGGTATTTGGACCGCTGATGGCGGTGGTGGTGGTGGGGGGGGGTCCCCTCTTCTCTTTCAGAGCAAAAGCAACTTGAATCCAGACGCCAAGGAGTTTGTGCCCGGTGTGAAGTACTGAGCGGCAAGGCAGGCTTTGGAAGGACTGCGTCCCTGCGCCGGGGGAAGGTGGCGGGGGGAAGGAGGGAGGGGATCGGCCCCCGGCTGGACTCTGCGCCGTAGCGGAGTTGCTGCAACGTGGCGAAATCTTGCTCTACGCTTCAAGTACCTCTTTTTTTTGTCGTTTCCTTTTTTTTGTTTCCTTTTTCTTTTTTTTCCCCCTTTTTTTTTTTTTAAAACTCTTCCTTTGTATCGTCTATCCCCTTTTTTTGGCAGTTTTTGCTTTCTAAGACTTGCAGCCCTTAGGTCTGCCCTGGGGTCCAGCTCTCCCCCTGCTTCAGAGGCCCATTTCAATGCCTGCTTCCAACCTGCTAGTGGAAAAGTCACGTTTTCTTGTTTAAGTAGAATTTGTAGGGATCCCCCCCTGCCCACCTGCTCCCTCCCCAGAGGCAGCGAGCCTGGGCCAGGAGCCGCGCTGGCTTTCCCTCTTTCCGTTAAACAGGATTTCTTTCGCTAAAGGAAAAGTGAAGTGTAACAAGACTGTAAACCCTAAATTCCTCCAAGCAGCAGCCTGCCCCAGCTCTCCGAGAGGCGCTGAACACTAACTCGGACGCTTCTCCGCTGGTCAATAAAGAGTTCTCCCTGCTTCATCGGTTGCGGGAGCTCTTAGGGGAGACCAGAGCCGTCAGACGTCGCCCCAGCCATCCTTCCCAAGGGAAGGGCTGCTCCTACAAAACGCGTCTTCTCCTTAAAGAATTTCCCCCCGCCCCCAATTCTTGAGGTTCCCCCACGCTACAGGGTGCGGCTCGGAAGCGTCTGTACCTTCATTTCTCACGGAAATAAATCCCCGAGAAAACGATCAGAGCCCGTTCTCGGCAGAGCGGGGGGTTGGTGTCGAGCAGCCTCCCTGGGAGAAGGATCCTGTCAGGATGATTCCGAGCCCCGAGGAGCAGCCGCGGAGAAGGTGACAGAGAAGGTGACGGGCAGCGTCCTCGTGCCGGTCCCTGCGCTGCCCTTCGCTGAGGCTCCGCTGGCATTCGGGGCAAAGCCGCCGGAGCGGCTGCCGGTGAGCAGCATCTGTGCCCGTCGGGTGAAGTCGCTCTTGGGAACCTCCTTCCCGCGGCCCTGGGCGCTTCCGATATTTTAAATCGTGTGCTTAGCGGGCTGCTTTGGAGAGCCAGGGTCAGAAATCTGTATCCGGAGGAAGCAAGGAGCTTCTCGGCGAGGGGCGTAGGCTAACGATTAAAATAGTTGCTGGCCCTCGTAACGTTAGGGGTGAGTTCTTGCTCATCCGTGTAAATCTCCCCTCCCGGGTGCTTCCAGTATTCCCTTTACTTAAACGGAGTCGTTAATGGAGGGGGATTACAGATCCCCGCGGGCTTTGCGGAGATGGAAGCTAATGGCTGCTCGATAGCCGAGGGCTCGCTCCGTCTCCATTAGCTCGGCACAGCGAAGCCGGCGGCCGCAGCTCCTGCCGAGCGCAGCGGGAGGGCCTGGGGTTATTGGACCACGAACGCTAACGGCGAGCGGAGCTTTGAGCCGACGGAACTCGGCTGCTCTCCATACAGTCCGCTCCGTAACTCGGCAGATCTCCCGTCTCCGGCTGCCGCTCCTAAAACCAGCACTAAACCCTGACGCTACCGCGGCTGGAGCCGGCAGCCTCTTGAAGGTGCCCATCTTAAATAGGTGCCCATCTTAAATAGGTGCCCATCTTAAATATCACTGCCCAGAGGTATCGGTTGCTTTGGGTCGAGTTTTCCTGTTTCCCGGTACAACCGGTGCCTTCAGGCTCCCTCCGCTCCGGGGCCGGAGCTCAGGCTGTGCCCAGGGCTTTGCAGGACGCGATCCGGGGCGCAGGGAAGGGCAGCTGCGCGCTGGGCAAACTTCTTTTGTAGCGGTAGCGCAGGTTTTTTTTTTTTCCTTCCACCCTTTCTTTGGTTTCTATTTGATTTCTTACCCAAAAAAACAAAAAAAATCAAACCCCACCCTCTGACGTGCTGTAAATTTCAGACAATGCGTTATTAAAAATAAACTTTTTTTGGAACCGAGCGGTGTGGAAGTCTTGCCTGGAGATGGGGTAAGGTCTCTGTTCAACACCAGCTCCTCTGACATCTCCAGTCCCGGCACGACGTTCCTGGGGGATTTTCCTCCTTCACCCCGTGCCGTGGTACCGCTCTGCCGGAGGCTGGGGCTGCCGCGGAGCTGGCTGGGCAGAGCCCGAGACGGCTGGAGGGGGAAACAGCTCCCGTTTACGCCTGGTCAGGAACTTGGCACCGAGAAAACAAAAATTTAAAAAAAAAAAAATTTGAAAGCCAGGGGAGAGGATTGCTGGTGTCAAGGCTTGGTGCTTCGTATCAGGAATGGCGCGGGCAGGGATTGTGCCCCTGTGCTCGGCGCTGGTGAGGCTGCACCTGGAATGCTGTGCCCAGTTTTGGGCCCCTCAGCACAAGAAGGACATTGGGGTGCTGGAGCGTGTCCAGAGAAGGGCAGCGGAGCTGGGGCAGGGTCTGGAGCACAGGGCTGGTGGGGAGCGGCTGAGGGAGCTGGGGGTGTTCAGCCTGGAGAAGAGGAGGCTGAGGGGAGACCTGATCGCTCTGCAGCTCCTGGCAGGAGGGGGCAGGGAGGGGGGTCGGGCTCTTCTCCCAAGGAACAAGTGATGGGACGAGAGGGAATGCGCCGCTCCCGCCCCCCCGCTCCCCAAACGCCGGCGTCGCCCCCATCCCCCCGCTCCCCAAACGCGGGTGTCGCTCCCGTCCCCCCCTCGCCATGGGCTCCGCTGACTTTGTGCGCCCTGGGTATCCAAACCCAAAGGCGTCCTCCTTCCTCCTCCTCCTCTTCTTCCTCCTCCTCCTCTTCTCCCTCCTTCTCCTCTTCCTCCTCCTCCCCAAAGGCATCCTCCTTCCTCCTCCTCTTCTTCTTCCTTCTCCTCCTCTTCTCCTCCTCCTCTTCTTCCTCCTTCTCCTCTTCCTCCTCCTCCCCAAAGGCATCCTCCTTCCTCCTCCTCCTCTTCTTCCTTCTCCTCCTTTTCTTCTTCCTCCTCCTCTTCTTCCTTCTCCTCCTCTTCTCCCTCCTTCTCCTCTTCCTCCTCCTCCCCAAAGGCATCCTCCTTCCTCCTCCTCTTCTTCTTCCTTCTCCTCCTCTTCTTCCTCCTCCTCCTCTTCTTCCTTCTCCTCCTCTTCTCCCTCCTTCTCCTCTTCCTCCTCCTCCCCAGCAGCATCCTCCTTCCTCCTCCTCTTCTTCTTCCTTCTCCTCCTCCTCTTCCTCCTTCTCCTCTTCCTCCTCCTCCCCAGCAGCTCCTTCCTCCTCCTCCCCTTGGCTCCAGCTGCCCCCCAGGCGCCGGACCCCCGCCCTGCCCACGCCGCAGGCTCACCCCACGTCCTCCTCCGGCACCAAAACAGGAACCGCCGAGCTCCGTTCTCCATTTCTCCACCGCGCCTCAGAGCTCTCCCGGCCCCACGCCGCCCCCCCAGCCCGTTCCCCTTTGGGGGGTGCAACCTTTTTATTGCCAAATGACAAAAACTCCTTTATCCAGACCCCCGCCGCCGCGTGCGGAGGGTCCTCCCGTGCCGGGGGGCCCCGGCTAGAAGACGTGGGTGTAAAAGACGTCGACGTTGTCGGCGTAGTCCAGGGGCAGCGCTTGGCCGATGCTCCTGGCGCCCAAAGAGGCCCCCCCCAGCGCCGAGGAGCGCTTCAGCTTCAGGAGGCTGAACCGGGAGAAGACGCGGCCGGGGAACTCGTCCCGCGCCTGCGCCAGCACACGGATGAACCCTGGGGGGCACCGGGGGGTTACGGGGGGCACAGTGGGGTTATGGGGGGCACAGTGCGGTTATGGGGGGCAGTGGGGTTACGGGCGGTACAGTGGGGCTTACAGGGGGCACCGTGGGGTTATGGGGGGCACAGTGGGGTTATGGGGGCCACCATGGGGTTATGGGGGGCACAGTGGGGGTTATGGGGGGCACCGTGGGGTTATGGGGGGCACAGTGGGGTTACGGGGGGCACAGTGGGGTTATGGGGGGCACCGTGGGGGTTATGGGGGGCACCGTGGGGTTACAGGGGGCACCGTGGGGTTACGGGGGGCACAGTGGGGGTTATGGGGGGCACCGTGGGGTTACGGGGGGCACAGTGGGGTTACGGGGGGCACAGTGGGGTTATGGGGGGCACAGTGGGGCTTATGGGGGGCACAGTGGGGTTATGGGGGGCACAGTGGGGCTTATGGGGGGCACAGTGGGGTTATGGGGGGCACAGTGGGGGTTACAGGGGGCACAGTGGGGTTACAGGGGGCACCGTGGAGGTTAGGGGGACCACAGGACCCCCTCCCCAGCAGCCCCCATCCTGCTCACCCGCCTGCATCCTCTCCCAGCTGTTCCAGACGGAGCCCACGCAGACGATGGGCAGCCCCAGCTCCCCCAAGAACAGGCTCTGCAGGGGTGGGGGGCAGCGGGTGAGAGCCGGCAGCGGGACACCCCCCCAAACCCACACCCCGTGCACCCCCTTCACCCCCAGCCACGCTCACCCTGTCGATTTTGGGCAGCACGGCGACGACGTGGCGCGCCAGGACCTCGCCGGCCTTGGTGAAGATGTGGCAGCAGAGCGGGTCCCCAGCCTGGGCGCCTGGATACGGGGCGACGGGGGAGTGGGACGGGGACCCGGGACCCCCCCCCGCTGCACCCCTGCACCCATCAGGGCTCACACCCGGCTCCCGCAGGCTGGGTTGGGCTGGGGGGGGGAGCAGCACATCCCCCCCCAAAGGGGGCAAAGGGTGCTCGGGCGAAGGGTGCGCCGGGGGCAGGGATCGGGGCCGGGGAGCCGTCCCGGGCTGCGACGGCAAAGCAGGGACCAAGGCGGGCAGGGAGGGGCAGCCCCCAGGCCCTGTCCCCCCCCGTACGGCCCCCGGGAAGGGGCTTCCCTACCCTCCGCCAGCTTCTGGCAAAAGCCCGCAAATTTGGACTTCTCGAAGGTGCGGTAGAGATGCGTCAGGAGGCCCATCCTGTCGGAGATCTGCGGCGCCCGGAGCCGGAGCCGGGGCCGGGGCGGGGGGGAAACCCACCCGTGAGCCCCGCATCCCGGCTGCCGGCACAGGGGACCCCCCCGGAGCTCCCCCCCCCGGGACCCCACTGTCCAGCCTGCAGCCCCTGGGACCCCACTGGCCCCGTGTGCGGCCCCCCCGCATGCAGCCCAAAGCCCCCTCACACAGCCCGCAGCCCCCCCCCGGGACCCCCACACACAGCCCACAGCCCCCCCGGGACCCCCACATGCAGCCCACAGCCCCCCCAGGACCCCCGCACGCACCCCACAGCCCCCCCGGGACTCCCTGCATGCAGCCCACAGCACCCCCAGGACCCCCGCACACAGCCCAGAGCCCCCCCAGGACCCCCTGCCCCAGCCCAGAGCCCCCCCAGGACCCCCGCACACAGCCCACAGCCCCCCCAGGACCCCCGCACGCAGCCCAGAGCCCCCCCAGGACCCCCCGCCCCAGCCCAGAGCCCCCCCAGGACCCCCGCACGCAGCCCAGAGCCCCCCCAGGACCCCCCGCCCCAGCCCAGAGCCCTCCCAGGACCCCCGCACGCAGCCCAGAGCCCCCCCAGGACCCCCCGCCCCAGCCCAGAGCCCCCCCAGGACCCCCACACGCAGCCCACAGCCCCCCCAGGACCCCCACGCGCAGCCCACAGCCCCCCCGGGCCCCCCCAGCAGCACCTGGAAGTAGTCGAACATGGCCTGCTTGACGTAGGCGACGTCGTGGGGCGGCACCTCCAGGTTGTCCATGCAGTCGAACACCATCTTGACGGCCTGATGCGCGATCCAGTACGCTGCGGCGGGAGCAGGGAGCGGGGCTGAGACCCCCGCCCCACTGCCCCCCACCCTCCCGCGCCCCCCGCCCGCCCGCGGGGTCTCACCCGAGCCTTCGTCGCCCATCATGTGCCCCCAGCCGCCGCAGCCCGTCTCCGACCCGTCGGGGTTGATGAGTTTGCAGTTGGAGCCGGTACCGGAGATGAGGACGATGCCACCTGCGGGGTCCGAGCCGGCGGAGAGGGGACGCGCGGTCACCGCTCCCCGCACCGCGACGTCCCCCTCGCCGTCACCCCCGGGGCGAGCTGGCCCCCCTACCGTGGTCGGTGGCGGTGGCCATGGCCCCGACGGCATCGGTGGTGATGTAGTAATTTTGGCTCAGGTGGGGGAAGCGCCGGCGCAGCTCCTCGGCCAGTTTGCCAATGGCGTCTTTTTGGTCACCCCCGCTCAGGGACAGCCCCTGGCCCGCACCGGAGGGTCCCCGTCACCGCCGGGGGGGGGACACAAACGGAGCATCCGTGGGGAGGACGCTGGTCGCAGGGGAGCGGGGCGGGGTGGGGGCTCACCAGCGAGCGGAGGGGGACGCAGGGGTCGGCGCCGGCTTTGGTTTTGGCCTCGGTGACCATCCCCTCGATCCTCTCCAGGCACTTTTCGGAGCCGATGAGCTGCGAGCCGAGGCGGGGGACAACACGCTAAAGCCCCCCCGCCCCGCGCCTTGTACCCCCCACCCCGGGCTCCATCCCTCCGCGGGGGTCCGGCGTTGCCCAATAGCTTCGCCGCTGGCCACGAGTTGCCGGCCACGCCCCGGCACCTTCTCCGGTGGCTTCATCCCACCCCAGCGCCCTGGGACAAGCCCCCACCCGGCGTCGTGTCCCCCTCTGACCCTGGGTTGGGTGCAAGGGTGGGGGTCTCTCCGCTCACCCAATGGTTCGTGGAGGGTCCCTCCACCTCAGCCAGGACGCGGCCATCTCCGGAGACCACCACCACCCTGGAGTGGGTGCCCCCGCTGTGGAAAGTTTGGGAGGGGACACACGTGCATTGCCAGCTCTAAACCCCCCCTGCCCCAGTGTTGGGGGGTGGGGGGGCAGCGGGGGACCCCCTAAACCAGCCCTTTGGGGTGCTGGGGCAGGATGGGGGGTTTTGGGGTGGGGGGTGCTGACCCCCCCCCCATTGATCTCAGCCCCTGCACCGGGCAGGAGGGGGCGTGGGGGGCCCGGCTGCAGCCCCCGGCTGCAGCCGGGCCCCCCACGCCCCCTCCTGCCCCCCCAATCCCCGTGGGGGGGGTCCCCCCCCCCCCCCGCCGCACGATCGCTCACCCCTCCACGCCGCCGAAAAGCGACGCCATCGCCGCCGGGCCACGCCCCGCCCTTGGCCACGCCCCCCCGGGGCGCCCGGCCCCGCCCCTCCCCGCCTCGCCCCGCCTCCCTGGGGCCTTGCCACGCCCCCCCCGCCCGCCCTGGGTCCCTGTGCCGCCCCGCCGGCGACGTCTTCCCCCCCCCCCCAAACCCACGCCACCCGTAGCCGCGGGGAGCCCCGTGGGATGAGGTCGAGGGGTGAGGACGCGCTCCCCGCGGGGCAAGGGTAAAGGGTCACAGCTCGGCGTGCCCACCCCGGACGCTAAACCCACGCACACAGCCTCCCCCCGCCACCGTCTAGCCCCCCCACGCACCCACCCGGGACACAGCCCCACCCACTCGGGACACAGCCTTGCATATGCAGCCACCCGCGACGCTGCCCCACGCACGTACGCACTCAGGACGGATCCCCCCACGCATGCACCCACTCGGGACACAGCCACCACCACCCCCCACGCACCCACTCAGGACACAGCCCCACGCACGTACGCACTCAGGACAGACCCTCCCCAAGCGTGCACCCACTCGGGACACAGCCCCCCACACAAACACACGCACCCATCTCCCCACTCGGGACACAGCATGCATGCACCCACTCGGGACACAGCCACCACCCCCCCCATGCACCCACTCAGGACACAGCCCCACGCACATACGCACTCAGGACAGACTCCCCCCACGCATGCACCCACCCAGGATACAGCCACCCCCCCCCACGCACCCACTCAGGACACAGCCCCACGCACGTACGCACTCAGGACAGACCCTCCCCAAGCGTGCACCCACTCGGGACACAGCCCCACACACAAACACGCGCACCCACCTCCCCACTCGGGACACAGCATGCATGCACCCACTTGGGACACAGCCACCCCCCCCCATGCACCCACTCAGGACACAGCCCCACGCACGTACGCACCCAGGACAGACCCTCCCCACGCATGCACCCACTCGGGACACAGCCACACCCCCCCCGCACCCACTCAGGACACAGCCCCACGCACGTACGCACTCAGGACAGACCCTCCCCACGCATGCACCCACTCGGGACACAGCCACACCCCCCCCGCACCCACTCAGGACACAGCCCCACGCACGTACGCACTCAGGACAGACACCCCCCCAAGCATGCACCCACTCGGGACACAGCCCCACGCACAAACACGCGCACCCACCTCCCCACTCGGGACACAGCATGCATGCACCCACTTGGGACACAGCCACCCCCCCCCCCATGCACCCACTCAGGACACAGCCCCACGCACGTACGCACTCAGGACAGACCCTCCCCAAGCGTGCACCCACCCGGGACACAGCCCCCCACACAAACACACGCACCCACCTCCCCACTCAGGACACAGCATGCATGCACCCACTTGGGACACAGCCACCCCCCCCCCCATGCACCCACTCAGGACACAGCCCCACGCACGTACGCACTCAGGACAGACCCTCCCCAAGCGTGCACCCACTCGGGACACAGCCCCACACACAAACACACGCACCCACCTCCCCACTCAGGACACAGCATGCATGCACCCACTCGGGACACAGCCACCCCCCCCCCGCACCCACTCAGGACACAGCCCCACGCACGTACGCACTCAGGACAGACCCTCCCACGCATGCACCCACTCGGGACACAGCCACACCCCCCCCGCACCCACTCAGGACACAGCCCCACGCACGTACGCACTCAGGACAGACCCTCCCCACGCATGCACCCACTCGGGACACAGCCACACCCCCCCCGCACCCACTCAGGACACAGCCCCACGCACGTACGCACTCAGGACAGACACCCCCCCAAGCATGCACCCACTCGGGACACAGCCCCACGCACAAACACGCGCACCCACCTCCCCACTCGGGACACAGCATGCATGCACCCACTTGGGACACAGCCACCCCCCCCCCATGCACCCACTCAGGACACAGCCCCACGCACGTACGCACTCAGGACAGACCCTCCCCAAGCGTGCACCCACCCGGGACACAGCCCCCCACACAAACACACGCACCCACCTCCCCACTCAGGACACAGCATGCATGCACCCACTTGGGACACAGCCACCCCCCCCCCATGCACCCACTCAGGACACAGCCCCACGCACGTACGCACTCAGGACAGACCCTCCCCAAGCGTGCACCCACTCGGGACACAGCCCCACACACAAACACACGCACCCACCTCCCCACTCAGGACACAGCATGCATGCACCCACTCGGGACACAGCCACCCCCCCCCCCGCACCCACTCAGGACACAGCCCCACGCACGTACGCACTCAGGACAGACCCTCCCCACGCATGCACCCACTCGGGACACAGCCACACCCCCCCCCGCACCCACTCAGGACACAGCCCCACGCACGTACGCACTCAGGACAGACCCTCCCCACGCATGCACCCACTCGGGACACAGCCACACCCCCCCCGCACCCACTCAGGACACAGCCCCACGCACGTACGCACTCAGGACAGACACCCCCCCAAGCATGCACCCACTCGGGACACAGCCCCACGCACAAACACGCGCACCCACCTCCCCACTCAGGACACAGCATGCATGCACCCACTCGGGACACAGCCACCCCCCCCCCCCCCCCCCGCACCCACTCGGGACACAGCCCCACACACAAACACACGCACCCACCTCCCCACTCAGGACACAGCATGCATGCACCCACTCGGGACACAGCCACCCCCCCCCCTCCCGCACCCACTCAGGACACAGCCCCACGCACGTACGCACTCAGGACAGACCCTCCCCACGCATGCACCCACCCAGGACACAGCCACACCCCCCCACGCACCCACTCAGGACACAGCCCCACGCACATACGCACTCAGGACAGACTCCCCCCACGCATGCACCCACCCAGGACACAGCCACCCCCCCCCCCCCGCACCCACTCAGGACACAGCCCCACGCACACAGCCCCCCACCCAGAAGCGGGGTCCCGCGGGCAGCTGGAGGACACGTCTGTGGGCCAGGAGCCACCACGGCACCCCGGGTCCCCCTCTGTCCCCAAAGCCACATCCCCCCGTGGGGGGGGGGGACAGGGTCAGGGGCTGGGGTCCCCCTCCCCAGAGTGGACACCCGCTTCCCCTCGTTAGAGCGTCGCTAACGAGCGTGGGAGCGGCTGTCAGCTCCCGTGGGCCGAGGCCCGGCCGAGCGGCAGACAGGGTCGCGGGCGCAGCTGAGCCCCTCCCCAGGCCCCTTCTGCGGGTGACAGCGGGTGACAGCGGGTGACAGTGGGTGACAACAGCCGTCGCGCCCCGCCGCTGCCCCCCGCGCCGGGGGCTGAGATGGGGGGGATGGGGGGGGGGGGGGGCAGATGCAGGGAGGGAGGGAGGGAGGGGTAGGGGATGGGTGGATGAGGTGGAGGAGTGGGTGGGTGAAGAGGATGGAGGGGTGGGTGGCTGATGGGTGGGTGGGTGGGTGGATGGGTGGATGGATGGGTGGGTGGATGGATGGATGGATGGATGGATAGATGGATGGATAGATGGACGGATGGATGGGTGGATGGATGAATGGGTGGATGGATGGGTGGGTGGATGGATGGATGGGTGGATGGATGGATGGTGAAGACAGGCAGATGGATGGATGGATGGATGGATGGATGGATGGTGAAGACAGGAAGATGGATGGATGGATGGATGGGTGGATGGAGGAGATGGGCAGATGGATGGAGAGGATGGGTGGGTGGATGGGTGGATGGATGGATGGATGGATGGATAGATGGACGGATGGATGGGTGGATGGATGGATGGATGGATGGACGGACGGATGGATGGGTGGATGGATGGATGGATGGATGGATGGACAGATGGATGGATGGAGAAGACAAGCAGATGGACGGAGAGGATTGGTGGATGGGTGGATGGAGAAGCTGGAGGTGCCGAGGGAGAAGACAGAGGGGCAGATGGATGGACGGATGGATGGTGAGATGGGTGGATGGAGAAGATGGCAGGGCAGACGGATGGAGAGGACGATGGGGTGGGTGGAGAGGATGGAAAGCCAGACAGCTGGGCGGACGGCTGGCTGGCTGGCTGCAGAAGATGGCGGGGCAGACGGCAAAGGCAGAGGGGCAGATGGATGACGAGGATGGATGGTCGGATGGACGGATGGACGAGATCGAAGGGCCGAGCGATGGAGAGGGTGGCGGGGTGGCTGGAGAGGCGGGCGGCCGAGCAGATGGGCGGGTGGAGGGGCCTATCAGCATGGGGAGAGGAGGCGGGGGAAGATGGGGCAGGGGGGAGGAGGTGAGAACCGGGGTGTCCCGAGGTGGGGGTGAGGGGACGGCGAGGGGGCGGAGGGGAGGGGTGGCCCAGCGCAGGCGGGGGGCTGGTTCCAGCCTGGCAGGGCAGACCAGGCCACCCCAGCCGGGACACGGCCGCTGCCGGGCGTTCCCTGCTCCCGGGGTGCTGGGACGGGGACACCAGCGGAGCAGCCGGCCCGGGATTGGGGTCACCCCCCCCGCCGCCGCCGCCGCCGCTGGCTCCAGCCCTTCCGGACCCCCTCACGCCATGGGGCACAGGGGGAGACCTGGGGCTGGGGGCTGCCCCGTGACCCCCGGGCGCTGCGGAGGGACGATGGGGACCCTGGCCACCCCGCTCTGCGTGACTCGGGAGCGACGAGGACGCTCGGGGGCATCCGCGTCCTTCCCAGGTGTTTTTGCAGGGTGGGGAACCGCGGGGGGGCTGCGGCTGGGACCCCCCAAGGCCAAGGCCGGGTGCGGGGAGCACCGAGGGCACAGGGGAGCCCCTAAAAAACCCCCGGCTGCCCCAAAGATGGGGTGGAGAGGAGCGGCAGGGGAAGGGTTAAGCCGCAGCGTGCGCCTGCGTGCAGCCCCTGAGCCCACCGCCCCTCGTGCCCTCATTAAGTCCTGGTGGCACCAGGCTGTCTGGGGACAGCGGGGACAGGGGACGGGACCCCGCTGCCTTTGTCTCAACTTGTGGCCAAGTTTGAGCCGAGCTGGCGGCGGTGGCTGCCGAGGGTGCCGGGGGGCCGCGGGTGGGTCCGGGGGGGGGCCGCGGCGTGCGTCCCGCCAAGGCGGCGGGATGGGACAGCCACGTCCCCGCGTGGGCTCGATGCCACCCTCGGCGCCAGGGAGCCGGTGGGGCGATTGCCGGGAGCACCCCGAATGCATCCCGGAATCCCGCTCGGGGACGAGGACCGGAGGGCAGAGGTCCCCAGGACCTCCCCGACCCCGTCCCCAAAACCGTCCCCACCCCAGCAGCGGCGGCTCCCCCCATCTCGGATGCGAGCGGGGCCGGAGGCGGCACCGGCCGGACCGAAGCTCGGGCGCATGGGAGGCGCGTGGGCCCCGCTCCGGCTTGGGGTAAGATACGGCGATTTGGGGGTTTGCGGGCAAACAGGCAGAAAATCCCCCCGGTGCACCCTGCACACCCCCCAGAAATGGGGTGCGGGAGCCAGGAATGCTCCAGGAGAACGCCCCGGCATCCCTGGGTGGCTCCGGCACCGGTGCCGCCGTGAGTCCCGGATGGCCGTGGGGAGGGCGAGCGATGGCACCGGGGTGCAGAGAGGACGTCGGCGCGCGGGGACGCGGGCTGAGCCCCGTTTCGGCAGCGCGGGCTCGGCCCCGCTTCGGCGGCTCCAGCGTCCCGTGGGTGCTGGGGTCGCCCGCTGCCCGGCAGCTCCGGCTCTGGAGGCAGAGGAGGGAGAGGTGGGAGGAAGGCCCCCGCCATGGCGGCCGGGAGCGGTTTTAATCTGCTCCGCCGCCCTCAGAAGCACCGATCTTGGAGGGGCTGAGATATATTTCGGGGGGGTCCGCATCCATCCCGCTGCCGGAGGGTTGGGAAATGGGCCGCGGCGGTGGGCGGGCTGGGTGCGGTGCTGAGCTGGGCGCCGGAGCCGGCACGGGGGCCACGCTGCGAGGAGGAAGACGCTGGTGAGACGCAAAACGGGACAGGGTCGGCAGTCGGCGGCTGCCCAGCGCCGGGGGGCTGCAGAGGGGCTGGCCGCTGCCCTGTGGCCGGGCAGCCCTTGGGGCCGGATTTGGGGTGACCTGGGAGCGCCCACCCCGAGCAGCCGAATCCTGGAACCCGTCCCCGTCCCGGCGCAACGGTGCCGGGGCTGCGGTGCCTCCCGCTCCAGCGCGGCACAGGGCCACCTCCGTGCCACCGGCACCGGGAGCAGCGGGACGAGGAGAGCTCTGGGAGAGCAGAACCGCGGACGCGCGGGTGAAGCGGGCCCTGTCCGTCTGTCCTTCCTCGCGCCCGGCCGCCTTCCTCCGGCTCCGTAACCCCTCTGCGTTCCCAGCGATTGCGTCTGTGCCATAGGTACTCTATGTCCCGCTGCCTGTTCCCATAGCGTCCAGCCGTCTGTCTGTCTGTCCATTCATCCACCTACCCATCCATCCATCCTTCCATCCGTCCATCCATCCTCCCATCCTTCCATCCATCCAGCTCTGCATCCATCCATCCATCCCCCCACCCCTCCATCCATCACCCACCCATCCATCTCCCCCTCCATCCATCCGTCCGTCCATCTGTCCATCCCTCCCTCCACCCCCCCATATTCCCAGCCCCCCGTCCCTGCCCAGGGGACCCGTCCCCCTCGGAAGGAGCTCGTATCGAGTGGAAGAACCACCCAAAACTGTCAGGGGGCCGGTGGGGCGAGGCGTTGGGCGTGCAGGGCTGGTTTGTCACCCGTGCTGGGGGGGGGACAGCTTGACAGCCACCCACAGCGAGGTGGCACGGGGGGCACGGGGGGCACGGGGAGATGGCACGGGGGGCACGGCGAGGTGGCAGGGGGGCGATGGGGGAGGCAGCATCAAGGACGGAGCCAGGGCCGCTGCGTGGAGCCGGTGCTGGGGACCCCCGGGTGGCCCCCCCGCCGTTCAGGGTGGCACCAGCCCGTGCCGGGGGGCTGCAGCGCGTTTTGGGGAGCGGCGGCGGCTCTGAGGGCCGGGGCTGAGCGCGGGGCTGGTCCCCGTAGACCTTTCCACCGGGGAATGTCGCCCGGGTCCATCGCCCCCGGAGCCCACCCCGCCTGCCCACGCTGCCCTGCGCCCCGCGCTCGGGGCCACGGGGACGGGGACGGGGACAGGGACAGGGACAGGGACGGATCCTGGCTCCCCCAGGACGGGGCGAGATGCCCTTCAACCACCCGATGCCAAACGTCACGCCGGACCCTCGACCCCTCTCCCACACCAAACCCCGCTCCCACCCTCTGAGCGGTTTTGCCGACTCAGCGTTTCCCAGCCCCGGCCCCCCCCAGTTCAGCCCCGGCGTGGGGGTCCCGGCGCTGGGACGGGGTCAGGGCCGCGGCGCCGCTTCGCAAGAGGCAGAACGAGGGCGGCGGAGCTGCCCGCGCCGCTCGTTAAAGCCCATCAGTGCATCTCTAATTGATATTATTGCAGGGCGGGGCCGGGGGGGGTGCCGGGACCCCCCAAAACAGGAGCACCCCGAGGCCCACCCAGCTCAGGGCGCCTTTTGGGTGCCTCATTTACCGCCCCGCGCCTCAGTTTCCCCATCTATAGGAAGGGGCGCGCGTGCGTGAGGGCACACGGGGCCGCGCACACGCGTGTGGGAAGGCCCCGCGCCGTGGCCCCGAGGGTGGGTGCCGGCTGCAGGGTGCCAGGGTCACCCCATTGTCATGGAATCATGGAATCGTTGAGGTTGGAGAAGACCTTGAAGATCACCCAGTCCAACCATTAACCTGACACTGCCAACTCCACCACTAAACCAGTTAAGGGGAGAGCAGCAATTTCATGTGTCCTGGCTTGGGGGCTGGATTATTCTTTAATTAAAGTAAAAACTGGGAATCACTAAGGTTGGAAAGGATCTCTAAGATCATCAGTCCAACCATCAACCCAACACCCCCATGCCCACTCAACCATGTCCCCAAGTGCCACGGCTACACATTATAAAATCATCAAATTGTTTAAGTTGGAAAAGACCTTTAAGATCACCCAGTCCAACCATTCACCTGACACTGCCAAGTCCACCACTAAACCAATCAGGGGTAGAGGAATAATTAATTTCATGTGTCCTGGCTTGGTGCCTGGATTATTTTTAATGAAAGTAAAAACCAGGGATCACTAAGGTTGGAAAGGATCTCTAAGATCATCAGCCCAACCATCAACCCAACACCCCCATGCCCACTAAACCATGTCCCCAAGTGCCACCTCTGCCCGTTTGTTGAACCCCTCCAGGGATGGGGACTGCCCCACCTCTCTGGGCAGCCTGCTCCAGTGCTTGGCCACCCTTTCCATCAAGAAATTTCTCCTAATTTCCAACCTAAACCTCCCCTGGCGCAGCTTGAGCCCATTTCCTCTCGTCCTATCACTTGTTCCTTGGGAGAAGAGCCCGACCCCCCTCCCTGCCCCCTCCTGCCAGGAGCTGCAGAGCGATCAGGTCTCCCCTCAGCCTCCTCTTCTCCAGGCTGAACACCCCCAGCTCCCCCAGCCCCTCACGTCCCCCTGCCATTATCCCCCTCCGCGCCCCCCTGTGTGCCCCCACCGTGTCCCCTGTCACCCCGGAGGGTGGCTGGCACCCGGCGCGGCCGCGTTTGCCGGTGGCATAGGCTCACGCCTGACCTACTTAGCTCCCGCGCCGGCAGCCGGCGGCGCCGGTGGCCTCTGAAAATGAGTTAATAAACTCCAAAGGAGGGAATTTTCCGGCTCACAGGAAGGATTTAGAGCCAGGCTGGCGTCACCGGGCTGGTGTCACCAAGCTGGTGTCACCGGGCTGCCCGCCGCCTCCCCGTGCCCGGCACCGCCGGCCGAGGCGCCGCGGCGGGTGGCACCGGGGGGTCCCACGGTGCCGTGATGGGGACAGGGACCCGGCACCCATGGGTGTCTGTGGGGCCGTGCTGGGCATCACCCGGTGCTCCCCGGGAGCTGGGACTTGAGCCCAGAGCCGGCGGAGGGGCTGAAGTCTCGGGGTGCAAGGGGGTGTCCCCTAAAAAGCCCCTTCTCACCCTGATGGGTGCAGAGCCGGCGTGGGGCGGGCAGGAGGGTGCCCACCCTGTATCAGCCACCTGAGAATCCCCTCCCCACACCCCGCTGTGGCAGGGGACCCCCAGCACCTGGCAATGGGGGGGGATTTGGGGGTCAGCCCAGGGGAGCAGAGCCCACGGGCGATGCCGGCGCTGCCGACACCCCAGCTTTGCGTCCCCACGTCCCTCTGGGCGCAGGGGACCCAGTGCAGGGTCGGGTGGCGTCGCTAAGCCGCGGGTGGGTGCCTGGACCGGGTGCTAAGCGGGATCAGGGGCTCAGGCGGATCCCGGCCTCGCTAATCCCCAGCTGGCGCAGCCCCCCGGCCCCCCCGGGGCCCCGCCACCCTGGCACCCAGGGGCTGCCTACCGGGATTCAGGGTCCTCGGTGGGTCCCGGGTCCTCCCGTGGCCGTGGGGAGGGCAGGGGCTGTGCTGCTGTGTGTGGGGATCTGCTGGTATCCTAGAACTCCATGGGGACCTGCTGGGGCTCCTCTAGAACCTCATGGGATGTGCTGGGCTCCCCTAGAACCCCATAGGGACCTGCTGGGCTCCTCTGCCACCCCATGGGGATGAGCTGGGCTCCTGTAGAACCCCATGGGGACCTGCTGGTATCCTAGAACCCCATGGGGACCTGCTGGGCTCCTCTAGAACCTCATGGGATGTGCTGGGCTCCTAGAACCCCATGGGGATCTGCTGGTATCCTAGAACCCCATGGGGACCTGCTGGGGCTCCTCTAGAACCCCATGGGATGTGCTGGGCTTCCCCAGAACCCCATGGGGACCTGCTGGGGCTTCTCTAGAACCTCATGGGATGTGCTGGGCTCCCCTAGAGCCCCATGGGGACCTGTTGGGCTCCTCTGCCACCCCATGGGGACCTGTTGGGCTCCCCCAGAACCCCATGGGGACCTGCTGGGCTCCCCTAGAACCCCATGGGGACCTGCTGGGCTCCTCTAGAGCCCCATGGGGACCTGCTGGGCTCCCCCAGAACCCCATGGGGACCTGCTGGGCTCCTCTAGAAACATATGGGGATGTGCTGGGCTCCTCTAGAGCCCCATGGGGACCTGCTGGGCTCCTCTAGAACCCCATGGGGATGAGCTGGGCTCCTCTAGAGCCCCATGGGGACCTGCTGGGCTCCTCTAGGACCCCATGGGGATGAGCTGGGCTCCTAGAACCCCCATGGGGACCTGCTGGGCTCCTCTAGGACCCCATGGGGATGTGCTGGGCTCCTCTAGAACCCCATGGGGACCTGCTGGGCTCCTGTAGAACCCCATGGGCATGTGCTGGGCTCTTAGAACCCCATGGGGACCTGCTGGGCTCCTCTAGAACCCCATGGGGACCTGCTGGGCTCCTAGAACCCCATGGGGACCTGCTGGGCTCCCCTAGAACCCCATGGGGATGAGCTGGACCCAGCTGGGGTGCACTGGGGTGATGCTGGGGCAGGGGAGCAGTGTCACGGGTGCCTGGGGGGGGTTTATATCACCCAGGCACCTACAGCACCCATACCTGCCCCTTCCCATTGGGACTCCTGACACCCCTCATCCCTTCCCCCATGGCCGCTCCCCTTCCGAGCCGCGGCGATCTGGGGGCTCGGGGAGCAGGGTGCCCCCCACCCCGGGGTGCCGCCAGCGCTGGCGGCTGAGCAGAGCGGAGCTGACAGGCTCACATGGCCCTGTCCCCAGCCGCGTCACGTTCACAGTTCGGGGAGCACGTCAAGGCTAAGGGGAGCTGACAGAAAAACCTTTCCTGGAACAAACGGGAAGATGATATCAGGCAAGGCTGACCGGAGCGTGAACCGCTGCCCAACACGGAGCAAATTAACGTCACCCAAAATAGCAGGCAGCTCCGGCCGCTCCTGCGCGAGGTACCAAATGCAACCGGCCTGTCAGGCCGCATCAGCGCAGGGATGCATAAGGAATGGGGCGCGGCCCCGCGCAGGCGCTGTCCCCCCCCACTTCTGCCTGTCCCCCCCAACACCCCCAGACCCCGAGGGCAAGGTGGGGGGGTGGAGCTGGGAGGGCAAAAAGTGGGGCTGGGGGGCTGAGAAAGCCCCGTCCATGGGGATGCTTGGGGCTTGGCGGGGTAAAATCCCATCCGTGGGGATGGTTGGGGCTTGGGGGGGCAAAATCCCATCCATGGGGATGCTCAGGGCTTGGCGGGGAGCAAAATCCCATCCATGGGGATGTGTGGGGCTTCAGGGGGGGAAAATCCCATCCATGGGGATGCTCGGGGCTGCAGGGGGGCAAAATCCTATCCATGGGGATGTGTGGGGCTTCGGGGGGGGGGAAATCCCATCCATGGGGATGCTTGGGGCTTGGGAGGGGGCAAAATCCCATCTATGGGGATGCTCGGGGCTTCAGGGGGGCAAAATCCCATCCATGGGGATGTGTGGGGCTTCGGGGGGGGGGGAAATCCCATCCATGGGGATGCTTGGGGCTTGGGAGGGGGCAAAATCCCATCTATGGGGATGCTCGGGGCTTCAGGGGGGCAAAATCCCATCCATGGGGATGTGTGGGGCTTGGCGGGGGCAAAATCCCATCCATGGGGATGCTCAGGGCTTTGGGGGGCAAAATCCCATCCATGGGGATGCTCGGGGCTTGGCGGGGAGCAAAATCCCATCCATGGGGATGTGTGGGGCTTCAGCGGGGGAAATCCCATCCATGGGGATGCTCGGGGCTTGGGGGGGGCAAAATCCCATCCATGGGGATGCGTGGGGCTGGAGAGGGAAGATATCCCAGTCCATGGGGACGCCCAAGCCTGGGGGTGGGCATGAAGCCCCCACCCATAGGGGTGCGCAGGGCTGGGAGGGGCTGAGAAACCCCCATCCGTGGGGCTGCGCAGGGCAGGGGGGGTGAATGCCTCTGCCCCACAGCGAAACGCGGGGGCTCGGGTGGTCCAGAAAAACCCCATCTGTGGGGATGCGCAGGGCTGGGGGGTGGCGGGCAGGATCCGTGGGGATCCACGGGGTGGGGGCAACCCCCCACCCTGGTCCGTGAGGATGCAGAGGAGCTGCAGGGGATGAAGAAACCCGGATACCTCGGGGTGCCCGGGGGTGTCGGGGGGCCGGGGAGCAGGAGTTGGGGTGCCTGGTGCTACGCAGGCAGGGAGGGGGAGGCAGAGAAAGAGGCCGAAGCAGCAAAAAGCTTTGTCAAATACATAAAGAGCTTGAAAAAAAAGAAGGGAAAAATCCAATCGCGCCTCCTCCCGGGGTGCTCTCGCACATTAATCGTGCTTGGGTGCCCCGGCAGCAGGCGGGGAAGGCAGCTCCCAGCGGGGCGCGGGGATGAACCTCGCGGCCATTTCATGGTTGGGTTGAACTGGGAGAAAAAAGGGCACCCACACCACCCCCACCCCCAAAAACAGCCCCTGCGCAGCCCCGCAGGCGGCGTGGGGCCGTGCCCACCTACCCGCTGCGGGTCCCAAATCCCCCTCGCTGGGGCCAGGTGGGATCCCCAGGGCCCCTCCCAGCCGGATCCTGCACCCTCTGGTCCTGAGCACCCCTCTGCAGGCGTCCCCCAAGGCCGCGGGCTGCGGGACGGGGACCCCATGGCTCGGGGGACGCTGGTGCAAGCGGGGTGGGGAGTGGGGTGTCGTGGGTGCTCTGCTCGGGGCTGCAGCCTGGCCATGCCCGGGCAGAGGAGGGGAGGGTTGCCCTGTTTGGGTGCCTGGGGTGCTCAGGGTGCTTGGGGTGCCCGGGGGCCTCAGGGTGCCCAGGGTCCTTGGGGTGGTTGGGCTACCAGGGGTTCCTGGAGTCCCCAGGATGCTTGGGGTGCTCAGGGTGCTCAGGGTGCCCAGGGTGCTTGAGGTGCCTGGGATGGCTGAGGTACTTGGGTTGCTGGGGTGCTTGGGGTGTCCGGGGTGCTCAGGGTGCCCAGGGTGCTCAGGGTGCCCAGGGTGTTCAGGTGTTTGGGGTGCCCAGGGTGGCTGGGGTACTTGGGGTGCCCGGGATGGCTGGGGTGCCCAGGGTGCTTGAGGTGCCTGGGATGACTGGGGTACTTGGGGTGCCCAGGGTGCTTGGGGTGCCCAGAGTGGCTGGGGTACTTGGGGTGCCTGGGGTGCTCAGGGTGCTCAGGGTGCCCAGGGTGCTTGGGGTGCCCAGAGTGGCTGGGGTACTTGGGGTGCCCAGGGTGCTTGGGGTGCCCAGAGTGGCTGGGGTACTTGGGGTGTCTGGGGTGCTCAGGGTGCTTGGGTGCCTGGGGTGCCCGGGATGGCTGGGGTACTTGGGATGCCCGGGGTACTTGGGGTGCCCAGGGTGCTTGGGGTGCCCAGGGTGACTGGGGTACTTGAGGTGCCTGGGGAGTCCAAGGGTGCTCAGGGTGCCCACAGTGCTTGGAATGCCCGGGGTCCTCAGGGTGCCTGGGGTCCCTGGGGTGCTTGGGCTACCAGGGGTGCCTGAAGTCCCCAGGCTGCTTGGGGTGCCCAGGGTGGCTGGGGTGCCCAGGGTGGCTGGGGTACTTGGGTTGCTGAGCTGCTCAGGGTGCCTGGGGTACCCGGGGTGCCTGGGGTGTTTGGGGTGCCCAGGGTGCTTGGGGTGCCTGGGATGGCTGGGGTGCTCGGGGTGCTCAGGGTACCCAGGGTGCTTGGGGTGCCCAGAGTGGCTGGGGTACTTGGGGTGCCTGGGGTGCTCAGGGTGCCCAGGGTGCTTGGGGTGCTCAGAGTGGCTGGGGTACTTGGGGTGCCTGGGGTGCTTGGGGTGTCCGGGGTGCTCAGGGTGCCCAGGGTGGCTGGGGTACTTGGGGTGCTCAGGGTGCTTGGGGTGCCCAGGGTGCCTGGGATGCCTGGGGTACCTGGGGTACCTGGGGTGTTCGGGGTGCTGGGGGTGCCTGAGGTGCTCGGGTTGCCCAGGGTGCTTGGGGTGCTTGGAGTGCCTGGGGTGCCTGGGGTACCTGGGGTGTTCGGGGTGCTGGGGGTGCCCAAGGTGCTCGGGGTGCCTGGGGTGCTCAGGGTGCCTGGGATGCCTGGGGTACCTGGGGTACCTGGGGTGTTCGGGGTGCTGGGGGTGCCCGAGGTGCTCGGGGTGCCCAGGGTGCTCGGGGTGCCTGGGGTGCTCGGGGTGCCCGGGGTGCCAGGCATCCGGGCAGCGGCGAGGGGTGCTGACGCTCATGGCAGTTGCACATCGGGGTGCAAAAGGCAAAAATGTCCCCCCTGCCCCCCGCACCCCCCCCCCCCACGCTCGCTGCTGCTTCCAGCGCTGAGCTGGGGGCTCCCGCTCCAGCCGGAGCTTCCCCCGGGAAGGGGGGAGAAAGGGAGGATTGGCGAGGAGAACGGGCAACCTCGGGCCGGGGGGCACGGGGAGAAGGCAGCGGCCCAGGAAGGGGGGGCACCGCCGGCCCTGGTGACCCCTGCTCCTGGCACGAGCCCCCCCAAACCTGGGCCGTCATCTCTCTGCCGAGCTTCCCGGCAGCGAGCGTTTCTCACCGGCTCTTTCCAGAACCGATGTGAAAAGCGGCCCTTCCCGCAAACCCCAGACGCCGGGCACTGCTTGGCGAAACCCCCATGCGTGCTGCCATGGAAAGTGCTCGGCGTTTCGGGGGCTTCAGGGGGGTCCCTGCTGCACGGGGGGAGTGGGTGCTGGCACCCCAAAGCCCCCGGGTTCACGGCTATGCCCACCGCTGCCCAGCCTTCCCGCGGCTGAGCCCCTCCGTGCCTGCTGCTGCCGACGGGCACGGCGGGCAGGAGAGTGGCAGGCAGGAGCACGGCAGGCAGCGTCAGGCAGGAGCACGGTGGGCAGCACAGCAGGCAGGAGCATGGCAGGCAGTGTCAGGCAGGAGCACGGCAGCAGGAGCATGGCAGGCAGGAGCATGGCAGGCAGTGTCAGGCAGGAGCGCGGCAGCAGGAGCATGGCAGGCAGGAGCATGGCAGGCAGTGTCAGGCAGGAGCGCGGCAGCAGGAGCATGGCAGGCAGGAGCATGGCAGGCAGTGTCAGGCAGGAGCGCGGCAGCAGGAGCATGGCAGGCAGGAGCATGGCAGGCAGTGTCAGGCAGGAGCGCGGCAGCAGGAGCATGGCGGGCAGGAGCATGGCAGGCAGTGTCAGGCAGGAGCGCGGCAGCAGGAGCATGGTGGGCAGGAGCATGGCAGGCAGTGGCGGGCAGGAGCACGGCAGGCAGCACAGCGGGCAGGAGCACAGTGGGCAGGAGCATGGTAGGCAGTGTCAGGCAGGAGCATGGTGGGCAGGAGCACAGCAGGCAGCGTCAGGCAGGAGCACAGCGGGCAGGAGCATGGTGGGCAGGAGCATGGCAGGCAGGAGCACGGCGGGCAGGAGCATGGCAGGCAGGAGCATGGCAGGCAGGAGCACAGCGGCAGGAGCACGGCAGCAGGAGCACGGCAGCAGGAGCATGGCAGGCAGCAGGAGCACAGCAGCAGGAGCACAGCAGGCAGGGGCACGGCAGCAGGAGCATTACAGGCAGCAGGAGCATTACAGGCAGCAGGAGCATGGCAGCAGGAGCACAGCAGCAGGAGCATTACAGGCAGCAGGAGCACGGCAGCAGGAGCATTACAGGCAGCAGGAGCATTACAGGCAGCAGGAGCACGGCAGCAGGAGCATTACAGGCAGCAGGAGCATTACAGGCAGCGCCAGGCAGGAGCACAGCAGCAGGAGCACGGCAGCAGGAGCATGGCAGGCAGCAGGAGCACAGCAGCAGGAGCACAGCAGGCAGGAGCACGGCAGCAGGAGCATTACAGGCAGCAGGAGCATTACAGGCAGCAGGAGCATGGCAGCAGGAGCACAGCAGCAGGAGCATTACAGGCAGCAGGAGCACGGCAGCAGGAGCATTACAGGCAGCAGGAGCATTACAGGCAGCAGGAGCACGGCAGCAGGAGCATTACAGGCAGCAGGAGCATTACAGGCAGCGCCAGGCAGGAGCACGGCAGCAGGAGCACGGCAGCAGGAGCATGGCAGGCAGCAGGAGCACAGCAGCAGGAGCACAGCAGGCAGGAGCACGGCAGCAGGAGCATTACAGGCAGCAGGAGCATGGCAGCAGGAGCACAGCAGCAGGAGCATTACAGGCAGCAGGAGCACGGCAGCAGGAGCATTACAGGCAGCAGGAGCATTACAGGCAGCGCCAGGCAGGAGCACAGCAGCAGGAGCACGGCAGCAGGAGCATGGCAGGCAGCAGGAGCACAGCAGCAGGAGCACAGCAGGCAGGAGCACGGCAGCAGGAGCATTACAGGCAGCAGGAGCATTACAGGCAGCAGGAGCATGGCAGCAGGAGCATTACAGGCAGCAGGAGCATTACAGGCAGCAGGAGCACGGCAGCAGGAGCATTACAGGCAGCAGGAGCATTACAGGCAGCAGGAGCATGGCAGCAGGAGCATTACAGGCAGCAGGAGCATTACAGGCAGCAGGAGCACGGCAGCAGGAGCATTACAGGCAGCGCCAGGCAGGGGGCTTGGCCAGGGGTGCTCCGCACCCAGCGGCGCAGGGATGGGAGAAGAGGAGCAGCCGGGGCGTCCCAGGGGACACGGCAGCACCCACCCACACCCGCACCCACACCCGCACCCACCCCTGCACCCACACCCACAGGGCGGCCCCGGGGCCGGGGGGGGCCCGGGCTGGACCCCCCACACGGGGGTCAGCGCTCCGTCACCGAGCCCCCGCGCCAGGGTGCGGCAGCAGCAGCCTGGCCCCCGCCAGCGCAGGCACCCCCGCACCCAGGGGCACCCCCACGCAAGCCCCCGCACCCACGCGCGCACCCACGCATGCACCCCACGCACGTACGTGTCACGCACCCCCACACGTGTACGCCCCACGCACCCCCCCTGCTCCCCGCAGCCTCGGCGGGGTTTGGGGGCCGAGGGGCAGCGGGGGGTGAGGGTGGGGTGCTGCTGCTCGTGCAACCCTACAAAAACAGCTCAGGGTACACAACCTGCCCCTTGGGCAACCCTACAATAACAAACGGGTCACATACACAGCACGATGCTCAGGCAACCCTACAATAACAGCTCAGGGTACACAACCTGCCCCTCGGGCAACCCTACAATAACAAATGGGTCACGTACACAGCACGGTGCAACCCTACAAAAACAGGCCAGGTACGCAGCACGGTGCAACCCTACAATAAGAGGTCGAGTACACAACCTACCGCTCAGGCAACCCTACAATAACAAACGGGTCGTACGCAGCACGGGGCAACCCTACAATAACAGCTCAGGGTATGCAACCCGCTGCTAGTGCAACCCTACAATAACAAATGGGTCATGTACACAGCACGATGCTCAGGCAACCCTACAATAACAGCTCAGGGTACGCAACCCACTGCTAGTGCAACCCTACAATAACAAATGGGTCACGTACACAGCACAAGGCAACCCTACAATAACAGCTCGGGTACACAACCTGGTGCTACTGCAACCCTACAGTAACAAACGGGTCACATACACAGCACCATGCTCACGCAACCCTACAATAACAGCTCAGGGTACGCAACCTGCCGCTTGTGCAACCCTACAATAACAGGTGAGTACACAGCACGGTGCAACCCTACAATAACAACTCAGGGCACAGAGCACGATACCCGTGCAACCCTACAATAACAGCTCAGGGTACACAGCACGGTGCTCGTGCAACCCTAAAATAATGGTTCAGGGTACAGAGCATGATACCCGTGCAACCCTACAATAACAAACAGGTCACATACACAGCACCGTGCTCACGCAACCCTACAATAACAGCTCAGGGTACGCAACCTGCCACTCGTGCAACCCTACAATAACAGGTGAGTGAGTACACAGCATGGTGCAACCCTACAATAACAGCTTAGGGTACGCAACCTGCCACTCGTGCAACCCTACAATAACAGGTGAGTGAGTACACAGCACGGTGCAACCCTACAATAACGGCTCAGGGGGCACAACGCGCTTCTCACAACCCTATACCGACGCTGTGGGTAAATAACCCGTTTCTCTGGCAACCCTACAATAACAGGCCGGGCGCACAGCCTGCTGCCCGTGCAACCCTACAATAACAGCTCAGAGTACACAACCTGGTGCTAGTGCAACCCTACAATAACAGCGCGCTGCGGGCAGGAGTAGGAGCCGCTTCCTCCCGTGCCCCCTTTCCTGGCTCTGCCCCTTGCTCCCCCTGCCCGTGGATTTCGTCCCTCCTGCCCAGCCGAGTGGGGGGCTGAGCGGCACCCCGATGTCCTGAGCAGCACCCCGATGTCCAGAGCTGCACCCCGATGTCCTGAGCAGCACCCCGATGTCCTGAGTGGCACCCCAATGTCCTGAGCTGCACCCCGATGTCCTGAGTGGCACCCTAATGTCCAGAGCTGCACCCTAATGTCCTGAGCTGCACCCCGATGTCCTGAGCGCCACCCTGATGTCCTGAGCTGCACCCCAATGTCCTGAGCTGCACCCCGATGTCCTGAGCTGCACCCTAATGTCCTGAGTGGCACCCCGATGTCCTGAGTGGCACCCTAATGTCCAGAGCTGCACCCTAATGTCCTGAGCGGCACCCCGATGTCCTGAGTGGTACCCTGATGTCCTGAGCTGCACCCCGATGTCCTGAGTGGCACCCCAATGTCCTGAGCTGCACCCTAATGTCCTGAGCGGCACCCCGATGTCCTGAGCGGCACCCTGATATCCTGAGCTGCACCCCCCTGTCCTGAACTGCACCCCGATATGCTGAGCTGCACCCTAATGTTCTGAGCGGCACCCCCCTGTCCTGAGCAGCACCCCACTGTCCTGAGTGGCACCCTGATATCCTGTGCTGCACCCCGATGTCCTGAGCTGCACCCCAATGTTCTGAGCAGCACCCCGATGTCCTGAGTGGCTCCCCAGTGTCCTGAGCAGCAGCCCGTTGTCCTGAGCTGCACCCCAATGTCCTGAGCTGCACCCCCCTGTCCTGAGCTGCACCCCAATGTCCTGAGCTTCACCCCGATGTCCTGAGTGGCTCCCCAGTGTCCTGAGCAGCACCCCGATGTCCTGAGCTGCACCCCCCTGTCCTGAGCTACACCCCGATGTCCTGAGCTTCACCCCGATGTCCTGAGCAGCACCCCGATGTTCTGAGCAGCACCCCGATGTCCTGCGGGTGCTCTGGGCACCGAGACAGCTGCGGGGGTCAGGGGAGACGGGAGATGGGGGGAGAGGGGCAGCACCTGCGGAGGTGGGGGGTGCAGGGGGTGCAGGGGGGATACGGGGGGGCAGGGGGGATGCAGGAGGATGCAGGGGGATGCGGGGGGGACATGGGGGTTTGTAGGAGGGAGGTGGGGGGATGCGGGGGGATGCGGGGGGATGCAGGGGGATGCAGGAGGGGTGCAGGGGGGGTGCAGGGGGATGCAGGAGGGATGCAGGGGGATGCAGAAGGGGTGCAGGAGGGGTGCAGGGGGGTGCGGGGGGGTGCGGGGGGATGCAGGAGGGTGCAGGGGGGCAGGAGGGATGCAGGGGGATGCAAGGGGGTGCGGGGGGATGCAGGAGGGTGCAGGGGTGCAGGAGGGGTGCAGGAGGAAGCAGGGGGATGTAAGGGGGTGCGGGGGGATGCAGGAAGGTGCAGGGGGGCCAGGAGGGGTGCAGGGGGATGCAGGGGGTTGCGGGGGGATGCAGGGGGGTGCAGGGGAGTGTGGGGGGATGCAGGAAGGTGCAGGGGGGGCAGGAGAGGTGCAGGGGGGTGGGAGGGGAATGCAGAGGGGTGCAGGGGTGGGAGGGGGATGCAGAGGGGTGCAGGGGGATGCAGGGGTGGGAGGGGGATGAGGGGGGTGCAGGGGGGTGCAGGGGTGGGAGGGGGATGCAGGGGGGGGCTAGGGCTGCTCTAAGCCTGCCCAAAGCTGCAGACCCCGGGAGGTGAGCGGGAGCCCGGCCGCACCCGGCACAGGGGGGCCCCGGGGCTGTGAGGGGTGGAGGGGTGCACGCGTGGGGGTGTGTGCGTGGGTGCACGCATGGGTGCGTGTGCGTGGGTGCACGTGTGGGTGCGTGTGCGTGGGTGTGTGTCCATGGGTGCCTGTGTGGTGCGTGGGTGCGTGTGCGTGGGTGCACGCGTGGGTGCATGTGCGTGGGTGCGTGTCCGTGGGTGCACACGTGGCAGGTCGTGCCCATGGGCTTCTCCCGTCTCCCCTCGAGCTCCCGGAGACGCTGAGCCCCCCCCCGCCCCCAGCACCCTGCGGCGAGCACCCCGGCACCCAGCAGTGAGCGCTTCCACACAGGCGCCCCAAAATCCTCCCCACGGTGGTTGTTCCCCCGGGATCCGGCCGGGGTGGGGGGTGCTGGGTGCCCTGGCAGGGCTGGGGGGGTCCTGGGCACCCCCCGGGTGCTGGGGAAGGAGGGGAGGCCTCCAGCGAGAGCCTTGGCCTGGCTGCACAGCCCAGTGCAGCCCAGTGCAGCCCAGTACCAGCCCAGTGGCACCCAGTGCAGCCCAGTACCAACCCAGTACCAGCCCAGTGCATCCCAGTGCAGCCCAGTACCAGCCCAGTGACACCCAGTGCAGCCCAGTACCAACCCAGTACCAGCCCAGTACCAGCCCAGTACCAGCCCGGTACCAGCCCAGTGCAGCCCAGTGCAGGCCAGTACCAGCCCAGTACCAACCCAGTACCAGCCCAGTGCAGCCCAGTACCAGCCCAGTACCAACCCAGTACAGCCCAGTACCAGCCCGGTACCAGCCCGGTACCAGCCCAGTGCAGCCCAGTGCAGGCCAGTACGGGCCCAGTACCAACCCAGTACCAGCCCAGTGCAGCCCAGTGCAGCCCAGTACCAGCCCACTGCAGCCCAGTACCAGCCCAGTGCAGCCCAGTGCAGGCCAGTACCAGCCCAGTACCAGCCCAGTACCAACCCAGTACCAGCCCAGTGCAGCCCAGTGCAGCCCAGTACCAACCCAGTATAGCCCAGTACCAGCCCAGTACCAGCCCAGAACCAGCCCAGTGCATCCCAGTGCAGCCCAGTACCAGCCCAGTGCAGCCCAGTACCAACCCAGTACCAGCCTAGTGCATCCCAGTGCAGCCCAGTACCAGCCCAGTGCATCCCAGTGCAGCCCCACCGCAGCTGCAGGGAAGGGAGGAGGGTGAGGGGGGTGCCCCCCGGGGGGGGTCCCCGAGCTTTGGGGTGGGGAGGGGTCGCTCCCAGACACACAGCGGGTCAGGATTCAGCCCGGAGTGAGGGTGCTGGGGTGGGGGTCCCTACAAGGTCCCTACAAGGTCCCTAGGTGGGTGCGGGGGGTCCCAGTCTGCGGCAGGGGGTGCCCACATGGATGCAGGGGTCCCGGCCTGGGGTCCCCATGTGGGTGCAAGGATCTCTATATGGGTGCAGGGAGTCCCTATATGGGTGCAGAGGGCCCCCATATAGGTGGAAGGAGCCCTATATAGGTGCTGGGGTCCACGCCCAGGGTCCCTAGGTAGGTGTAGGTGTCCCTATGTGGGTACAGAGAGTCCCTATATGGGTGCAGAGGGGCTTATATGGGTGCTGGGGTCCCTATGTGAGTTGCAAGGGGGTCCCTATATGGGTGCAGAGAGTCTCCATATGGATACAGAGGGACCTATATGGGTGCTGGGGTCCCTGGCATCCCCACGTGGCTTCTGGGTCCCTATACAGTTTGGGGGGGTCCCTATACAGTTTGGGGGGGGTCCCTATATGGCTGTAAGGGTTCCTATACAGGTGAAGGGACTCTATATGGGTGCTGGGGTCCCTGTGTGAGTTGCAGGGGGTCCCTATACACAGGGGGGGTCTCTATATGGTTTCAGGGGCTCCCTGTACACGTTTTTTGGGGGGGTCCCTGTACAGTTTGGGGGGTTCTCATGCAGTTTGGGGGTCCCTGAAAGGTTTGGGGGGTCTCTATATGTTTTGGGGTCCCCATATGGTTTGGAGGGGGTCCCTGTGCAGTTGAGGGTCTCGGTGAGGTTTTGGGGCATCCCTGTAGAGTTTGGGGGGGGGTGTCCCTGTGCATTTTGGGGCCCTGTATGGTTTTGGGGCATCCCTGTGCAGTTGGGGGGGGTCCCTGTGTGGTTTGGGGTCCCTTTACGGTTTTGGGGGTCCCTGTACAGTTGAGGTGTCCCTGTGCAGTTTGGGGGGGTCCCTGTACAGTATGGGGGGTCCCTGTATACTTCGGGGTCCCTGTATTGTTTGGGGGGGTCCATGTATGGTTTGGGGGGTCCCTGTATGGTTCGGGGTACTGCACAGTTTGGGGGGGTCCCTCCATACTTCGGAGTCCCTGTACAGTATGGGGGGTCCCTGTATACTTCGGGGTCCCTGTATGGTTTGGCAGGGGTCCCTGGGGTCCCTGTACTTTTGGGGGGGGTCCCTGTATGGTTCGGGGGGTCTCTGTGCGGTTTGGGGGGGTCTCTGTACGGTTCGGGGTCCCTGTACTGTTTGGGGGGGGGCTCTGTGCAGTTTGGGGGTCCCTGTAAGGTTCGGGGAACCCCTGTGCAGTTTGGGGGGGGTCTCTGTACGGTTCGGGGTCCCTGTACTTTTTGGGGGGGTCCCTGTAAGGTTCGGGGGACCCCTGTGCGGTTTGGGGGGGGTCCCTGTATGGTTTGGGGTCCCTGTACTGTTTGGGGGGTGGGGTCCCTGTACGGTTCGGGGTCCCTGTACTGTTTGGGGGGGGGCTCTGTGCGGTTTGGGGGTCCTGTAAGGGTCGGGGGAACCCTGTGCAGTTTGGGGGGGGGTCCCTGTACGGTTCGGGGTCCCTGTAGTGTTTGGGTGGGGCCCCTGTGCGGTTTGGGGGGGGAGTCCCTGTACGGTTCAGGGTCCCTGTACTGTTTGGGGGGGGGTCCCTGTACTGTTTGGGGGGGTCCCTGTACGGTTTGGGGTCCCTGCACTGTTTGGGGGGGTCCCCGTGCGGTTTGGGGGGTCCCTGTATGGTTCGGGGTCCCTGTACTTTTTGGGGGGGTCCCTGTAAGGTTTGGGGGGGGTCCCTGTACGGTTCGGGGTCCCTGTACGGTTTGAGGTCCCTGTACTGTTTGGGGGGGGTCCCTGCACTGTTTGGGGGGGGTCCCTGTGTGGTTCGGGGGGGGTCCCTGTACGGTTCGGCGCCCTGCACACTTCAGGCGGTTCCCACACGCTTTGCGGGGCGGTCCCTGTGCGTTTCGAGGCCCCCCCGCGCGTGGGGGGGGGCGGTCCCTGTACAATTTTGGGGGTCCCTGTGCGTTTCGGGGGGTGGTTCCCCCCCCCCCCCCCGTGTTTCGCCCCCCGCCCGGCGGCGGAGCGCGGCGCGGGAGTCCTCCACGCCTGCAGGGGTCGCTGTCGCGGCGGGCGGCGGCGGGCCGGGCCGGGCCGCGCGCGTCTCGCTGGTTCCGGCGCCGCGTGGTCAGCGCCGCCGCCACAGCGGGAGCAGCAACCGGGAGCGGCGGGGCCCGGCCGGTGCCCCCCGGTCCCCCCGGCACCCCCCGCCCCGCCATGTGGTTCATCTACGCCCTGAGCTGGCTGTCGCTGCTCATCCAGGTGGCTTTCGTCACCCTGGCCATCGGTGAGCCGGGGGGGGGAACCTCGGGGGTGCCGCCTGCTGGGGTCTGGGCCCGGTCTCAGGCTTCTCCCGGCGGGTTTGTCGCGATATGGCGTGCGTTTCTCGGGAAGAAGGTGGCGGCTCTCTGGGAGGGGGCAGCTCGGGTTTCTGCTGGGGCCGGGTTCGGGGCCGCCGGTCCAGCACCTCCCGCGGGCCCGGGTGTCCCGAGGCTTCCTGGGTGCTCCGGAGATTGGGGGTTTCGTGGGTGCCCCTGAGGCCTCCGAGTGCTCCTGAGGTCCTGTGGAAGCCTCAGAGTTTGGGGGGGTCCCATGGGTGCTCACGAAGCCCCTGAGGTCCCATGGAAGCCCCAGAGTTTGGGGGGGTCCATGGGTGTCCACGTGATCCCGTGGAAGCTCCAGAGTTTGGGGGGGGTCCCATGGGTGCCTACGAGTCCTCTGGGTGCCCCTGAGGTCCTGTGGAAGCCCCAGAGTTTGGGGGGGTCCCATGGGTGCCCACGAAGCCCCTGAGTGCCCCTGAGGTCCTGTGGAAGCCCCAGAGTTTGGGGGGGGGGGTCCCATGGGCATCCACGAGATCCCGTAGAAGCTCCAGAGTTTGTGGAGGGGGGGTCCCACAGGTGCCCACAAAGCCCCTGAGTGCTCCTGAGGTCCCATGGAAGCCCCAGAGTTTGAGGGGGTCCCACAGGTGCCCACGAGGCCCCTGAGTGCTCCTGAGGTCCCATGGAAGCCCCAGAGTTTGAGGGGGTCCCACGGGTGCCCACAAAGCCCCAGAGTGCTCCTGAGGTCCTGTGGAAGCCCCAGAGTTTGGGGGGGTCCCATGGGTGCCTACAAGGCCTCTGGGTGCCCCTGAGGTCCTGTGGAAGCCCCAGAGTTTGGGGGGGTCCCATGGGTGCCCACGAGGCCCCTGAGTGCTCCTGAGGTCCCATGGAAGCCCCAGAGTTTGAGGGGGTCCCACGGGTGCCCACAAAGCCCCAGAGTGCTCCTGAGGTCCTGTGGAAGCCCCAGAGTTTGGGGGGGGCTCCCATGGGTGCCCCTGTGGCCCCATGGGTGCCCCAGAGAGTTGCGGGGAGCGGGGGCCACCCCTGCCCTTCGCTCCCTCCTGGCCTGCGGGGCTGAGCCTGCCCTTTCTCCCGCAGCTGCCGGGCTGTATTATTTGGCGGAGCTGATCGAGGAGTACACGGTTGTCACCCGGAGGATAATCAAATACATGATCTGGGTACGTCCCCCGCGCTCCCAAAACCGGGCGGCTCCTTGCCGAAATCACCCCTGGGGTGGCAGCGGGGCCGGCAGAGCAGCCGTGGCGTGGGACGTCGGCTCTGGATGGAGGGGACGAGCGCTCGGGAAGCTCCCGCTTCCCGAGGTGGCTCCGGCTTCCGAGGAGGGAGGTTGGTAGGGGCTTCGCTTGGCTCCTCGCTTAACCGGGGAGGCGGCGATCCCGCCAAACCCCTCCTGGGCGACACCTCTCCCCGCTGCCTGGGGAAACCGAGGCCCGGCCGCCGCATGGGAGCTGCGGCAGCAAGGTGGGATTCCCGTTTGGACCTTTCCCGAGGGGCCGGTGCCGAGCGGGAGGCGCGTGGGGGAGATGCGGCGTGCGTCGGGGCGCGCTAAAAACCGCCTCGATCGCGGTGGGGTTCCTGCCTGCGCAGCTGCCTGCGGCCCCGCTGCCTGCACCCCCGTGTTTGCCGCAGGCAAGCTCCCTTCTCTCTTCCAGTTCTCCTCCGCCGTGCTGGTTGGCCTCTACCTCTTCGAACACTTTCCCGGTTTCATGGTGGGCGTTGGGCTCTTCACCAACCTCGTCTACTTCGGTTTGCTGCAGACCTTCCCCTTCATCGTCCTGACGTCCTCCAATTTCATACTCTCCTGCGGTGAGCGGGGCCGTCGCCTTCCCGTGGGAGCGGGCGCTGGGGCGGAGGAAGCCTCGTCACCCCCCACACCCCGTCGCCGGGTGGGCTCTGGGTGGCAGCAAAGGTTTAGGTTTTGCCGTTGCAGCCCCCCGTGGCTTTCGGAAGGACTTTGAGCTTTCCGCCGTACTTTTTAATCATGCTTTATGACGTGGCTGCGATAAGTGCGGGCTGGGTGGGGTGGGAAGCGCCTTTCGTTGCATGCCCTGGGCTTCCCTGGGCACCTTCTGCTTCATGCTCCGGCCAGCTCCGCTGATAAGGGTGAAAAAACAAAATCCCGATTGTCCCAAAGCTCGGCGTCCTCCCTGCAGACCTCCTGTTCCGGGCATTCGCTGGGTCTTGATAAAGAGCCGGAAGGTTTGGAAGCAAACTAATAAAACCCGGCGCATGTAATTACAGCCTGGGCCATGTGTGTCATGGTAAGGAGCTGATGTGTAGAGGAAGAAAAGCTTTGAGGCGAACGTCTGCAATTAACATGGAAATTCAGCAGGGTGACTGGAGAAAGTCCCGTTAGAAAAGCGCGTTGCCGAGCTGAAATTGGGGATTTTGATTTTTCACGTTTGCACCTTTCCTGTGGTATTTGCCGAGCCCGTGGCTCCGGCTGCCGTGGCTCCGTCCCCGGCTGCCCTGGCACGGGACAGGTGCAAGGGTTCTCTCCTCAATTCTGAGCGGCTGCCGCGGGCTCGTGGTGCGGGGTCGAGCAGGGGCTTTAATTAGCAGCGCTGATATTTTGGCCGAAGTGGGCAGCTTACTGCCACGCTCAGCTGACGAACGGCCAGGGCCGTGTCGTAGGCTGAGCCTGGGAGCAGCTCCGCTGCTGGGCCTGGGGTGGTGGGCCAGTAGCTCTGCTCATTAAACTGGTTTTTGGCTGCTCGGAGTAGGTCAAATGGTTTCCACGGCGAGCTGCCGAGTCTCCTGCGTGTTTTAGTGTCCTGTGCACGCATCCGACTTGAACGCTCTGCTCTGAGTGATTTTTAGGGACGCCTTAAATAGCAAACGAGCAAAATTTCTTCCAGAGTGACTTTCTGGAGCCCTTACACGTCTTTCAGGGTGCTGTCCGTGTACGACTAAAATACCTTTGCTCCTCAAAGCATTCGCGTAGGCAGGATTTTATCCGCCAGTGGAAAATGAGCACAGCTCTCCCGTGGCGCGTAGATCAGGAGCTGCGTTTTCTGGCAGACCCGGACTCTCCTCTGGATCTTCGGTGATGTCCCTAGGCTGGAGAGGACGATAAAGCAGCGTGGGACGCAGCGTTCCGTGTCGGGGCTGTCTCTTGCTGTCCCCGGGGCTGGGGCCGCTGCCCTTGGCATCTCAAATAAAAAGCGAAAGAAGCTGTGGTTGCTGCCTTTTAAGAGCGAAGAGGTGTTTTTTTCGCTGCTGAGGACAACGCTAACCCTCCTGTCCCGGCCGCGTTTCAGCTTGACTCGGTTTACGGATGGTAGAAGAGCTTCTCTCCGCAGTGGCTGGCGGGGACGTGGGGTTTTTCGCTGCTTCTCTCAGCGCAGTGTTAGCAAGCGTCAGGCTGGGCTCTCCGCGGTGCCCTCGGGGACACGGAGAATCAAGCAGCAGAGGGACGAGGGGCTCGAGCGGGGCTGCACGGGGTAACAGAACGGAGCTGGGATGGCGGCGGGGGGGACTCGCTGGCTGCTCGCACCATTTCTCGCTGGATGCGTGAAAATTATTTTAGCAACAGCAGGATTCCAGGCGTGCAGGGGCTGCGGGGAAGGGGACGCGCGGCAGCGGGGAACGCTCCCGCAGCAGCAGAGGTGTGTGCGTCCTTTTTTGGGGGCCTTGGAATACGCCGACGGTATTTCTTCCAGGCTGGAGAGTGACTTTGCTGTGTTTTCCTTTGGCAGTGCTGGTTGTATTCAATCACTACTTAGCGTTCCAGTACTTCGCCGAGGAGTATTACCTGTTCTCTGAGGTGAGAGACCTTCGGGAAGGAGTCGATCCGTGTTCTTCCAGCCAGTGTGGAGCTGCTGGTGGGAGTGGGGGGGAGAGGAAAATGCCAGTTTTTTCGGTCAGCGGTAAGACACACTGAGGATATTTTTCGCAGCCCTTCCCTGGGGGTTCTTGTGCTTGTTCCCTTGGAAGTACCAAGGAAGCTGCAGTTTCTTTTTTTGGATGTGGATTTGGGGCTTTCTCAGCCAGCTGAAGGGCAGAAGAAATACACAGATTTCTTAATCTTAAGCACAGATTTTTTTTCCTGAGATACTAAAAACTAGGAAAAATAGAAAATACTACTATTCTTTTTTTTTTTCTACAAGCTAACCGCAAATCACTTCCCTGTTGGCGCAATTGCTCCTCATTATTTTTATGTCTCCCATGTGCTGACTCGCCTGGCTCACCGCCCTTGCACCCGCCGAGACGAAGGCCCGAATTCACCGAGGGGCTTGTTTGGGCCCAACAGGAGCTGCCGCTTAGCACAAATTTTAAAAAACAAACGAAAAAAACGCCACCAAAACAAAACCAACTGCCACCTTTTTAATGAAGTTTAACGCTTCTCCAGCATTCGCGCGCACAAGGAGGCGGCTGGTGTGGCAGCTCGGCGCCTCTCGTGCTCCGCCAGCGTCCCGCCCTGGGGCAGGAGGAGCAAGCCCGGGTCTCGACTCTTTCTTTTAGTCCCTGGAAGGTGTGAAGAGGATTTTATAAGTCGTAAGAGCGCAACCTGTTGCCTGCTTGTTTAATGGTGCTCTTTAAAACTCTGGGGTTTGGGAGCAGTAAAGGTTTTCAGGCGCCTAGGAGAGGAGCAAGGGCTTTTCCTGCGCGCCCTGTCCTTCCCGTGGAAGCTGCTGGGTGAATTTTATCCCTGTACCAGCTTCGCAGGGCCATGCTGTTGGCACCCAAGAGAGGTTGAGCGGTATTTCTCCCCCTTTAGTGCCCTTTCTCTCGAAGGGTTCGGGTAGAAACTTGGGGTGCGTCGCGGGGAGGTACAGCTGGGGCTGAGGCAGCACTCGTGGGCGTCAGCCCAGACACAAGTCAGCGTGTGACGGGGCCCTGGGCGCGCTGCGGCTCCGCTCTCACTGCCTCTCTTGCTCTGCCCGCAGGTTCTCGCCTACTTCACGTTCTGCCTGTGGTTAATTCCTTTTGCTTTTTTCGTCTCTTTGTCGGCCGGAGAGAACGTCCTGCCTTCCACAGTGCAGCCTGGAGGTGAGCGCTCCTGAGGTCCCGGGCAGATGCCTGCTGGTTTTTGACAGGGGCTGTGCTCAACGTGCCCCGTTCCCGTTGCACAGAAGAGGGAAACGGGGCAGCTGGTCGTGTAAACCCTTCCAAAAACCAAGGCAGGAAAGGGGGAGGCTTCCACAGGGTGAGCAGAGTTGGAGGGCTGTTCCAGCTTTACCTTCTGCGTCTCTCCAGTCCCGGGGCCTTGTTGCTTTCCCTGAACTCTCCCTACAGTTCAGGAAAGGGATAACTTAGGATTTTGGCTCCCTGGCAGCGACTTACTGGAACACCCAGGTAGACCAGAAGTGAGCAAAGCAGAACCTTTCAGGCTTTAAAGGCAGCTCGTGCGTCGCCCTGGAATCAGACGACCCATCCCAGGGCTCCCGCGGCCGTCAGTGGGTTTGCGTTTGATTGTTCTTCTCTTCTCTCCGCAGACGACGTGGTCTCCAACTACTTCACCAAGGGGAAGAGAGGCAAGCGCTCCGGTATCCTCCTCATCTTCTCTTTCATCAAGGAAGCCATCCTGCCCAGCCGACAGAAGATTTACTGAGCCCCGGAGGCAGCCGGCAGCGGCTGCGGTGAAGGAGCAGGGCAGAGCTGAACTGTGCGGGGGGCCACGAGGCAGCACTGTCCCCAGGCCTCGCTCGAACCCTCCTCGATGTCCCTCGAAGGGATTTTGCTCGCAATGTCTAAACCGGGCGACGGCCGGGGGTGCCGGCAGCGCTGGACAGACGCGCGGGGAGGCCTCGCGCCTTTTTATACAGCTCTGCTGATCCCTCGGGACTGTGTGCGAGGATGTTTGGCTCCAGCCGAGCGCGAGGAGGGTCTGGACCCCCCCCGGCGCTGCCCGTCCTGCTCGGGGACCTGGGAGGTGTTGTCACCCGCTGGGGTTTAAAGTCAGGAGTTTGTGCGTGGTGTAGTTTGGCTGCGGGGGAACCGTTCCCTCGGTGCGGCGGCAGAACGCGCTTGACGTTTAACTGAGGTTTACACAGAGCCGTTAATCAAAAGAACAAACCAACAAAAAAAAGAATAAAGTAACCAAACTGCCCAACTCCCACATATTCCCGCTGGGAGCCTGCCGGCGCTGCAGGATGCCGGCGTCGGGAGGGGAGCGCGAGGGCGGGCGCCTCTCCCTGCGCTCCGCAGCTGCGGGGAGGTGACCTGGAAGGACTCGACGTCGCTTTTTGTTTGATTTTCTTGTTGGAAATTCCCGCCTTGCTCTTCTCTGGTTTTGCCAGAAGCTTCCCTGAGTGGCCGGGATGCTGCGGCGGTGCTTGGCCGGCTGAGCGAGGCCCCTGGGGAAGCCGTTTCACGGGGAGTGATTCTCCGCTCCGCGTGCGCGAGGGGAGCGAGACGCTGAGCGAGTCGCCTCGGCTTCCCTTGGATGTCATCTGCTTGGCGTTCCCGCTGCTGCTAAACTCACCGGCTCTCCCTCCTTTCCTAAAGGGGAAAAAAAAAGAAAAAAAGGTGATCGTGCCGGGAAGGAGGTGAACCCTTTGTTCTTGTTCCTTGTAATCATAAAAAACCCCTTTTTTTTGCTTCGGTGTTGGTCACCTTCAGCCTGTGCCAGATCTCCCCGTGCTAGCCAGGAGCCGGGGCTGCGTGCGGCTGTCGCGCAGGAATGCCCCGGCTCGGCACCGCCGTTTCGGTTCGGTTTCACGGTTCAGGAAGGCTTTTTTGAGGCGATTCTGAGGCAAACGGCTCATTTTGTGGCTGGTTCTGAAGGCGAAGGTGAGGCGCGCGGTCCCGCTGCGCCCTCCCTGCCCCTGGGTTTGTTCGGGGCCGCGTGTTTTGACGCTGATTTCGTAGAAGCGTGGTTGCTGTTTGAGAGCTGCTCGTCTAATAAAGGCTGGAGATGAAGTTCGCCGTGTTAGAGAGGCTGGATGCGGTCGTGTCCCTCCGGCTCGCAAGCGTTCGGCTCCCGCGTTGAGTCAGTGTCACGTCGGGGAAACCGTCCTCTGCGCACACTGATTATTTTTATATTTTATTAGAGAAATAGTGGGAGAGCGCTATTGAGGGGACCCGGGGGTTGCAGGAGGCACGTTGCAGGGGCCTTGGGAGACGCCGGTCGCTCAGAGGGGTTCGCAGGAGGGCTGGATTTTCAGCGCAGAGCTCTGATATCAGGGAGCCAGAGGAATGAGGGTAAAAGCACCGGAGGGATTGGTGGCAGGCAAAGCACGCAAGAAGCAAGGACGTAGGTGGGAGAAAACCATCGGCCTTGCCGGTAGTGCTGGGAAGCTCCTGGAAAAGCCGCTCCCCGGCTTGGGTGACGCGCTGTGATTTTGCTTCGAGGCCACAGGGTAGGGGACAGTGGGCCCTTGCTCTGTCCCCTGCCCTGGCTCACCGCTGCCTGGGCGAGCGGCGGGACAGGCAGGACGCTTTTGCTCCCTTCCCTGATGGACAGGTTTAAATTTGACCAAATTGAGGTTGAAAAACAGGGTTGCAGCCGTGGAGGAGGGAGGCGGCAGCCACCGGCAGCTTCCCAGTAGAATCATAGAATAGAATCATGGAATCGTTGAGGTGGGAAAAGCCCTTTAAGATCACCCAGTCCAACCATTAACCTGACACTGCCAAGTCCACCACTAAACCAGTTAAGGGCAGAGTCATAATTTCATGTTTCCTGGCTTGCTGGCTGGATTATTTTTAATGAAAGTAAAAACTAGGACTCATTAAGGTTGGAAAGGATCTCTAAGACCATCAGCCCGACCATCAGCCCAACCATCAACCCAACACCACCGTGTCTGTGGCAGGGCAAAGCCCCGCGCCTCTCGCCAGCCCGGGGCCGGGTGTTAAATTTGGTTTTGTTCTCTAAACGCAATGCGGGAGGGATGGGAAACTCCCTGAGAGCCGTCGCTGCCACGACGGGGAGAGCGGGGCGCGAGGAGGGCTCTTTGCACCGGGTACAGCAGGAAAAGCAGAGCCCCAAAACTCCTCCGCCACTGAGCCAGCGGATGGGATGCAAATGGGGAGGATCAGAAGCTTTAATGCCATTTGCACCGCGTCTTTTTAATCCTCGTTTTGCCGTTCGCTTAGCCAGACAGCGAGGGTGGGTTGCTTTGTATTTTTCCAGACAACGAGTCCGTTTTTCCCCCAAGTAACCGCTTGCGATCATCAGGTGTTTAAGATGTTAACGACACGCATTTCTCTGAGCTGAACCGCGTTCAGATAAGTCGCGTAGCTGGATTCTAGCGAGCAAAACCCTATAAATATTTAAAAGGCATCAGAAAAAGCCCTCTCCAAAGGCTCCGGCTGCATGGGAAGAAGGTAAAGCCAGAGGGGGTGCGAGGGCCGCACCAGGCTCTCGTCTCCCGCCGTGAGCAGAGAGGTTTTGGGGCTGGCTCCTGAAAACGCAGCCTCTCGCAGGAGCCCGGCTTGGGTCAAAACGCCCTGAAACACGCTGGGAAATCTGGTGAAAAAGACCTAAAATCTCCCATTCTTCGCAGGGATGAGGCACGGATGCGCTGGAGTCCACCCGCAGAGGGTTCGCGAGAAGCTCCAGCTTTAAAAAGAAGTGTGAATTACCGCTTTTAAGTATTAAATTAAGTATTTAAGTATTTGAGTCGCGTATATTAATACGCAGCTGCCCTCCGAAGCAGCTCCGCTCGGCGGCTCTCCCCCGGCCGCGGTGGCTTTGGGGCCGGTGCAGCCGGCGGGGCACGGCTCTCCCATCCCGCGGGAGTGGAGCCGGCATTGATTTTCATGGGTGTTTGGAGGGTGCAATCAGGGGAGAGGAATTCACTCGATACGGAGCGGGCAGAGCGCGGGCAGCGCGGCGCTGGGAAAAGGGCAGGCTGCCGATGAGTAACCGCGCTCGGGCCGCGGCATTTTCCCCCCGGACAGCGCCGGGCGGGCCGAATTCGGCGGCGATCGAAACGCGAGGCTGCGCTGGGCGCCGTGTGACGGGAAGCACCCGAAAAGTTGCATTTGGAAAAATGCATCCGCTTTGACCAGGGATGGAGGAGCAGGGGCACAGCCTGGGGCTTTCGGAACTGGTGGAGCTGGTCCCGGCGCTGCGGTCCCTGCGGTTTTTGCCTTCTTTTCCAGTAAGAGGATCTGTTCAACAAGCCGACGGTTCATCCCTTGCTCTGGCGAGCTCCTACGTCTCGCAAGCAGCCTTGCCTTCTCTGCTTTCCACATGGCAGCCCTCAGGTGCCTGGAGAATCGGAAGGCCGGGGCGAGAAACACTTGGTAATTAGAAAGATAAGCTCCTTGCCTTAAATTTTTTAGTTCAAGTTGTCTGCGCCTTCAAGAAGGAGAAAGAAAATGTATTTAAAACAAGAAAATGTATTTAAAACAAGAAAACAAAGCAGAAGGATGGAGTGCTGGAATAGTGACCTGTCCTGGCCATCCCTCGGGAATTGGGGGGACCGCAGCCGCCGCCGGTCCCCCGGGAAGGGACCCGTCCCCTCCTCGGCTGCGCTGGAAGCAGCTCGCCCTTTCCCCGATGCCACCGCGGCCGGCGGAGCGGCTTTCCTGCCCTTATTCCTTTGGGCCGTGCACTTCGATTCCCGGCCAGCTCTTTAATTATTGCTAAAAGGCAGGACGGGGTCGTTGGCTGGAAGCGGGAGGTACAGAAATCCAGCCTGCCGCTAAGACGTGTGTTTTTAACGGGGAGAATAATTAAATCCTGGAAGGAGATGCATGGAAGGGGGACGCTCGGGAGCGGCAAAAATGGGCTTTGGGGGGATGCTGATGGCCAAGCTGCCACGGGCAGCTCCGTTTTTTCCCAAATTTTTAGCGCAGACCTAGCCCGTCCTCCCTGCCCCAAGTTTGCTGCCTGAACCGGACAATTATCTGCAATAAAACCAGCCCCGGGAGGAGAAGGGGAATCGTCCCGGCGAGTGAAGCATCCGATGCGAGGGGCGAGGATGCTCTCGCTTGCTTTGTCTCCTGCCCACAGTGAAGCAGACAAGCTGGAGAAACTGCAAATAAATCAACGCTTTTGTCATTTTGGGGGTTTAAAAGGAAGAGCCGTGGCTTGAAAGCCCCTCGGGCCGGAGGGAGGGATGGGTGCGGCGGGGTTTGGGCAACCACCCCTTCAACGCCCCCATCTCCCAGCCTTGCCAGGGGTCCCGCTGGGGGTTTTGGAAGCTGCGGTGGGCGAGCTCAAAAGCTCGGCCGTACGAAGCTGTCGGCTTTGCTGCCACGCGTGAGGGGCTGCCTCAGAGCACCCCAAATGCCCCCGCGACAGCCCGGGGGGGGAGAGGGGATGGGGGGGACGCGGGCAGGGCAGGGCGCACCCCTGGGTGCCCTGGCAGGGTGGGTGCCTTGGGACTGGGGCGCTCAGGAGCGTGACCCCGTGGAGCAGATCTGTGCTTCGCACCTCTGAGTACCTGGAACCATCGAGCGTTGAGGTTGGAAAAGCCCTTGAAGATCACCCAGTCCAACCATTCACCTGACACTGCCAACACCACCACTAAACCAGTTAAGGGCAGAGCAGCAATTTCATGTGTCCTGGCTTGGGGGCTGGATTATTTTTAATGAAAGTAAAACCAGGAATCATTAAGGTTGGAAAGGATCTCTAAGATCATCAGCCCAACCATCAACCCAACACCCCCATGCCCACTAAACCATGTCCCCAAGTGCCACCTCTGCCCGTTTGTTGAACCCCTCCAGGGCTGGGGACTCCCCCACCTCTCTGGGCAGCCTGTTCCAGTGCTTGGCCACCCTTTCCGTGAAGAAATTTCTCCCAATATCCAATCTAACCCTCCCCTGACGCAGCTTGAGCCCATTCCCTCTCATCCCATCACTTGTTCCTTGGGAGAACAGACCGACCCCCCTCCCCGCCCCCTCCTGCCAGGAGCTGCAGAGCGATCAGGTCTCCCCTCAGCCTCCTCTTCTCCAGGCTGAACACCCCCAGCTCCCTCAGCCGCTCCCCACCAGCCCTGTGCTCCAGACCCTGCCCCAGCTCCGCTGCCCTTCTCTGGACACGCTCCAGCACCCCAATGTCCTTCTTGTGCTGAGGGGCCCAAAACTGGGCACAGGATTCCAGGTGCAGCCTCCCCAGTGCCGAGCACAGGGGGAAATGCCCTAAATACAGCGACGCCTTCCCTGCACTGGCAACAGCCCCACAGCCCCTCCATGGCCGCTCCTCCGGAGCAGCAAACCTTCGGGACCGCCACGTCGGGGTACGGGGGGGCATGGCTTCGACCAGACCGTGTTCCCCAGGGAACCCAGGAACGGCAAAAGCTGCAGAGCAGGGTCCCCATGGGGGTCCCATCTGCACACCTACGGTCCCAGCCCCACAATGTCACCGGTCGGGGCTCAGAGCTTTCCCAGCGGCTCCGCAGGCACCAAGAGGGGTCTCGCACCCCCCGGCCAGCACCGTCGGCATGCAGCCGCCACCCGTGCCATGGTTGGGCATCTCCGGGATCGCGGCGTAGGGATGTGGGACACCGCAGCCAATTCTGCCCTGACAGAAGTCAAAATCCCTTCATTTCGGGGTCTGGGCACCATTTACCTCCTTAAATTTGAAGACTTCAGGCTGCAAAGGCGAGGGGGGGACACACAAATACCTCCTCGCAGCAGGTAAATGCTGTGTTACGCACATCCCTGCCCAGCTGCCGGGCACCCTAGGGTGACAGGGGGGTGGGTGCCCCGCTCCAGCCCCTCAATGTCTTTTGCCAGGGCCAGTTTGCAGCAGCTGCGCTGCCATCGGCGCTGGCCGCTGCCCCGTCCCGCTGCCACCCCCTCGCCCGGTGACAACGCGGCGTGCGGGGACCCGGTGCCAACTGGCTTTAATGAAAGCACAAGAGGATGCAAGGTGCTGGAAAATGAGGTTGACAGCTTGCCGCCGCCGCCGCCATCCCCGCCGCCGTGCCCGCTCCTCGCCCCGCCGCGGTCCTTCGGCTCCGGGTGGGCAGCTGCCCCTACCCCGGCTTCTCCGCGGCCAGGCGGGCAAGGGGCCGGGTCCTGGGGAGGCCGCCCGCTGCCCGGGGTCTGAAGGGGACCCTGTCCCCGCTCCCCGGCGAGCACCCGGATGGAGCCGTGCCGACGTCCTTGTCCCCTGGGGAGAGACAGACAGACAGATGGAGAGGAGACACGGAGCGGGGTGAGAGCAAGAGCAGAGCCCGTGGGACCCTGCGCCATCGCCCGGCAGCTTGGCACCGGTGACGGGAGGGGACCCCAGAGCATCAGTGGGGCTCGCAGGTGGGTGTCACCTCTGCGCCCATCCCCGGGGACGTTCTCGCTCCGGGGGGGTCCATCCAGCATGAGCCCCCGCATCCCCTCCCCACCGACCCCTTCTCCGTACCAGGATCCGGCGTCCCCGCAGCCCCAGCACCCTCGCGGTCCTGCTGCGGGGGGCCGGGGGTGGGCAGGGGGGCATCCACCACCTGGCGTCGCCGCTGCAGGATGGATCCCAGCTGCTTGTCCCTGCCCTTCAGGCTGCTTTTCTTCCCTCTGGGCCTCCTGCTCGCCCTCCTCATGGCACCCTAAGCAACACCACGCGCACAGCCGAGATGCTGAGGGGCCGCATCCGGGCGCTGAGACCCCCGGGGCCACTTCCCAGACCAGCCAAGGCCAACCCCAACGCAGCCCCACGCAGAGCGGCTGCGGCTGGGGACGGTGGCACCTGAATCCCCGCTCCCTGGGGATGGAGCTGCTCACCAGGATGCTCTGCAGCTCCAGCGCCGCGCTCCTCTGCTCGCTGCCTGCCGCTGCCAGAGCCTGCGGGAGGGAAGGGAGGAGATGCGGCCGCATCCTGCCCACCCTGCAGCTCCCTGCAGCTGCCGACGCTCCCCAAACCCGCCCCGAGACCCCGGGGATATTCTCCCACGGGGTGGGGATGTCCGGCAGCGGCCGAGCCCAGGTCCCTGCCTACCTGACCCAGGGGCACCCGCTCCTTCGCGGGCCTCAGGACCACCCCGTTCTTTATCCGCTCCATCATCTCCTGCACGGCTCGAGCTTTGGCATCATCAGTTTCTGGCTTGCCTGCGCAGGGAGTGCCGCGCTGAGACCCCGCGCACTCGTGACGGGGGGGCTCAAGTCCTTGCTGGGGTGGGGAGCTACCCACGGGGTCCCTCCCACAAAGCCAAACCCGGCCATCACCCAGCGCCAGGGCTCACCTCCCACCCGTGCCGTGCAGGATAGGGGTGCTGGGGCCCGAGCACCCTCCTTTGGGGAGCAGCAGGGGGGTGGCAGGGTGCCCGTCACCCCACAACGGGAGCTTGGAGCAACACTTTCGGATGGGTGGGAGATGCCTGAACCCAGCGCAGCGCTGGCAAACCTCCGTCCCGGAGAAATCCTGTCCCCGCTGTGCCCGGGGACTCTCCCATCCCCATGGCGCTGCCAGGGGAGCCCCCCACAGTGCCAGGACCCCCCCGCCCCGGGGTGCAGAGTTGGGGGACTTACTGCACCGGGCGTTTGCCAGCCCCTTCCTCTGCCTGATCGCCGAGAGCGGGCTGGAAGGGAGAGGGGAGGTTGAGAGCACGGCCGAGCTGCGCCCCTCGCCCACAAAAAGCCCACTGGCTCTCCGGCGAGGAGCTGCCTGGACCCGCCCCGGTTGGGAGCCAGGCTCACCTCACCCTCCCCAAAATCCCGCTGGGGTCTGGCCCCTGCTGCCAGCTCGGCCCCGCACCCGGCTCGGGCACAGCGGTGGGTTTTGGGGTGGGGGGAGCAGGGTTCGCCCCCCAGCCTGGCTTCTGTGCTACGACATTGCCAAGCTGGAAGCCGCTTTCTGCAGGAGGTGACCGGGATGTCCGCCGGTGTCACTTACTCCACGGGGACAGTGGGTGAGGGCGGTGGCAGCGGCGGTGGCGGTGGCGGCGGGGCGGGCGCAGGCGTCTCGGGGGTCTGGCTCTGCGGCGGTGGGTCCTGGGCCAGCTTCTCCCGCAGTGACCCCACTGCAACGGGGGGCAATTGGGGCTGGTGGCCCTCGGAGCCTGAGCCCACCCCGGCTACGGGCAGGCAGCGCCGTGGGCATCCCGCCGGCACCGCCGCGGGCTCCTGCCTGCGTCGGGTAGGGGTGAAAGCACCCACCTTCCTCCTCCAGCCCCCCCAGCCGCGCCTCAGCCTCCTGCAGCCGCTGCTTCAGCTGCAGCTTCTCGTCCTCCGCCGCAGCCAGGGCAGCTCGGGCCGCATCCAGCTCCTCCGGCTCCGGCCGCCTCCCCAGCTGCTCCTCCAGCTCCTTCACCTGCGGGAGCGGCGGGGACCGGGTGCAGCTCAGGAGCTGGGACCCCCGGTGCCATCCCTGCCAGGGAGGTGGATGCTCCCACAGCCCCACAAATCGGCCGCTTGCAAGGAACTTGAACGTAATTTTAGGGCGATTCTCGGCTGGGTGATGGCAGCCCGGCGGGCTGGGGGGTGCTATCCCAATGCGGGGGCTCCCACCATGGGGTAGCCCAGCCCTTGGGACCCTCTCCCCTGGCACCCGAAATGCGCCCGTGGAAATTCACAGAAGAACAACCTCTCCGGGCTGCGGCACGCAGCGCGGGATGGGGATGGAGGGGTCTGATCCTGATGGCAGCTGGTTCCCACACCCGGGGGAAACCATCACCAGCCCGGGAGCCATGCCGTGCCCCCTGCTCCCCATCTCTGTGTCACCCACCCTCGGGGTTGGCTCCTCACCCGCTGCTGCTGCTCCTGCCTGGCCTCCTCCAGCGCCCGGGTCAGGCGTCCCACCTCCTGCATGGCCGCCAGCAGCTGGGCGCTGGGCCCCGCGCTCTGCAGCAGGATCGTGCTCTGCCTGTTCGCCTCCTTCTTTTGCACCAGCATCTGCCCATGGGGCACAGGGGTCAGGCAGGGACCGAGCCCCCAGGCTCACCCCAGTGCCAAAAAAAACGCTTTTCAGGGGAGGCTGGGAGCAAAACCCATCCGATCTCATCCCAGGGGACCGCGACAGGTGCCCGGGAGCATCCCCATCCTCCCAGGATCCAGGGTGCAGCCAGCAGTGGGATGAGTGTTCTAGCCTAGAGAAGAGGAGGCTGAGGGGAGACCTGATCGCTCTGCAGCTCCTGACAGGAGGGGGCAGGGAGGGGGGTCGGGCTCTTCTCCCAAGGAACAAGCAATAGGACGAGAGGAAATGGCCTGAAGCTGCGTCAGGGGAGGTTTAGGTTGGATATTAGGAAAAATTTCTTCATGGAAAGAGTGGTCAAGCATTGGACCAGGCTGCCCAGAGAGGTGGGGGAGTCCCCATCCCTGGAGGGGTTCAACAAACGGGCAGAGGTGGCACTTGGGGACATGGTTTATTGGGCATGGGGGTGTTGGGTTGATGGTTGGGCTGATGATCTTAGAGATCCTTTCCAACCTTAGTGATTCCTAGTTTTTACTTTCATTAAAAATAATCCAGCCACCAAGCCAGGACACATGAAATTGCTGTTCTGCCCTTAACTGGTTTAGTGGTGGACTTGGCAGTGTCAGGTTAATGGCTGGACTGGGTGATCTTCAAGGTCTTTTCCAACCTCAACGATTCGATGATTCTATGAGTATTGGGGTGTTTGCACCGAGGGATGCTGAAAACAAGCAGCCCCCCTGCTCTCCCACCCCCCGTGGGTGCCTGCCCCCCAACCCAGCACCCATGGCGGGGTGGCCCGGGACCCGGCCGTACCTCGTGGGCGAAGGCTTCGGCTTGCACGCGCAGGTCCTGCTCCAGCTGCAGCTGCTGCATCGCCTCACAGTAATCCTGGGTGACGATCTGGGACACTGCCGAGGAGAGTGGGGACTCTGGGGGGGGACCGGTGCCAGCACGGGGGGTGCGTGCCACCCGGGGGCCCTCGGCTCAGCCACCTCCCACGGACAGGGACACCCGCGTCCCGGCAGTCCGGCTGCAGCTCCCAGTGCTGCACCGTTGACTTTGGCTTCACTGCTTCGCCGGACTGGGTGGCACCGGTTGTAATTGGCCTTGTTGAACCTCATACAGCTGGACCGATGGGCCGAGGCCAACTGTGTGAGGTTCAACAAGGCCAAGTGCCGGGTCCTGCACTTGGGTCACAACAACCCCATGCAACGCTGCAGGCTGGGGGAAGAGTGGCTGGAAAGCTGCCTGGCCGAAAAGGAGCTGGGGGTGTTGGTCGACAGCGGCTGAACATGAGCCAGCAGTGTGCCCAGGTGGCCAAGAAGGCCAACAGCATCCTGGCTTGTGTCAGGAATAGCGTGGCCAGCAGGAGCAGGGAGGTGATTGTGCCCCTGTACTCAGCGCTGGTGAGGCCGCACCTGGAATGCTGTGTCCAGTTTTGGGCCCCTCACTCCAAGAAGGACATTGGGGTGCTGGAGCGTGTCCAGAGAAGGGCAACGGAGCTGGGGCAGGGTCTGGAGCACAGGGCTGGTGGGGAGCGGCTGAGGGAGCTGGGGGTGTTCAGCCTGGAGAAGAGGAGGCTGAGGGGAGACCTGATCGCTCTGCAGCTCCTGGCAGGAGGGGGCAGGGAGGGGGGTCGGGCTCTTCTCCCAAGGAACAAGTGATAGGACGAGAGGGAATGGGCTCAAGCTGCGCCAGGGCAGGTTTAGATTGGATATTAGGAGAAATTTCTTGACAGAAAGGGTGGTCAAGCATTGGACCAGGCTGCCCAGAGAGGTGGGGGAGTCCCCATCCCTGGAGGGGTTCAACAAACGGGCAGAGGTGGCACTTGGGGACATGGTTTAGTGGGCATGGGGGTGTTGGGTTGATGGTTGGGCTGATGATCTTAGAGATCCTTTCCAACCTTAGTGATTCCCAGTTTTTACTTTCATTAAAACATAATCCAGCCCCCAAGCCAGGACACATGAAATTGCTGCTCTCCCCTTAATTGTTTTAGTGGTGGACTTGGCAGTGTTAGGTGAATGGTTGGACTGGGTGATCTTAAAGGGCTTTTCCAACCTAAACAATTCCATGACTCTATTCTATGATGCTACTGGGGACCTGCCGGCAGGTCCTTCACTGGCTGAGCAGTGAGACAGGGAGGGGACATGGCCGTGGGCACCCAGCACCCAACTCACCTCTCTTGAAGGACTTCAGCGCCCGCTGGCTGGTGCCCAGGGCTGCCCGCAGCTGCTGCCGGTCCCCCTGCACCTTCTCCAGCTGCAGCAGACAACTCCCGCTCAGCCCCGGGCTCAGCCAGGGGGTCCCGCCGTGCCCAGCCCACCCCCCCCAGGATATCAGGGAGACAGCGAGGGGCTGCACAGGGGAGTCCATCCTCCCAAAAAACCCATCCTGTGCCTGGCAAGGAGCTACGAGGATGAGCAGGAGCCGGAGAAGGAGGGGATTAAGGAGAGGGATGAAGGACTACCCTGCCCCTGGGGGGGTCCTGCTCACAGGGGGGTCCCAGTGGGGGTCCCCAGAGGTACCTGATCCTGCAGGTCCTGGTTCTGCCTCTGCAGCTCCTGGACCTGGATGGTGAGGTCCTTCCGCTGCGCCAGCAGCCAGGAGATCTTCTCCTGCAGATCTGGGAGCAAAAGTGGGGAGCGAGGGGTGAGAAAATGGGGAGCGAAGGGTGAGAAAATGGGGAGCAAGGGGTGAGAAAATGGGGAGCAAAGGGTGGGAAAATGGGGAGTGAGGGGTGGGAAAATGGGGAGTGAGCAGCACATCCTCCCTGAGGGGTGCATCCCCCAAAAAGGGGTGCATCCCCCCAAGGGGAGCATCCCTCCCATCCCGAGCAGCACATCCTCCCTGAGGGGTGCATCCTCCCCAAGAAGTGCATCTCCTTGAGCAGCTTATCCTCCCAAAAGGGGTGCATCCCCCAAAAAGGGGTGCATCCCCCCAAGGGGGGCATCCCCTTGCCCCAAGCAGCGCATCCTCCCTGAGGGGTGCATCCTCCCCAAGAAGTGCATCACCCTGAGCAGCACATCCCCCAAAAAGGGGTGCATCCCCCAAAAAGGGGTGCATCTCCCCCAGGGGTGCATCCCCCCCAAAGGGGTGCATCCCCCGGCCCCTCCCAGTACTGACAGGCAGCTGGAGCATTGGGCTGCAAACGCAGCCGAAATCGCTGACATGGGAAAACAGGATGGGAAAAGAGGAAGCGTGACCAGCAGCGCTTTCACTTCACCTTTTTGTTCGATTTCGGTATCGCTTTCTTGTTGTTTACCCAGAACAAGGCCCAGGCACAACCTAAAAACGCGGGGCCAGGCTGAGCCGGGCTTAGGGGACACCAGGATGGGGCAGGGTCCGGTGTTTTGCCACCGGCTTCACCGTTTCTGGCTGGGGCTTAGCCAGGAGCCTGCAGCCCGGCTCACCCTCGAGCTGCTGCCTGTAGCGCTGGGCAGGGTCGGGGTCCTCTTCGGGGGGCTCCTCCTTGGGCAGAGCCGGGGGGGCCGTCAAGGCCAGGCTGAGCCTCTTCAGGTGCTTGTTCTCCTGCTTCACCTGGGGTGGGATGGAGACCCCCAGCATCGGGGTTGCTACTGCACCACCGAGCCGGGTGCGCCGGCGGGGGGGGATGCACCCCTCCACCCTTCGCAAGGGACCGCGGGCATTGGGGTGCTGGGGGGGGTGGAATGGCGATGGGGGTGCGGCTGCTCACCCCTACCTGGGCTGCGTAGGCTTCGGCTTGCTGCCGGCAGGTCCTCTCGATCTCAAACTCCGTCTCCAGCGCCGAGAGCTCGGCCAGCAGCGCCTGCGATGCTGGTGGTGGCAGAGGCGGGGTTCAGGCGCCCACCCAGCCCTCGGTGCCCGGTGGGGGTCCCGGCTGGCGCCCTGCCCTCCTCCCTGCCCGCAGCCACCCCAGCCGAGTGGCCGGGACAGCCCTGCCAGGTCATGGAATCATAGAACCATGGAATCGTTTGGGTTGGAAAAGACCCTTCAGACCATCCAGTCCAACCATTAACCTGACACTGCCAAGTCCACCACTAAACCAGTTAAGGGCAGAGTCAGAATTTCATGTGTCCTGGCTTGGTGGCTGGATTATTTTTAATGAAAGTAAAAACCAGGAATCATTAAGGTTGGAAAGGATCTCTAAGATCATCAGCCCAACCATCAACCCAACACCCCCATGCCCACTAAACCATGTCCCCAAGTGCCACCTCTGCCCGTTTGTTGAACCCCTCCAGGGATGGGGACTCCCCCACCTCTCTGGGCAGCCTGGTCCAATGTCTGACCACCCTTTCCGTGAAGAAATTTCTCCCAATATCCAATCTAAACCTCCCCTGATGCAGCTTGAGCCCATTCCCTCTCATCCCATCGCTTGTTCCTTGAGAGAAGAGACCAACACCCCCCTCCCTGCCCCCTCCTGCCAGGAGCTGCAGAGCGATCAGGTCTCCCCTCAGCCTCCTCTTCTCCAGGCTGAACACCCCCAAGTCACCCCAGACCAGGGACAGCACCCGGCTCTGCACCACGACGGGGATTTTCCCACCTGACCATCCCACTGAGCCCATCCCCACCGGCTCCAGCGAGGGGCTGAAGCCACCCCCTAGTCCCCACATGGGACCGTGCCGGGATGTGACACCGGGGCAGGACGGGGCTCACCTTGCTCGAGCTCGGCCAGCCGCTCCTCTGCTTCGCCCACCTCCTGGCCTGGGGACGGGTGCTGCTGGGGGAGAGACGTGCATGGGTCATTGCCTTGGCACGGCATTGCCTTGGCACGGCATTGCCTTGGCACGGCCTTGGTGAACCACGAGCTGCCCCAATGCTGCCAGCCACGCTGGGGATGCTGTGACCGTGACACCCCGGTGATCAGCACCCCGGCACCATGGCACGCAGCCGCAGCTGGAGGGGAGGGCGCGGGGGGGACCAGTCCTTCGTCACCGCGGAGTTACATGGGCAGGAGGAAGAAATAAAATGGAAAATGAGCCTGTGAGTGATACCTGCACCATAGCTGCCTCTTCATCCTCCTCTTCCTCCTCTTCCTTCTCCTCCTCCTCATCCTCCTCCTCGCTGCTTTCTGACTCCAGGATGGCTGCAGGGGAACCAAAAGCACCACAGAAGGTCACCAGTGGAGGTGAAAGCCCAGGAGGAAAGCGGAAAACTCCGTACGGCCGGACAGCCCGGAGCGGGAGGAACAGCCTGCATAAATCCAACCCGATAGCAAGCAACACTTCGACAGCGGCAGCGAAGGAGCTGAGGGCATCGGGGTAAAGGGGCTGCCCGGAGGAGGCAGGAAAAATCCCAGTGAGTGATTCTGGGCAAGGGAAAAGCCATCCCAGAGCGCCCTGCTGCCCTGGACCCATGTGCAATTCCCCACGGAGTGCAGCACATGGGCATGTACAGGGACCGTGTCCCCAGGGACAGTCACTGGCTGGGGGTCCTCAGGGTTGGGACCGGGGAGCTGCTTCATCCCCGGGTGGTCCGGGGTCCTCCCATCCTCCTTCCAGGGTGGGGGGCTTGCGGGGGGTGACTGATCACCCCCGGGGGGTGATGCCAGAGGGGCTGCGGTGCATCACGGCCCCGAGGGGCAGCGGGGCAGGAATCCGGCACCTGCCTCCGACCCTTCCCATCACAGCCCTAATCTGGTGGGGAATGCGCTCTGGAATCTAAATCCTCCCCCCCGGGTTTGTAATCCAGCCTCTGCTACCGTGACCTTACACTGCCTGCAAGGGCTGGGGGTCCCTGCAGGACCCACAGGATGGGCGTGCTGCTGCCGAGCAAAGGCCCTGGGACCCGTCTCTGGGACCCTTCTTTGGGACCCTTCTCCAAGACCCTTCTTTGGGACCCTTCTCTGGGACCCTTCTCTGAGACCCTTCTTTGGGACCCTTCTTTGGGACCGTTCTTTGGGACCCTTCTCTGGGACCCTTCTCTGGGACCCTTCTTTGGGACCCTTCTCCAAGAGCCTTCTTTGGGACCCATCTTTGGGACCCTTCTTTGGGACCCTTCTTTGGGACCCATCTTTGGGACCCATCTCTGGGACCCTTCTTTGGGACCCATCTCTGGGACCCTTCTTTGGGACCCTTCTCCAAGACCCTTCTTTGGGACCCATCTTTGGGACCCTTCTCCAAGACCCTTCTTTGGGACCCATCTTTGGGACCCTTCTTTGGGACCCTTCTCCAGGACCCCTGTGCCTGGACCCCCGTGCCAGCGGCGGGGCTCGGGCTGTGCAAATGGTGCTGCTCCCCCATGGCTTCAGCACTTGCAAGGCGAAGCTGCACGAGCGTGCAAACACCACCAAAAGCCAAAACCACAGCCTGCAGCTGGGGCAGGCACCTCCCGCAGCCCAGAGCAGCAAAGGGACGGACAGACGGACAGGCAGGCAGATGCACTTGGTGCAACCCATCAGTCATTGGCTTCTCTGCGACACGGTGCTGAGCAGAGAAAATCCCTCTCCAGGCCTGGTTCTGGGCTGGTTTTGCCCCCCTGCAAACCATCTGGTTCAGCCGGCGGCACCCACAGGCCACGGTGATGGTCACGGCGGACAGCCACAGCCACCCCCACTGCCCTGCCACGAGGCGTACCGGGATGCCCGGCTACATGTGAGCCCCCCGAGCCCTCCACATCCTCAAACGCACACTGGGGACCTTACCTGCGAGCTGCCCGGCGCCTTCCCCAGCACAGGTCATGGTGGTGGGGCTGGCGGTACCCAGCACCCCGAGCTCAGCGGGGTGCCTGCTCGCCATCCTGGTGCTCGCCTCACCCTCCCCGCTCGCTGCAGGGAAGTGAAACCACGCCGGAGCGGCTACGGCAGAGGCTGAGCACCCTGAACCAGGCAGGGCTGGTCCTGCTACGGCAGCAACCAGGAGCTCGACGGGGGAACCGAAATTTGCTGTGGCCCAGCTGAGTCACTTGGACCTGGGGAGATGCTCAGGTCCTTCCCCGTGCAAAAACCCTCCTCTCGCGGCCTTTACACCTCCTGGGTTATGTTAAAATAAAAAAAAAAATGCCATGGTTTTTTTTCAAAAAACATGTAGATGTGGCACTTGGGGACATGGTTTAGTGGGCATGGTGGTGTTGGGTTGATGGTTGGACTGATGATCTTAGAGATCCTTTCCAGCCTTAATGATTCCTAATATTACTTTCACTTTGACCTCTAAAGGTCCCTTCCAACCCAAAGCATTCTATGATTCTATGATTCTATATGATTCATTAAAAAATAATCCAGCCACCAAGCCAGGAAACATGAAATTAATTATGACTCTGCCCTTAACTGGTTTAGTGGTGGAGTTGGCAGTGTTAGGTCAATGGTTGGACTGGATGATCTTCAGTCTTTTCCAACCTCAACGATTCGATGATTCCATGATTCTGTTCTATGGTTTGAGGTGCCAGCTGTGTCTGTGGGAGCTTGGGCAGCTTCCTGCACCTCTGTCCTGCCAGGCTCGGAGCTCTGCCTGCATCGGGCAGCCTGCCCGGGCTGGGCAGGGAGTGCTGCTCCCACGAGGTGCAGGCAGGAGGATGGGACCGGACCAGGGGTGGGAAGGAAACAGCCACGGTGGGAAGCACAAGAGCACAGAGGGGTTTTGATGACCACGCTGGTTTTATTGAGCAAGGAGAAGAGGTTTCTCAATGCTTTGGGATGCTGGTGCCGAGGACCCACAGCCCTCTGCACCCTCCTGGCAGCTAACTCCGGCCAGCCCCTCCAAGGGACCTTTGGATGGTCCAGAGAGGTTTGGGGAAGGCAAGGCTGCTCCCCAAAGCTGACCGTCTCAGCCCAGAGCTCCGGGGGGGTTAGAGGGCCGTGCTGGCCGGCCCCTGGCCTGGCACCTTGGCCTCGCGTGGGTAGTACTCAGCCAGGATGCTCTCGGGGATGCGCTTCAGCAGCTGCTTGGGGAAAATACGCAGGAGCTGCCAGCCGATGTCCAGGGACTCAAAGATGCTCCGGTTCTCGTAGGGACCTGGGAAGAGATGCAGGCAAAGGGAGGTGCAGGAGCGGGGAGATGCTGGGGGTCCAGTCCAGGCTCAAAACCCCGTCCTGGCTCCAGGGTCCAGCCACCCTCCTCACCCTGGGTGATGAACTGCTTCTCGAACTTGTGCAGGAACTCCAGGTAGAGCAGGTCGTCGGGCGAGAGCGCCTCTTCGCCCACCACCGCCTTCATCGCCTGCACGTCCTTCCCGATAGCGTAGCAAGCGTACTGCGGGCCGGACAGGCAGCCGTCAGGACAGATGGACGCTCCATGCAACCCGCCGGGCAGGCAGAGCAGGAGGAGCAGAGCAGGCTCCCCCCTGCCCGGCTTCGGGAGCAGCTTAGGGAAATGCCAGCCTTCGCTTGGCCGTTTGCTGGGGACGCCCCGAGCAGGGTCTGCACGCAGCGGGCTCAGCTTGCGTGACCAGGCACTTTTCAAAGCCCTCTGGTCTCTGCAGCATCCGCAATTATATATAATTCTATTATATGTAATGTATGCTGCATGGAAAAAAAAATGCTGCTTGCTCTCAGGCTGGGATTCTCGCAGCAGGACAAGCTACAGCTCTGCCCCCGCTTTGGGGCTTTGCATCCCCTGGATGTCCCACTTCCCCCGGGCAAAGCATCCCACCCCCTTACCCCAGCTCCACCTCACATTGAGGAGGTGCTAAAAATAAGTGTTCGAGTCCACCATGGCCAAGGGCAGCAAGATCTCAGCCCCAAGCAGGGGGAGGAGGGCTTTGAAGTGACAAATGATCCCGCTCCCCGCTCCCCATCATCGTCGTCCCCCTCCCGCCCAGCCCTTACCAGCTGGTTGGAGACATCGCCATGGTCCTTCCTGGTCATGCCCTCCCCGATGGCCGATTTCATCAGGCGGGAGAGGGAGGGCAGCACGTTGATGGGGGGGTAGATCTGCAGGGCGAGAGGGACCCCCCCAACGCTTGCCTGCTGCCAGCCCCCCCACCCTGTGCAGGCAAGGGGACCGCTGCCCTCACTTCGGGCTCCCCCCTGCCCTCAGCACCCCCGGCCCCAGTGCTCTCGGTTGGTTTCCAGCCCCACGTGATGCCAGCAGGCACGGCGGTGCCAGATCCATCCCTGCTCCGCTGTGGCACAGAGCCGGGAAGGGAGATGGGAACGAACCTGCCTGTTGTGGAGCTGCCGGTCGACGTAGATCTGCCCCTCGGTGATGAAGCCCGTCAGGTCCGGGATGGGGTGGGTGATGTCTGGGGAAAGGCAGGGTGGTGTGAGCCCCAAAAACGTGTCTGGCTGCTCAGCCGGGCCCCGGACATGGCCGTGCCCCGCTCCGGGGGGGGGTGACGGGAGCAGCACATCCCCGGGGAAGCTGCACCAGTGTGCAGCTGCAAGCAAGAGCCGGTTTCTTGCATCGCTGGGCAGAGAACTGCCTGGTTTAGACTTGCCCGTGTGTGCACACACCCGCGGGTACACCCACGCCTGCACCCACCCCAAGTCTGAGTCCCCCCCAACCGCAAGTCTTGGCTGAAACCCAGCACTCTGCTCCATCTGGGGGGGGCCCAGAGGCGTGGCATGGGGGGAAAAAATAACCCTAAAGCATCCCAGCAAGCTTCGCTACCCCGACAGAGCCCACAAGCTCCCCCAAAACCTGTTAAACCAAAACAATTTGGCATTTCCTAAGACGAGAGGAAATGGCCTGAAGCTGCATCAGGGGATGTTTAGGTTGGATATTAGGAAAAATTTATTCACGGAAGGAGTGGTCAAGCATTGGACCAGGCTGCCCAGAGAGGTGGGGGAGTCCCCATCCCTGGAGGGGTTCAACAAATGGGCAGAGGTGGCACTTGGGGACATGGTTTAGTGGGCATGGGGGTGTTGGGTTGATGGTTGGACTGATGATCTTAGAGATCCTTTCCAACTTTAATGATTCCTAGTTTTTATTTTCATTAAAAAATAATCCAGCCCCCAAGCCAGGACACATGAAATTATGACTCTGCCCTTAATTGTTTTAGTGGTGGACTTGGCAGCGTCAGGTGAATGGTTGGACTGGATGATCTTCAAGGTCTTTTCCAACCTCAACAATTCTATGATTCTATGATGATTTCCCATCCCTGTGGTTTCCCGATGCAGGCACAGCGGTAGCACCACACACCCCACAGGGACCCCCATGTGCCCCCTGGGGCCACTGACCATCGTTGGGCATGGTCAGGATGGGAATCTGCGTGATGGAGCCGTTCCTGCCCTCCACGCGCCCAGCCCGCTCGTAGATGGTGGCCAGGTCGGTGTACATGTAGCCGGGGAAGCCACGGCGGCCGGGCACCTCCTCCCTGGCTGCTGACACCTGCGGGACGGGGGGGGGGGCTGCAGTTCGTGCTAGGAGGGCTCAAGCACCCCCAGCACCCTGGGCACCCTGAGCACCCCCAGCATCCTGGGCATCCCAAGGACCCCAGGCACCCTGGTAACCCCAGATATTCTGGGCACCCTGAGCACCCCAGGCACCCCGAGCACCCCAGGCATCCTGGGAATCCTGGGCATCCCAAGCACCCCAGGCATCCCAAACACCCCCCAGCACCCTGGGCACCCTGAGCACCCCAGGCATCCTGAGTACCCCAAGTATCCTGGCCACCCCGAGCACGCCCAGCACCCTGGGCACCCTGACCACCTCCAGCATCCTGGGCATCCCAAGCACCCCAAGCACCCTAGGAACCCCAGGTATCCTGGGCACCCCAGGCTTCCCAAACACCCCAAGCACCCTGGGAATCCCAGCACCCTGGGCACCCTGAGCACCCTGGGAACCCCAGCATCCTGGGCACCCCGAACACCCCTGGCATCCTGAGTACCCCAAGTATCCTGGCCACCCTGAGCACCCCCAGCACCCTGGGCACCCTGAGCACCCTGGGAACCCCAGCACCCTGGGCATCCCAAGTACCCCAAGTATCCTGGCCACCCTGAGCACCCCCAGCACCCTGGGCACCCTGAGCACCCTGGGCACCCCAGCACCCTGGGCATCCCAAGCACCCCAAAAACCCCAAGCACCCTGGGAACCCCAGGTATCCTGGGCAGCCCAGGCACCCAAACAGGGCAGTCCTCATCCCCTGGCACACAGCGGGAGGACCCAGGGGACCCGGGCAGATGCTGGGGGACACGCGCTGACCTCCCGCAGGGCCTCGGCGTAGGAGCTCATGTCCGTCAGGATCACCAGCACGTGCTTCTCGCACTGGTAGGCGAGGAACTCGGCGGTGGTCAGGGCCAGGCGGGGGGTTATGATCCGCTCGATCCTGTGAGGGGGACAGGGTGGGCACCCCCAGATCCCAGTCCCCCCCTCCACACAGCATCCCCGGAGCCCAGCAGGCACCCGCCTGGTGCTGAGCTGCAGAGGCTCCCATGACTGGGCACCCCTGGGGATCTCAGCTCTTGGTGTCCCCAGGCTGGGACCTGGCGATGGCCAGGGAGGAGGAGGGAGGCACCCACTGCCCACCCAGAAGGGCACACGGAGGACCCCAAGGGACTCAGCATGGGAGGAGGAGCAGGAGGAGGAGGAGGAGAAGAAGGAGAAGGACAGGAACAAGGACAAGGACAAGGAGCAGGAGGAGGAGAAGGACAAGGAGAAGGACAAGGAGAAGGACAAGGACAAGGAGGAGGAGAAGGATGAGGAGAAGGAGGGGGAGGAGGAGGAGGAGGAGAAGGAGAAGGAGAAGGAGAAGGAGAAGGAGAAGGAGAAGGAGAAGGAGAAGGAGAAGGAGAAGGAGAAGGAGAAGGAGAAGGAGAAGGAGAAGGAGAAGGAGAAGGAGAAGGAGAAGGAAGGACAAGGACAAGGACAAGGACAAGTACAAGTACAAGGACAAGGACAAGGACAAGGACAAGGACAAGGACAAGGAGAAGAAGGAGGAGGAGAAGGAGAAGGAGGAGGAGGAGGAGGAGGAGGAGAAGAAGAAGAAGAAGAAGGAGGAGGAGAGCGCAGTGCCAGAGCCATGGGGCTGACTCACGTGGGGTCATTGGCCAGGTTGAGGAAAAGGCACACGTTCTCCATGGAGCCGTTCTCCTCGAAGTCCGACTTGAAGAAGCGAGCTGTCTCCATGTTCACCTGCTCACGTGGGAGGAGCAGCTGGTCAGCAGGAGTGGGGCAGCTTCATGCATGGGGAAACTGAGGCAGGCAAGGGACGAGGAGGTGCAGGAAGGCAGCAGCAAGGCTGCCTACACATCCTGTGCAATTTGGGCTCCCCTGTCAGCAGGTTTTGCCAAGGTCGGTTGGACTGTGCCGTCCCGGCACTGACTCACCCCCATGGCAGCAAAGACGATGGCGAAGTTGTCCTCATGGTAGTCTACCACATCCTTGGACTTCTTCACCAGCCCAGCCTGCCGGCAGATCTGCGCCGCGATCTGCAACGGGACAGGGACAGACAGGAAGCACAGGGCCAGCGCCCGCGGCCAAGTCCCCCCCCTACCAGGATACGGCCCCGGCAGCAGCGAGGGGCAAGGGGTACAGGGGATGGAGATAGGAGAAATAGGAACCAGCACAGGAGAGAGCATCCCAGCACGGGCACCAGCACCCCGAGCCTGCAGGTCTGGGGGGAACAGGGTGTCCCCCACCCCAGCAGCCATGCCCCCTCGCCGTGGCACAGCACCCATCGTGCCGAGCCCTGACTTGACCGTGGTCACCCTCCTCCGTCGCTCCCGATCTGTCAGGGCCGGTTTTCCGTCCCATCGCATCACCGTCTGTGCCGGGGGGAGGGAGCCGGGGCGGTGCTGCCCATCCACCGCGCCAGCGCACCCATGGATCAGGCTGGTATTTCCCGTGCCCGGCACGACCGCGCTCGCGGGGCTGTGGGGTGGTCTGTGGTGCCCCACTCCACGGGCTCGGGTACCCACATCAGCCCAGATCACCTCTCCCCGCCCAGCACAGCTCTTGGCATAGAATCATGGAATCGTTTGGGTTGGAGAAGACCTTGAAGATCACCCAGTCAAACCATCAACCTGACACTGCCAAGCCCACCACTAAACCAGTTAAGGGCAGAGTCATAATTTCATGTGTCCAGCTTGGTGGCTGGATTATTTTTAATGAAAGTAAAGCTAGGAATCATTAAGGTTGGAAAGGATCTCTAAGATCATCAGCCCAACCATCAACCCAACACCCCCATGCCCACTAAACCGTGCCCCAAAGTGCCACCCCATGTCCCAAAGTGCCACACCATGTTCCAAAGTGACACGAAAAGCATACCAGGGTTTGCTTTACCCCTCGTTGTGCAGATGGGGAAACTGAGGCACGAGGCAATGTGAGCTTCCCTTCTCACTAGCCCATCACCCTGCGTGGCTGCGGGGGGGTCGTGGAACACAACAGACACCCCAAAAATGGGGGTCTGGCCCGTCACGGTGAGCAGAGCACAGCAGGGAGAGGAGGAGAGATGCAGGAGACAGGCTCCAGCCCTCCCAAACTCCCCCCGTGCTGCCTCCTCCACCCTCCTCCTCCTCCGTCTGCTGCCGGGGCTGTGCCAGGGGCTCGGTGCCCCACGGGGACCCACCTCGTTGTGGGGGAGACCGGCAGCGGAGAAGATGGGGATCTTCTGGCCCCGGGCAATGCTGTTCATCACGTCAATGGGCGAGATCCCAGTCTGGATCATCTCCTCGGGGTAGATGCGGCCGTGGGGGTTGATGGGCTGGCCTGGAGCAGGAAAGGAAGTGAGGCACCCGCAGGGTACCCCGAAATGGAGGAATTGCCCCCCGTTGGTGCTAAAAATGAGGCATGAGCTTCTGGAGCTAAGGAAGAAGCGTGCTCTTGGACCAGTGCAGCCACCCCACACCAGCCCTGGGGTGGGATGGGCTCACCAGGCACCACCCCTGCACCCGTACCCCCACCCAGGGCACCCCAATGGGGACAGATGGAGCCCCCCCCTCGGGGAGCTGGGCATCGGCATCGCCCGCAGCTGGTAAAGGGAGCCGGCAAAGCAATGCCGTGCCCAGAGCCGTCACCGTTAATGTCCAGGAAATCCTCGGCCATCACCACGGGACCGCTGTCGATGGGTTTGGCGGAGCCGTTGAAGACCCGACCTGCGAGGAGAGAGCTGCTCGTCGCCTGCCAGCCTGGCGCAGAGCCCTGCGAGCAGGCAGCTGCCCGTCCGTGGCTGTGGGGCAGGGTTTCCATCCTGCTCCCCGTGCCCTCCGTGGGTGCAGGCAGCCCAGGGACAGGCAGCAGTGCTTCCGAGACCGAAGGTCTGCGCCGCTGCTGGGGTTTCCTTGCCGAACCCCCCCACGGCGTGCGGGGGCACCCGGGGGCTATCCTGCTCCTTGGGCCACGGCTTCCTCGGGAGAACATCCCAGCCGTGGGGCAATCCGGGAAACAGAGAGCACCCATGGGTGCGCCGGGAAGTCCCAGCTGCCCGGGGTGTCCCACAGGGGATGGGTGTCTGCGGGTGACTTTGCACCCAGGGTGGCTGTAGGCACCCCCAGCCCCCCATGCCGGGGGGACGAGCTGTCCCCACATCACGGCACAGGGCGAGCAAGGAGCGTGGCACCCAAGGGCTGGGTGACGCTGCAGCCCCCAGGGTAGGAAAATGCCAGCACAGGGGGCCAGGTCCCCAGAGACCCCCCCATGCCATCCGAGCCACCCACCATCACCTCCCCCTTGGGGTCCCCAGCTCCTGCGTAGGTGGGGTGACACCAAGACCCCCCCCAAACCAGCGCCGGGGTGGGTACCCAGCTCCCAGAGAGCCGCTGCATCGCTCTTCACGCTCAGCCTCATCCAGCAGCTCCGAGCCCTGGGATCCATAGCGGCCAAGCAGGGCACGCCACCCCCCCGGCACCCCCCCCGCGCGCCACTGCCGCCCCGATGGGAGCATCTTCTGGTCCCTGACGGGGCCGAGGGAGGCATCGCCGTTGTCAGAGCAGATCAAGCTGATGGCGGGGGCCGGGGCGCGGGCGCACGGAGCATGAAAGGTCAGTAACCTTGGCGCTCGCTGGGCACCCACGTCTCGCCGGCGCGCAGCAGCTTAATTCAGCGCCGCGGCACAAAAAGGGGCAGAGGGGAGGGAAGGGGCAATGCGGCCGAGCACCGGCGGGACCCCGGACCAATTTGGGGGGGAAGAAGGGGAACGCTCGCCTGAGCTGGATGGGCTCTGCGCACCCCTGCCAGGCGCTGTCCTCTCCCGGGGGATTCATGCCCGCAACCTGAATGGGGACAAGGGGAGCCTGCCTGGGAAAGGAGCTGGGGGTCCCTGCCCGCTGCCGGGGAGCCAGGACCTGTCCGGCCATCACCGCACGCTGCCGTACCACGCTCGACACCTGCCCCCACCCAGCCAGGCTGCCCTTTACCGCTGCCCTTTGCAGGCAGGGCTCTGCCCGGGTTTCACGCTGCGGGCAGAGACGGGAAGGAGATTGCAGGAGACACTCGCCCCCCGACCGGGGAGCAAGACCGTGCGTCAGCCGAGGTCCCTTTGCCCGGACCCCAAGCGACCGCTGTCACCGGCTGCAACCCCTGCGAGCCCCCGGGGCTGCTTTGGGGGCTGTAGGACCCTCAGGAGCCTCTAACACAGTTTTGGGGGGAGCAAGGGCCCAGGGCTGAGCTTGAACGGCCCTGGGGGAGGCTGCTGGGGGCCACGGGGGTCTGCCAGCACCCGGCTCTGCCCAGGTGGGCGTCCCCGTGGGGACGGGGGTGGCTGGTCCCCCCATGCATCCTCACGCCTGGCCACATCTCAGGGCTCGGCATGGACGGGGAAGATGCTGGGCAGCCCCCAGCTCTCCTACGGTTGAGGTAATGAGAGTGCTAACGGCACAACCGTGGGCTGGAGTTCGCCTGTCCTCACCTGGGAAACCTTTTCCAAGTCCAGCCCAAGTTTTTTCTCCCGGGATAACTGGGCAGAGTAGGCCCAGGAGGATGTTTTATTGGAAGAGGCTGCCCAGAGAGGTGGGGGAGTCCCCAGCCCTGGAAGTGTTCAAAAAATGGGCAGAGGTGGCACTTGGGGACATGGTTTAGTGGGCATGGGGGTGTTGGGTTGATGGTTGGGCTGATGATCTTAGAGATCCTTTCCAACCTTAATGATTCCTAATTTTACTTTCATTAAAAAATAATCCAGCCAGCAAGCCAGGACACATGAAATTATGACTCTGCCCTTAACTGGTTTAGTGCTGGATTTGGCAGGGTCAGGTTAATGGTTGGACTGGATGATCTTCAAGGGCTTTTCCAACCCAAACGATTTCATGATTCAATGTTTTATCCCTGTACGAGGGTGACCGTCACCATCTCTCCATGCTGGATGTGACTCCCCTGGGACCAGACAGCGTGCCCAGGGATGTGCTCAGCCCCTCAGCAGCAGCAGAGCTAAACCCCAAGAACCCAACACCCCCAAACTGCCCGTCCGTGTGTGTCCCCCCCCGGCTGCCTGCGCCTGTGTTACCCCATCACCCGTGCACTGAGATGTGTCGGGGCTCAGTGGTGGGCTGGGCTTACCCAGCATGTCCTCCGAAACCGGGGTGCGGAGGATGTCCCCAGTAAACTCGCAGGAGGTCTTCTTGGCGTCGATCCCAGACGTTCCTTCAAACACCTGCGGAGACCCCAGGGCAAGAGGCGGGTGGGTGGCAATTAGCGGGGATTAGCGGGTGCGGAGGGCAGGGGGGGCTCGGGGGCAGCCCGGCTCACCCAAAAAACCCCTCAAGGGGAGGTGGTAAAAGAGGGGGAGAACCCCCGGGGTTAAGAAAACTCCGTTCTGAGGGGCTTTGGCTTGGGAGGGGAGAAGGGGGGGGGGGACCACGCTCTCGTTAATGCAACGAGCGCAGCAGAAGGGCCTCGGGCAGGGCAGGGAACCCAAAGGTATTTTGATGGGTATAATATTTGACACCATTTGTATTAATTAACCTCCAGATCACTGCTTTAATTAGAGCCGTGTGGCCCCTGGGAGAAGGGCCGGCTTGGGAAAGCCGGGGGCATGCGGGGATGCCGGCAGGCACGAGGGCAGGTGATGGCCGCAGCACCTGGGTGCGTGTGGGTGCATGCAGGTCAGCCCCTGACAAAGCTCTTTCTGCAAAAGGCTCCTTTTTTTGACTTTTTTTTTTTTTTACTTTTTTTTTTTTTCTTCCCGAGGCTGACTCCCTAATAGGATTAAAAGGGCGCTGCAGAGGTCTGGGCGGCATTAGAGGAGCGAGGTTGGGCGGCTCGCCAGCCAAAACCCGGCCAGGTCGGCTGGGCAGCTCCCCCCCACCCCCCTGAGCCCTGGGCTGGTTGATTTTTGGGGGGACCCGGGTGGGAGGGGACCCAGGGTAATTGGGCAGGACAGCCCCAAACAGTCCTGGGGCGGGGGGGAGGGGGGCTCGCGGTGAAACCCCACTGCTTGGTTGCCCTGGTTTTGGGGGGCTACCTGCCCACTCCAGGCACCCCAGGAATGCGCTGCCTGCTCCAGTCTTGGCCCCACAGAGGGCTGGTGGCCATGGGGTGATGGCAGGAGGGTCCTAAATTTTCCTTACGCAGCCCGGGGAGGAGGTGGGGATGAGGGATGGGGGGTCCCGAGGAGGCTGCGGCGTCACCCAGCCGGGCTCTCCACGGCGGGGGCGCGGGGAGGGGACCTGGGTGGGCAGCTCGGGCGAGGGGAGGATGGGCACGGCAGGATGGAGAGCCAGCACGGGCTCGTGCCCGCGTCTGGTTCTGCTTGAAGTTGTGCAGGTGTGTCCTGGTTTCGGCTGGGACAGAGTTAATTTTCTTCCCAGTAGCAGGCAGAGTGCTGTGTTTTGGATTTAGTATGAGAAGAATGTTGATAACACACTGATGGTTCAGTTGTTGCTCAGCACTGCTTATGCCAGTCAAGGACTTTTCAGCTTCCCATGCTCTGCCAGGGGCACAAGGAGCTGGGAGGGGGCACAGCCAGAACAGTTGATCCCAGCTGCCCCAAGGGCCATTCCATACCATACGGCGTCATGGGCAGTATAGAAACTGGGGGGGTTGGCCGGGGAGCAGCGATCGCTGCTGGGAACTGGCTGGGCATCGGTCGGCGGGTGGTGAGCGATTGCATTGTGCATCACTTGCTTTGTATATTATTATATTGTTATTATTATCATGACTATTTTACTTTATTTCAATTATTAAACTGTTGTTATCTCACCCCAGGAGTGTTTCTCACTCTCACTCCTCCGATTCTCTCCCCCATCCCACCGGGGCAGGGGGAGTGAGCGATGGCTGCGTGGTGCTGAGCTGCTGGCTGGGGCTAACCCACGACAAGATGTCATTTCGAATTTGGCACATGGATGCTCCTGCCCTGAGCTGCTGGCGCAGGTACCAGCTCTGTCCCTGCCGCTGCCACACCACCAGCCCAGGGGCAGCTCCCCCTGCTCCAGCCAAGGGCCGTGGGCCAGCGAGGAGCCACCTTGTCCCAGGACACCGGTCCCGCAGCTTGCCACGCTGGGAAAGCCTGGACAAAAACCCAGCAGAGCCTTGCCGGCCACCACTGGAGGGGGACAGAGCCCCGGGACAAAGCCCCAGGCCATGCAGCGCCCGCGTCCCGCCACGTCCCCACCACGCTGGGCTCACCTGGACGATGGCTTTGGAGCCCATCACCTCCAGGACCTGCCCGCTGCGGCTGGTGCCATTGGGCAGCATGAAGTTCACGATCTCGGCGTACTGGGCAAACTATAGGGATAGGGTCAGGGTGAGACTGGGGGGGCTCCTCTCCCCCCCCCCCAAAAATGGCCCCTTGCAGCCCCTGCCTGCCAGCCCTGCCTGCATGAGCCTGTCTGCCAGTGCTGCCTCAGTTTCCCCTCCTGTGGTTGGGGGGGTTCGTGCTCCCTGCAGCCTCCAAACACTGGGGGGGGCATTGAGCACCTGCCACGCCAGGCAGGCGCAGGCAGAACCATCAGCCCAGGCAGCAGGAGGCATCGGGGGGAAGGTGCTGCCTGCCCCTGCCCCATGCCAGAGCGTGCTCCAGGCAGTGGCACTGCTCCGTGCCTCAGTTTCCCCAACATTATAGGGGGTCCCCCCTTCCCCTGAGGGTGCTCTCAGTCGCACCGGGCTCCCCAGAGCCTGACAACTAAGGAATGCAACCCCCTTTCCCCACCAGCAGCAGACAGACCCATTGCTTGCACAAAGCAGAGTCTCTAAGAACCTGCCAAAGCGCATCCGCAGCCCCGGATAAACCCCCTGGAGCTGGTGGCATCCCTCGGGGACCCCTCGGGGACCCCCCCATTGCCAGACCCTGTGGGACAGAGCACCCTGGCCTGCCCACGCCACTCAAGACCCCGTAATCCCCCCTGAGCTGTGAAAGGTTAAGTCGGGGATCACGCTGCCAACACCTCGCATCGGCCAAGCCGCGCCGGCACGGGCAAAGGGGTGAGTGGGACCCAGCACCCATGGGGGGCAAGGGCTGCAGCCCCCCCCAGGGACACCCACCGACCTCCCTGGCCCCCCCACCCAGCCAGGACCCCCGGGGCGAATGGAGGGGACTTTTTTGCAGCCCCTCAGCTGAGGGACACGTCCTGCTCTGGGGACGATGTCCAAGGCAGTTCGCTCCACCAGCACGCCTGCCCAGCCCTGCCTGCCAGCACATTCCGTGCTCTCTTCCATTTCCTCCTCCTCCTCCTCGCTCCCAGCCACCCGGGCTGGCTCCAGCACTGTGAACTTTGGACTTTAATTCTTCCGTAAAGACCTTTGCATAAAGGACAAAGCAAAGGAAACACCCGCCACGGTCTGGCTCTTTAATTGAGCTTATTAATTTCCATCCTGCCAGGCTGGGCGTGAAAGGGGCCATAGAAAGGAGCCACCGGCCAACAAAGCCCCTCGGAGGGTCCCAGCTGGTTGGGCCACGTGGGGATGCCAAACCCAGCGCCCACCCAAAGGAACCCGGCCCCTGCTCCGGGATTGGGGAGAGGCCAGTGCCGGGGGGACGGGCTGAGCTGGGGTTCACACCATGGCCTCGCTCCAACTGGCTCCTGGACAGAGCCGGAGCTCGGGCAGGGGCACAGGGGACTGGGGACAGGAGCTGGAGATTGGGCAGGGGCACAGGGGACAGGGGACAGGGGACAGAGATTGGGCAGAGGCACAGGGGACAGGGGATGGGAGCCGGAGATTGGGCAGGGGCACAAGGGACAGGGGGTGCCAGAGCTCGGGCAGGGGGACAGGGGAGAGGGGCCAGGGACCATCAGCCAGAGATTGTGCAGGGGCACGGGGCACAGGGCACAAGGGATGGGAGCTGGAGATTGGGCAGGGGCACAGGGGACAGGGGACAGGGGACAGAGATTGGGCAGGGGCACAGGGGACAGGGGATGGGAGACAGAGCTCAGGCAGGGGCACAGGGGACAGGGGACAGGGGACAGAGATTGGGCAGGGGCACAGGGGATTGGAGACGGGAGCCGGAGCTTGGGCAAGGGCACAGCAGACAAGGGACAGAGTTCGGGCAGGGGTAGAGGGGACAGGGGACAGGAGCCAGCGCTCAGGCAGAGGCACAGGGGACAGGGGACAGAGATTGGGCAGGGGCACAGGGGACAGGGGACAGGGGACAGAGCTCGGGCGGGGGGACAGGGGACAGGGCAGAGGGGACACGATCCCCATTTCAGCCTCCCAACCCTGGGAGGGGGGCTGGCAGCCAGGCCCAGGCAGGGACAGCACAGTGGTCCCCGCACAGCCCACAGTGTCACAGTCGAGGGGTCCCCTTGTTACCCTTCCTACCTTCACATTGTCCAGCACCACCAAGGGCCCGTTGACACCGCACACCGTCTGGTAGGCTGGGGGAGGAAGGACACGCCGTCAGCCCCCGGAGCCGGGGATGCTCCCACCCCGCTCCTGGCATCGCCACCCCCAAACCGCAGGCGGATCCCTCTACATGAAATTATTCCTCTCCTGTTAATTGGTTAAGTGGTGGACTTGGCAGTGTTAGGTCAATGGTTGGACTGGATGATCTTCAAGGTCTTCTCCAACCTCAACGATTCCATGATTCTATGATTCCTGCCATCATGCCTGGTCCTGGGGGATGCTTGGCAGGGATGCCACAACTGGGGACACCACAACCAGCAGGTTTTGGACCCAGGATGAGCAATGTCCCCCCCTCAAGCAGCACCAGGAGAGCTTCCCAGCTTTGGGCAACCCCATCGCTGTAACACGGCTGCCCTGGCAAGGTGGCATCACAGCCTGGTGACCCATCGGCTGCTCCGGGAGCTCCTGCGGGTCCCAGTGCCCTTCCCAGCACGGCATCACGCCAGGCTTTTCCCCGTCCACCCCACCCGACCACCTCTGCCCCATTCACTCCAGCAGATCCTCCACCATCCCAGCCCCGCTGTTCCAGAGCAGCCCGCACGCCCTGCCCGCAGGGACAGAAAGCTCATCCTCCGAAAACCACGGCCACAGGCACAGACAGCAGCCCAGACGCCGTGCGATGGGCACAGCCCTGCCATCTCCTACTGCCCTTCTGTCTTCGCTCATGTTCAGCCATCAACAGAGCTGCCCCTGCACCACGGCAGCCCAGGAGGTCACCCCTCATCCCCAAGGAAGACCCCAGGATGGGCAATCCCAGCTGGATGCTGCTGAGCAGGAGGACAAGCTTTCGGGGCCACCAGTGCCAAGGTGAGGTCCGAGCAGCCAGCCTGGTCCTGCCTGCATGGTGGCAATGCCGGGCTGCCACGGGGCGCCGAGCTGGGACCCCGGGGTTCAGGATGAGACCTCAGTGCACTGGGGACTCACACAGCGCTGCGTTCGGGTGAGGAAATGAGAATCATAGAATCATAGAATCATGGAATCGTTTAGGTTGGAAAAGACCTTGAAGATCACCCAGTCCAACCATTCACCTAACACTGCCAAGTCCACCACTAAACCAGTTAAGGGCAGAGTCAGAATTTCATGTGTCCTGGCTTGGGGGCTGGATTATGTTTTAATGAAAGTAAAACTAGGAATCATTAAGGTTGGAAAGGATCTCTAAGATCATCAGCCCAACCATCAACCCAACACCCCCATGCCCACTAAACCATGTCCCCAAGTGCCACCTCTGCCCGTTTGTTGAACCCCTCCAGGGATGGGGACTCCCCCACCTCTCTGGGCAGCCTGGTCCAATGCCTGGCCACCCTTTCCGTGAAGAAATTTCTCCCAATATCCAATCTAACCCTCCCCTGACGCAGCTTGAGCCCATTTCCTCTCATCCTATCGCTTGTTCCTTGGGAGAAGAGCCCGGCCCCCCCTCCCTGCCCCCTCCTGCCAGGAGCTGCAGAGCGATCAGGTCTCCCCTCAGCCTCCTCTTCTCCAGGCTGAACACCCCCAGCTCCCTCAGCCGCTCCCCACCAGCCCTGTGCTCCAGACCCTTCCCCAGCTCCGCTGCCCTTCTCTGGACACGCTCCAGCACCCCAATGTCCTTCTTGTGCTGAGGGGCCCAAAACCGGACACAGCATTCTAGGTGCATCCTCCCCAGTGCCGAGCACAGGGGGACGATCAATGAGGCTGCTGGGGATGTGATTTCCCCAAAGCCACCACGAAGACGCCGGGGATAACTGCGGGGCAGGGAGGCACCTGGGACGTTACGCACGGGGATGACAAACAGGGAAGCACCCATGTACAAGCCCAGCGAGACGAGGCAGGTCCCCGAGGCCGGGGAGAGCGAAGGTTGGGAGCAGCATCCCAGGCGAGTGCAGGTGCTGGGGAACTGATCCGGCTCTAAGCCGCTCCTTGATCATTTTACCGATGTGTCAAACGCCGTAACGCCTGCCATGGCAGGGCCTGGCTTTGCTGACCCCGCCGGGCCCTTTCATCCCTCTGCCCTCTCTTCTCACACCGGGTTCTCTGATTTACTCATGATCCTAATAGGATTGGAGAGGCCGGGCCAGCTGGCGAGCTCACCGGCCTCCCTCCCGCTGGCTGCGGGGATGGGTGGTCCCTGCCGCGGCAGCGGGATGCGGGTCCCCGCGCCGCAGCATCCCTGCTGCCCTTCTGGTGACGCCGGCACCGCTGCAGCTCCCTGGGTGCAGGAGCCGGCCTCACATGCATGCTCAGCAGCCCAGCCAGACCAGCCAAGGGAAATTCATTTCTGGGGAGCAGGTCCCGTTTGCCCCTCGCTGGCCGCATCCCGTGTGGGGGAGAGCCCATTCCTGGGCACCCCACAGCCCAGCGCGGGGTCAACCCCAGGCCCCCAGCGTCCCCCTTCCCTCGCCTGGTCCGTGCCCCAGCGCGGACGTTGGCAGTGCCAGCAATCCCTGCCATTTTTGCAATTAGCCTTCTCCCCATTAACCAATTACGCCCAGTTCCCGCTGGTCGCCCATTCAGCAGCCTGGGGGGCTGGCACGCTGGGAGCCTGCTCTCCACCGCCAACCTCCCCACCTTTTGTCTCCTTTATTCCCAAAGTGACCATTCTGCCTTTTATTTCCCCTTCCAACTCCTTCACAAATATCCGCCGCTGCCGCCTCGCCTGCTTCCCTTCCCCTGGGAGGTTTTGTTGGGCTCTTTTCTTCTCTCCCTGCATCTCCTCCGCAGCCCCAGCTGTTGGGAGCCACCCACGTGGGACAGGGCCACAGGGCTTGTCCCTCTCCCCCGAGCACGGTGGTCTCCAGCCCAGCCCTGATGGCTGCCAGCCCTGGCGGGACCCTCCTGGCTTCCCTCCCACCGCACTGGGATGTGTTCTCCCACTGAGGGCATCGGACCCTCTGGCAGCGCTGCTTGGTACCCTGTGGCTGTGACACCGATCATCGGCCAAGCTCTCTGCCTATCCATCCATCTGCCCACCCTTCCACATGCCCGCCCATCCATCCATCCATTCATCCATCCTCTCATCCATCCATCCATCCATCCATCTATCCATCCATCCATCCTCCCATCCATCCATCCATCCATCATCATCTCTGCATGCATGCATGCATCTAACCATGCATCCATCCATCCAACCTCCCATCCTTCCATGCATCCATCCATCCAGCTGCATGCATGCGTGCATCTATCCATGCATCCATCCATGCATCCATGCATCCATCCATCCACCTATCTACCCACCCAACCATCCTCCCATCCTTCCATCCATCCATTCATCCAGCTCTGCATCCACCCACCCACCCATCCACCCACCTACCTATCCTTAAATAACATATATATACACATATATTTGCCCAGGTCGCTCAGGGAGGGAAGTGTTATTCCTCTCATTTCCTCAGGGGGAAACTGAGGCAGGGAAGGCCCCCCCCAGCCCAGACTCACAGGGGTCCCTGGCAGCGCAGGGTCTCAGTGCTGGCTTTTCTCCGACCGCACCGGTCTGTTTGCAAAGGAGCTGCCCTCTGCTGTCACCAGATCCCCTTCCTCCCCACCATGACTTTGTTTTGGGGACGGCTTTTAGGGTGGTGGCAACACCACCAGCATCCCCAGGACAGAGGGAGAAGTGTAACCCAAGGGTCTGGGCTTGGCCACACAGCCCTGCAATGTCACCTCCAACTCTGGTGACAATGATTCGGGCTTGCTCTCGGAGTCACGGCTTGGTGGAGATGGGCAGGGACCTCTGGAGATCTTCTGGTCCAAGCCCTGCTCAAGCAGGGTCACCTGGAGCCGCTCCCAGGGCCCCGTCTGGTGGGGTGAAGGTCTCCAGGGATGGAGATTCCATGGCCTGGTGCTCAGGGAAGTCCAGCTTCCCAGTGAGAAAAGGCTTTTTGGGGATTGGACCTCCAGAGGATTAAAAGGATGAGAGGAAATGGCCTGAAGCTGCATCAGGGGATGTTTAGGTTGGATATTAGGAAAAATTTCTTCACGGAAAGGGTGGTCAAACATTGGACCAGGCTGCCCAGAGAGGTGGGGGAGTCCCCATCCCTGGAGGGGTTCAACAAACGGGCAGAGGTGGCACTTGGGGACATGGTTTAGTGGGCATGGGGGTGTTGGGTTGATGGTCGGGCTGATGATCTTAGAGATCCTTTCCAACCTTAATGATTCCTAGTTTTACTTTCATTAAAACATAATCCATCCACCAAGTCAGGAAACACGAAATTCTGACTCTCCCCTTAATTGTTTTAGTGGTGGACTTGGCAGTGTCAGGTTAATGGTTGGACTGGGTGATCTTCAAGGTCTTTTCCAATCTAAACGATTCTGTGATTCTGTGATGGATGGATGGACAGCCAGACTTGGTCATGGAGAAATGAATAGGGGGGGTGACAAAAAATGTTGCTCCACGATTCCCTGTTCTTCACCATCTCCACCGACGAGCCCGTTACAAAACTCCCACAGGGGCTTCTCCTCGCCAGCCCTCCTGGGGGACTCCCTTCGGGCTCAGCTTGCCTTTCCGTGCTGAAGCAAAACAAGGCCCCAGCCGATATTATGAAAACATTCATCCCATGCAAGGGAATTTTCTGCAAAAATTTCTAATTTTCTACAAAGGAACCCGCAGCTCCCGGCTTCACCCCCCAGCCCCTGCCTGCCCCAAACCCAGCCAGCCCCGGCCGCCGCTGCAAAGCCGGAGCCCGTGCCAGAGCCGCCCTGCCCAGCACTTGTTGCATGGCTCCAGCCCCCGCAACCCATGCCCATCTCCACAGCGCAAAGGGTTCTATCGCGATAGAGAAGGAAATCACGACAGTAACGCCAAGTGACAGCCCACTAAAGGGGTTCAGCGCTGGGGGGGACTGAGGAGGAGGAGGAGAGGGACGGGGAGGGACGGGGCAGAGGAGGGGGAGCCCCTGCTACCGGAAAGCACTAATTCCGATAATTAAGACGTTGAGCTGTTATGAACAAGCAGGGGTGAGGAGCGGCGGGGTGGGTGGGCTGCGGCGGCCGGCGGGCCAGGAGGCTGCCGGGGGGCACGGCCGGGGAGCGGGGGGCGGGGGGGGCACGGGAGGCAGGGGGAGAGGGGCCAAGAGAAAAGAAAAGTCTTTCAACCTGGCCTTTCCACACCCCCAGCCCCAAATTCACAGCTCCTGTCAGATGCAATCTCCGTTAGCCCTGACACTCACGCACTACTAACCATCGCGGCGGCCGGAGCGGGGGGAAAGGGCCCCCCGTGACAAAGAGGACCCGACCCAACTACACCCGCCGCTAATTGCTCCCACGCACCCGCCCTGCTCTCCCCAGCCCCCTGCCCCTGCCCGGCCATGGCTGCCAGCCAACACACGCCTTAGGGCTCTGCTCCAAAGTCTGCCGGGGGCTCGCTCCCAACCTCTGGAAGGGTCGGTGGTCCCAGGACCTGCCGTCTGCCGCGGCGAGGGGATGGATGCAGCCCCGGCTCCATCCTCCTCCAGCCTCGGCCGCGGCGCGGGCGCTGGCAAAAAACCGCCGAGGGTATCACCTTCTCCGCAAAAGTGATCGAGGTTGGTTTTGGACAAATTTGTTGCCTGCCCGGTGACGGTCACCTTGGCCTCTAGGACAGGGCGTGCAGCGAGTGATGCTCATCCCCGCTCACCGCCCGAGGGGCTTCGCACATCCCCTACCCCAAATTACAGATCCAGGGTGTGCACGCAGATGTCGGAGCCTCTGGCACCCTCTCCCATCTTCAGCCCCACGCGTGTGCTGAAGCACGGGGTGGGCTGAAGGGGAACCAAGCTGGAGCAAAGATAGGAAACGGGACTCATAAACAGCCCTAAAATCCCCCAAACCTCTCCCCTCCAGCCCAGGCGGCACCGGGATGGGTCTCCAGTGCCCCCCAGCTCACAGCTGGCACCCCACGACGATGGGCAGCAGACACGCCGTGGGGCAGAGGGGTCTGGGTGTGCTGAGCACAAGGCACAGGGTGGCCATGGGCTGCTCTGGACCGGGCTGGATGCATCCCGCATCCCCGCGCCGGCTGCCGCGCACCGTTTCATCACCCACAAGCCTGGTTTTTAACCAAAATGCTGGGCTTGACCGCAGCTCAGCTCCCAGGACAGGGCATGACTCCAGCCCTGATGGCAACTCTGAGCTGAAAATCCTGCTCAGCCCTGCCCGTCCCCAGCACTGGAGCCGTGGTGGTGACCCATCCTCCGGGCACGGCAGGATCCATCCGGACACACCTCGCGGAGGCGAGAGCCAGCATCGCCCGGCGGCCTCATCCTGCACCGGGTGGTAAGTTCAGCAGCCCTGGGACTTTTCCGACATTCCCTAAGTGACCGCTTTCCCCCTCCGCAACCTGCCCATTGTGCCATGTGTCACTTTGTGCTGCGCTGTCAAACCCACCGGCCTGTCCCAGCCCAGCGGAGCCGGTGAAAAGCCCGGCGGGGGGTCACACTCTATGCCACTAATTAGGGCCCAGCGGCCGAGGGTTCCCATACACACCTGCACATCATGTGAGGAAAGGCAAAGAATGGCAGGACCAGCCGAGCGTGAACCAAACAAGCCAACCCAAGGGAAAAAAACAAAAAAAAAAGGGAAAAAAAAAAAATTGCTGGGCTTGCTATTGCATTTTCTATCAGACAAAACAGGGACGGCAGGGGCGGGCAGCGAGGAGCGGGGCTGCCGGACCCCGTCCCTGGGTGGGCGATGCAGGCTGAGGGCTTCTGAGAGGCTGAGGGGAGGAGATGGCCCCGAGAAGAAAGGGGAAGCGGTGGAGAGCGGGGCTGCGGGGATCCCGCCATGCCGTGGGGCAGAGGATCCCACCCCGGCGGGATGGACCGTGGGGTGCTGGGGATGCTGCTCGCTGCGGGGGGAGGCCGGCCGGCTCCTGCAACCGGGGGCTGGAGCAGCGGGAACAGACAACACCGGCCCGCCCAGGCTCGGGCAGCAGCAGGACGCGGGCACGCAATGGCTGCAGCCCCTGGGGAACGCGCCAGCCCCTTCGCCAGCCTCACGACCCCATGGCGGCCGCCATCTCCTGTAGCCACACCAAGGGCGTCAGCCCAGCTCTGCCTCCGAGCCGTCTGGCAGCTCCATCGCAGAGGGCAAGGGGCTCCCAGAGTCTTCTCCGGGTCTGCAGCACCGGGATGCTGCTGCGGCGGCACCAGAGAGGGGGCAAGGTGCTGGAGGAGCTGGTTAGTGATGGATAAGGGACAAGGGCCACGGGAGCAGCGAGCTCTCCGTCACCTCCCTCTCCTCACCTCTCCCTCTCCGTCACGCACAGGCGGCCCGTGTGTGTATATACATGAAAAAATCCAATTTCATTTAGGGTATAAGGGGCTCACACCTTCCGCGGGCTCCTCCACCTGCGGGTCCCTGCGGGGCCAGGCTACGTCCCCTGTGCAGTGGCTTTTCACGATTTCACCGTCCCCTCCCTCCCCGGTCCTCGCCGTGCAGCCCCGGGCTCTGCCGCAGCCGACGGGGCTCCTGGGAAGCCTTCACAGTGTTCCCAAGGAGCTAAATTTGGGCTTTTCCACCGAGGCTGTGCTGAGCTGTGACTCAGGGTCACACCCCCGGCGAGCAACCTCCGGTCTGAAACTGCGCTCACGTTGCTGAGCAAGGCAGGGAATATTAAGGGCAGATAAACCAAAGAGACCAGATAATTTAATGCTCCGATGGAGCTGTGGCTCAGCGCTGAGCTCCATGAGCCCCTCACTCCTTCCTGGAGGCTGGGGGGACCCGGGCTGAGGGCACAGCCCAATGCGGCCCCGCGAGGCTCAGCACCCAGCTCCCACCCAGCAGCAGCCCCTAAGGAGAGATGGGTCAGGGTGCCCAGGGCTGGGGGTTCTCCCTGGTTCCTCTCCTCCTGCTTCCCACGTCCCCAGCGGGCAATGCCACATCCCAAACCCCACCGGCCACAGCTCCCGAAGGCTGACGGGGACCAGCCCGGCACTGGGGGGACAAGGAACTTGCTGGGGAGGTGTAACGGAGCTGGTCGGGATACGGCAGAGGAGAAGCTGAGACGTGTCCCACCAAACTGCCCTTCCCGGGCTGCGATCGCACGGCACAACCGTTGAGTCACTGGGCTCGCTGACAGTGGTCTCCGGCGTTCTCCATCCATTCATCCATCCATCCATCCATCCATCCATCCATCCATCCTTCCATCCTTCCATCCATCCTTCCTTCCATCCTTCCATCCATCCTTCCTTCCATCCTTCCATCCATCCATGCTTCCATCCATCCTTCCTTCCATCCTTCCATCCATCCTTCCTTCCATCCTTCCTTCCATCCTTCCATCCTTCCTTCCATCCTTCCATCCATCCTTCCATTCTTCCATCCATCCTTCCTTCCATCCATCCTTCCATTCTTCCATCCATCCTTCCTTCCATCCATCCATCCTTCCATCCATCCTTCCTTCCATCCTTCCATCCATCCTTCCTTCCATCCTTCCTTCCATCCATCCATCCATCCATCCATCCTTCCATCCTCCCATCCATCCATCTTTCCATCCTTCCACCCATCCCAGCCCTCCAGCCGCTCCCAGGCTGTGCTTGCTGAGCTTGAAGCGCGCCGTGGGGCCGTGCCGGGCTGTGGGGCAGGGCGTGGGGCACCCCGCTCTGCGCAAGCAGCCGCCGAGCCCACGTGCGGGCAGCGGCATTGTTCGCTGGGTTGTTTTTCATAAAGATGGGTCAAGCCAAAGGCCAGGAGGTGATAAGTGCTTCTTTCCACTTGCTTGTGCTAATGGATTTGCAGTGCTGGGAAGCAGCTGCTAATACCTCTCCCGCCTCTCTGGAGAGCCGGCCCCAGCACAGCAGTGCAGGCAGCAGCTCTGCCTGCTCCTGCCAGCCAGCCCTGCCTGCCCATGCCCCTGCTCGGCCCCCCGCATCTCCCCAGCTCCAGGTGCTGGGCCGGGGGGTCGGGGTGCTGGGCTGTAGCTGGGGATGCTGTAGCTGCTCCTCTGCCCAGTGCCACACTGGGATCCCATGCTAGGACCCCCTGCTGGGACCCCACGCCAGGACCCCACGCCGGGACCCCATGCTGCCGGGACCCTGGGAACCCATCCGTGGGGCTGGGGAGAGGCTGTAGCATCGCTATGGGGTACGTGGGGTGGGCAGACCTGCCCCTCTGCGCCTACGTGGCGTGGCACCGGCCAGAGGCTCAGCCGCCCTCGGCCCCACGCTGCCTCTTCCCCCGTGCTGGGGGGCGTCTCCATATACCTCCCCCAGACCCCTCCAAATGTCACGCCCAGGTACACCCCCCAGCTCTCCCACATTACAGAATCATGGAATCGTTGAGGTTGGAAAAGACCTTGAAGATCACCCAGTCCAACCATTAACCTGACACTGCCAAGCCCACCACTAAACCAGTTAAGGGCAGAGCAGCAATTTCGTGTGTCCTGGCTTGGTGGCTGGATTATTTTTTAATGAAAGTAAAAACTAGGAATCACTAAGGTTGGAAAGGATCTCTAAGATCATCAGCCCAACCATCAACCCAACACCCCCATGCCCACTAAACCATGTCCCCAAGTGCCACCTCTGCCCGTTTTTTAATATCAGCACAGGTTGGGGGATGGAGGGATGGAGAGCAGCCCTGCGGAGAAAGACTTGGGGGTGCTGGGGGATGAAAATCTGGACAGGAGCCGGCAATGTGCGCTGGCAGCCCAGAAAGCCAACCGTGTCCTGGGCTGCATCCCCAGCAGCGTGGCCAGCGGGGCGAGGGAGGGGATTCTGCCCCTCTGCTCCGCTCTGGGCAGACCCCCCCTGCAGCCCTGCGCCCAGCTCGGGGCCCTCAGCACAAGGACACGGAGCTGCTGGAGCGGGGCCAGGGGAGCCCACAGAAATGCCCCGAGGGCCGGAGCCCCTCTGCTGCGGGGCCAGGCTGGGGGGCTGGGGGTGCTCAGCCTGGAGAGGAGGGGGCTGCGGGGAGGCCTGAGTGCGGCCTGGCAGTGCTGAGAGGGGCTGCAGGAAGGGGGGGGGCAAGCTTTAGCAAGGCCTGCTGGGACAGGACAAGGAATAATGGATTTAAACTAAAGAAGAATAGATTTAGATGGGACATAAGGAAGAAATTTTTGACACTGAGGGTGGTGAGGCACTGGAAGGGGGTGCCCAGAGAGGCGGTGGAGGCCCCATCCCTGGAACCATCCCAGGCCAGGTTGGACGGGGCTCTGAGCACCCTGCTCTGGTTAAAGCTGTCCCTGGCACTGCAGGGGCTGGGCTGGGTGGGCTCTAAGGGTCCCTTCCCACCCAAACCACTCTATGAGTCCATGAAAACCCACGGAGACCCCGTGGGAGCTCGACCACACGCTGCGCCCGGGGAGGACCACCCACCACCCGTGGGTGCCAGCCGAGACCCACCCTGCGTGCCAGCCCTCGGCCCCGGGGGCTCGTTGGGGGCTGCTCTGGGGGGCACCCACCGAGGTCAGAATCCTCTGGGCAGGCGACGGGGGGCAGCTGCCCCCCAGCCCAACAAACCATCTCCCATGGGTGCAGGAGGGAGCAGCCGCAGCTGCATGAGCCTGCGCTTGGGGGATGCGGCCAGGGAGCCAGCGGGGAGGGCAGAACCGGCTTCTAACATGGCGAAAACCCTTGCGTCCCCCTCCCCGCCACCCAGGGCCCCTCCTCGGGCCGAGGGCTGGCTCTCGCCCAACGTGAACCGGGGGAGAAGTCACCCACGGGTGGCTGCACCCTGCTCTGTGTTGACAGCAAACACAGGCGGGCGGCCGGGCAAAGCCGGCTGCGCTCAGCCGTGCCGGGAGGGTGCAGCCGGGACCGTGCCAGCCCGGAGCCACCCGGCTCGGGGTGAGGGAGGTGACAGCAAAGCTCCCCCCAGCCGTCCCGACGCGGGGAGCCAAGGTGCCAAGGTCACCGCAAACGTCCTTGGCCGCCTCCACGCCTGCTGCGCTCGGGGAGCAGGGGGCTGGGGGGGCGGGGGGTGGCAGCCAGATGCGTGTGGGGGTCACAGATGTGGGGCTGGCGTGACCCCCGAGGACGGGGTGGGATGGGGGTGCAGCCCGGGGTTGGGCTGAGGGTGCCAGCGTCCCCGTGTCCCCACGCCGGTAGGTCCCGTGGGCTGCTGCGAGCAGGGTGCACGGGGGCGGACAGAGCCGTCGGCACCCATGGGTGCAGCGCAGGGGAGACCACGCAGCCCCGGTAAGTACAGACACACGGACGGGACGCGGCCGTCCTCACGGGCTCCAGCACACGAGCGTGCAGGGAGAGGCCACGGGAAACCCCGCATTCGGCAAACACCTCCCCGGCAAGCCCCTCGTCCCCCCGGCATGCAGCATGCCGTGCCACGCACCCCAGGCTGTGCCCCCCACCCACGCTGGGTGACCCCACGGACACCGTGGCAGAGCCCACGCCTGCGCACAGGAGCACGGCGCCGTTTTGGGGCCGGGGAGAGGGTCACGGTGGGGAGGCGAACACCTCCGGGGAGGATTCGGAGCAGCAGCACGGGCCGGGGGGGTCCCTCCTGAGCACGTCTCAAGGGAGGACGGGGCTGTCAACCCGATTCGGCCCCCGCTGCGGTGGGCTCCATGGCCTGGAGGGGCACCCGGTGCACCCCAGCACGGCTGCGGGGTCGGCCGCAGCCCGGGCCGCTCCCCAAAGCCCTTGGCAGGGCCGTGACACCTTCCCCAGGGTGTCAGCCCCGGAGCGGGGGTGACAGACCCCCAGCGCCATGAGGGTCCCTGTGCCCTCCCGAGAGACCCACCCAGCCCCTGCGCTCCCTCCAAGGGGCTCGGCAGGACCCCCGCCGGGGGGCACGGAGGGGTGGAGGGCCACCAGAGCCCGGATCCCTGCCACCCCCAGTGCCACCCATGTGTCTCTGCCACCCCAGCACCACCCACCCACCCCTGCCTGCCCCCGTGTCACCCACCCATGTGTCCCTGCCACCCCTGCCTGCCCCCGTGTCACCCACCCACCTGTCCCTGCCACCCGTCTGCACCCATGCCACCAACACGTCCCTGTCACCCATCTGCCCCAGTGTCACCCACCCATCCCTGCCACCCCTGCCTGCCCCAGTGTCACCCACCCATGTGTCCCTGCCACCCCTGCCTGCCCCAGTGTCACCCCTGCCTACTCCAGTGCCACCCACCCACCCATCCCTGCAGCCCCTGCCTGTCCCAGTGCCACCCACCCACCTGTCCCTGCCACCCGTCTGCACCCATGCCACCAACACGTCCCTGTCACCCATCTGCCCCAGTGTCACCCACCCATCCCTGCCACCCCTGCCTGCCCCAGTGTCACCCACCCATGTGTCCCTGCCACCCCTGCCTGCCCCAGTGTCACCCCTGCCTGCTCCAGTGCCACCCACCCACCCATCCCTGCAGCCCCTGCCTGTCCCAGTGCCACCCACCCACCTGTCCCTGCCACCCATCTGCACCCATGCCACCAACAATCCCTGTCACCCATCTGCCCCAGTGTCACCCACCTGTCCCTGCTGCCCCTGCCTGCCCCAGTGTCACCCACCCATGTGTCCCTGCCAACTCTGCCTGCCCCAGTGCCACCCCTGCCTGCTCCAGTGCCACCCACCCACCCATCCCTGCCACCCACCTGTCCCTGCAGCCCCTGCCTGCCCCCGTGTCACCCACCCACCTGTCCCTGCCACCCCTGCCTGCCCCCATGCCACCAACACGTCCCTGTCACCCATCTGCCCCAGTGTCACCCACCCGTCCCTGCTGCCCCTGCCTGCCCCAGTGTCACCCACCCATCCCTGCCACCCCCACCTGCCCCCGTGCCACCCACCCCCGCCTGCCCCAGTGGCACCCGGTGGCAGAGGGGTGCCATGCCGTGCCGTGCCGCGCCGTGCTGAGCCGAGCCGACCCCCCCCGAGCCCCCCGCGCCCCCCGCACTCACTCAGCCGGGGGCTGCCGCCGTAGTCGCGGGTGACGGCCAGGCCGTGCTGCCGGGCTGCGGGCAGGGCTGCGGGCAGGGCGGCCGCTGCCTGCACCTCGGTGGCGGCCATGGCCGGGCAGGTGAGGGTGCGGGCGGCAGCGCCCGGCTTTGTACCCCCAGCCTGGCCCCGCCCGGCCCCGCCCGGCTGCGAGCGGGGGGGGGACAGGGATGGGATGGGATGGGATGGGATGGGATGGGATGGGATGGGGCAGGGACAGGGATGGGATGGGATGGGATGGGATGGGATGGGGAATGGGATGGGATGGGGGCAGGGATGGGGCAGGGACAGGGATGGGATGGGATGGGATGGGATGGGATGGGATGGGATGGGATGGGATGGGATGGGATGGGATGGGATGGGGGCAGGGATGGGGCAGGGACAGGGATGGGATGGGATGGGGACAGGGATGGGGCAAGGACAGGGATGGGATGGGGATAGGGGTGGGGATAGGGGTAAGGATAGGTATAGGAATAAGGGCAGAGGTAGGGATAGGGATGGAGTAGGGATAGGATAGGGATAGGGAGGGGGATGGGGTGGGGATAGGGATAGGGATGGAGGCGGGGATAGGGATAGGGATAGGGATAGGGATAGGGATAGGGATAGGGATAGGGATAGGGATAGGGAGGGGAGGGGAGGGGAGGGGAGGGGAGGGGAGGAGATAGCATGGGATGGGGATGGGGATAGGGGTAGGGATGGGGATAGGATGGGAATAGGGATAGGGATAGGGATAGGGATAGGGATAGGGATAGGGATAAGGATAGGGATAGGGATAGGGATAGGGATAGGGATAGGGATAGGGATAGGCATATGCATGGGGATGGGGACGGGGTGGAATGTGGATGAGGATAGGGATAGACGTAGGGATAAGGATGGGGATAGGGGTAGGGATAGGGATAGGGATAGGGATAGGGATAGGGATAGGGATGGGAGGGGAGGGGAGGGGAGGGGAGGGGAGGGGAGGGGAGGGGAGGGGAGGAGATAGCATGGGATGGGGATGGGGATAGGGGTAGGATGGGGATAGGATGGGAATAGGGATAGGGATAGGGATAGGGATAGGGATAGGGATAGGGATAGGGATAGGGATAGGGATAGGGATAGGCATATGCATGGGGATGGGGACAGGGTGGAATGTGGATGAGGATAGGGATAGACGTAGGGATAAGGATGGGGATAGGGATAGGGATAGGGATAGGGATAGGGATAGGGATAGGGATAGGGATAGGGAGGGGAGGGGAGGGGAGGGGAGGGGAGGGGAGGGGAGGGGAGGGGAGGGGAGGGGAGGGGAGGGGAGGGGAGGAGATAGCATGGGATGGGGATGGGGATAGGGGTAGGATGGGGATAGGATGGGAATAGGGATAGGGATAGGGATAGGGATAGGGATAGGGATAGGGATAGGGATAGGGATAGGGATAGGGATAGGGATAGGGATAGGCATATGCATGGGGATGGGGACAGGGTGGAATGTGGATGAGGATAGGGATAGACGTAGGGATAAGGATGGGGATAGGGGTAGGGATAGGGATAGGGATATGGATAGGGATAGGGATAGGGATAGGGATAGGGATAGGGATAGGGATAGGGATGGGATGGGGATGGGATGGGGATGGGGATAGGGATACAATAGGGATCGGATGTGATGGGATGGGCATATGGATATGAATATGGATAGGAATAGGGGTAGGCATAGACATAGGGATGGGGATAGGGGTAGGGATAGGTGTAGGGATGGGGATAGGGATAGGATGGGATGGGGATGGGGATAGGGGCAGGGATAGGGATGGGGATAGGGATAAGGATGAGGATAGTGATGGGGTAGGGTTAGGGATAGGGTAGGAATAAGGATATGGATAGGGATGGGATGGGGATGTGGATAGGGATGGGGTAGGGGTAGGGACAGGGATAGGGGTAGGCATAGGGATGGGATGGGGTGGGATTAGGGTAGGGACAAGGCTGGGGCAGGTGTGGGGACAGGGTTGGTGTAAGGTCGGAGTTTGGGGCAGCATTAGGGGCAGGGGGAAGGGTGGGGCTATGTTGGGGGGAGGGTGGGGTGATGGGTAAGGGTGAGGGGTCTGCACCCCCCCACACCCACTGCAGGCTCTGTGTGCCGGTGCAGAGGCAGAGTAGGGCTGGGATCAGGCCTGGGGGGCTCATGTTGGGTGGGATGGGTGGTCGTACGGCACCTGGAATGGGGGCCTGTGCACAGGGCAGCCCTGTGCCCACTGGGGAAGGGGTGTGGGCATCGGACGGGGGGTGCTGGGGGGGTGTAGAGGGGGCACCTCGGATGTGCATGCACGGAGGAGGCTCTGACGACACACGGAGGTCAGAAAGAGCAGCCGATGATGGGCTTCAACACACCTCCCCGCAAAGCCACCCACTAAAGGTTGCCGGTACCGCGGTCGAGAGCGCCTCAGCCGCGGCGCCCGAAGGCAGCAGAGGAGGAGGAGGAGGCAGGCACAAGGCAGGACATAACTTTTATTAACTATTAGAAACCATAAGAAACCACATTATTCGTTAAAGTTTTACATCCAGTACTTTTTTTTTTTTTTTTTAACTTCCCCCCCCCCCCCAGCTGTACAAGTCAGGAGGAGATGCTGGAGGCGAGCGGAGCGGGGAGGGCTTCCCCACGGGACCTTCCTAACCCCCCCGGGACAGCTCCGCTTTGCTTTGGGAGAAGAAACTTTGGAGAAGCAGCAGCTTTGGATCAGATTTGGGGGCCTTTGTGAAAGCGGCATTTGGGTTTAAATTTGTGGAAAGGGTTTGCCATTTCCTTGCAGGGCTTTCCACCTCTCCCTCTGGCCACGGAGCAGCGGGAGGAGGACGCAGGAGACCCCCCGAGCTGGGAGCAAACACACCGGGGACCCCCAAAACTCCCAGGTTTTGGGGGCTCTTTTGAAAATACAATTGGACCTTGCTTTCTCTGAAATGCCCCAGAACCTCCACCGGTGAAGGTGCAAGGGCGTCACTTCTCCATCAAACCCAACCAAGGTTCCTCCCAGTGAGCCCAGGGTGGGAGGAACCGGGGTCCGATAATCTCGGGAAATTCCTGCAGTTCAGCCACTCCTGGGGAAAAGGGGGAAAACCAAAGCAAAACACGTCCTGGGGGAGGTTTGCAGGCGGCCCGAGCTGCGGGCAGGAGCCCTCCGTATCGGCACAGCCGGCTGGGCACGGCTTCCCCGCTGCCCGCTCTGCCCGCCTTGGCTCAGTGTCTTTAAATACCACGTTTGCAGATGGGGGAAGGATGAAGAATGGCAATATAAATATAAATTAAGTGACGAGGGGAAGGGAGAAGGTCGTTGTCCTGTCGAAAATCCAAAAGCTCTGTCAAACACGTCATTGGGGTGTCAGGGTTTGAGCACCCCAGGGCACCGGGAGGATCCGGCAAACACCACATTTAGGGAGAGGTGTGGAGGTGTTGGCAGCAAGCTGTGGTCTGAGCCGGGCCGGGAGAGGGGAGCTCATCACCGTGAACCAAACTCTGTCCCTGCTTTCTGCATCCCCGGGCAAACCTTGCCTCAGTTTCCCCACCTGTGACCGGGGGGTGCCGACCCCTCCGGAGCTCCGCAGAGCAGCACGAGCCCTAAGGGCTCGCTCCCATAAAGTGCTCCAGACGTGAGGTGAACAATAAATACTATTTCATAGAAACACTTGATTTAAAGGAAAAATAAGAATCACCGAAACCTTTTCATAAAACCATTTATTTTAAATATTTCCCTGCAAAATCCTGGGAACACGTCGGGTAGCAGCTGCGTCCCCCTTAGGGACTGGTCCCTACAGCACGCAGCGATGCTCGGCCCGTGCCAGGCTGGGAGGGTTGCTCAGTGGTAATTATTGTTATTATACATTAAACCACAGCGGGAGGGTGCAGGAGCCCCTCTGTTTGGGGATGTGCGGGGCAGGGATGAGCCCCACGGCAGGTCCTGGGGGCTGGGAGGGGGCTCAGGACATCACCCCCTCCTGCCAAGGAGATGCCACCACAGAGCGTCCTGCCAAGGCCATGCTCACACCACAGAAGGGCCAGATTCTGCCCAGTGTAGACCTCCTTCAGCAGATGCCACGGGGGCCATGCTGCGCCTTTCCCCAAGGGCCACCTCATAGAATCAGAGAACCACAGAATCGCTGAGGTTGGAAAAGACCTTGAAGATCACCCAGTCCAACCATCAACTGCCAAGCCCACCACTAAACCAGTTAAGGGGAGAGCAGCAATTTCATGTGTCCTGGCTTGGTGGCTGGATTATTTTTTAATGAAAGTAAAAACTAGGAATCACTAAGGTTGGAAAGGATCTCTAAGATCATCAGCCCAACCATCAACCCAACATCCCCATGCCCACTAAACCATGTCCCCAAGTGCCACCTCTGCCCGTTTGTTGAACCCCTCCAGGGATGGGGACTCCTCCACCTCTCTGGGCAGCCTGGTCCAATGCCTGACCACTCTTCCAGTAATGAAATTTCTCCCAATATCCAATCTAAGCCTCCCATGATGCAGCTTGAGCCCATTTCCTCTCGTCCTATCACTTGTTCCTTGGGAGAACAGACCGACCCCCCCTCCCTGCCCCCTCCTGCCAGGAGCTGCAGAGCGATCAGGTCTCCCCTCAGCCTCCTCTTCTCCAGGCTGAACACCCCCAGCTCCCTCAGCCGCTCCCCACCAGCCCTGTGCTCCAGACCCTGTCCCAGCTCCGTTGCCCTTCTCTGGACACGCTCCAGCACCCCAATGTCCTTCTTGTGCTGAGGGACCCAAGACTGGGCACAGCATTCCAGGTGCAGCCTCCCCAGTGCCATGCAACACCCCTCTCGTTTTTGCCACCGGCGGGGCTCCAAGCCTACCATCAGCCCTATGGAGCTCATTCCCCCCGGCCCTGTACGACATCCCCAAGCTGTGCCCTGCCTGAGAACGGCCCCAGCGCCTGAGGCCGAATCCTGCCCCATGGGAAGCCCTCGTCACCCTCTGGGATCAGGGTGCTGAGGTGGGAAGAGGAGCTGAGGCTGCCCGAGGGTCAGGGCATGGCCCTGCCTTCGCAGGCAGCGGGTGCTCAGCACCTCTCCAGGCTGGATGATGGGAGGTGTAGCCCAGCGATGGGAGCAAGGTGCTGCTAGGCCAGAGCTCAGGATGGGGCACCCAGCACCCCAGGATGGGGCTGGGGGTGCTTTAGGCTCCTGCTGATGGCAAAGAGCCCCCATGGCCTGACCCAAACCAGAGGGGCAGATCCCAGCATCACAACATACGTCCGCATCCCCCTCAGTGGGGTTGCCTTGGCGGGGGGCAGGACGGTGGCCCCAGCTCACCACAGCCCCCCCAGGGAGGTTGGAGGCTCCTCCAGCATCCCCCAGGGGTTGCCAGGGTGGAACAGCACCAAAACAGGGTCTGGGACGGTGGTTCGGCTCTGCACGAGCAGGCATGGAGGAGCCTGGGGATGGCTCATGAGTCAGGGCGGCCGCTTGCTCCTGAGCGCAGAGACCATGGGTGCAGGGGGCTGGAGGCATCACCAGCACCGTCAGTCCCCCACAGACCTCCCCAGTTCTCATCGGTCCCCCACAGACCTCCCCAATTCCCCTGGCCCCAGGCTGGGGGTCCGGGAGGACAAGCATCCCATGGGGACAGAGGGGACCTGGACCCCACAGCCACCGGAGTGCTCCGAGACAGCCTCATCCAGAACACAAAGCCCTTTGCGGGTGGGGAAACTGAGGCCCGATGCTTGCCCAAGGACACCACGGCCGGGCAGGCACAGAGCCCAGCGCTGCCCTGCGCTCTCCTTTTTGGGGTGCCCTCCCGCTCCCCGGGGCTTCAGCGGTGACCCCACCACCACGGGCCCCAGGGTGACAGTCCAAAGGGACCAGGGCTCTGTGGTCCCACACGTAAGAGGCATCAAAAGACCATGGGGCATCAGCAACCCCCCAAAATCCACCCTCCCAGAGATGCTCCTCTCCCAGCCCGTGCAGCACAGACCACAGCATCGCCTTCCAAACCCTGCACGGGCGATACCTGGAGCAGGGGACACAGCCCTGGACGATCCAGCGGCATCTGCGAGGGACAGGACAGCGCCGGTGACATGGGACAGCCAGGGACCCCCCCGGCATGACCATGTTCAGCGTCAGCCCTGGGGCGAGGAGTTGCAGGGTGTCATCCACGGCTGTATTGGTGTGCCTGGGGCGTGCACACTCACACACGTGTGCACGCACTCACGCGCACACCCGGACGGGCGGGAAACGGTCTTCCACGTCCCACTTGCCAAATCAAACCCCGGTGTGGGTCGCGGGGGCCATGGGGACAGGGAAGGGGGAGACCTTTTGACACTCATTTTGATTTAAGGGCTTGGCTTCTTGCTGGGTATAGAATTGTCTTTCCTTTCCAGCCGCGTGTAAGGCTCAAAAGCAGAAGTGCCCAGTCCGTAAGCACCCGGGAGGTCGTGCAGGCTGCCCAGGAGCGGCCCCCCAAAGCACAGTGGGGCAGCCGGCAGCCTGGGGGAGGAGGAGGAGGAGGAGGAAGAGGCGAGAGAAGGGACCTGCAGGCTGAAAGCTCCCGGCCCCGGGGGGCTGCTCCCGCCGCCGAGCCCGGGGGAGGTGGTTCCCGGGGTGGCCAAACTGGATCCGTTGCCCGTAGGACTGCCGATGGGGTTGGAGGTGGGAGAGAGGAGGCTGGGGGGGGCCGGGACGGAGAGGAGCCGGCCTTGCTCCAGCAGCCGGAGGATGTTGCAGGTGGCGAAGGACTCGGAGGTGGCGGTGGAACGTTTGTCAGAGTCCCTGCTCTGGTCCTTCTTCTGCTTGGTGCGTCGGTTCTGGAACCAGACCTTGACCTGGGGGGAGCGGGGGGGGGACGGGGCAGGGGGACAGAAAGGCACGGACAGAAAGAGAGCGCGGGGGGGCCGGGGAAAGAGAGGCGAGAACCAGGAGAGAGTGAGAGATACGAGAGAGAGAGAGACGTATTAAAATAAACGCCCAAGCGAGATCCATTCCCCGCCACAGGGACTGCGGAGAAGTCGATTCTGCCTGCCGCTTCCAGGGAAACGGCAAATTCCTGCAGGTTCCAGGAGGGAGCAGGATGGGAGCCCTGGGATGACAGCTCCAGGATGGGAGCCCAGGCATGGGAGTCCAGGCATGGGAGCCCAAGGATGGGAGCCCAGGGATGGGAGCCCCAGTATGGGAGCCCTGGGATGGGAACCCCAGGATGGGAGTCCAGGCATCGGAGCCCCGGGATGGGAGCCCTGGGATGGCAGCTCCAGGACAGCAGCCCAGGCATGGGAGCCCCGGGATGGGAGCCCCGGGATGGGAGCCCCAGGATGAGAGCCCCGGGATGGGAGCCCCAGGATGGGAGTCCAGGCATCGGAGCCCCGGGATGGGAGTCCAGGAATGGGAGCCCAGGCATGGGAGCCCCAGGATGGGAGCCCCAGGACGGGAGCCCAGGCATGGGAGCCCCTGGATGGGAGCCCCAGGAATGGGAGCCCAGGCATGGGAGCCCCAGTATGGGAGCCTTGGGATGGGAACCCCAGGATGGGAGTCCAGGCATTGGAGCCCTAGGATGGGAGCCCCGGGATGGGAGCCCAGGGATGGGAGTCCAGGCATTGGAGCCCTAGGATGGGAGCCCTGGGATGGGAACCCCAGGATGGGAGCCCAGGCATTGGAGCCCCAGGATGGGAGCCCCGGAATGGGAGCCCCAGGACGGGAGCCCAGGCATGGGAGCCCCGGGATGGGAGTCCAGGAATGGGAGCCCAGGCATGGGAGCCCCAGTATGGGAGCCTTGGGATGGGAACCCCAGGATGGGAGTCCAGGCATTGGAGCCCCAGGATGGGAGCCCTGGGATGAGAGCCCCAGGATGGGAGCCCCAGGATGGGAACCCCAGGATGGGAGCCCGAGGATGGGAGCCCCGGGATGGGAGCCCTGGGATGGGAGTCCAGGCATGGGAGCCCTGGGATGGGAGTCCAGGGATGGCAGCCCTGGAATGACAACCCCAGGATGGGAGTCCAGAGACAGGACCCTGGGGATGGGAGCCCAGGGATGGGAGCCCAGGGACGGTAGGAGTCCAGGATAGGACCCCGGAGCCAGGAGCGCGGGGCTGAGCCACCCCACCGCTGCCCGGCTCTGCCCTGTGCTGGCTCTCCCAGGGGAGCTGAGCTACGGGATGTGCTGGGTTCTCCTCTGTGGTGGTCATCAAACCCAAGTTTGTGTCCCCACCTGCAAACCCTTCCCTCGCCGGACCAAGACACAAGGCAGGGTGGAGGGTCCCTGGCCTCGCTACGGTGCAGGGGAACATGTTAGGGGACAGGATGGCTTCTGGTGGCCCTGGATCTCTGGGCACAGACCCAATTCTGTGCCCAACCCCAGCTGGGGCCATCCCCACCCCAACCTGCTTCTGGCCAAAGTAAGGAGCGGGTCTGGGCTGATGCCCCATGGGACCCCCTGCCCCAAAACTGCACCTGACTCATCCAGGTGGGACGTGGACCCGATCCCCAGCCCACGGCTCCCATCCCACTGCGGCTGCCCCCGCACCCCCTAACCTCTCCCCTGGGAGGGCAGCCCCCCACTTCTGTCCCTCCCTGGCAGAGCAGAGGGGTAGGAGAGGCAGAGAGAGAGACAGAGAGAGGCGTGAGGGACAGACAGATGGACGGAGACGGAGGTGAGGGAAGGAGACGGATGGGAAGACACTCGGATTAGAGCATGGCGGATGGGAGCGGACGAGTCAGGCGCTGGCCGGGACCCCGGGAGTAAACCCCAGCACATTGGCACAGGCTTCGTCCCCGCCTGCTCTGGGGCCAGCGGGTCTCGAACTCATCCGAGTCATCGGAAACTCATTGGGGCAGGACAGTCGCTCACTGGCACAGCCCTCACGCGTCCTCCGGCACAATAGACCCACAGTACAGAGCTAATGGAGCGTGGGGGTGGAGGAGGTCTCAGCCCCCCGGCCCCTTTCCGGGGACATAATAGTGGAGCCGACGTCTGGGTGAATCTGGCCGGAGGCTGGGGATGCTCGGGGAGGAGCGGCGGGAGGTGCTCCCGCGCGATGGGGGGACACCAGGACCACGGGGCTGAGCTCCTATCCCACAGCCGAAACCTCCTGGGACCACGGGCCACTGCCAGCCCACGTCCGACCCGCCCCTACCCGCAGGGTCCCACATGGGAGCTCTTGAGGACGTTCCCTGCCCACGCACACCTTGGCCCCGCACAGGGACCCTGGATCCCTCATCGCCGCCGGGACTGCTGGACCCACATCACAGCCCATCCGGGTCCCCAAGGCTGATGTCCCCTCCCCGCTGTCCCCGTCAGTCCCTCCATGCCGGTGAGTGGGACGGGTTTGGGCAGGGCTGAGCGCTCCCACGGTCCCACTTCCCAGGGCACATTGACCTGAGGCAGAATTAGCAGCCCACCGGCTTTGCTGGTGGGGACCTCCTCAAGCTGCCAAATTCTGGGGAGCACAGAGCCCCCCCAGCACATGCGGCGGGGCCGAATGGGGCTCCCACAGCCCTGCAATCACGCATCATTATTGACATCTTAAGGAAGGTCTCGTGTAAGTTCATACAGAAACGCACAGGCCCAGCGCTCTCCGCTCAGAGCATCCCTCAAGCAGCCAACTCTGGAAGAGCAAGACCTCAAGAAAACGCGATCACATCCTGGAGTATGGGCGTGAAGTGCCCGGGACCTGCCCACAAGCCGCATTTTCCAAGCCCAGCTGGGTGCACAGTGGGAGGTGGCAGCGGGCTCCTCATCTCCTTGGCAGGGAGGGTGCAGCAGCACCCACCCTTCCCACACCCAACACCACCGCCCATGGATCGGCTTCAGCATCTCCTGGCCTTGCCTGGGTGCAGCAGCGCAGTCCTGGCCTCGCCTCGCTGTGCCGGGGAAGACGGAGATGGAGGGATGAGTTGGAGCCCGTTCTCTCGGCTGAGGACCATCTCCATCCCTCAGCCCCAAACCAGGGTGCTCCAGAGCCCCGCTGCCACAAGCCCAACCCAACCCCTGCTTCCTTCAGCCCAGCGTCCGTCCGAGCCCACTGCGGAGGGTCCAGGGCTGCGAACCCACCTGCATCACCTCCAGGCACCCCGAGGTGCTGATGGGTCTCAGAGACCCTCCTCAGCTGCACGCGGATTTCAGTGCAAAGGGAAACTGAGGTACAGACAGCCCCTGCAAAGCTCTCTGCATTGCAAAGCGTTTTGAATCGCAGCTCCTAACGTGGCAGGAGGAGGCTGCAGGACATAGAATCACAGAATCACGGAACGGTTTGGGTTGGAAGGGACCTTTAAAGGTCATCTAGTCCAACCCCACTGCAATGAGGAAGGACATCTTCAGCCAGATCAGGTTGCTCAGAGCCCCATCCAACCTGACCTTGAATGTTTCCAGGGATGGGGCATCTACCACCTCTCCAGGCAACCCCTTCCAGTGCTTCACCACCTTCAGCGTAAGAAATGTCTTCCTTATATCCAGTCTGACATCGTGCTGAGCAGCGCTACCCAGGGCAGGGTGTCAGTCAATCGGTTACCACTCTTCCTGACTTTGGAGCAAGCTACCTGAGCAGAGGCACAGCCCCGTCACTGCACATCTGGGAAGGGCAAGCAGAGATGTCAGAGCATCCTGCAGAAGGAAGGACCAAGCCCCAAGGGATGAGGCAGGCGCGGCACGCTCCCGCTCCGCAGCATCACAGCTGGTGCGGCCGAGGGGAACAGCCACAGGGAGCCAGGGGTTTTCCTAACACAAGGACTCGGAGGCATCAGGTGTGGTCACCAGGTAGCGGCTGGAAACCCGAGCAAGGCAGGAGGCAGAGCCTCTTTGGGCAGCACAGATGGTGTTAGTCCCTGCCACAGGGCACCCTGGAAGCCAAAATGCAAGTGGGCTGAAGAAGAGACTCAAAAAAAACACAGGAGAACAGAGCCAACAAGATTTAACACGATGATCTGGGTACCTCCTTGCAGTGAGCGCTCCCTAAGATGCTGGAAAGATGTGGCAAGGATGGGACCACCTTACACCCCACATACTGTTCTCCCTACTCCTTCACCACTGGCCACCAGTAGAGACAGGTTCCTCAGCCCTCGTGTCCCCTAAGGTCAGCTCTTACATTCTGGTTGTCTTCTACAGGTTGTGAAAAACAAACACAGCTTAAGAAAAGCAAAGGGCCCTTGTCCGGGTCTCCAGTTCGATCCCCTCTCCACCTCTGGCTTCCCGTGGGAACTCATTTTTCCTGGGTGTTCTGGCTTTTGGTCTGTGCTGCTGTCTCCTTGGTCATATGTCCAGGGGCAGCAGTCATCTGTTTGGGTATGACGCTGACTACCAACAATTAATAGCAATACAGATGGGCAAGTCCAACAAATAGATCGATAGAAATTGAAGTGGATATTGATGTCCGGGAATTTCTGGTGCTGAAACCCAGGGTTCCACACCACTGGGGACGTGAGGGGAAACGCTAAAGGACAGGAGGGAGAAAGGGTTGAGGTGACACCGGTCTCAAACGTCCCGACATTGGGGTTCAGCTGGGGAAGGGTGGCAATATGGTCCGTAGGGGAAGATGACCCACTGGGTTCCTCCTTCCCAGTGCTGCTGCTGGGAGACCGTCCCAGCACCTAACTCCCAGCCGGGATATCCTCTGCTCTCACTCCTTCCCTAGGGCTGGCTGATGCCCTTGGTGATGACCGCACCTCCATTTATAGGTATAGATAGAAGCTTTCTGTAGCCCTCCCTGCCTTCATTCTACATCTGATCCTCTTGCAGGAGGTTCTCCCGTCCTCGACCCACCTCTACGGTTCCTCTGCGCCCATCACCCTTGAACACCACGACCCAAGCTGAACGTGCTGTGCTAAATAAGGTTTCCTCATGCCTCGTAGACTGACACGAGCTCTTCCCCATCTGCACTAGTGACATATCAGATGAGCAGGATCACATTTGCCTTCGTGGCTAAAGTTCATATACCACTTGTCATTAATTAGTAGATCCATGTCCTTTTCACCCTCCATTATGATCAAGCCCTGAGTTCCTATCACTGGAGATGTAAATAAGCTCAGCCAGACGCAGTCCTTGACAAGTCCATGAGTAATTTCCCTCCAGCCTTGATCCTTCATCTTTCAGCAATATCCTCCACCACCTCCCCTTGATTGCAGTTTCCCCTCCACGCTGCAAGTTCTCTACTCATCTTTTGCTCCGGTTTCATTCACAACTCCCCATCAGCCACCATAGCGAGTGCTTTGCCAAAGACCGCTTGGATGACATTGGTTGCATTTCCTTCTCTAAAAAAGCAGCTTTCTTCCTCGTCCAAGTTAGTGGGTGAACTGGTGCGTGCCTCTGACGTGGCGATGATACCCTTCCCAGTCTGTGCTGGAGGAAAGGCAGGGAGGACCACGCTGGCGCATCCCTGGTGAGCACCACATCTCCAGCACCTATGGAGGAGGTACTGCAGCCCCATGTGCAATGTTTTGTTCCTCAGTTACCGACCCGGTGAGCTACGGTAATAACTGAAGGGCTGTGGGAGGGAACCAGCCACCTCCAGCTCTCTTGCAAGACTAGGAGGGGAAGAAGAAAGTGAGACCAAGGACCCCCTTTTCATAGGAATGGAAAGGACAATTCCCAGATGTGTCACTCTGGGGGACAGCCAGGACAATTGGCTGGGGAGGGCAAGGGGAAGGGGGAGAAGCTTCCCCCTGCTCCGGAGGAGTCCCAGGAAAAGCCCATGGCTCCCAGCGTCTGCGAGTCCCCTGCCTGGGGCTGTGGGATCCGGGGCCACACGTGACAGGCCAGTCAGGTCAAGCCTGGATGCAGACAAATAGACAACAGCGTGTATGTGGATGTGACAGAAGAGCAGGACATGAGAGGTCATGCGTTCACCAGAAAAGGAAGGTGACTCTCAGAGGACGGGGAGGAGGCAAGCCGGATAGAGGAGATGTCTCTGGAAGCCCTAGGGGACATGGCACGCAAGCAACAGCATGATGCTGAAGGTACAAGGATAGGCATGATCTGCAGACCTATAAATCCCTGTGAGTGTTCGGAGAAGGAGTCCTGGCGCTGGATATTCAACCAATTACTGTGACCAGGTCTAGCGTCCACCTCTCCGTAAGGCAAGTGACTGGCTGGGGGGATCTCAGGATAAAGCCCCTCGTGTTTCTGGATCTGGAAATCCTGCTTTGCTCGCTCTCTGCAGCAGGAGAGAGACTGGTAAGAGCAGAAGACCTCGTGTCAGAGTGGGCAGAGGTAGGACGCGATTGCCAGGCTGAAGCAAGGCAGACTCGAATGGCAGAGACAGTGCGGGTGGGACCATGTGGAGAACTGCCCATGGAGCACCGTTTCTGGGGCAGGAGCGTGCTCGCCATCATGCCAAGCTGTCTGGTTCACGGGAGGTTTTCCTAAGAGAGATGCCCTGGATCAACTAGAGTGAGGAGGAAAGTCCTACGAGCCCATCAGAAAGGTCCACCTGCCTTTCAAGTCTATTTGAGCTTGGAAGCATATGACTTCTCTAGGTCCTGCAGCATGAAATTAAGCAGGAAAATCTGCTCTGTCCTGGGCTGGATGTTTCCATAAAAAATTCAGGGCAGATATCTCAGTCTATCCACCAGAACAGCCACCGGCCACATGTGCACTCACCAGGGAGGGACAAGGGAGCTGTAGGTCTCTCACCACAACCATCCACCTTGACTTGCAGGTTTTGGGTCACGCGTGACAGACGCGGTCACGTCGTCGTGCATTCCCCCCCTCTGATAACACCGCGAATGCGTCAAGCCCTGAGAGTGGTGGTGCTTGGCCGGCTTGTGATGGCTTGATGCTAAACACAGCAACACAGTTGTTCTGGGAAAGAGGCGGCTTCCACAGCAGAGATTCGAACATGTTCCTTCCCAGAAGACTTATCCAGGTCTAAGCCTGTCACGTTGTAGATACAAGACAAGGTCCGAAGGTTCCCAGCTGGGATGCAGGCACGCAGTTCCCACCTCTGACAGCAACCAAATGGGATGCCGGCACCTCTCACCCCGCTGTTTTCTGCCCAGCCCTGCATGGAAATGTGCTGCTTAGGGACAGCAGCGCTTCTTTGGTGTCTGAGCATTGAGGATGATGGGTCCCCACCTCCCCTAGGACCTGTAGGTGCTACCAGAGCATGGACTGTGATAACCACCAGCAGGAAGGGAAGGAGATCACCCCAGATCTGTCCAGTCGCTCCAAGACTGGCAAAGTCACCCAAAGTCTTCAGGACTCACTACAACAGTCCTCAGCGCAAAATAAACCACCACCACCACTGCCTCACTGACCCATCCATAGCTGCAGGTCCCAGATAACCCTTTCCCTGTCCCCCATGCAACATTTTCTTTCCATCCGCTCTTTCCACATCAGAAGCTGAAGCTACCTACTCCTTGGAGCAAGGCCAACCCTTTCCTTGCCGATGGAGAGGCTGGACGTGGTGTCCAGCTAGCAATGACCAAGAGTATGAGACCTCAACAGCATGCTGGGTGGAAAAGCAGTTTGGAAGGTTGCAATCTGCTGCCTGATCATTTCAGGAGATGCTTCCTAGTGCGTGGTGTGAAAACCAGCCAGTATCCATCCCCAGTCAGTTCCCCAGGGCACTACGGAGCCGCTCACCCCGTCCCCTTCTCCCCTTCTCCTTGCGAGTCCTGCTGTCACCCAGCAGCACAGGAGAGGGCTCGACCCCCCGAGGACCTCAGGTTGTAAGTTCATCCATCACAGGCTACGTGACTCCCATCACATTCCCATTTACGGGGAGTAAGGGAAAAAAAGAAATCACAACAAACAAATCCCAGGCTGCCGGGAGAAGGGTCTCAGGACAGCTGGCAGCACAGGGAGCAGCTCTGGAACAGAGACATAAAGGTTGAATATATTTTTTTTTATATTTTATATCTATATAAAATATATATTATATTTATATGCTATTATATAAATACTTACACTTTTCCTTCTTCCCCAGAAAAGCTCTCCTCCGGCCCATTCCCCCCCTGCTCACACAAGAGCAGCACCAAAGCTAACGCTGCCCAAACACTTAACGAGCTTTCTGAGGAGAAGGGCAAGGAAAGTGCAGAAACAGCGCTGATCGCTGCCGGGAAAGCAATATGGCAATTCCCTCCGCTCCCAAGCAGCTTTTACTGCAGTGAGAGCATCCACGGGGCCACCGGCCGGCTCGGAAACCACGCGCCTGAGAGCAGGAAAGCGGAGCCTTCGGAAAGCCCGGCAGGTCCCTGCATCCCCCCGTCCGTGCCGCCTCTGGGTCCTGTGTCTGTCTGACTCAGGCAGCTAGGGGTTATTTTATTTTATTTTATTTTATTTTATTTTATTTTATTTTATTCTATTCTATTCTATGCTATGCTATGCTATGCTATGCTATGCTATGCTAGTCTATTCTATTCTATTTATTTTTATTTTTTAAATTTTATTTACATCATTTTATATTGCTTTATTTTATTTTAAATGCGCAGACCCCCCTAGTGCCTGCCACGCAACCGAATGAGCTGCTGAGGGTCACAGAGGCGTACCCGCAGTCTTCTCCATGCGCTGGGGTTTTCTCTGCGTGTGGAATTTCCCTCCCCTGAGGAGGGATTCATCCTTCAGGAATTGGCTCCAGGAGCTCCCTGGAACCTCCACCCTGCAGCCCAGCCTCTCCCCGTCCAAAAGCGGGAGAGCCGTGTCGACGATGTTAAAGCTCTTTTCCAACCTAAACGATTCTACGGCTCTACGATCCGGTGTCACCTGCTCCCCTCGCAAAGGGAAACCAATTCAAAATGTCACTGAGCATCCGAACTTCTCCGGGCGCCGCGCTGGGGGTGTTCTGCAAAGCCACCGTCTGTCCGTCTGTCTGCCTGCCAAGCGGCAGGACGGACGCGCAGAGACCGAGCCACCCCGGGCCGGTGGCATGCAGCACCCGTGCCATGGCACAGCCGGAGCTCCCGGCTCCGCTCCCGGTCCCGGCAGCCCGGCCGAGGAGGAGCAGCCGTGGGGCAGCGCGTGCTGTGAGCACAGCTTCTCCGTGGCGATCGGCAGCACCGGGACCGAGCACACGCGGGGTTGGGTCCCCGGCGCTCTGCGCCGCCAATTTGAGGAGCGCGTTAACCCCGGGCTTCGCCTCCACCAGCCCCTCCGGCGGCTGAGCCTGCCCTGCAGCCGCAGGGAGCTGGGACGCTGCTCTGACCCCTGCCCTCCACCTAACACCTCCGAGCTACAAAACAAATTATTTCCAAGCGGTTAATCCCCGGCGGAGACCCCCTGCCAGTCGGCCGAGCTCCCCACGCGCTCCGGGGACGGAAAGGCGCAGGGCGGGAGCCCACGGCCCCGCTGCACGCAGTGATCCGGGGATCTGCTGAGGCTTTCAGGCCAGTAATCTCTTCAGCTCATTTATTTTTTTATACCATCCGATGCCTGACCGATGCGTTTTGCCAGCTTGTGGCCGAGCGGCAGTGGCACCTCCCCTCGATTGCAGTTTCCCCTCCATGCTGCAAGTTCTCTACTCATCTTTTGCTCCGGTTTCATTCACAACTCCCCATCAGCCACCATAGCGAGTGCTTTGCCAAAGACCGCTTGGATGACGTTGGTTGCATTTCCTTCTCTAAAAAAGCAGCTTTCTTCCTCGTCCAAGTTAGTGGGTGAACTGGTGCGTGCCTCTGACGTGGCGATGATACCCTTCCCAGTCTGTGCTGGAGGAAAGGCAGGGAGGACCACGCTGGCGCATCCCTGGTGAGCACCGCATCTCCAGCACCTATGGAGGAGGTACTGCAGCCCCATGTGCAATGTTTTGTTCCTCGGTTACCGACCCGGTGAGCTACGGTAATAACTGAAGGGCTGTGGGAGGGAACCAGCCGCCTCCAGCTCTCTCCAGTAACCGCCTCGCACTGCTCCTGCTCCGCTCCTCCATCCCAGCACGCTGCCCAAAGCGCTCCCCTCCCCGCTCCCAGTCCCTGCAGAGCAGGATGCGGCCACGCTGGCCAGCCAGCGACCGGGCAGCGCCCTCCCCTCTCTTCAGCTCATTTATTTTTTTATACCATCCGATGCCTGACCGATGCGTTTTGCCAGCTTGTGGCCGAGCAGCAGTGGGACGTCGTTCCTGAGCAATCACGCTTTGCCGGCAGGAGCCCGAAGCCCCCGGCCCTGCCCGCCCCGGTCGCAGGCAGCGGGCACGTCACGCCGGCTCATTAAACCCTGCTCGCGCCGGCGCTCCCGCTCCCGCACACCAGCATCCCCCACCGCCCCCCAAAACGCCCGAGCCCCCGTGCTCGGTGGCCAAACGGGATGGTCCTCGTCATCCCCCGGGACACCCACGAGCATCACCCCGGCCCCCAGCACCCACGCGGGCAGGGCTGGGGGATATGTTATTGGTTTTTTAGTGGTGTTTATTATTTGGCAGCCGTGCTCCGGGGCTGACCCCGGCGCCGTCACACGTCCCATGCCGTGCGCACCTCCAGCACGCCGGCCATCCGGGACTATTCATAGCTGCCGACCGAGGCCATTTTCCTCACCAGGATTAGCTCCCCGCCGCCATCAGCTGATGCCCGCCGCAGCACAGGGGAAGGCGGGACCCAGCCTGCAGCACTGCCATCTCCCCATGGCACCCCGGCCACCCTTCATCCTCCTCCTCCTCCCTCCATCCCAAGCGGGGCTGGGGGCTTGCCGCCATCAGCTGATGCCCGCCGCAGCACAGGGGAAGGTGGGACCCAGCCTGCAGCACTGCCATCTCCCCATGGCACCCCGGCCACCCTTCATCCTCCTCCTCCTCCCTCCATCCCAAGCGGGGCTGGGGGCTTGCGGAGCCATGGAGCCCGGGGCAGGCAGAGGCTCGGCGCAGGCTCGGGCCCCCGGCGTTGTGTAAGCCGGCGGGCTCGCTGCCCAAAGCGCCTCGGCCAGAGGTTTCGTAACGGCGCGGCAGCTTTGCAACCCATCTGCCGCTCCCCGGCCACAGCAGCAACGGGGAGCCGGCGCTGAGCAGGGACGGACTCAGCCCTCAGCTTCTCCTCCAGCCCCCCTGCACCCCGATAGCACCCGGGGCCACCCCAGGTGGGCCACCCACCCCAAACCCTCTGCCACAGCCCAGGACAGACACGCTTGGGGCCATGCTTCCAGCCGCACCGAGCTCCAGCCCGCGGCCGGGCAGCGCGCTGGGGACAGCCAAGGTGGGAACCGTCCCCGACTCGCTGGGATGCGCCTGTGCCCTCGGCCGGGAGCCCGTCCCCAGAGCAACCCATTGCCCCACCTCTGATCCAAAACTCCAGCCAGAAGCATGCCCTCGGTCTGCTTTTGCTCCGAAATTCAGGATATTTTGTGCTTCACAGCAGGGGAACCTCCTGGGTGCTCCCACGCCCTTTGCAAATGGAAATGAGAGGAAGGAGCAGGGAGAGACGGTGCTGGGCTCTGTGGGCAGGTCCGGCGGCGAAGTGCCCTCAGCCATCCAGCTTGGTGGCCCCCGAGCGAGGTGTCCCGGAGGGAGCATCCTCCAACACACCGAAATCAGGTAGAGACAATCCCCCCATCGCCTTGGAGGTGCCGGTGAAGGCTGACGGCTGATTTCCCCCATTCCTTGGGGTTTCAGACAGCGCTGAAACCATCCCGTCCCATCCTGGGATGCACGTGGATGTGGTGTTTCCCTCCCATTTTCCATGCACAAGGCAAACCGGTATGGTTTTCTCCCAGTGGAAACCAAAATGCAGCCGGGGAGGTGGGATGGGAGCACCTGGCCAGAGGGCACGGGCGGGCAGTGGGACCCCAGGCAGCAGCCGGGGTTCGGGCCATCATGTTTGGGGTTCCTGCCCCAGCATCAGAGCCAAATCCAAAACTGTCACCAAAACGGAAACTGTCATTTTTAGGAAACAATTCCCCTTAAATTGTAGCCGCTTGGAAATACACTGAGAAAGCCTTGGAGATCACTCTGGAAACACCCAGCCTTCTCGCAACATTGAGAACTGAAATTTTCAATCGCAAATTCTGAAATTGTTTCTTTACCGTGCAGGTGTTTTCAATTGAAAACGCTTAATGATAAAAATCTCAATTAATTATTTCACATTTACTTGCATTAGCCATTTTGCCTAGTGCCAGCTGAGCTTGGGGAACCGTAGAGGTACCCAGATATTTTGGGTTCCCTCCTAATTCATCACAGGAGCTGCTGTCCTGGAGAAAAGCCCTATTTCCAGAGGGTCCCCTTGTTCCCCCCTGAGGAGAGCTGCTCCTCTCCTCTCTTTAGAAATTTCGTCCAATTCCCCACCAAGGAGCCGATGCTCATCACCCGAACCCGCTTCCCCAGCTCCCTGGCATGCTTTGGGAAAGAAAATGCCAAAAAGGTGAATTTTTGAGGATCCCGAGGGGCTGGGGCCGGGCAGGCAGAGGCAGTGGTGGGGCTGTGCCAGCCCGGTCCTGCCGCTGCGTGGTACCTGGTTACAACACAGATTTATTGCCACCAGCCCAGGGTAAACCCCACCACGTGCCCCCCGCCGTGGGGAGGGGACGGGATTAGCTCGTCCATGTGAGTGGGTTTACTCCACAAGCGTGCTCTGACACGGGCTGGCATGTGGGAAGGGGACCCAGAAGCTACTGGAGATGCCCGGCTTATTCCAGGGTGACCCCAGGCATCTCCAGTGGCCACCTCCTGCCATGGGACCCAGGACCCACCTCCCTTCCAGGCCAGTGGGAGCATCCGGATCCGACCTGGGAGTCATTAAATATGGGATCACCCAGGCTGTCGCCCCCCATGGCCACCCACTCGCTTCAGAACAGACTCGGCACCCAAGCTTTTTGCAGCAGAAGCCGGCTGCAGGCTACCGTGGTTGGACATGATGCTTTTCCCCGGCTAGCCGCCTGCCCGTCCCGCTGTCCCCACGTCCCCCGAGCCAGCCCCGGAGCCTTCCAGATCCCTCAAGGAAATGGGTCAGACCCAGTCTGGCAGAGAACTGCTCCAGAAAAACAGGGCACCCTTCTGCTGGGTCGGGTAGTTCAGGAAAAGCTCCACCGACCAGAAGCGGCCGAGGGAGGAGGACAGGAGCACCCAGCTGGGAACAGCACCGGGGGTGGGAGCAGCACCCCTCAAACTGGGCTGCATTCGGATGGGGCACCCCAACCCACAGCGGAGTGCGTGCGGGGCTGCAGCCTCCCCAAGCAGAGGGGAGAAAAGACTCCCCGCTGGGCAATCACCCATGGGAGAGCCGTCAGAGCACGCACCCACGGCACAAACCAGCAACGCTACAGAAGCGGCTGGGCGGAGGCAACGCGAACCACGGAAGGTGTTAGAGACGATTTTCCTACGCACAGCAGAGCACGATGGATGGGTGGGCGGAGGGACGGAGGCCTCCTCAGAAAAGAACGTACTTGGCTACGACACCTATATTTTCTGCGTGGTCTAGGAAAGGGGTTTCCAAGAAAGCTTTGGAAATTCAGCTTCCCCGTACCCCCGAGGACTGCAGAGCCTCCGAGGATGAGGAGCGCGCTGCTTTGCAGCAAGGACAGCGGCGTTACGGTTCTACCTGCCTCCTGTGCCTTGGGGAAGCCCCGACCCACAGCTCCCACGGCCAAGCTCTGGATGACTCCCACCTCCTCCGGACCACAGCTTTCCTGCGGTTCTCCCTGCGAGAGGACAACTTGTGCTGGCACCAACCGTTACAGAATTATAGAATTATAGAACAGGCCAGGTTGGAAGGGACCTCAAATGATCATCTGGTCCAACCTTTTATAGAATCATAGAATCATTGAGGTTGGAGAAAACCATGAAGATCACCCAGTCCAACCATTCACCTAACACTGCCAACTCCACCACTAAACCCATTAAGGGCAGAGTCATAATTTCATGTTTCCTGGCTTGGGGGCTGGATTATTTTTAATGAAAGTAAAACCCAGGAATCATTAAGATTGGAAAGGATCTCTAAGATCATCAGCCCAACCATCAACCCAACAACCCCCATGCCCACTAAACCATGTCCCCAAGGGCCACCTCTGCCCATTTGGTGGGAAAGGGAGCCTAGAAGAGATTATCCAGCACCCTGTCCAATTACATCTTGAAAACCTCCAGCGATGGGGACTCTACCACATCCCTGGAGAGGTTGTTCCAGGGAATGATTGTTCCTGCTGTAAAAAAAAAGTCTTTCTTATGTCGAGATTGTTTCATTGTTCTCTCGCTGCAGGGACTGATAGTTGTTAATGACTTGAGGTGCGATTAATTTTTAATGGCATCGTCTTAATTGCCAGGCTATAAATAAACCTTCCCGCCCCTTCCCTGGCTCAGCTGCTTTCTCACGTATGTTTTGCTCCACGGCGGGGGGGTCGCAGTCCTGAAAGCCCTGTGCTGCGAGTACCCTCCCCACACTGCTGAGGGTGCTCGGGGGGTGTCAGGCCATTGGCAGCGATGGTGCGGTAGGAGCCCAGCTTCTGCCAAGGGTGGCCCAGGAGTTTGTCCCAAGGAAGGTCTGCCAGAGCGGCTGTGATGGAGCCCATCGCAGCGAGGGGAACCCCAAGGGGATCCATGGGGGTCCCATGGCTTTTCCAGCAGCCGGGCAGGCAAGAAACGCGATGCTAAGACCTGCCTCCACTTCGTGCCCCACCATCCCTCTACAAAGGGTCTTCAGGTGCTGCACAGGAGCCAAGGAGCCCAAAAGCTCACCGGTACCTTCCAGGAGGTGCATAGGTCCAAGAGCTGCCAGCAGCGCTCCTGGGCATGGCCTCCTCGCCTGAGGACACCCCCGTCCCCCAAAACTCCTGCCTTCGGGAGGGGACGAGCTACCTCTCGGCAGAGGGACAAGGCTTGGAGCTGTGTGGAGAATGTCGGATACAACCAGCCCTGCCCTGACCTCCTGGGTGCCCGGCCCTCAAAGGGGGCCCTTGTTCGACGTGAGTGTCACTTCTCTGTCCCCGCTCTAATGAGGGCGGGAGGAGCTGGCAGATACAGCAGGTCACTTGAACCTGCACCTGGCATTGAACTCCTGACCCAGAAAGCAAAGCCTCCCGGCCCGGGCAAATCCCCTCGGCCAGCCCATCCCGCCTCTCCTCCTGCCGGGGGATTTGTGGGAATTATCCTCCTTCCGCCATCCCCCCCCGTGGTCCTTCTGCCCTGCAGCCTCCTCTCTGCCTTGCGTTTTCTATCCCTTAATGACGCTAAGAAGGGGTACTTTTCCCCTAATGCCTTGGGATGCGTTGCCTGGAGAAAGCCCGATGCACGGATACGGGCTACTCTCTGCGCGGAGCATGGGGCCGGATTCCGGATGCGTCGTGCCGGGGTAGCCCCTCCGCACCTCTGCGTGCCGGGGATGCGGGAGCTCACCTGGGATGCAGCAGCCGGCACACCTGCATCTCCAGACTGCTGTTTGGCAAGTTAATGAAAATATTCTATTGGCTAATTAAACTCGTTTAACACTACCCCTGTCCATGGATTAATTAGAAAAAGCACAAATGGCATTGGGCTGGAGCCTGAGCCACTCCTGGCGAGGCAGGACAGGTACATGGCTCCCTGGAGGGAGGAGGTGAATTCCCTGGGCTGGAGAGAGCCGGGGTAGATGGAAGCACCCTCCTCATCCTCACCTGAGCATGAGTGGCTCCAAAACTCCCCCCGTGCCCCTTCGGCACAGCAGGTCTGCCTGACCCCCGCAGATGGGTGCGGGGACAAGGTGTGGGGCTGGCTCCGGAGGGATGGCAAGGTGGCGGGGAGCACGGCGGGACACTGGCAGGCGGCTCTGCGAGCAGCGAGGGGAGGACAGGCTCATCCGCGGCGGCTGCCGATGGGCACCGGCTTCTGCAGGTGCTGCTGCTGCTGCTGCTGCTGCTGCTCTGGGCTAGGGAGCGCCGGCAGCATGCACGGCTCTGAGCCTCCCCCCGGCATGGAGGGGCTGTCCTGCTTCTCCCCGCCTTAGCCTGGGTGACCCCCTCTCCATGCTGGGTGACCCCCTCTCCATGCTGGGTGACACCCTCTGCCGTGGGTGACCCCCCTCTGCCCTGGGGCAGGGGCCAGAGACAAGAAAGCAAGAGGATCCCTACTCCCCACCATGGAGGTGGGCCATTCCGGCTTCCCTGCAAGGAGCAGCGAGAGCCTCCTCTGCTTCGCAGTCTGCCAAAAAGCAGGATCAGATGCCAGGGAAGTAAACGAAGAGCCTAGAAGAAGCCTTTTTTTTTTCCTCCGACAGGATTTCTCAGGGGCGCAGGCTGATCGGCGGACCCACTTACGGGGACGCTTGGCTGCAGCTCTCCAGCTGCGATGACATCATGTCTCTTCCTATCTCATCACACTGTTTGCACCACTCTCCCTTTGCAGAGGAGCGGAGATGAATCATTCTTCAACCCCCCGAACATTCACAGGCACAAAAAAAACCTCCTCAGCGGCCCCTTCCTCCGTGCCCCCCGCTTTGCTCTTCCCTGCCGTGGTGGGACGCGGTGGGCTCCCATCACACCCGGGGTCCCTGCAGAGAGCAAAGTTGGGCGCAGCTGGCGGGGGGAGGTTTCCCAATCCTGAAACCAAGATGTCATTCCGTGATAAGGACCCGTCCCAATGTCCCAACCACCAGCACAACATAAATGTCATAGAAACATAGAATAGTTTAGGTTGGAAAGGACCTTGAAGATCATCCAGTCCAACCATTAACCAACGCTACCAAGTCCACCACTAAACCAGTTAAGGGTACAGTAATAATTAACTTCATGTGTCCTGGCTTGGTGGCTGGATTATTTTTTAATGAAAGTAAAACCAGAATAGAATCATTAAGGTTGGAAAGGACCTCTAAGATCACCAGTCCAACCATCAACCCAACAACCAAGAAAGAGTCACAGGATGCTGGTGGTTGGGAATCCACCAACATAACATTAGATGGAGCAATTAGACCATGAATGGCCCTAAGTCCTGGGAGCTGCTCCTGGATAACACTGGGAGGAAAAGCACCAAAAGTACCCAAAATACTCTGATCGCTGCAAATGTTGGAGGTGGCCCTGTCTGAGCTGATGGACGCAGAGGAGCCCCGTGGGGCAGGAGTGGCTGGTGGTGACTATCCAGTCTCCAGGCCACATCCCGAGTGGACCAGCACGCTGCACGGAGCCATGCAAAACCCTCCGGATCTACGGGGTCTTGTAAAACCCTGCGGTCGCCCAGCTCTTGCAACGCCTGAGGAAACCTCCCAGCCATGAGTGGTGAGGGACTGGGGCAATGCCTGAGTGTGCAGAGAGCCTGAAACCATGACCCGAGGGGACCTGCACCCCAATAAGGAGAGGAGGAACCGGGCACCGAGCCGGGCACTGCCATCCCCGGGCACGGTGGTGGCTGGGGAGGGATGGGCGGCGAGGGGGGAGCCAGGAATGTTGCTGCAGGGAAGAAAATGTTGTGAAAAGCACAGAAGGGGATTAAAAAAGACAGAGATGAAGGAGAGAGATGGGAAAAAGAGGATGCGGGAAGGAGAAGGAAGGAGGAGAAGAGACAGCCGTGGCCTACAGGGTGTGAATTTTCTCACTGAGTGATGAAGGCAGCAATGAGGCACCAAGCAAGCAGTAAATAACGAGCAAGCAGTAAATCAGCGGACATTAGACCCTATGGAGACGCTGTGCCCTCCCAGCCCTGGGCCGAGGCAGCCGGCTCCCGGCTCGGCACAGCCCTCTGCCCGGTGCTCCCACCAGCCGCACCGGCTGCCCGTGCCTTCCCGCGCCTGCCGGGCAGCCGGAGCTCTTCCCCAGCATGGCCAAGCCCACCCGTGTCCCTCCCGGCTCCGTGGAGGTGACGCTGGGACCGGGGCTTCGGCTGGGACCCCCGGAAAGGGACCCCCACGCAGCTCACCGGGGTGCTTTGCTCCGAACCACGGCACAGCCGCGCCGGCCGCCACGTATCCTTGCACGTATCCCGCAGACAGAAACCAGCTCCTTACCAAAAAAAAACCCCACTCTGCCACCAAAAAAGGCGAGAGCGACTATTTTTTGTGCGCCGAGGCTCTGCTCCCGCTTGCAGGACCGTGCAGCGGCCGCACGGCGAGCGCCGAAGCAGCACGGAGCAACAGGGTCTCCCCAAAATCAGACCCCCCCCAGCACACGGGGGGAGCTGGGAGCCAGGGGCCTGGCTGCTGACAGCGGGGATAGGTTTGTTCCACAAGACGTTTGGAAAAATTGAAATTATTTCCTATCTGAATCGATGAAACCGTGTAGCTGCCTCCGAACGTGCCTTACTGGCCAGAGAAGGGGCCAACTGGGCTGACGGGGTTTTTCCGTAGTTCCCAGCTCACTGCAGCCTTCATTAATTTTATTATTATTACTATTTCTGTATATATTTTCAAGCCGGAACCGTCGCAACCCCAGCAGATGCACTTTTTTACTTAGCAGATATTGACACCGACTTCCGAGCGACGCGCAACCTTCTCCCGCTTCAGCCCAGCTCTCTCCGCACCGGGCAAACCTTGGCGGAGGAAAACCGGGAAAATCCCCCCTCGCCGGCAAAGCTCCGCGCAGGGCCGGGCAGGCGGGGGGTGATGGAGGGGAGATGCCCAGGCCACGCCACAGCTCGGGGGTCCGCAGGGCCGGTCGCCAGCGGCACCCCCGCCCCACGGGGAGCCGGAGAGCAAAGCCAGGGAGGCTGCAGCGATGCGGGGGGAGCGGCGGGGTGCAGGATCCGTGCAGGATCCATCCAGCTCGTACACAGCCAAATGCCCGAACCCGACAGCACCCGCCACGACGCCCCGACTCCGCTCACCCACCCTGTGCGGTGGGTGCTGCCGTAAGGACCTTGGCTCCCCCGCTGACGCCCCCCTGCTCTTTTCTCTTCCCCGCTGTGCCGGACCCTCCCGGGGGATGCTGCCCACGGGGGAACAGCGCGGCAGCCGGAGGGGTCCCCGCGGACCCCACTCAGGGCTGCCCCTTGCCCCCCCTAACCCTAAACCGACCGCTCCTCCAGCTGCGGGGAAGGGGGTGGAGGAGAGCGATTGCCCGCAGCACCACGCACAAATCCTCCCGGCCGTGCTCAGCCCCGGCTCCTGACCCAAACACCGGCCAGCACCCCTCCACCCCGGCAAGCACCGAGTCCCTCCACCCAGTTTTAGGACCCCCAGGAGAGCTCTCGCCCACCCCAGCCCCGCTTTCTGCCCGCTCTGCCTCTCCCCACCGCCCTCCCCACGCCAGTGGCCGCCACGCTTGTCCCCGGGGAGCCGCAGGCGGCCACGGCACGGGGCCACGGGGATGTCCCCGGCACGGAGGAGCCGCCACGACCCCTACCTGGGTCTCGGAGAGGTTGAGCTGCCGCGCTAGCTCCGTCCTCTCCCTGCCCACCACGTACTGGCAGCGCTGGAACTCCAGCTCCAGGCGGTAGAGCTGCTCCGCCGTGAAGGACGTCCGCGTCCGCTTCGGCCGGTCCAGGTCCAGGCCCTTGGGAAGCACGATCTCCCGGATCGTCCCTTTGGCATCTGGGAGGGAAGCGGGGAGAAGGGCCGTCAGGGAAAAAGTCTCCATGGGAGGAAAGGGACTTGGGGGGGAACTGGTCCAAAACAGCCATTACTGGGGGAGGAGAAGCCGAATTAAACACCAGCTGCACCGTCGGGGCTGATGCGAGCGTCTTGGGCTCGCTGCAGGAATAACCGTAAGAAATCCCCCAAGCTGTGGCTGAAAGAGGCGACATCCCACCCTTCGGTTCTCCCTTCTGACCCCGAGTGCTGCGAGTTTATAAACCTCCAGGGAACGGTAACAAGCCTTCACAAAAAAATAGGGATTTTTTTTTTTCCCCCCAAGAGAGAAGTAGGAATCAAAACCCAGAGCATTTAATCACAGAAATAATAGCTGTTGAAAGCCAGAAGCAGAAAACGGTTCTATACGGAGCAAGAGTTCAAATTAAACAGATTTTTAATTAAAAATATATTTTATTTTTAGTTTCTATCCTTCCTTGGGAATACTGGGAAAAATTTATCTCTATGACAATTCCCTTCTTCCCAGAATTATTCTCACCAAAGGATTATTTTCTTGAAAAGCAGCAGCTCCTACTTTGGGGCAGTTCTCCATTCAAGGACAAGTTTTGGAAATGCCGCACGCCCCGAGCTGCCCACGGCAGCAGATTTTACAAGGCCGGGACTATCGCTGCCCACGGCTGGGCGCAGGGAAGCAAAACCAGGAGGGTTTAGCGCCCAAGTTAGCCCCGTACGGCCCCTTCCGCACCGTGGGCTGCCGCTTGCGGCCCCTCCGAAGGAGCCGTGGCGTTGCTTCCCACTGCCAAAGGACGAGCTCTCCCCGAAAAATCCACGGAGCCCCAAGGTGCCAGGAAGCCTGTCCTAGCTCCGTGGGTTGGGATGCACCCGGTCGCTCCCCTGCCTACCCCCCCGCCAGCCACCGACGGGCTCTGCGTGTTGGATGCGGCACCGGGTATTAAAAATGAGCCTTGGAAATTGCCCGCTGGGTTCCTGCCGGACCCCAAACCACTCGTGCTCCTTGCACAGGTTACAAACCAGCCACGGAAGCCACACCGGGCAAGCAGCCCCGGTTCCGGACCCTGCTTTCAGGGCTGCTCGCTCCCGAGCCCGAGGGGAGCCGAGGTCCCCGGCAGCCCTGGCTGGAGGTAAGTTGCTTTCCCTCTTTCTGGCTGACTCAGGCATGAAAGGATTATAAAATTGCTGGGGTAGGAAGCGGGGAAACAGCGAGGAACAGCCTGGGAGGGGGTGATGGAGCTGGCACGGGTCCGGCGGGAGTGGGGAGCGAGCATAGACTGAGGAGAGGGACCCCAATCCCAAAGGCGGTTTCCCACCGCTACGTTACCGTGCGTAAGCCATCCTGGCACGGCCAACCCGTTCCAGGCTGGAGCACGGCACTGCAGGAGGGTTTGGGGAGGGCCAGGGTGGGAGAGCACCCGGTGGGACCAGGAGCGTGGGCTCCGATCGGCACCCCCAAGTCCCGCGGGTGGGCACGGGGCTTGCCAAGAAAGGAAAAGGGGTTGTAGGTGGATTGGAGACGGTATCTCTGGTGGGATCGGGACGCCAGCCTGGCAACCATTTTGCGAGGGAAGGAGCGTTTGCAGAGACGCTGCCCAGACCACGTCCGCACTCCCGTGCCCGCGCCGCCGTCCCCCCGACACAACAACAGCCGGGGCTGCCAGCAAGGAGCGGCTAACAGCCGCTCACGCCGCAGCTGCCAGTATCTGCCCCTCCACTCTCGCCCCTCTCTACGACGCTGCCGGCATTAGTACGGGTATTATTTATTGTTATTTCCCCCCAGCAGCTGGGGCGCGGGGCGGGGGGAGCGGGCTGGGCACAGCCCCGGAGGGACGGCGGCACAGCCCGTGGTGCCAAGCTCGGCAGCGGAGAGGCGAAGACCCTCGCCCCAGCCCCTCGCCCCAGCCCCTCGCCCCAGCCCTATTGCACGCCGCTGCCCGTTTGTGCGGGTTTTGGGGGGCCCACAGCCACCCCCCCCATGCCAGGAAGGGCACAACACCATCCTGCCCGAGGAACCCCCTCCTAAGAGCCTTCCCCCATCAGCCGCTGGATCCCAGACCCCCAAATCCCTCCAGGTCCTGCCGTGGCTGCCCCGGGGTTTTTCCAGCAGCCTTCGGCCTCCCCGGCGGGGCCGCGGTGACCGAGTTCTGCTCTTGGGGACCCGGCTACACCTGATGGAGCACATCCAGGACAAGGTCCGGGACTGAAATCCCCCAAAAGAGGTCTGGTGCCGAGGGGATCAGTCTCTCCTCTGCATTAGCAGCTAAATCCAACCAGGCAGGACAGGCAGGCACGGCCGGGGGGCAGAGGGAAGGCGAGCGGGCAGCAGCTTTGGGGCACTGACCCCCCCGAAGCCAGTGAACAGCGATTTTACAGCCTGCACACCTCTCCCCTGTGCAGGGACACACCGCGCACACCCGTGCATACAGCGTTTCTGCACCGACGCGGCTGCCAGGACATTTTTGGGGCGCACAGCCCCCCAAACACGTACCCCCAACCCTCTCCGTGCTGGGGGCTGGTGTGGCCGTGGTGGCACACGCACCTCGGGACGCACCTTGGGGGGGGCACAGGAGCCCGCAGCCCTTCTCAGGGCACCCCAAAAAGCACCGGGGTCCCCCCCAAAAAGCACGGGGGGCCCCCCTAGAGCTCCCCGCATCCGCCTGCACGGCGCTGGGGCAGCCCTCAGGACTGACGGGGGGGCACAGGAGCCCGCAGCCCTTCTCAGGGCACCCCAAAAAGCACCAGGTCCCCCCCAAAAAGCACGGGGGTCCCCCCTAGAGCTCTCTGCATCTGCCTGCACGGCGCTGGGGCAGCCCTCGGGACCCACGGGGGGGGGCACAGGAGCCTGCAGCCCTTCTCAGGGCACCCCAAAAAGCACCGGGGTCCCGTCCCAGAGCTCCCCGCACCCTCGGGGCAGCCCCCGGGAGGTGACCGGGAGGAGGGGGGTGAGCACCCCGGGGGCTGCCCCCCTCCCCTTCCAGCCACCCCGGGGGGCTGCAGCCCCCACGCTGCCCGTGGGACCGGCCCGGTTCCCCCGGTGAGTCCCGTTAATCCCGGCTCAGGAGCGCCCGGCTGCCCGCCTGCACCCCCCCGGCCGTGCCCCGCGTCCCACGGCACCCACCAGCCCGGCCGCCTCGACGGGACGGGGATGGCCGGGCGGCTCCGTCGTGAGCAGACCGAGCCCCCCAGGAGAGCACCGGCTCCCACGGCACGGAGGACCCCCCCGCCGCTTCCCAGCCGGCTCCCGCTGACGGGGGGAGGGGGTCCCCCGAGAGCCCCGTTCCCCGCAAAGCCACCGCGGGGTGGGGGGGAACCGGGGACGGAGCGGAGCGGGAGGCGGCCCCGGCTGGAAGGGGGAAGGCGGGGAGAGCGATCCCGGCGGCACCGGCTGCCGGCTCTCCCCGGGGGGCTGGGGGAAAATTAAAAAAAATATTTAAAATATATATTTAAAAAAAAAAATTAACGCAAACGTTGCGGGAAAAAAAAAAAAAACAAAACAACAACAAAAAACCGCAGGCGCTTCCCCAGCGCCGGCCGGGGCTCGGTGCCCCGGGAGCGGGCCCCCGGCCGGGGCAGGGCGAGGAGCCCGGCGGGCCGGTGGCCCCGGTCGCCCAGCCGGGTCCCCCCCTCCCGGTGTGTCCCCCCCTTCGCTTTATTTCGGCTCCGTTCCCGTTTATTTGCGGCGTTTACTCCCCGCCACCATTTTGTCCGCGCCGTGGCGGCTGCAGCAAGATGGTGAGACCGGGCGCTCCGGGGCGAGGGTCCCCGCGGCCGGCAGAACCGGGGACCCTGCCCCCGGATTTAGGGACCGACCCCCGTCCCGCTCCCAGCCCCGGCCCCGTCGGGGCAGCCCCGGTAGGAGCGGGGCCGGGCGGAGGGGAGCCCGGACCCCCGGGCCGGGGCTGCTGCAGCCGGTGCCCGGCCTCGGCGACCACCGAGGACCCGGGGCCACCCCGGGCGGGACCCCGGGGCCCGCTCCCGGGCGCCGCCCGCTCCCCCGCCGAGGTGCCCGGTGCTTGGGACCGGGGCAAAGGCCGGGAAGCTTCGGCCCTGCTCACCGAGCGGCCGCGGAGCTTCCCCGGCGTGGGCAGCGGGGGACGCGGAGCATCCCCGGGATGCAGCCGCGCTCCTGCCCCGGGAGCCGGGGAGCGCTCCGCACCTCCCCACCTGCCGCAGCCCCGCCGAGGAGCCCCCAAACTTTTCGGGGTTCGCTGCAACCCGGGGCCGGTGAGCCCCGGGCCGGCGCTGGGCTGAGGGCGGGCGGTGGGGGTGGGATGCTCCGGGTCCCGCCGTGCCCCCGCAGCCCCCCGTTCCCGGGCGAGCGGGTGATATTATAAAAAGCGAAAAGGAAAAAAAAAAAAAAAAAAAAATAGCCCCTAACTCGCCGCCGCTCCGTGACGCTTTTCTCCCGCGACAAAGCTTTAAAAGCAAAGCCGATGCTTTCGCCCCGCTGCCTGCACGCCCCCACGGCGGGGCTCGGCCGGCCCGGGGGGTCCCTGGCCCCGGGGGTGCTCCGGTCCCCCCCCAACACACACACTGAGCAAACCGGGGCGGGCACCCACGGCGAGAGCCCGGCCCCGCTGCCGGGAGCGGGCTGGGGGAGCGGGGCCCGGGCCCCGCCGCAGCGGAGCGGAGCCGGGGGAAGCCTCGGTGGCGGGGCCGGGAGGGCCGGAGCTCGCAGGCGGCCGGGGATGCGCTGGAAGCGGGGGCCGGGGCCCCAGCCCGCTGCCAGCCGGGGAGGCGGGCGGCGGGGGTGAGCGGAGCCGGGAAATGTCCCGGTGGGAGAAGCGGGGAGCGGCGGGCCGGGGCCCGGGGAGCCTCGCCCGTACCTCGCACCAGGATGCGGCGGCAGTAATCCGCCTCGCCGGCTCCCGACGGGCTCTCGCTGTCCGGGGCGTGCTCCTTGGAGGAGCCGGGGCTGACCGCCGACGTTCCCGGGATGTCCTTGAAGCCGCCTCCTCCTCCTCCTCCTCCGCCTCGCAGAGCTCTCCCCAGCTCCGCCCGGGTCGGTGCCTTCTCCCGGGCCCGCCCGGCGGCTGCGGGCTCGGCCCCTCCATCGCTCATCCCTGCGGGCACCGCGCCGGGATCCAGCATCGGGAGGGAGAGAGGGAGAGAGGCAGAGAGAGGAGGCAAGACTAGGCGGGGGGAGGGACCCCCCCCACCTTCCCCAGACCCCTTCCCCCTCCCCGCCCCTCCCCGGTCCCGTGTGTGTCCCCCCCCCGGGGGGCTCAGCGCCCTGGCAGCCCCGGGGGCACCGCGCCCCAGCTCACCCCCATGGCCGGGGACCCCCGGGGGCCGCCGCTCGCCCACCCGGGGATGGCGAGGAGCGACGCGGGGGGGGCTGGCATTTCAATCGCACCCCCCCCCCCCTTCCCCGCTCCACCGATGGGGAAGGGGGGGGGGCGGGGGGACCCGTCGGGGCGCCCCGAGAGGGTGCGGGAGGGGGGGTGGGGAAAGGAGTTAAAAAACTTTGACAGGCGGCTGAGCCCCCTCCCCTCCCCGCCGCGCCCTCCCCAGCTCCACCTCGCTCCGGGCAAACTTCAGCCGCTCCGGCCGCCGCCGCTGCCCTTCCATGGGGGCCGGGGCCCGGGTTCGCCGCGCTTCGCTTGCGGGGAAACCGATACCGGGAGATGATGGGGAGCGGGGGGGTGATTTTAGGGGAAGAGGAGGGGAAGGGGAGGCCGAGGGGAGGGAGATGAGGAGGAAGCAGGCGGGGGTGGCAGCGGGGAAGAAGCCGGAGCCCTCATCCCCCCCTCCCCGCTCCTCCGCGCATCCCCCGGCGGAGCCGGGAGCGGGCGGCCGAGCCCTCGCCGCGGCGGGGAGCGGCTCCGGGAACGGGGTGGGGGGGTGGGGGGAAAGGAGCGATTTTAAATTAACGGCCCCGGCACAGACGCAATTTCCTGCTCTCCCGGTCCCTGACACCGATTGGTAAACAAAGAGCCCCTCGGCGGCCGCTGCCCGGCCCCGGGAGTGCGAGCGGCGGGGGGGGGGCTCCGGCCCCTCTTCCCCACCGTGCCCGGTGCTCCGAGGGTCTCCGCTGCTCCCGGGGTTACCCCACCGCCTCCCCGGGATGTGGCAGGGAGGGACCCCCGACCCCCCCCCAGCGCCGGTACAGCCGCTCCCGGCAGCCGCGGCCCCCCCCGGAGCGGATCCGGCACCGGCGGCTTCCCCGTGCCCCGGGTTGGGGGTCCCGGGAAGCCCACCCCCCCCCCCCCAGCTCCTCGGGGGTCTCCGTTCCGCCGCTCTCAGCAACGGGGCAAAACCCGGCGCACCCCGCTTCGCCTCACCCCGAATCCCCTCGAAGCGAAGCGGTTGCAGTGACGGTGGATTAAAAATAAATAAATTCGCTCTTAATTCGATTGCCGGGAGCCCCGCAGCCCCCAGAGCCCAATCCCCGACCATCGGGACCTGGCGAAGGGGCACAGCGGGGCTCCAAAAACTCCCCCCCGCCGACACCCAACCGGGCTCCGCCGCTCCCGCAGCCCCGTGCCCAGCACCGGGGGGGTCCGGGGGGGTCTCGGTGCCCCCGAGGGAGAGCCCAGCCGGGGCAGGAGGAGCCCGGCCCCGGTTTTTGCCAGGGACGGGGAGTTCAAGGCCTCCAAATTTGCCCTTGGGCTGGGGTGGGCCCCGAGTGTCCTTGCCTGCAGCAGCCCGCGCCCGTCCCTGAAATAACCGAAACAGCGCGGAGCAAATAAAAATTGATTAGGGAAAAAAATAAAATAAAAGGAAATAAAGTAAAAGGAAATAAAATAAAAGGAAATAAAGTAAAAGGAAATAAAGTAAAAGGAAATAAAATAAAAGGAAATAAAGTAAAAGGAAATAAAGTAAAAGGAAATAATATAAAAGGAAATAATATAAAAGGAAATAATATAAAAGGAAATAAAATAAAAGGGGAAAAAAGGGAAAAAATAATAATAAAGCAAACCAAAAAGGCAGAGCAGGGGGAGAGCGGGGACAACCTGTTCCCGGAGCTGCGGCAAGGCCGGGGCCGGGCTCCGCTCTCCGCCACCGCCGGGCCCGCTTGGAGGGTGGGTTCATATCGTGACATTAGCAAACGATTCCTAACGAAAACCGGGAAAAATAGCCACGACCCGCAACCCGCCCTCTGCAGAGGACATGGCCGGCGGCCACGCGTGGGGAAAGGCTCCGGGCCGCTCGCCGGGAGCCGCGGTACCGGAATCCCCTCCGTCCGCCGAGCCCCGGCCGCGGCCGCACCGGGCGAGAAGCGACCCCGGCCCCCGCCGAGCCCCCGGCCCCGCCGCAGCCCCGCTCCTGCTCGCTTCCCGCTGCATTTTTTTTAATTTTTTTTTTTTTCCCCCCCTCCTTATCGCTCTCGCTATCGTTCGTGGGCACCATCAGGGATTTGCTGCGGGTGGGTCCGGGTTTGCGGGGGGAAATACCCGGGTGCCGGCGGGGGCGGGGGGATCCGCGCTGCTCCGCGGGCTGCGGCTCGGCCTCGGCCGTAAATAACAGCGATCGTGACAGTGATAATAAATTACGCCGATTCTTGTCGCGACATCGTTGTTATCGTCGCTGATTTTCCTTTATCGGTGGTGCTACCGTCGTTGTTGTTGCTATTATGGGTGTTAGCAGGATTTTTCGCTGTTTTTTCTCTCCGCGCTCGCCCCCAGCAGCCCCGCCGCGCCCCCCCCGGGCCCCGCTCCCCCCCCGCTCCGGGGGCGGCGAAAGGGCGGAAAAAAAAAAAAAAGAAAAAAACCCAAACCAACAAAAAAACCCACCCCAGACCCCAATAATCCTTCCTTTTCCCGTTCTACGCCCTGGCGAAGGGGCCCGATCCGCCGCCCAGAGCTCCCCGGGCCCGCACCCCGCCTCGCTGGAAATGAAGGTAACGCAGGGCCGGGTGCCCGCCCGGCTGGGATCGGCTGGGATCCGTCGGGATCGGCTGGGATCGGCTGGGATCGGCTGGGCTGGGCTCGGCCGGGCTAGGCCGGGCTCGGCTGGGATCTGTCTGGATCGGTCGGGATCGGCTGAGATCGGCCGGGATCAGCTGGGATCGGATCGGTTCGGCTCGGCTCGGCTAGGCTCGGCTAGCCTGGACTCGGCTGGGCTGGGCTCAGCCGGGCTTGGCTGGGCTGGGCTGGGCTGGGCTCGGCTCGGCTCGGCTCGGCTGGGCTCGGCTGGGCTGGGCTCGGCTCGGCTCGGCTGGGCTCGGCTCGGCTGGGCTCGGCTGGGCTGGGCTCGGCTCGGCCGGGTTCTGCTTGGCTCGGCTGGGCTGGGCTCTGCTCGGCTGGGCTGGGCTCTGCTCGGCTCGGCTGGGCTGGGCTCGGCTCGGCCGGGTTCTGCTTGGCTCGGCTGGGCTGGGCTGGGCTCGGCTCGGCTGGGCTCGGCTCGGCTCGGCTGGGCTCTGCTCGGCTGGGCTGGGCTCGGCTGGGCTGGGCTCGGCTGGGCTGGGCTCGTCTCGGCTGGGCTCGGCTCGGCTGGGCTCTGCTCGGCTGGGCTCGGCTGGGCTCGGCTGGGCTCTGCTCGGCTTGGCTCGGCTCGGCCGGGCTCGGCTCGGCCGGGCTGGGCTCGGCCGGGCTGGGCTCTGCTGGGCTCGGCTCAGCTCGGCTGGGCTCTGCTCGGCTGGGCTCGGCTCGGCTGGGCTGGGCTCGGCCGGGCTGGGCTCGGCCGGGCTGGGCTCTGCTGGGCTCGGCTCTGCTCGGCTCGGCTCGGCTGGGCTCGGCTCGGCTCGGCTCGGCTCGGCTGGGCTCGGCTCGGCTCGGCTGGGCTCGGCTGGGCTCTGCTCGGCTCGGCTCTGCTCGGCTGGGCTCGGCTGGGCTCGGCTGGGCTCTGCTCGGCTCGGCTGGGCTGGGCTCGGCTGGGCTCGGCTCGGCTCGGCTGGGCTCGGCTCGGCTCGGCTCGGCTCGGCTCGGCTGGGCTCTGCTGGGCTCGGCTCAGCTCGGCTCGGCTCGGCTCGGCTGGGCTCGGCTGGGCTCTGCTCGGCTCGGCTTGGCTCGGCTCGGCTGGGCTCGGCTCGGCCGGGCTGGGCTCTGCTGGGCTCGGCTCAGCTCGGCTCGGCTGGGCTCGGCTGGGCTCGGCTGGGCTCGGCTCGGCTCGGCTCGGCTCGGCTGGGCTCGGCTCGGCTCGGCTGGGCTCGGCTCGGCTGGGCTCGGCTGGGCTCTGCTCGGCTCGGCTCGGCTCGGCTGGGCTCTGCTCGGCTCGGCTCGGCTCGGCTGGGCTCTGCTCGGCTCGGCTTGGCTCGGCTCGGCTCGGCTCGGCTCGGCCGGGCTGGGCTCTGCTGGGCTCGGCTCAGCTCGGCTCGGCTCGGCTGGGCTCTGCTCGGCTCGGCTCGGCTCGGCTGCGTGCGGCCGCATTTCCCCGGGCCCACGGCCACGCCGCGGCCTGCGTGCCGGGCCCGGGCTGGGGGTGTCCGCCGGGAGCGGAGCCGGGGCTCCCCCGGACACCGAACCCCACGTCCCCGGGCAGGCCTGGTGACTGCCGTGGGGCGTCCGTGGGCACGGGGGGACCGGGCACGGGCACGGGTAAGCGTGCATGGACACGGGGCAATAGTGCACGGACACGGGGAACCGTGCACGGACATGTGGAACCGTGCAAGGATGCGGGGGAACTGGGCACGGGGGAAATGTGCACGGACACGGGGGACCGTGCAAGGACACGCGGGAAATGTCCGGGCACGGGGAAAATGTGCACGGACACGGGGGACCATGTATGGACACGGGGTAAACATGTATGGACACGGGGGAGATGTGCACGGACACGGGGAAACCGTGCAAGGACACGAAAAACGTGTGCGTGGACACGCGAGAAATGTGCGCGGATACAGCGTAAGTGTGCACGGACACTGTAAACGTGCGTGGACACGGGTGTGGGTGTGCACGGACCTGGTGTGGGTGTGCACGGACACGGGTGTGAGTGTGCACGGACACTGTAAACGTGCGTGGACACGGGTGTGGGTGTGCACGGACACGGGTGTGGGTGTGCACGGACCTGGTGTGGGTGTGCACGGACACGGGTGTGGGTGTGCATGGACAGTGTGGGTGTGCACGGACATGGGTGTGAGTGTGCACGGACACGGGTGTGGGTGTGCACGGACCTGGTGTGGGTGTGCACGGACACGGGTGTGAGTGTGCACGGACACTGTAAACGTGCATGGACACGGGTGTGGGTGTGCACGGACACGGGTGTGGGTGTGCACGGACCCGGTGTGGGTGTGCACGGACACGGGTGTGGGTGTGCATGGACGGTGTGGGTGTGCACGGACATGGGTGTGAGTGTGCACGGACACGGGTGTGGGTGTGCACAGACCTGGTGTGGGTGTGCACGGACACGGGTGTGAGTGTGCACGGACACTGTAAACGTGCATGGACACGGGTGTGGGTGTGCACGGACACGGGTGTGGGTGTGCACGGACCCGGTGTGGGTGTGCACGGACACGGGTGTGGGTGTGCATGGACGGTGTGGGTGTGCACGGACATGGGTGTGAGTGTGCACGGACACGGGTGTGGGTGTGCACAGACCTGGTGTGGGTGTGCACGGACACGGGTGTGAGTGTGCATGGACACTGTAAATGTGCGTGGACACAGGTGTGGGTGTGCACGGACACGGGTGTGGGTGTGCACGGACCTGGTGTGGGTGTGCACGGACACGGGTGTGGGTGTGCATGGACACGGGTGTGAGTGTGCCCGGCTCTACAGGGACTCGGAGGGGGCTGCACGGAGCCGGGGAGCTGCAGGCGCACAGCGTGGCTGTGCACGGACACACGGCCACACGGCCACGGGGCAGCCACGGGTGGGCACGGCGTGGGGTGGCTGCTCTGCGCCGTGCGTTGCTGTTTGTTTGTTTTTAAAGCAATCAGGGCGGCTGCACCCGACACGACGAATCCAATTACCCGATACAGACACGGGGCAGTGTGCATGGGCTCATTGTAGCCGTGCACAGACACGGGTGGGTGTGCAGGGGCTCAGCGTAACCGTGCACAGGCACGGGTGGGTGCGCACAGCCACAGGGTAACGGTGCACGGACATGGGTGGGTGTGCACGGCCGCATGGTAACGGTGCACGGACACGGGTGGGTGCGCACGACCACACGGTAACGGTGCACGGACACGGGTGGGTGTGCGCGACCACACGGTAATGATGCACAGGCACGGGTGGGTGTGCACGACCACACGGTAACGGTGCACAGGCACGGGTGGGTGCGCACAGCCACAGGGTAACGGTGCACGGACACGGGTGGGTGTCCACGGCCGCATGGTAACGGTGCACGGACACGGGTGGGTGCGCACGACCACACGGTAATGGTGCACGGACACGGGTGGGTGTGCACGACCACATGGTAAGGATGCACAGGCACGGGTGGGTGTGCACGGCTGCACGGTAATGGTGCACGGACATGGGTGGGTGTGCACGGCCGCACGGTAACGATGCACGGACACGGGTGGGCGTGCGCAGCCTCTGTAGCCGCCAGCAGGGAACGGCGTACGTGTGCAGGGTGCACTTCCAGGGCCCCCGCGGGGCTGCAGCTGAGGGTGCACCCCTCTCCACGGCCGGGCGTGGGTCGCTGCCCCGGGGACACCCGTGAGGACACCCCCGCGGGGCCGGGCCGGACCCCGGGACAAGCGGGGAGCGGGCGGCCTCGGCGGCTTCGCTCGCCCCGGGCTCCGGTGGCGGCTGCGGGGACCCCGCCGAGGGCAGGGTATGTGGGGGGGGGGGAGCGCTGAGGGTCCCAGGGGGTCCCGCAGCCGCCCACTCCCCACCCGAGACCCTCCCGGGGGTGCCCAGCCCCGACGTGGCCCCCCCGGAGCCCCGGCAGCGCTGATTTCGTTAGTGGAGCCGGTTGTCCCGGGGAGCCCGGGGCGGCCCCGGGAGCGGGCGGTGGGGGGGACACCCCTCCCCAGGCCGGGGACACCCCCCCGGGCCGGGACACCCCTCCCCGGGCCCCCCCCCCAACGCCCCACCGCGCTCCCCCGCGGGTGGGTGCGCGCCCCACGGCCCGGCCCCGCCGCGCCCGCTCGGATAAAACGAAATCCAACGAAATCAAAAGAAATCAAACGAAATTCCAGCGGGCCGCTACTGTAACCCCCCCCGGCACGGCTGCTCCGACACCCCACCTGTGACCGAGCCCGCTGGCACCGGGGGTCCCCACGCAGCACCCCGGCCCGGCCAGCACCCCCTCCTCCCCCGGGGGTCCCCACCCCGAACGGGTCCGGAGCGGCGGAGCCACCTCGGGTGCGGAGCGGCAGGGCCTGGGGACACCAGATCCTTCCCCGCTCCTGGGACCCTGCTCCTGGATCCCCCTCCTCTGGCATCCCTGTTCCTGGAACCCCGCTCCTGGATCCCCTCCTTTAGCATTCCCTCTCCTGGATCCCCCTCCTCTGGCATCCCTGCTCCTGGGACCCTATTCCTGGATCCCCTCCTTTAGCATTCCCACCCCTGGATCCCCCTCCTCTGGCATCCCCGCTTCTGGGACCCCATTCCTGGATCCCCTCCTTTAGCATTCCCGCCCCTGGATCCCCCTCCTCTGGCATCCCTGCTCCTGGAACCCCATTCCTGGATCCCCTCCTTTAGCATTCCTGCTCCTGGATCCCCCTCCTCTGGCATCCCCGCTCCTGGGACCCCATTCCTGGTTCCCCTCCTTTAGCATTCCCTCTCCTGGATCCCCCTCCTCTGGCATCTCTGCTCCTGGGACCCCATTCCTGGATCCCCTCCTCTGGCATTCCCGCTCCCGGAACCCCTCTCCTGGATCCCCTCTTTAGCATCCCTGCTCCCAGGACCCCGCTCCTGGCATCCTCTCCCCTCCAGCATCCCGGTTTCTTGGATCCCCACTTCCACCCCCTCTCTGCGATCCCGCCTCCTGGGGTCCCCACTTCAGGCATTCCGGCTCCTGGGATCTCTGTCCCCGGATCCCTGCTCTGAGCAGCCCGGCTCCGGTGGCCCCAACCGAGGCCTGGCTCCGGAGACCCCCGCAGCCCAGCGCTGGCCCTGCCGCAGCCCCGAGCATCCTGCCCGCTCCAGAAAAATTGAAAAAAAAAATCACTGGCAGGGGAAGGAAGATCCTGGAGGGACACAGGGCAGGGTGCGGAGCTGAAAGAAATTGTGTTTGCACCCCCCTCCCCCCCAAGGTCCCCAAAATCCCCACGGGGCAGGGTTGACCCCCAAACCCTGGCTTGGGAGAGGGGGGTGCGGTGGTTTGGCTGTGTCCCCCAGCACCCCCAGATGCAGAGGCTGTGCCGTGGGTGCCTCAGTTTACCGTCCCCGGGTGTGCGCCGGATCCGTGGGGAAGGTGGGGTGGCTGCCCCCCAGCCCCAGCTCCGGCTGCATCCCGCTGCCGGGGAGCCTGGCACAGCCGGTGCCATCCCCGCAGCGAAGGCTGGAGGCACACGGGTGTCGGCAGGCCGGTGTCCCTTTCACTGGAAATGGCCGCAGCAGAGCCCAGACCGACAAGGGACACGTCCCCGCAAACCGTGAGGAGCCGGCCGGGTGCTGCCGTGGCACCCGAAAGGGGACGCAAGGAGAAGGGGGACGAGCAGATCCTGGGGCTCGGCGTCTCCAAGGTGCGATCGCAGGTTATTCCGCGCTAGAAGACGCCGCTCAGCGTTTTGGTGCCATTTCTGGTTCGTGTGCCGCCCCACACGTCGCTCCCTGCCCCGCGGCTGCTCCCAGCCCGGGTCTCGCCCGCCCGGCAGCGGGGACGCGCGGGTGACAAGGTGTGGGTGCTGTTGCCGTGCCCTGTGCCCCCAGGTGCGTGCAGGAGGGTGCGATCGCAGCCCCAGCAACCTGCTACCGTGTTTTGATAAGCTTGACCTTTCCAGTTTCTCCTGCTCTGCTGGAAACCTCCCTTTCCCCAGACCCCCGGGGTCCCCCAAAACGCTCGCTGTGGGTCCCCCAGGCCACTCGCCCGGGACCCCGCAGCCACTGCATCCCCCTGGGCATGCACGCAGGCAATTCCAGTTAATGAGCGTCAAATTAACGTCGCTGGGGGCCTTGTCGTGCCTCGTCCGCAGAGCCCCGGGGTGCTCCTGGGGGTGCGGGTTCCCGCAGTGGCCCCCCCAGAGAAAGGGGCACCCAAGGGACCCCGCTAAACCTCCACCGCTGGGAGGGGGGTCCCGACAGCGTGCGGGCGCTGCTGGGGCTCTGCGCTGGGGACGCTCCCGCGGCCCCTGCGGGGGGGACACCCCCAGACTCCCGGGGGTCTATGGGGGGAGGAGACCCCGGGCAGAGAAGGGAGGGGGTCCCTGGGGGGCTGGCAGGACCCGGCCGCCCGTCACAGCCACCCCTGCCCACGTCCATCGCCGCGGACTCGGGTCCAAAACGGGAGCGTCAGGCGGCGGCAGCCCCGTACGACGTCCCGCCGCAGCCGCCAAGCCTTGCCGCCCGGCCCGCAGCTAGCAGTGACCTGTGGATAATGGATGACGATGGCGAGGAACGGATGATGATGGTGACGAAGTGGTGGTGGCCCTGGCCGGGGACACCCCCGGGGCGGGCAGGGGAGGCTGCCTGCTCGGAGCAGGGGGGGTTTGGCTGCCAGCGGTTTGGGTTTAGGGGTAAATCTTGGGAAACGCGGAGGTGGGCGGCACGGTGTTGCCCCACATCTCACGTCTCGGCAGCACCCCGCTGCCGGGACTGACCCGCCGGGTTGGCATTGTTCAGAGCCGATCCTGCCGCAGAGCTGGCAGGGGACCGGGTCCCAGGACCGGGTCCCAGGACCGGGCTGAGGGCCACATCCGTGCCAGGACATCGCGCCACTGCTCACACGGAGCGGGTGGGCTCGTTTCCCGACCAAGCGGGGCCTTCGAGCCCAGCAAGCCAGCGATAATCATGGTAAGAGCCGTCAGCGTCGCTGATGTGCTGAGGCCGGCCGGGCTCACGCTTGCGGCCAGCGCGGCCAGCGTGAAGCGAGGGCAGCGAGCCCAGCCCCGCGCGTGCCCCGAGATCACCCTCGCCGCCAGCGCCCGGGTGCATTTCAGCTGTCCCCGGGATTACCGCGAACGGCAAATCAAAGCGCGCGCTAATTTATCCGAGGAGAAATGCCTAGCACATTTCTGCAAGGTCCTCCGCCCCGTGGCAAATCCGTGGCCTCCGGTTCACCTCCTGACCTGCCCTTATTCCCTTGCTCTGCCTTTAACCCATGTGATGGGAGGATTTGGCTTAACGTGTGTCGCTGCAGAAGGGAAGGAGGAGAAGGAGCTCGGAGGGGCCGGAGGTAATCGCTGGCTCCCTGCCCACGGCACAGGGGCGTTCCTGCAGCCATGGGGCCAGATTAAGGCGGGCGTGCACCCCAGTTTCTCCCAAACCCTGCTGCTCCGCACATCTCCGAGCCCCTCCGTGCGGGTCAGGCGATTTGCGGAGGTTTAGCATGACAGGAGCAATCCCTCGCCTCTCCCTCGGTGCTGCCCGGTGCCTGCCCCATCCTGCCCACAGCCTGTATCCCTGCTGCCCGTGCTCCAGGTTGGACGTAGGTCCTGCAACTGGTGGGACCTTCCCCTCGCTCTCTTCTCTGCACCCCCAGGACCCGGCTGCACCAGGAGAGCCCGCGTCTGGCACGCACGGCCGGCGGCAACTCACGGGACCCAACGTGTGCACGCCAGCCGGCATCATCTGCCCCAGTCCCCCCAGCAAGCAGCGGGGAACGGCGGGCAGGAGGGGTCAGCTGGAGCGGCCCGGCCGCCCGGGGCAAGAATTGGGCAAGAATTCATTAACTTCAAGCCGGGGAGATGCGGGAGGGAGGGAATAGATGCGCACAGGGATCCTTCTCGAAGCCCGGGGGCTCGGATGGGAGGCGGTGAGCGGCGTGGGCGCAGGTGGTGCGGGAGGAGGTGGGTTCGGCGGCAGTGGAGTTGGAGGGCTCTGCCATGGAGGTACCTTGAAAAGGTGATTTCCAGCCGGAGGGATGGACCTGCCCGGGTCACCCCGGCTCCGTCCGAACTCATCTGTCTGGGCTTGCAGTTTAGCAGGTGACAGAGGTTCAACCTCGCTGCTGCCAGATGCTCGGAGGGATCTCAGCGAGGAGGCAGCGGCTGCTGCAACGGGTTGGGGAGGGGGATGCCTGCCACCCCCCTGCCTGCCCCCCTGCCTGCCAGCTGTGGGCTCAGCGCCGCTCCCATCCCATCCCATCCCATCCCATCCCATCCCATCCCATCCCATCCCATCCCATCCCATCCATCCCATCCCATCCCATCCATCCCATCCCTTCCATCCCCAGGGCACACACAGACACAAGCTGAGGCGGCGGGAGCAAAGCCAGCCCCTCGCTCGGAGAGCGCAGGGCCTTGCAGGGTGCTCGGGGGAGTCACGCTGTGGGGCTGCCCCGATGTTCTCCCCCCAAACTGGTGTCTCCATCTCCCCATGCAGAAAATAGGCTGCACGAGCCCCTGGCTGGTGTAGGTTGGTGTTAGGTGCCTGCGGTGGAGCAGGTGCCTGCTGGCAGGAATTGCTTTTGGAAGACTTGCACCAAATGTTCCCAAATGGCTGCTCCCAAGCCAGGGGACCCGGTCACCCACTGCGTCCCCAGCATCATCTTCCTCAGCCACGACCGAGTCCCCAGCCAGCACCAGTCCCTCAGCTCCCTGTCCCAGTGCCGCGAGCAGGAGCAGCTCTGCCGGGGTCACTCCTGCCCGGTGCCAAATATGAACCCCCTGCCCCACCAGTTCTGCTCCCCCCACCATCGGCATTGCCCCTCACCACAGGGCCAGCTTTGGGGAGGCTTTGCCTGCCTGAGAATGAGGATTTTGGGGGATTTTAGTGGGACTTGGGGACATGGGTTAGTGGACATGGTGGTGTTGTGTTGATGGTTGGACTGATGATCTTAGAGATCCTTTCCAACCTTAATGATTCCTAGTTTTTACTTTCATTAAAAAATAATCCAGCCACCATGCCAAGACACATGAAATTAATCATTCCTCTCCCCTTAATGGGTTTAGTGGTGGACTTGGTAATGTTAGGTTAATGGTTGGACTGGATTACCTTCAAGGTCTTTTCCAACCTCAATGATTCCATGATTCTATAACGTGCAGACGTGGCACTTGGGGACATGGTTTATGGACATGGTGGTGTTGTGTTGATGGTTGGGCTGATGATCTTAGAGATCCTTTCCAACCTTAATGATTCCTGGGTTTTACTTTCATTAAAAAATAATCCAGCCACCAAGCCAGGACACATGAAATTATGACTCTGCCCTTAACTGGTTTAGTGGTGGACTTGGCAGTGTTAGGTGAATGGTTGGACTGGATGATCTTCAAGGTCTTTTCCAACCTACACGATTCGATGGGTCTATGATTTGGGCACCTCCCAGTGCGGGAGAGCGCTGCGGCATTGCACCCCGAGTCCCGTCACCAGCCCAAGTTGTAACGTGGGCTGGGGACCTGCCGAGCTCTCACTGGCCACCCTCTGCTCCGAGGGCAAGCTGCTCAGATCAGCTCGCTTGGGTCCTCATCCTGCCAGGTTTCAGATACCCCAGGGACAGAGGTAGCACAGCCTTTCCAGACCCCAGTTCCCACATCAGCCATGCTCGCAGTGAAGGGTTATTTTTCCTTATATCAAATCAGCCTTTTGATTTCTGTAGCTCGTGTCCTTTGCACCCTGGTCCTCTCACTGTGCTCCCCAGGGAAGGATTTGGCTCCGTCTCCTCCTTAACCCACCTTCCCCCAGCTACACACGGCAGCGAGGTCCCCAGCTGTCCCCATCGCTGCTCATCCCCCCTCTCCCAACCCCTCCACCGCCTCACCCTGCTTTGCAGGAATTTCTCCGGGGCTGGGAGCCCCTGGCGAGACACGGAGCCGTGGGGCTGGCCCCGGTGCTGGGCAGGGGGAGGCATCACTGCCCTGCACTCACATGGGGCACCCGGCCCCGCACCCCAACCTCGTCTTTCCTCCCTGAACAGCCCCAGCAAGCACCCACGGGGGTGGGCTGGTGGATGGGGGGGTCCCTGACCCCCTCCCTGCTGCCCCAGGTCCAGCTGCCACCAGCTCTGGTCCTGCCACCCCACCTGGGGAGTGCAGGAGGGATGGGGATGGGGACAGGGACAGCCTGCGTGGGGCTCTGCTGTCACTCCGGGCACAGACACAGGGGGATATTGCACGTTTGCTGGTGAAAATACTTCCCCGGCGTGCAGCTGTCCCAACAGCCCCGCACCCATGGGACCATCCTGCCCAGCTGCACCCCCCGTGAGCCACGGCACCCGGAGCCACGGCACCGGGAGGATGCACCTGAGGAGGATGAGGGTCTGTGCGATCCTGAGAGCTGAGAAAGAGGGAGATTAGCTAGAAATATGGCTGGTGGGTCAGCAAGTTTGGGCCCAGGGAGCTGGAGGGGTGGGGGGGACACAGGCAAAAGCAGGAGAGCATCGGGCTGCGGGTGCTGGTGGTCTCTCTCACGGCCCACGGGAACGGCAGCAATTTGCTTTGGTGCACGAACAGGAGTTGCAAACCGGGTGGATAAGCGGGGAGCAGCGTCCCCGAGCCCCCAAACTGGGCTCGGAAAGCTCCAGCTCCATGCTCCATAGTGGGACTGGATGATCTTAAAGGTCTTTTCCAACCTAAACAATTCCATGATTCTGTGCCCCAAAGCACTGGCTGGCTCCATGCCGCTGTCCGGTGGGGTCCGGCGGCGAGGTGGCTGCAGAGTGACATCTAATGGCAGCGGGCCTGGAGGGGATACGGTCCCCAGCAGCCACCTCCCTTGCTGGGGGCTGCAGCTTCTGCAAATGAACCCTCCCACAGCCCCCAGCCCCAGCATGGAGCTGACAGGACAGGGCTCTTCCTCGTCCCCCGCCTCTTCCCGGGGAACCGAGGGGACACGTTTGGCCTGGGGACAACTCTGCCCTCCCGTCCAACGTGCTGACAAGACGGATGGCAGGAAAATAGGGTGCCATGACCATGGGCTGTCTCCAAGCATCACGTCCCCAATCTTCCACCGGCCCCGCAGCCCCATACGAGGACCAAGCCGTTGCTCCGCAGCGGATGCAGACTGGATTTGGGTGAAAACGGGGGAGAGAGCGGGGAAGGAATCACACGCCAACACGGGGGAGTCCCTGGGTGAACCAGCCCTTCCCAGCCCCGCGGCTGCCTGGTTCCCTCCAGCTCCCCACCCTTCCCAAAGCAGGGCAATAAAATTCTCCCCAGCTCATCCCAACAGACACCGGCTGCCTGTTGCTCCAGGTTTTATTTCCAGGCAGAGGGAATAGCACGCAGGGAGGCCCCGGCATGCAGGGGCTACACAGCACCGTGGCGGGCAGCACCCTGGGGTGGTGGCTTTGGTGGGGGGGACAGGAGGATGGTGGGCACGGAGAGGCTACCCCCAGGCTTGCACCACCACCGGGAGATATATTTTTTCTTTTTTTTTTTTTTTTTCCCCCGGGGTTTTGCTGCCGGAGAGCAGCTCTGAGCCGTCACAGCTTGCCGGTGCCTGGCACACGCGGCGCACCACGCGCGGTGGCGAGCACGGACCGTGCCCGGCGTGAGAACAACATCCATGGAGGGGAGGGACGAAGGGCACGGAGGGGCAGAGGGGGATGGAGACGGGGCTGGGTTATCCCCAGGGTGGTGGCTGCCTGGATCCAGCCAGGCCAGGGCTGTGTGCTTCCAGCACCAGCTTCTACAGTTGCTCCTGGGCCAAAGAGGCATTGGCTTAAGGATCTCCATCCACCTGGAAAAGGTTGGGGCAGGTTGGGGAAACCCTGCCCACGGTGGAGCCCGTGGGGCCAGGGGAGCACCTAGAGCATCATCCGGAGGGGTCAGCACCTGTGTGTGCTGTGAAGCCCCCCTGGGGCGAGCTTGCAAGGGGTGATTCTGGTCCTCGCAAAGCTCTGCCCCTCCTGCCGTTTCCCCGGCTCCAGCAATGACAGCCAAGGCTGCCGTGGTAGCACATAGCAGCCTGGCTGGGTCGGATCCTGGCTGGGGTGCGAGCCCGGACCCCCCGCGCCGGGGCAGCACCAAGATGCTCTCCAGCACTGCGCACCCCACGGACGCCCCGTGGGGGACCCGGTCCCACCGAGGTCCCTACCTGCACCTCCTCCTGTTTGCTCCTCAGCTCAAAGGTGTCCTCAGCACCGGACCAGCCACAAAACTTCCTCATCCTGGAAGGGAGGAGAGGGAGCTGCCACCCCCTGTCCCCACCACGGGCCGGCTCAGCCCGGGGTCCCCGTCCCCGCCAAACCCCATCCCAGCCGGGGACTTTACCTGGGCCACATCTTCACGGCCAGGAGGGCCAGGGCGGCCACGCAGATCACAGCCATGAGCAGCCCAGCCAGGATGGTGAAGGCCAGGAGGTGGGTGAGAGCTGCGAGCAGAGGGGAGCCAGGGCAGACCCCTGCCTGCACCGGGGCTGCCGGCTCGGCGAGACCGGAGGGGGCTCAGGGATCCCTTTTCCCACTGCTGCAGCCGCAGCGTGGCCGTGGTGTGGGGTCAGAGTACGTGGGACCCCCCCCCAGGCTTTGGGGTGCCCCTGAGGGGTGAAGGGGACCCTAGGGACATGGCTGCAGGCGGGGGACACCCCTCTGCACCGCTGCCAGGTCCCCAGGGCTGGGGACGGCCCGTCGGTGGGTCGAGGAGACGCCGCATGGCAGGGTGGCACGGCACCATGCTGGGACCCCACTGGGACCACACGGGGAGGGTGGTGGGTGTCCTGTCCCCTGCCAGCACCCGGCACAGCGACAAGCAGCATCATCCTCTTCTGCCGTTTGTCGAACCCAAGCCAATTCCCCCTCGCTTTTTTTTTGATCATTCTGCAGCATTCAAGTCAATTTTCTCTTCTTGCAGGCTTTTTCAGCCCTTTCGCAAAGACCAACCTGGGATGCTTTGGGAGAAAAGCTCCTTGGAAGGACATGCCCAATTCTGGCAGTAAACCCCCCTTTTCCCATCCACCTAAAGACTCACGGACGATTCAACCCACTTCCACCGGTCACCCCCACCGCTCTGAACTCATCTTTCTGGCCCTATTCCCTGTTCCCCGCTGAGCCCCACCGCCCCCGGCACAGCACCCTGGGGTGGGGGGGGACAGCCCCACTCACTGTGCACGTCGAAGTAGGCGCCGGCCGTGGCGTTGCCCAAGGGGTTGCCGGCCACGCAGATGTACTCTCCCGAATCCTTGGGCCCCACGGCCCCCAGCTCCAGCCGGAGGGTGTTGTGGGAGGGGGTGGCACGGACCCCCGGCGCAGTGGCTGGGGCCAGGCTGGAGGCCAGGAGCCGGCCGCGGTGGTACAGGGCAATGGAGGAAGCCGGGTGGCTGTCGGCCGTGCAGAGCACGATGCCCACCCGCCCGCTGCGGTTCTCCAGGAAGGTGCTGACGGACACGTCCCGGGGAGGGTCTGCAGGGCGGGGGGGGGGAGTTGGGGCTGGCGGTGGTCCATGGCGTGAGACCCCCCTCCCACGCTGGCCAAGGGCCAATTAACGCATCCTTCCTCTGGTCTGGATCAGCTCCAGCCCACCCAGCCCGGGGCTGGTGGTTTCACACCCTCTCCAGCCCTTTGCTTCCTCCCACCCCCAAGCTGGAGCGTCCCCCCCGGCTCAGAGCATGTCAGCTCCAAATCTGACTTTTGAGGGGCACCTGCAGCCACTGCTAGACACAACCCTGATGTCCTCTTCCCCTGGCAGGGCAGGGAGAGGAGGAAGAAGAGGAGGAAGGCCTCCTCGCCATCGCAGGACCGCGCGGATGGGATGCGTGCAGTGCTGGGCTGGATGCACCCAATGCAGCCCGTGCCGGGGTCTCTGCGCCCCATCCTGCCCGCTGGCCTGTCCCCGCGGGGCCGGGGGACACTCACAGAGCACACTGAGGCTGAGCAGGGCCGAGGCGGCACTGCCCCGTGTCCCGCTCGCCTGGCAGCGGTAGGAGCCGGTGTCGGCACTGGAGACGCTGGTGAGGATGAGGGAGCTGGCCGGTCCCTCCCGCAGCCACCGGCTGTTCTTGTACCAGGTGTAGTTGGCCTCTTCACCCACCCAAGGGATGGCCGAGCAGGTCATGGTGGCTGTGGTGCCTTCGGGGACTTCTGGCGAGGGCTTAACCGTGATTATGACCCCTGAGGAGGAGGAGAAGGGAGGCTGGGAATTCAGGGGGTGGCCTGGGTTGGGATTGCACAGGACAACACCATCCCCACAACCCCCCGAAAGCCACGGGAGGGCCCACCGGGACCCCGAGACGGGGCTCGCCGTGGCTCGGGACCACCCTCACCTCCCATGTCTAGGCGCAGGGACGAGGACGCGGTGCCATAGCTGTTGTTGGCCGAGCAGACGTAGACCCCCACGTCCTGCAGCTCCAGCCCCGCCATTTCCACCCGCAGGGAATTGGGGGCCACCTGGACGGTGAAGCGTGGGTCGGCCGGGCCCCAGGTGGAGGCCAGGGGTGCGTGGCCGGGACCCCGGCGCAGGGCGATGTCGGAGGGTGGGAAGCTGTCGACGGTGCAGAGCAGGACGGCCTGCCGCCCCCCCCGGGGCTCCACCAAGGAGATGAAGGACGGCTCCTGGGGGGCATCTGCAAGGACAAGGGACAGCGTTTCCCCCTCCCTGCAAACAGCTCTGCTGGCAGGGGACCACCCCTCCCGTGGGGTTTTTTTTTGGGGGGTGACAGGTTTGCTGCTGGGGTGGAAGGGGCGCGATGCAGCGCCTGGGGACCCCCTCCCTTCCCGGGCCAGGGGCTGGTCTGTCGCGGGATGTCACCAGATGGCGACATAGACCGTTCTCCCGACAGCGACATCCCTCCCGGGCTGCCCTGGGCCCCCTTTGCTTGTAGGACCCGGGTTCGTGTGTGTGTGTCCCCCGCAACTCCCCGCAGCCGTCCCTCACTCACAGAGCACCCGCAGGGCGGTGGGGGGGGCCCGGCGGCCCCCCAGCCCCCTCCCCACCTGGCAGGCATAGGCACCCGCGTCCGTGCGCCGGGCGGCGGGGAGGACGAGGGAGGCGTCGAGCCCCTCCGCCAGCCACCGCCCGTTCTTGTACCAGGTGTAGACGGTGGCCGGGTGGGCACCCACGTCCCGGCAGGTCAGCGTCATGACGGTCCCCTCGAGCACCTCGGCAGAGGGTCGCACCACCACCCTGACGGCTGGGGAGAGCGGAACGGAGCTGGCCCTCACCGGCGCAAGGCTTGCCCTCCTTGCCCTCCTTGCCCTCCTGCCCTCCTTGCCCTCCTTGCCCTCCTTTCCTGGCTGTGAAGCCACCGTCACCCTTCAGCAGGGTGTGTGTGTGGGGTGGGTGCCCACCCGAGTGGGCGGCAGCACCTCCCTGCCCTTCCCTGTGCCGTTCCTGACCCCGCTGATGACCGGTATGTGTAGAAATGGCACTTGGGGGCATGGCTTAGTGGGCATGGGGGTGTTGGGTTGATGGTTGGACTGATGATCTTAGAGATCCTTTCCAACCTTAGTGATTCCTAGTTTTTACTTTCATTAAAGATAATCCATCCACCAAGCCAGGACACATGAAATTATGACTCTCCCCTTAATTGGTTTAGTGTGGACTTGGCAGTGTTAGGTTAATGGTTGGGCTGGATGATCTTCAAGGTCTTTTCCAGCCTACATGATTCAATGATTCTATAACGGGCAGACGTGGCACTTTGGGACATGGTTTAGTGGGCATGGGGGTGTTGGGTTGATGGTTGGACTGATGATCTTAGAGATCCTTTCCAACCTTAATGATTCCTGGTTTTTACTTTCATTAAAAAATAATCCATCCACCAAGCCAGGACGCATGAAATTAATTATTCCTCTCCCCTTAACTGGTTTAGTGGTGGAGTTGGCAGTGTTAGGTTAATGGTTGGACTGGATGATCTTCAAGGTCTTTTCCAACGTAAACAATACTATGATTCTGCTGCCCAATGGCAACACTAATTTTGGCCATGCCCCTCAACACCCATAACAACGCACTCGGGGGTCCCCAGCCCCTTGTCCCCGTACCCGCGGCGGCGAAGCCGGACTCACCCTGCACATGGAGGGGCAGGGATGCGTGGGTGCTGCCCAGCGGGCTGCGTGCCTGGCACTCGTACTCGCCCTCATCCTCCTCGGAGGCCTCCCGGAGCTCCAGCCTCAGCGCGTTGGGAGCGGGGGAGACGTGGCCGCTCTGCCCGGGGTGGTCTCCTCCCGCGGCGGGGCGGGAGGCCACCGGCTGCCCCTCCTTGAGCAGAGTGATCTCGGACAGGGGGTTGCTGTCAACAGTGCAGAGGAGGATGACTGCCATCCCCTCGCCGCTCTCCACGAAGGCCTTCATCTGCAGGTTCCTGGGGGGGTCTGCGGGAAGGAAAGGGAAGAGGGGGAGCGTAGGACAAGCAGCGTCTCAGTGCGTGGGAGCATCCCCAGCCTGCGACGCTCAGGTCAGGCCGGCTGCTTTCACGGTCTCGGCTGGGCTGTGAGCTGGGGCGGCGATGCTCCGCTGCGAAGGCTCCGGCGCGGCACCGGCTCGGCCAGCGCTGCCTCTTCCCTCAGCATCCGCCACCTCCTTGAATCGAACCCGCGCTCAAAACGCGGCGCGGGGTCTTTCGCTGAGCTCGTTTCCAACCTGCGTTTGCGAGTTGGTTGTGGCAGCTCCGCTCCCGCCCCAGCCTCACGAAAAAAAACCACCTTTTGCACGGCCGTGCATGGCAAAGCTCAACAGCCAGGCTTGTGCAAAGGCGGCACGGCTGTGGGTGCAACTCGGGCCCATAAAGCCAAGATATTTTTAGCAGATCCAGCCGGCATTCCCCATCCAAAATCAGGAGGAGGGAGAGAAGCAGTGGATTTGTTGCCCGGCTCTCAGGCTCTCTGGAGGATGTTTCCAGGAGTGCTCCTCCACACTCACTCCTCACGGCAGATTTCTAAGTTAAAGCCGTATTTTTCTAATAAAAATGAAAAAAAAAAAAAATCTTACATTCTGACTTGCAACTACATTTTTTTTGCATGTCTTTTTTTAAACAAAGTCTGGCTTTCATTTTCCAAATCAGGGGGAAAAAAAAAATCCTGCAATGTTTCCTGAAAGACAAAGATTTTTCTGTTTCAGTTTGGTACCAAGCGCAGGGACAAACTTGGGGCGCTTGGAGAAGCTTCACTAAAATCTTCGGCAGACGACGTGGGGCTGTTTGGCCAGGTCTGCTTGCTGCGGACACCGCACCAGCGTATAAAGTTCGGCTTGGTGAAAACCTGGGACAAAAGCTAATTTTTTTTTGAGACCCCAAAATTAAGGCAGCCCCCCACCGCTCCAGAACATGCTCCCAGGAGCATTCCCAGCCAAGGGGACTGGCCGAGGGACAAGTGACACCCAAGGGACCTCCCTGCAGCATGGCCGGGTCCCTGCCCCGGGTGGGCGCCGCGGCGTGAAGCCCCCTGCCCACGGGAACTCACAGAGGACGTTGAGGGTGGTGGGAGCAGAGCTGCGGGTCCGCGCCGGGGTCCGCACCGTGCAGTGGTAGGATGCGGCGTCGGCGGCGGTGACACTGGGGAAGGCGAGGGACGGGGACGGGCCGCTGCTGAACCAAACCTTGTTCTTGTACCAACTGTAGCTCAGCGCTTCCCCGCCGCCGCTCTGGACCGCACAGGTCAGGTTGGCGATGTCACCTTCCCGGACGTCTGGGGAGGGGGAGATCCAGAGCCTGGCAGCTGCGGTGGAAGGGGAAGGAGGTGATGCTCGCGGAGAGCGCGGTGGGCTGCTTGGTGGGAAAGCCGGTCTTGTCCAGGACTTCAGCTTGGGGCTCTCTTCCCAGCATTCCAGACAAGAAGCGATGAAAGTGCTGCAGCCCCCTCCCCTGCTAAACCCCCCTGCCAAGCCCCCCTGCCCCTGCAGCAGCCGTAGGACAGCCCGGGGTGATGCCGGCGCCGTGAGCATGGCCAGGACGCTGTCCTGGATGGATATTCAAAGCCAGCCCTTTGCATCAGCTCCGGGAGCGATGAACTGCAGTTCCTCACCGTGCGTGGGGGGATACACGCAGCTCTCCGAGAACACCGCTGGCATAGCCCTCTGTCCCCATAAACACGCGTCTTCCTCCGTTTCTTCTCCGTTTCTGTGCTGCCCATCCTAGTCCAGCTTCTCTCTGCCCTCCCCTCCCCACGAGCATCCTCCAGCAGCACTTGCCTTCGCCCCTTCACCATAATCCCCTGCCTCCATCCCTCCCGCCGCTGCTCGCACAGCTCCATCCCGTCCCCATCCCCATCCCCATCCCCATCCCCATCCCCATCCTCATCCCCATCCCCGTCCCCATCCCCATCCCCATCCCCTGCCTGCACGCACTCACTGCCTGCCGTGAAGTTCACCGCGGCGCTGGCGTTGCCGTAGGCGTTGCTGGCAGAGCACACGTACTCCCCCTCGTCCTCCAGCAGCACGGGGTGGATGCTGACCCGCAGCGTGTTGAAGGCCACGGCGATGCCGAGCCGTGGCAGGGCAGTGGGCTGCGGCAGCGCCGTGGAGGCCACCAGCGCCTGGTCCTTGAAGAGGGCCAGCTCTGCCCGCGGGTTGCTGTCCACCGTGCACTGCAGGACGCCCCGCTGCCCCTCGGGGGTCTCCAGGAAGGAGGTCAGCACCGGCACCCGTGGAGCATCTGCCCAGGACAGACGTTGCACGGAGGGGTGGGCAAACCCGGAGTCTGCACCCAGAGCCCCCCGAGGCCAGGCTGCCTGGCCCCAGCTCCAGCCCCGGAGGGCTCCTGTCCCCCCAGGTCATAGAATCATGGAATCATGGAATCGTTGAGGTTGGAAAAGACCTTGAAGATCACCCAGTCCAACCATTAACCTAACACTGCCAAGCCCACCACTAAACTAATTAAGGGGAGAGTAGCAATTTCATGTTTCCTGGCTTGCTGGCTGGATTATTTTTAATGAAAGTAAAAACTAGGAATCATTAAAGCTGGAAAGGATCTCTAAGATCATCAGTCCTGGGTGGTTTCACCCTCCCCACGCTCCTCGGGCACCCCGAGGCGTCTGCAGCGGCTCCTGGCACCTCGCTGCCAGCACCGGGGCAGCAGCAGCCCACGCTTGCAGCAAAAGCAAAAGCCAGGCTTTCCAGGATTTTCCCCTCCATCCCAGACAGACAACATTTCTCCTAATCAAAGCCTGGAAAAATGTGGGTAATTTCAGGTCGATTGCAATATGTTGTTTCAACAGAACCAAAATATTTGCTAGTGCATTTTTTTCCCCCTTTTTATGTGACACGGCAGGCAGCTGAGATGTGGGGTGGCCACACCGCTTCTCATTGGAAAGTTCTGCTTGAAAGGGGACGTGACCCACCAGGGTGGGTTTTATTCAGACTAGGTGTTTATCGAGGAGATATGCTCCCAGAAACTTTCCGCTTTTAACACTTTGGCATTTTCTAAGGGCGGAGGAGGCTTTGTTACAAAGCATGCAGAGCTCTAGTTCAAGTCCTGTGCGTGGGACACGCAGCGTTTGGGGACAGTGCCAGCAGCGAGGGCTGTGCAAGGTGCCCGCTATGTGCCAGGCACAGCCCTGTGTGGCTGAGCAGCCTTCCTCAGCATCCCGCCCCAGGACCATCCTGCCCCGGCACTATCCTGCCCCAGCACCATCCCACCCCGGTACCATCCCACCCTGGAACCATCCTGCCCCAGCACCATCCCACCCTGGAACCATCCCACCCTGGTACCATCCTGCCCCAGCACCATCCCACCCCATTACCATCCTGCCCCAGCACCATCCCATCCCGGCACCATCCCACCCTGGTACCATCTCGCTCCAGCACCATCCCATCCTGGCACCATCCCACCCTGGTACCATCCCACCCCATTACCATCCCAACCCAGCACCATCCCACCCCGGCACCATCCCACTCCGGCACCATCCCGCCCTGGTACCATCCTGCCCCAGCATCATCCCACCCCAGAACCATCCTACCCCAGCACCATCCCACCCCAGAACCATGCGACCCTGGAACCATCCCACCCCAGCACTATCCTGCCCCAGCACCATCCCACCCTGGAACCATCCCACCCTGGCACCATCCCACCCTGGCACCATCCCATCCCAGCACCATCCTGCCCCAGCAACATCCCACCCTGGCACCATCACGCTCCAGCACCATCTCACCCCGGTACCATCCCATCCCGGAACCATCCCACCCTGGCACCATCCCACCCTGGTACCATCCCACCCCGGCACCATCCCACCCCGGCACCATCCCACACCAGTACCATCCCACCCCGGTACCATCCCAACCCAGCACCATCCCACCCCGGTAACATCCCACACCGGCACCATCCCACTCCGGCACCATCCCGCCCCAGCACCATCTCATGCCGGCACCACCCTGCCCTGGCACCATCCCACCCTGGCACCATCCCATCCCAGCACCATCCCGCCTCATCACCATGCCACCCTGGCACCATCCCATCCCAGCACCATCCCACCCTGGAACCATCCCGCTCCAGCACCATCCCACCCTGGAACCATCCCATCCCAGCACCATCCTGCCCCAGCACCATCCCACCCTGGCACCATCACGCTCCAGCACCATCTCACCCCAGTACCATCCCATCCCGGTACCATCCCAACCCAGCACCATCCCACCCCGGTAACATCCCACACCGGCACCATCCCACTCCGGCACCATCTCATGCCGGCACCACCCTGCCCTGGCACCATCCCACCCTGGCACCATCCCATCCCAGCACCATCCCGCCTCATCACCATGCCACCCTGGCACCATCCCGCTCCAGCACCATGCCACCCTGCTACCATCCCAATCCAGCACCATCCCACCCTGGAACCATCCCGCTCCAGCACCATCCCACCCTGCTACCATCCTGTCCCAGCACCATCCCACCCCGGTAACATCCCACACCAGCACCATCCCGCTCCAGCACCATCCCACCCTGCTACCATCCTGTCCCAGCACCATCCCACCCCGGCACCATCCCACCCCAGTATCATCCCACCCCAGCAACATCCTGCCCGAGCACCATCCCATCCCGGCACCATCCTGTCCCAGCACCATCCCACCCTGCTACCATCCTGCCCTGGCACCATCCCACCCCAGCACCATCCCACCCCAGCACCCTGGATTCCCAGGAGGGTCCCACTCACAGGAGATGCGCAGGGCGATGGCCGGGGAGACGCTGGTCCCCGAGGGGCTGCGGGCTTGGCAGTGGTAGGAGCCGGCAGCGGCGCTGGCGATGTGGGGCATGTCGAGGAAGTTGTCAGGGCCCTCCTGGAGCCGTTCGCTGTCCTTGTACCAGGAGTAGACGGTGTCGTCCTGTGGTTCTCCCACCACCTGGCACGTCAGGGAGACATCGTCTCCTTCCCGCACCTCCGCGGATGGCGAGATGAGGACTCGGGCAGCTGGAGCACGGAGACATGATGCCGGCAGCTCAGAAAGCGCCGCAGCGGAGCTCGGCACTGCCGGCCCCTGAGCAGCCCCGACACAGCGTGGGATGCGAACAAACCCCTCGTCTCTTCCATAGCGTGCATCGTAGCAGTGCACGCTTCGGTGCTCTTGTTCTGACCGGGGAAGCCGTGGACCCTCGCAACCCTGGGGCTGCCACTAGATATTTATTTTTAAGAAAACGCGTTGCTCCCTGTCCCCGGGAGCTGACACCCTGCCGTCTACCCAATATCGCTTGTGGTACCCCGGGGCTGAGGATGAGGTGTTTGGGTACAGGTGCCTGCTGTGGGTGCGGGGTGTGAGCCGCTGCCTCCGGAGCGGCACCAGAGCCTGGGCGGGAGCCGGCGGCACTGGGTGGGAGCACGGACACCAGCTCCCATGTGGGCACCTCCATGGAGACACACTTGGATCTATCAGTCTGAGGGCCAGATCCCAAGCCAAAAAAATGATTTCAGTTCCAGATTCCTGCTAACCCGTCAGGTAATGTGGGTGCTGCCTTGCTCCAGGGTCTGGGGTGCAGAAGCGAGAGGGTCTGGGTGCTGGTTAGGCACCGATGCCGACCCGCAGCCAGAAAGCCCACCGGGGCGGACCACCAGGTCCCAGCTCGTCACACGCAAGCCCCTGCACCACAAAACAGCCGGTGCCGGCCACTGCCCTGCGCTGGCTTCTGACTGGCATGGTTTGGCACCAAGTGATGTCCCTGCTGCGGCCAGGGGACAGGATCACACCCGGCCACCACAGCTCGGTCATTTTGGGTTGCCTGGCTGTAGCCCACGATGCTCAGGGACATTGCTCTGCCTCGCTGTCACCATGGGACAGCACCAGAGCGCGCGTTTGTCCCATCAGACAGCGGCACGCAGGCAGGAACCGCACAGAAAAGGTGACATTTTGTGTCACCTCTGGCCCCCACCCCACCAGTGCATGATGCGGCGCGGGCGCGAGCAGGCAGGCGGTACTCACTCTGCACGCGGAAGTACAGGCGGTGCACGGCGGTGCCGTAGGCGTTGGTGGCGGTGCAGCGGTAGCTGCCTTCGTCCGCTGCCGTCACCTCCTGGATCTCCACCCTGAGGGTGTTGGGGGTGGCCGAGACGCTGACCCGCGGGCTGGGGCTGCTCCCTGTGTCGCTGGTGGCCACCAGCTCCTCACCCCGGTGCAGGGCCAGCTGGGCGGGAGGGTTGCTTGCCACCAAGCACTGGAAGATGGCCAGGCGGCCTCTCTCCGTCTCCAGGAATGCCGTCAGCCGGGGGTCCCGCGGGGGGTCTGTGCAGGGCAGGGAACAGTGTTTGTGCGGCTGTCGCTCCCCGGCTGGAGAGCTCCGGGAAAGCAGCAGCCCGGGGCCTCCCAGAAAGAGTGGGAAAAGCTGCATTGCCGAAGGGAAGGGAAGGGAAGGGAAGGGAAGGGAAGGGAAGGGAAGGGAAGGGAAGGGAAGGGAAGGGAAGGGAAGGGAAGGGAAGGGAAGGGAAGGGAAGGGAAGGGAAGGGAAGGGAAGGGAAGGGAAGGGAAGGGAAGGGAAGGGAAGGGAGAAGGGAAAGGGAGAAGGGAAAGGGAGAAGGGAAAGGGAAAGGGAAAGAAGGGAAAGGGAGAGAAGGGAAAGGGAAAGAAAAAGAAGGGAAAGGGAAAGAAGGGAAAGGGAAAGGGAAAGAAGGGGAAAGGGAAAGGGAAAGGGAAAGGGAAAGGGAAAGGGAAAGGGAAAGGGAAAGGGAAAGGGAAAGGGAAAGGGAAAGGGAAAGGGAAAGGGAAAGGGAAGAAGGGAAAGGGAAAGGGAAGAAGGGAAAGGGAAAGGGGAAGGGGAAGGGGAAGGGGAAGGGGAAGGGGAAGGGGAAGGGGAAGGGAAAGGGAAAGGGAAAGGGAAAGGGGAAAGGGAAAGGGAAAGGGAAAGGGAAAGGGAAAGGGAAAGGGAAAGGGAAAGGGAAGGAAGTCTCTGCCGGCCAGGACCCTGCGAGACCCAGGGGACCACACCATCCCCAGGGGGACCACACTGTCCCCCCCCCACCAGCAGCCACCCTCACGGGCTTTTCAGGGTGCGCTATACCACCCAGCGGCCCCGAAACATATGCAGGCTTTGCACCTGCAGGATCACACACACACGCCTGTGCACGTGTTCAGCGTGCGCTTGCTCAGTAGGCAAGTAAAGACGCTGCAGATGGTGGCACGGAAGGACGGACGGCCACGGGAGGAAGCCCCAGGACATATGCATGTCCTCAAAGATCTGCACCTGCAGCCGCATCAGCTCTGCCCAGACCCCACGCAGAGCTGGGCACGCTTGCAGGGACATAAGCTACAAACCCTGATATAATAATAAACTGAGCGTCCCCCGGCAGCCCGTACGTACACAGCACGTCCAGGGACACGGCGGGGGAGCTCCGGCTGCTGCCGTCGGTGGTGGCTCTGCAGTGGTAGAGACCCGCGTCCGTGCTGGCCACTTGCCGAAACACCAAGGACGCGGCTGAGCCCTCGGAGAGCCACTGCCCGTTTTGGTACCAGGTGAAATTGGGCAGAGCCGGGGAGTCGCTGCTTAGCCGGCAGGTCAGGTTGGCGGCCTGGCCTTCCAGCACACGGGAGGACGGAGCCACTGCAATGCTGGCAGCTAAAAGCAAGGGCAGAGGCAGGAGGCAAACAGGCTCCGGCATGAACTCAGCCAGGACGGCCCGCACCGCCTCGGCAGCGTTAGGGTGAACACCACCCCCCGAGCCCGGCCAGCTCGCAAGTGACTTTGTGGCTATTCCAGATGTTAAATGCCGGCTAATCCTGCAACCTTGCAAAGGGAACAGCTCCGAGCTGGAGCAGCACCCTGCGGGAGCCTGGCATGGGCTATGGGCCACCCGGAGCCCCACTGGCTGAGGGGTGATGTGCCGGCAGGAGGGGGCCCATGGGAACCCCCTCAGCAGCGTTTTGCTCGGCATCCCCCGTCCCACGCAGGCAGGGGTCAGCAGTGAATCCCCACCAGGAGCTGGACCCCTTGCTGTGGCCATGGGGGAAACCCTCCAAACCCTCCAGGAAGGGTCTGGAGGGGTTGGAGGGGCCGGCACCCCCCCCTCCCTGAGCAGGGGGGTTCTTGGGGTTCTCCCAAGTCCCAGCAGCCCTGACTTTAACCCCACTCCTGCTCCACCCTAGCACCAGGCGACTTGTGCACAGCAGCTCTTGCGAGACAGACACCATTTGATACCCTGGATTTCACGGTTCCATCCTTCTGCCACCATCGCTCTTGATCTCCTGAGCTTCTCCCCTTCCCTGACATCCCCTTCCCGCCCTCCCCTCTCCCAGGATTTTCCCAGACGCTGCGGGGATGCGTGGCATCTGCCTCTGTCCTGCCGTTGCCCCCGCCACCGCACTCACTCTCAGCCCTGAAGTCCACGGCCGCGCTGGCGTTGCCCTGCGTGTTCCCAGCCCAGCACACGTAGGTCCCCTCGTCCTCCAGCACCGCCTCCCGAATCTCCACCTCCAGGCTGTTGTAGGACACGGTGGCGTGGACCCTGGGGCTGGGGGCGGTGGGGCAGCCCCATGTGCAGGCTATCACTTCTTCTCCTCTCCGTAGGGTCAGGGTGGCCTCTGGGTCACTCTCAACAGTGCACTGGATGATGCCCAGGCGCCCGCCCTGCGTCTCCAGGAAGGAGCTCATCACCGGTTGCCTCGGCGGGACTGCAGGGTTAAAACACCTCTGGTGAGAATATTACGGATCCCCGGGGTTGGGAGAACCCCAAGAACCCGAGGGATTGCTGCTTTCCAGCACCACCTGAGCAGCTTTTGGCCATCCCATGACCCTGCAGCTGCCCAGACCCCGGGGTCCCACATCTGCTGGCTCTCTGCAAGGGACCTGCATGCCACAGGCACCTCTGATGCCACCTCTGTTGTCACCTGGCTTGAGCCCAGGGTCAGGGTGCAGGTGCCCAGCCCTACCCCAAACCCTGGGGCAGATCTGCAGAGACCCCAAACGGGCATCTTGGGTCCAGCTGTGATGCACATTTCCTACCGTGACTACATAAAAATGCCATTTGGTCAGCGCTGAAGCTTCCTAATGGTATTTTGCCTGGTTTTGGTATCAGGGAATTTTTTTATTTTATAGTACATAAAATATTTGGAAGGCAAAATCCAACCAGAATACATTTTTTTCACAGGGATCATTTCTTGTTCTGAAAAATTGAATTTAATTTCATGGGACATTTTAAAACTCTTTAGTTCTTGGGAATTTTGGCATTCTCCAAATTTCTCCTCCCCCAAATTCACAGATTTACCTGCAAAAGGGAATTTTCTGCCCTCTCCACATTTCTCCCCAAGAGCTCCTTGGCCATGTTCAGCGGTGATGGGGGAAACCTCGGGGTGGGCGCAGCAGAGGGGCTTCCCAGCAGGACCACCCATCCCAGACACAGCACCCCACTCGGTGGCCTGGGAATTAGTGGGGGAAGACCCCCCGGCAGCACTTACAGAGCACACGGAGCGGGACGGCGGCCGACGTGTCGCTGCCATTGCTGCTCTGGACCCTGCACTGGAAAGCGCCTGCGTCCTCGCCGCGGATGGAGGGGAAGCGCAGCGTCGGGGCTGAGCTCTCCCGCAGCCGCTTGCTGTTCCTGTACCAGGTGTAGAGGGTCTCCTCCGCTTCACCCCAAGCCCCCAGGCAGGTCAGGGTGACAGCTGCCCCTTCCCGCACCTCCGCTGAGGGCTGGATCAGGACCTCTGTGGCTGAAGGAGGGATGGGAGAGGGACATCAGGGAGGGGAGGGGAAACCTCTGCCGCAAACCTATGTCCTACCCCTGCCTCCATCCAGCCAAAGCCCCGTGCTCGGCTTCCCTCTAAGGCAGGACCTGAGCGTTCCCACCTTTGCAGGAGCCCGTGGTGTCGGTGGCTGCGCCTTTGGTGGGTGACATTCCCTGGGGACACTGGAGATCAGCTGGGATGTCTCCACCCGAGCTGTTCATCCCAGCTTTCTGCCACCAGCAGAGACAAACGGGGCTTTCCCTGAGCCTTCACCCGCGCCCACTGAGCCCTTGTGTTCGGCTGGGGGAACTGCTCCCAGGACAGGCTCGGTCCCCTCTGCCCACTGGCAGGTGAGGGGCTGGGTTGGAGGCCCCTTGGCCAACTTGAAATGGACCCCAACTACCTACCGTGGCACCCAAACCCAGGTTTATTTTCTCTGGAATTGGACCCTGAGGTCCATTTTCGTTTCTTTTGACATCCTAAGGGAGCCTTCTCTTGGGCATGGTTTTGGGGGGCTTTTCTCTCCTCCTTTTCCATGGCTGCTGCCTCTGTCACCCCAAACCATCAAGGCCATGGGGTGCAGAGGGTTAGGGGATGGAGCAGGAGGAGCCGGGTCCCCGCTGTGTGCCCAGATGCTGTGCACCACTGGGGGCTTGTGGGAACAGGGAAGAAAGAGTTTGGTCAAACTTTGCTACAGATTTTGCGGCATTTTGAAAAACAAAACTCAGGAGCGCCTCCAGCTCTGCAAGCAGCTTTGACGCCCTGAGGTGGGGAAGGTCTGCAGGGATGGTACCGCGGCCCCATGGTCCCTGAGACACCGATGTCCCCCGGTGCCATGGGGGTCCCTCCAGCTCGCAGGGCTGCGTGGCCACGCCAGCCCTGCAGAGACAGCCCCACCACCCCCGGGGGTTCATCGGCGCCCAAAACCCGGGACCAGGAGCTTGGCACCGGGAGCAGCAGGACTCACCACGGACGACGAAGGGCTTGGCAGCACTGGCATTGCCGTAGGCGTTGCTGGCCGTGCAGCGGTACTCCCCGCTGTCCTGGGGCCCCACGCCGCGGATCTCCAGCCGCAGGGTGTTGCGGGAAGCGGTGACACCGAACCGCTGGCGCGGGGCCGCCTGCGAGCCGCTGGCCACCAGCAAGATGCCGTCGCGGTAAAGGGCCATGGTGGCCGGCGGGTGGCTGTCCACGGCGCAGTGGATGATGGCCAGCCTGCCGCCCTGCATCTCCTGGAAAAGCGTGATGCTGGGGGTCCGGGGGGGGTCTGTGGGAGAGGAGAAGGATGCTGCAGCTCGGGAGGTGCCAGCTGTGCGGCCGCTACCTGCACGTGGGGCACGTCCACCCTGGCCCGCACAGCCGCTCCTCTGAGCTGCCTTCCCCCTTACGTAAGCTGGTTATATTTACTCACAGAAATGTCAAAGCCAAACCCAGGGCTATTTTATTTTTCCCTTGACTTGCAAAAGCTCCTGAGCTGTTATTATCATAGCTGGCTCCTTGGTTAGTAACCTCCCAGTAGTTTATGGTGTTTAACAGATTAGTGGAGGAGTGGGAGATGTTGCAATGGGCGGACAGGTCCCTGCTGCAGCAAATACCCCTTAAAGGTACCTTCAAATGCATCTCACGACCAGAAATTGTTGCATTTATAGCAACTTCTACCCAGGGGGGCTGAACCCCCTTTCAACTGGACCCAAGACATTTGGGCCAGAGGCTGTTTTGACTCGGGTGGTTTGCGCAGCCCCTGGCACAAAGGGACCCTCGTCTGCTGGGAACCCCCCCCGTCCCCTGGCAGGGGCACTCACATGTCACGCTCAGGCTGATGACCGGGGAGGTGTCACTGCCCCGGTCATTTGTCACCTTGCAGGAGTAATAGCCGGTGTCGCTGGCGGCTACGTGGTGGAAGATCAGGGTGTGCGCCATGCCCTCCTTGAGCCAGGCGGTGTTCTTGTACCAGGTGTAGTTGAGGTCCTGGCCCTCCCTGCCAGGGACGTCGCAGGACAAGGTGGCAGCCGTCCCCTCCTGCACCTCGGCCGCAGGGCTCACCGAGATCTCTGCAGCTGACGGAGATGGGAGCGCGTTCAGGATGGCCTCGGAGGCAGGAGAGCAGCCCCCGGGCGCAGAGACCCCCATCCCTGTGGTGTGGGATGGAGTCCGGGGACAGGCGGGAGCCCCTCTGCCCCCCAGGGATGACGATGGAAGCAAGAGGCGTTTGGGTTTGTTCCCTGCCACCAGCGCCTTGCCAGTGGGGGTTCAAGTTCTGGCTTTAATGCAAAGCCCCAGCGACAAAACTCATGGCGGGTGCAGCAGCATCCTCCTCCTCTCACGGTCTGCACGGGGAGCAGACCGGCCCCATCTGCTCCAGGCTGGGGGGAGATGCTCCCCGTGGGGCTCCTGGGTGATGCAGCGGTCTGGGGCTTGTCTCGACTGCAGGATCTGATGGAGGGTCCTGGCTCCCCGCTCCCCACAGACCACCGTGGCTCCTAATCCCCATGAGCTCTGACAATCTCCTTCCCCGCGGCGGCAGCGAAGCCTTGCAGCCGGCTCTGCTCCCCGGATTTGGCTGGAAATCCCTCCCTGCCCTGTCTTTGGGGCTCGCCACAGCCCTGCACCATGGAGGATGAAGGATGCAAGCATGGCACGATGGAGGCATCGCAGTCCTCCAGCACGGACTCCCCAGCTCCTGGACCTCCAGCCAGTACCGGCCACCTCACTGCCAGCCCCTGCCCACCCCAGTCTGGACTCGCTGGGTAAACTCCCTCCCGCTCCTGTGGCTCCGCTCCTCCTCCAGCAATGCCCCCGCCGCCCCGAGGGACCATCCCTGGCTCTTACAGAAGATGTAGAGCGTCAAGGCAGGAGCTGTGCCAGTCCCGACGGCGTTCTGGGCTTCGCAGTGGTATTGCCCATAGTCCTCACGGCGAACGCCACGGAGGGTCAGGATCTTGTCACTGCCCACGGTCGTCCCATCCTTGTACCAGTGGTACACCGAAATGGGGGGGTAGCTGCTGCTCACCTCGCAGGTGAGGGACACCGTGTCGCCCACGCGGATATTCTGCCCGGAGGGGCTGACCGACACTTGGGTGTCCTTAGGTGCGTCTGCGGGGAGGACAGACAGACACGGCGGGCAGCGGTGAGGCTGGGCAGCACTGCGGGACTCTGCCGTAGCCCATCCTGCTGTTTATATGTGAGGGTCTGGTGCAGGGAAAGGAGCAAAGATCTCCCCTGAGGTCAGGAGAAAGGAGCAAAGATCTCCCCCGAGGTCAGGAGAAAGGAGCAAAGATCTCCCCCGAGCTCAGGAGCCAGCTCTGGCGCAGAGGAGAGCTGGGCAAGGGGGCAAAGATGCCACACCGGCAGCAGAGAAGGGTGGGCACAGCGGTGCGTGCCGGGATGTGCCACAGAGCTGGAACCCCGGCGCTTCAGCGACGTTTATGGGACTGACACCAGCCCTGGCCGTGGAGAGTGGTGGAGGAAGAGGAGAAGGAGGGAGAAGCAGGAGGAAACTGCGCTCTGGCTTTTTGCAAGGGGCCCCGGGAAGGAGGCAGAGGGAGAGGCACGGCGGGCAGCAGGAGGGGGGACCTGGGTGGTGTGGCTGTGGCAGAGGTGCCCCCGTCCCCCGCCGCCCCGCTCCGCCAGCCCCCCCCGTGCAGAGCCTCCCCACGTACGTCTCACCCGCAGGATGACCTCCCCGGTCGCCTCCTTGGAGCCGTAAGACACTTTGCAGAGCAGTTTTTTGGAATGGTCCTTCCAGGAGAAGGAGGTGGTGAGGGTCAGCTGCTGGCCGACCCCGCTCGTGTCCAGCTGGACCTGGCTGGACACCACCGAGACCTGGGGGTCGTAGCCCTCCCAGCGCAGGGCGACGTCGCCCAGCGGGCAGACGTAGGGTGTGGAGCACTGCAAGGTGGACGTTTGCCCCTCGGTTTGCTCCTCGTTGGCAGCAGTGCTCGGGCTCTTGAGGTCATCTGGGGATGGAGAGCAGAGGGTGGGATGGAGGATGTCGGCGTGGGGTGGGCAGGCAAGGAATTGGCGGGGGGGTGATGGGGGGTGTCTCACGACCCTACCCACCCGAAATGCTCAGCGTCACATCCCGCGCCGCCGACCACCGGTCCCCGTTGACGATCTCGAAGCGGAACCTATAGGCCCCGCTGTCCTCTGGCGTCACCCCCCGCAGCAGCAGGGTGCAGTTGAGAGCAGCGGGGTCCCCCAGGAGCTGAGCGCGGCCCCTGAAGCGAGCATCCACCTCCGGGTCCACCGAGTGATACACCAGCGTCTTCTGGTCGTTGTAATCCTTGTACCAGATGGCCACGATGCCGTCGCCGGCCGACACCTCGGCGGGGTAGCTCAGGGTGCAGGGAATGATCACGCAGGAGTCCCTGACGCCCTGCAGAACCTCGGGGTAGGTGACCCCCCAGGAGCCGAGGGCTGTGTCGGAGGGGAGGCAGCGGGAAAGGGGGGGGTCAGGGGGTGAGCCATGCCGGGGACCGCCGCAGGCTGCAGCCCCCTGCTCCCCTCCTGGGACCCTCTGGGGCTGCGTCACGTCTCCTGAGCTGCCTGAATTGGCAGGGGGTCATGGCAGGCAGGGAGGGACTCGGAGGGGGAGAGGTGGGAGAGGAGAGTGGAGGGGTGAGACAAAAATTTTGAGGCAGAGAAGGAGGAGATGACAGGGAAAAGCTGGATCTGTGGGTAGTGCTTTTGGATAGTGCAAGGCACCAGCCTGATTTGAAAAGCAAAGACCTAAAAAACTAGTAAAAAAGGAAAATTTGCCTTCCTGGCACTCCAAAAGCTTGTTTCCTCACCCCCCGCTCTCTGTCTCCTTGTCCTTTTGCTCATGCCCTGGCTGTCCCCATGCCCACCCCATCCCGGAGCCCAGCCCCATCCCTGCCCGTGGGTACCACACGCCTGCCCGTCAGGAGGAGGGGGCACGGGCAGAGCTGCCACGCGGGACTGCAGCGCGACGCCGCACGTGCTGGCAAATCCCCCCAGAGCATCGGCTGTGCCGTGGCTTGTGCAAGAGCCAGGACCAGCCTCGGGGTCCCCAGACCCTGTCCTGCCTGTCCCTCGGTCATCGTGCACGGCTCCTGGCAGGGCCAGGGCGTCAGCGCTCCCTCTCCCACCCCTCCTGGTGTAAATCCGGGCAACCAGCCCCCGCGGGGGACAAGACCGTGCCGGCGGGGCAGGAGGCAGAGGGTCTTTCGGTGGCACCGTACCTGATGGGACGAGGCTGGCCAGGAGGACGAGCCACCGGGGCAGGCGCATGGCAGCAGCCCGGGCACTGCTGGGGGCTCACGCCGGGAGGTGGGGAGGTGGCCGGTCTTCGAGGCCGGTGTTCGGCAGAGGGGACCCTGACGAGAAGAAGAGGTGGCCAAAGGCCTTGAAACATGTTGTACATCAGCGCAGTCCAGCTTTTCCCACCATATGCTGGGGCAGGGTCTGGAGCACAGGGCTGGTGGGGAGCGGCTGAGGGAGCTGGGGGTGTTCAGCCTGGAGAAGAGGAGGCTGAGGGGAGACCTGATCGCTCTGCAGCTCCTGACAGGAGGGGGCAGGGAGGGGGGTCGGGCTCTTCTCCCAAGGAAGAAGCGATAGGATGAGAGGAAATGGGCTCAAGCTGCGCCAGGGGAGGTTTAGGTTGGAAATTAGGAAAAATTTCTTCACGGAAAGGGTGGTCAAGAATTGGACCAGGCTGCTCAGAGACATGGTGGAGTCACCATCCCTGGAAGCGTTCAAAAAACGGGCAGAGGTGGCACTTGGGGACATGGTTCAGCCTGGTCTACCCTTGATTGGTTTAGTGTGGACTTGGTAGTGTAGGTTAATGGTTGGACTGGATGATCTTAAAGGGCTTTTCCAACCTAAACGATTCTAGGATTCTATGATTCTAACGTAACACTGACATATATATATAGCACTGGAAAATGTGCGTACGGCGTGTGATGGGGTCGTCCAAATGCCAGTTATGGGAGTCGGGGTTGAAAATAAAAACAAGGACAAAAGAAAGCAAGTGGCCACCTGAAATTAAGAGGAGAGCTACTTGTAAAGAAGCACATTTGGGGAAGTCCCCATTAAACCAGAAATCCCAGCGACCTGCTTACGGCTGCCAGCCGAGCTCCAGAGGGTCTGAGCGTCGGCAGGCAGGGCACAGACGTGGGGACGGAGGACAGAGGGACACGGTCGGGCTCGTGTTAAAGCTATCCCGATATCGCAGCTCGGGGCCACACGGCATCCTGGCTGCCAAAATGCCGGAGACGCAAAGGTGCCAGTGCCCCGCCGGAGCAACCGAACAGCGGGCTGCAGAAGGCTGAGGATCAGGTCCTAGAAGTGGGACCGAAGGACGCAGATTTTTAGACTCCGCAGTTTTGATTTCAATAAGACCTGAGCGTGGCCACAGCCCTGAGCCTGGCACAGCCGGTGCCCGCTCCGGGCTCTGCCTGTGATTTTTGGTGTACGTTCGGGTGGGATGGTTTTAACTCGGGATTTATCAATTTTTAGTAGGTTTAATGGCTTTTTGCACCTCTAGATCTAAGGAAATGGATGAAATTATTTTAAAATTTAAAAGAATTATTTTGTGATAAACCAGATTTTTTTTTCCTGAACTTTTTTCATTATCATGGAAATCAATTAACTGGTTGATTTCAATTTAGATCTTTATCAAATGATTTAGCAATCCTTCCAGGTTGAACGAGGCAGCTCTTTACTCCCTGCCCCAACCTTCTCCTCCTTCGATGATTTGCTGCTTTGCTAACACCTTTTTTTTCCAACATATGCTTTGAATTTCCTTGCTGCTAATTTGGTTTAGGGAGGTATTTTAGACTCCAAAGCACTTGTCGGAGCTTTACTTCTGGCCTGGCATTTTTCCTGGCCAAACTGAAGCACCAAGAGCAAATGAACCGGCCCCACCAGCGCCCTGTGAAGGGGGTCCCACCCAGGGGCTGCAGGGAGCCGGGGACCGCGCAGGGACCAGAAATAACCATGGGATCGGTGGTGAAGGAGGAAGGAAGCGTTGGCTCAACAACAGGGTCAGCTCCCCAGCTCCCTGCTCACACGGACGCCAAGTTTCGTTTCTTCTGCCCTGCTTCTCCCAGTTTTGGTTTCCGGGCGGCGTGGCCTGGAGGGGACCTGTGGGTGCAGGATGGGGACCCCAGCTCCCCTCCACCCACCCACCCCGTGCTGCAGCTGGGGAACACGGCGGCACAGGGTGGGGCCCTGGTGCTTGTTAGCTCAAGGAAATTAAAACATTTGTAAAGATTTCTCGACAAAAACATTTGTGATAGTTTCTCTGTGTGTGTGTGTGCATGTGCACAACGCAGTGGTGGTCTGAGCCAGCCACGTCGCACACGCCAGAGCGGAGCATGTTATGCATTATCACCTAATACCAGCTAGGCAAGAATATTTAGATGTCATGCACTGGAAAACAGGGGAAAAGAGGCGATTACCCAGTGAAGAACCCTGTAACGGTGTCCTCTGCACCCACAGTCACGCTCAGGCTGATCCTGAGCAAATCCCTGCGAGGGGTCCCGTGCTTGCCAGCAAATGCAAGGGAGATCTCTAACGTCTTCAAGCTTTAGCAAAAATCAGCTCTTGGCATAGAAATGCAGCAAGTGGGGCTGAGCACGAAGAGGGGAAACTTCTGGTGTTGGTCCCTTCAGCCTCCATCATGTCCCAGTGCAGAGAGAGCAACGGAGATGGGGACCACAGGGCGGTGGGGCAGCGTCCCCACCCTGGGACCAGGGGTGGAAGGGAACGCCCTGCCCTTGTCCCCAAATGCTCCCACCCACCACACGGCTCCTCGGGGCCAGGCAGCCCACCTCCCCGCTGCCTGTCCCGTCCCTCTGCCTGCAAGACCCAGCAGGGAGGGAAAGGGGCAGCCCCATAGCCCAGCCCTGCTCTGCCGCTGCTGGCTCTGCACCCACACCGGCACTGATCCTGCCCGGTCCCAGGGGCCAGGAGAGCACCCTCGGCACGGGCTGGCAGCCCGCATAGTCCCGCACCACCCTCTCGCTGCCGCCGGCGTGGCTTTGCCAAATCTCTGCCGCCCAGGGACTTGCGCCAAGTCCCCGCTGAGGGGTGCAGGATGGGTGCATCGCTGGCTCCAAACCCAGCCCCGAGCCTGGACCCGGGGCTCAGAGGCGTCTGGGCAACTTCCCTGGCCCCAGCAGAAGACGGACGAGGCTCAACCCCACAGAGATGCTCTCACCGCTGGCTGCCTTCACCTCCGCAGCCATCCAACCCCACGGCGAGGTGTCCGTGAGCATCCCGTGCCACCCTGCCAGCCCCGCGCGGCACCATGCAGGCGCCTCGTCCCAGCCCCGCGGGGTGAACCCCAGGGCCAGTTTCTGCCCCGGCTGTCCCCATCCCAGCACCTCCAGCAGCACTCGCTCCCCAGGGAGCAGCGGCGTTACCTGGCAGTGCCCGTGCCTGCGTGGGGTCCTGAGCCGTGATGTCCGTGGTCGGCGCCTGCCCCTTGACGCTTGGGGAGAGCTATTTATCCGGTGCGGGGTGGGGTGAGGAGCCCAAAAGCGTATCACTTCCCCGTTCAGTGGTTTGTGCCTGCCACTGCTTTTGGGAAACAGCCGTCATCATCAGCTATTTCTTGCCTTTTACTAATTCGGGGCTGTTTTGGGGCACAGGAGGTTTTTGCAGCATCCCAGCACCCCAGGCTATGAGGGTCATCGGGAGGCTGCATTTTCTTTGCACTGCTGCAGCCCAACAAGCATCATTCTCCTGGCACCCCCAGAGCCCCTCGGGGCATCCTTAGCCTTGTGCTGTGCCAGAGCCAGAGCAAGGCGATACCCCAGCCCCAGGGGCACCCACCCACCCGCCCGGCACACCCAGAGGGTCTTGGGGTTTAGTGGGGAGAGCCCACGCCGGCGGTGCAGATGCCGGCGGGGACGGCAATGCCCCATGGGGATGCTGCTGCAGCCGGCGTGCCATCTGCCCGCATCCTCGCTGAGGCAAGCGGCCACCCTGAGACTTTATTCTCGCTGTTACGTTGTGGGTTTTACTGCAGCATGTCCAGAGCGAGGAGAGGAATCTGACAGCCCTCCCGAAGGGGGTTCTCAGCTCGGCACCGAGGCCGTGCCAGGACACGGGGCAATGCAGAGGCTGCTGCGGCCGCCTGGCCAAGCCCACGGGGTTTGCACTGAGGCCGGGGCACCATCCGCTTGGGTTTTTGGGAGGAGGCTCTGGAGGGGCCTGGGGGAACCTGCACAAGGAGCAAGCAGGAGCAAACCGTCCCGGCAGCATGGCTGTACCGGGCCTGGCACTGCAGCGTGACCTTCAGGCAGGGGCTGAGCTGATCTTTGGCTGTTTTGGGGCAGGATCCAGATCCAGCCTCTGCGGCGGGTACCTGTCTCAAAAGTAAAGGGACCCGGCGCTGTGGCACGAGCCCGTCTATGCACGGGGTCAAGCCGGCACTCAAATTTGACGGCTCAGGGTCAACGCTCCACCTTGTGCAGGCTCCCTGGGAGTGTGGGAAACTGCCCACCGTCCCCTCCATGCATGTGCCAGGCTTGACTCAGCAGGGCCAGGTGCTGAGCCAGCAAAAGCAGGAGCAGCAGCTGCCCGCAGCCACCCCGGCAAGCCCCTCGGGCTGTGCCGCCCACCGTCAAGCAGCGCTGCCAGAAAACCAGTCCCAGGAAAAGCCCCACCAGCGAGCAGGGAAGCAGGGCTGCAGGTGCGGGGAGGCTGTGCCAAGCCTGCACCCACTGCGGTGGGGGGCACCGCGCGTTGCCAGCTCGGTTCGGGAAGCTGCTGAGCTGCGTTTCCTGACACAGCACCGAGCAAAGAAATCCTGACTTAGGCAAATGCGGCCATATGGCATCTGGGCTGATGCTGGCTGATGCCAGGGATTCTGCAAAGAGCCAGAGCAGCCATCTGGCCCCGAGGCAGGAAAGCCTGATGCAGCTCAACCCAGCTCCAGCCCTTGTTCTGCACCAGCTTCCTGAGCTTCTGCTTCCCTTTCAGTCCCTCTGCAGCGCTTTTGCCGGAGCAGATGCTACCTCCGCTGTGCCCTTGCACAGCACGGTGCTGGATGCTGCCGTCCCCACTGGAGATTTGGGTGATGCCAGGCCTGGATGTCACCCTTCGCTCTCCAAGGACTCTCTCTGTAGCCCTGGTGCAAGTGTTGCCCCATGGTGGGCAGCAGCATGAGCCCAAAGGTGCGAGGTCCGGGCTGGAGCCGCCGGCTCAGCTCCACAACACAGCAAGCTCTGCCCGAGCAGAGCCTGCTCCTGCCAGGATGGAGTGGGCTTCTCCCCCGGGGGTCTTGGGAAGGATGGAGTCCGGTCAGGCTTGCAAGCAGAGCCGGGGAGCTCTCCTCGAGCATGGCGGACAGACCCAGCCCAGGCTTGACGGTGCTGGAGACCATGGGTCTTGTCGAGTCCTTTTCAAAGAGCCATTGGAAACCTGCACCCGTCTCCAGAACAACCAGGCTGGGTTAGCCCCCATGGAGCCTCGTCCCACGCTGTGGGCATGTCCTCGGGGCCAACAGCCCACCTTGCCCCCTGCTCCCCAAGCCCTGCAGAAGCTTGGGAGCTCAGCAGACACGTCTGAAGCGAGGTGCTGGCTGGCAGCTCCTGTGCCCACTCAGCATCCCCACCCCAGCTTGCACCCCTCCTGCCCCCCACCAGCCAAGCCACAGGGACCCACGGACTTCCCCAAAATGGTGACATGGGCAGCAGCAGAGCTCACTGTCCCCACTGGATCAGCCGCTCACGGGGTGCCGGGCACGCAGAGGCTGCCTGCCTCCGAAGCCCTCTGCCCCCAGCCTTCATGTAGGCAGTGGGCAGCATCCAGGGCACAACCCCATCCAGTTCCTCTTTCCAGGTCCGGAGACATGTTCCTCAAGGGTAGTGGCCATCTGGAAAGGAGAACCTCCTGGGGAAGTCGAAACAAATGAAGAAAATCAGGGAAATCAGTGAAAGTGTGCAATGTGCCAATGAAAAGCGTGCCCTGCGCGCAGGGAGGGAGGGGTGGCCGTCGCTGCAGCCTAGGACAAGCATCGTCTTGGGGGCAAAGCTCTCCCCACTTTGCCCCGCGGGGTTTCTTCCCCCGTGATGTCTGCTGGCATGGCTCTGAGCAGACCGCGTGTCCAGGGCTGGTGGAGAGACAGGGACCAGGAGTCAGCAAAAACCAATTTTGTGGGAGGCAGCTTGCTCCTTGTCCAGGAGGAATGTGGGCTGGCCAGCATACCAGAGTGATAAGGGGCTGCCTGGGGGCATCCCAGGAATTTGAGGTGTGGGCTGTCAGGAGGGAGAGGAGAGAAAACATCGATGGGAAGAGCGAGCATAAATCAGCCGTTCCACCCTGGCTGGCAGGGATGTCCCCGCTCACCGCAGACCCCGCTGGCTGAGGGCACCCCAAATCCAGCTCCGCAGCGGCAACGGGGCTGAAACCCTGCTTCCCCCCTGCAAAATTTGCCTTTTGGTTTTCTGTCAGCGGAACGTCGCTGGAAGCTGGAGGAAGCAGGCGGGAGAGGAGGCGGCGCTGGAGGATGGGGCTGAATCTCCCTGCAGCCCCCCTGATGCCTCACCTTAACCTTCCTGGGGTGAAAGGCTGAAAGAAAAGGATAAATAAAATAAATAGGCGCTCCGCTGGGAGACAGGCTATAAAACCGCGGCCAAGCCCTGGCGTCGCTGCGCTCAGCACTGGCACCTGAGTCAACAGAGACTATTTTTCTTTGGGAGGGGAGACTGGGAAGCGTGGGGGGCCAGCGCAGCGCTGTCCTGGCCGGTGGGGAAGCCCCCGGGACCTTGTCCCCCATGCTTGGAGTCAGACAGATGTTGGGGACCTCCACCCCCAGCTCTTCTCCAAGCCCCCCCACATTGCACCGAGCATCCGCAGAGCCAGGCACATATGGATCCCCTCTATCTGGAATGCGCTGGGGGATGCCGAGGGGGCTGGCAGGTATTTAACTCTTCCCCTCCAGCCCCATGGAGCTGGTTCAGGCTTGCAGCAAGAGCCGGCTCCCCGCCATCCCCCCCCGAGTCCCCAGCGCCGGCAGGCCGCCAAGGGTCACCCAGCCCTGGGAACCCAGCCCAGCTCATTTCAGCGCTGGGTAAATATTTTCTTTGGCAGTGGGGTAGGTGCGAGGCCCCCGGTGAGCCGGGGCGGCCCCCAGGCTCCCCCCAAGCTCTGGGCTGGGCTCTGGGGGGCAGGAGGGGTGAGCCGGTAAGGGGGTCTGCAGCGTGGCAGCCTGTCCCAGGGGATGTCCCACCCCCGTATCTGGGGTAGCTTGTCCTCACCCCAACAGTGCGGGAAAAGAGGAGAGAGTGCAGCAGGGGTGATGAGCCCTTGCTCAGGGGGCTGGTTTAGGGGCCCCTGGGTTGGGATGGCATGGCATGGCATGGGATGAGACGAGACAGGATGGCATAGCATGGCATGGCATGGCATGGCATGGCATGGAGTGGCATGGCATGGCATGAGATGAGACAAGATGGGATTGGATGAGATGAGATGGGATGGGATAGCATGGCATGGCATGGCATGGGATGAGACAAGACAGGATGGCATGGCATGGCATGCCATGGAGTGGCATGGCATGGCATGAGATGAGACAAGATGGGATAGGATGAGATGAGATGAGATGGGATGGGATAGCATGGCATGGCATGGCACGGGATAGCGTGGCATGGCAGGAGATGAGATGAGATGAGACAAGATGGGACAAGACAAGATGAGACGGGATGGGATGAGATGGGTTGGGATGCGATGAGATGGGATGGGATGGGATGGGATGGGATGGGATGGGATGGGATGGGATGGGATGGGATGGAGGGGATGGGATGGGGTGGGTTGGGATGGGATGAGATGAAATGGGATGGGATGGGTTGGGATGGGATGGGATGAGATGAGATGGGTTGGGATGGGATGACTGGGATGGGATGGGATGGGATGGGATGGGATGGGATGGGATGGGATGACATGGGATGAGAGGGGTTGGGATGGGATGGGATGGGATGGGATGGGATGGGATGGGATGGGATGACATGGGATAGGATGGGACGGGATGGGATGGGATGGGATGGGATGGGATGGGGGTTGCTGGCGGGGTGAAGAGCTGGGGACAAGGGGCTGCAGGACTCGGGCAGAGGTGGGGGGCAGCAGCTGGAGGGGCAGTGCAGGAAGGGCAGGAGAGACCTGCCGGGGTGAGGGGATGCTGCAGGGCTGAGAATCGGCATTGCGCCACGGGTTCAAACCTTTGCTCATGCCTACGGGCAGAGCATCGCCCAGCTGGCTGGCCCCCGTTAAGCCTGGGTATGCACAAGCATCCAGCTAAAATAAAAAGCCCTGGCTTGGGATCACTGCTGGTTTCTGTGCTTGTGAGAGTAGAAGTTTCAGGCTGAGCTGTTGCTCAACTCGAAGGAAATGTTTTGGGTCGGATTCAACATCTCCAGGAGATTTTAACATTCACATATGTAGAAGTAAAGTAAGCTTTCAAGTGAAAAATCAATTTCAAATGCACAAATCTGACTTTTAAATTTAGGAAATGCTGGACTGAAGTGTTTTAAGCATTTCGAGTCACTGATCCCAGACGCTTCATTAGTTCAAGAGCCAGACAGGGTTTTCTGCAGTCCCAGATGAGAAAAGCGACTTAAATTATTCCTGCGACACAATGAGCAATAAAGTACAATGTAACGTGATATGACATGGCAATGCTCCTGCTGCGCTGCCAAGGAGCTGCGCCCGCAGCCATCGCTCATCCCCGCTGCTGCCGGGCAGCGGTGGAACCAGCCCAGGCTGTGCCAGCGAGATGGCCCACGAGATGGGCCACGAGCCGCCGCAGCCCCGAGGCCAGGTGAGGGACGCCCTGGGGACTGCAGGTTACCCGCGGCATCGCTCCCACCCTGGCCGCTGCCGCAGCCCACCCGAGTGGTCCTGACGAGACCGGACCCAAAGCCCAGCTCAGCCTAAACCCGAGGGTTTGCTTTTCCTGAGCACAGCACCCATGTGCTCCCCTCTCCCTGACCAAAGACCCCCAGGTCTGAAGCCATGACAGCCCCATCCTGATTCGGGGCGATGCTCTGTCCCTGCCAGCAGCACATGCAGCACGCTCCTGCCAGCGCTGCCGGGCTGCTCCGAGGGCACCCTGGCCCAGGCATGCTCCCAGGGACACGCTGGGTCCCACCAGCCCCAGGATGCGCAGAAACATTCGAGGAGCTTCCAAATACCCCACCGGGTCCCGTGCTGTGTGGCAAAGGGACTTGGGAGCTTTGTAGTCCGAGGTCTGGGGTCGTCTGCAGCCTCGCTGCGTCCCCACGGGCAGGACCAGGCTCCTCCGAGCTCGGGGGAGCTGGATGGGACCCGGGGGGTGCTGGCTGTGCACAAAAGAAACGCCACTGCCATCACTCAGCTCCGGCACGCCAAGGTCCCGACTAGCCCACGGCCGCCCCACGCTGCAGGGTTTGTGCACGCGTGTGCACGCAGGGCCGGTGACGGTGAGAGGAACCCCCCCAGCACCCCTTTGCTGCAGCGCTGGGCGGAGGGCAGGCTGCAGAACTCCTCCGTGGAGGCAGAAGCCGCTTTTCAAGCCCCCACGGATGCTTCTGGGGGAGCATCAGCTCTATAGGGGAGAAATCAGATTGTGCCAACGCTGCTGCAGCCTCCCATGGCAGGCAGCCGAGGTCCGGCTCAGCTCTCACCTCATCTCCCTCTTCCAGACCACTCGAGCATCCCCCCGGCCACGGGCGACACTCGAGCATGATGAGATGAGAGCACATGGATGCTGGGGCATCCCCCAGGACAGTGCAAAGCCATGGAGGTCCCCAGCCACCCTCACCCCATCCCAGCCAGGATCCTGAGGTTGCTTTTGCCTTCCCGGGCATGGGGGCCAGGCCAGCCCCATGTCTTTTGCTGGCGGCTCGGCAAAAGACACAGAGAGCAGCACCGGGCAGAGCCAGCCATGATCAAACCCTCGGTCCTCAACTCCTCCAGCCGCAGGCAGCCGTTCCCACGCGCCAGGGCTGCCTTCTCAAGCCCAGAGGAGACCTGGCACCCCCGGCACCAACCAAATACCCCCTCGCTCCCATCCGCAGCAATGCTGGGATGGGCTGGAAGTGTTTTCCCGGCGGCAGACCCAGGCAGGGTTTTGCTGCTGCGAGCCGAAGCCTCACTTGCCCCGGCACTGGGGGGACGGCCCTGCTAATGTGCCTGCAGCCCCCAGATCCGGGGCTAAAAGCTTTTTCGTCCACGGCGGACGAAGAGCCCTGCTTGCTGTCAGCACCCGAGCCGCTGCGCTCCGGAGGGGCTGTAACAGGGTGGGGGACAGACGGTGCCGGTCCCACGCGGACACAGGGCTGGGGAGGGGGCTGGCGAGCCAGCAGCAGCCGGGAAGGATCAGAAAAGATGGAAGGAACATCAGCTCTGCTCCTGCCCTCCTCTCCCAGAGCAGGGAGCAATCCCCGATGGCCGAGGCTGCGACTGTCCTTCCTTACAAGTCCCTGCACACCTCGTCCTCCGTTACACCCCTTTTTGAGAAGAAAAAGACACTTTGCTCTCCATCTTAGCGTTAATCATCACTTTTCAGGAGCAATCCCAGGACAAACCGGCCATGCCACGGCTGTCCAGGGAGCAAGCAGGACCCGCGGCCCCCCCGGGCTGTGGCGGTATCCATCGCTCCCGTCCCCTCGCCACCCACCCGGACCCCCGGAGCTGCTCGGGCTCTGCAGGATGAGCCGCTCGGCACCAGGAGATCCTGCTGCCGGTGACGCCGGCAGCCGAGGGACAGAGCGGTGCCTGCTGAGAGGGCCGCCACGGGGCGAGAAACGGCTTTCCCGTTCAGGAGAGGTTTTTGTGAAGAGCAACAGCAGCAGCTTTGGATGAAAATACTCTGATTTGGGGTTTCTCTTCAGTTTTCTGGCGGGGGAAAAAGCAGTTTCTGCCAAAACTGCTGGCAGTAAAACATCAGTTTGAAAAATCCGAATGCTTGCAGGGGGAGTTAAGAGAAAGCAGCTTCACGGGAAATTTTTAAGGCATCCTCCCACAACATGTTTTTTCCGTGAAGGGTGCCCTCGCCCTGCTGCTGCCCACCCCCAGGGTAGCCAGGGGCCCACCCAGGACATCCCAGGGCCGTCACCACCTGGGAGATGGGGACCCCCCATCCAGGCACCCCCCCCTCAAAGCCCCCTCCCGCCCCAGTGCTTGAAGCTGAACCGGCGGGGCCACGCTCGGCCATCGTGCAGGGTACGAGGTGTTCCCAACCTGTTCCCAGCCATCCCTGCCACCGCGTATGGGGGAGGATGCTGAGCCTGAAGTGAAGGACGTGTTTAAAAGCGCTCAGGGACGGCCGCTGTCAAGACGATGTCCCCGACACGGCTCTCACCTGCATCGCATTACTAACAGCGGCCGAGATTGCAGGGAACAGGCTAAAGATCCTTCCTGCGTCGCTCAGCTCCCTTGTTCCTGGCTGCAGCCACTTTGCTACATCATTTTGCATTTTGCTCATCTTTTTTTCACCGCTCACGGTTATCAGGACCTGAAACATCAGTCTCAGGAGCTGTAGCTGGACGTCTGCAGGAGCCCCCGCCTCCCACCGCTGAGCAGGGCCAGGACACGGGGTCCCCCAGGACACAGGAGGGTGGAAAGGTCCGTTTTGGTTTCAAATCCTCCGTTTTCCTTCCTGGGGAGTGGCTGGGGCCAGCCGACAGCGATGCCCTGGATGACTAAGGATGCCCGGGGGAAGCAGCTCTGCAGGGGTTTCTCCTCCCCGGGTCCTGGGCAGCCAGCCAGGAGCTGGGTGTGAGATCCTGGGGGAATTCAGAGCATCCCAAATCCCTCTGGCCTCACCCAGCAGCACTGTTTAAAGGGAGCCGCAAGCGCGGGGTGCCCTTGGTCTGTGCCGGCTGTGCCCTGCCCGCCCCAGGCATGGGGCGATGCTGTGGTGGGGCTCTGCGCTGGTCCCGGAGATGGGGGCGGAGAAACTTCCCCCCCCCATGACTCCGTGATGGGATTTTTCTGGGTTTAAACCCCTCAAGGGGTGGCAAAACTGCCAGGGAAATAGTAGCTTCCCACTGCAGCCCCCCGGTCCGGTGGCTGTCCTGGCTCTTTGGTCCCCACGTGCCTGTGGCCACTGGCTCCCGGTGCCCACAGAGGAAAGGGGGTCTCGGATGGGGGGGCCCAGCAGAAAGGCTGGGGGACAGGCTGAGCCCTGTGGTGGCTTTACCAGCAATTTCCCAGCGAACTAGGGCCACCTGGATGGGGACGGTCACTAGAGAGTGATGGGGGCAAAGGCAAGGACACAGCTGGGCACAGCTGGGCACAGCTGGGCACAGCTGGGCACCGGGAGGGGACCCAGGAGTCCTGACCCCCCCCCAGCTGGGACGGTGCCGATGCCCCCAAGGCAGAGCTGCTGTGCTTGTCCTCCCCCAGCCCTCTGCTCCCCATTCGGGCCCTCTCGCCGGGTTTATTTTCCTTTTCCGGAGAACTCCAGCTGACCCAGTTTAGGAAATATTCGCTGACTGGTGGCAGGAGCCGTGGGGAGCAGGGGGGGAGCACAGCGTGCGTGCCTCCGCACCCGGAGCAGCATTCCCGTCCTCTCCTCCTTAGCAGCTAACGCACCATCCCGGCTGGATAATGCTTTCCAGGCGCCCGGCTGGCGGGAGCTCGGGATTGGGACAGGCGGCGTGCGGGTGTAATGTACCAGCGCGCGCGCACCCGCATCGGCTGGACCCAGCGCTTCCATCCCGTGCATCCTCCTCCTCCTCCTCCATCACCACAGGGACCCCAGGGCCGGGATGAGGAGCCGGGGGTCCGGCTGGGTTGGCAGGCAGGACCCCACTGGGTGTTTGGCCTTGGATGTGCCGGTGGCTGGAGCCGGGCAGGGGAATGGGAGAGGTCAGGAAGGAAGCTGGCACGGCCACAGGCTGGGGGACAATGCCGGGCCCGGGGAGATGAAAGGTCCAGTGAGCACCGCGAAGGCGGTGTGCGCTGCCGCGGTTTCCTGGGGAAGTCAGGGGAGCGTGTGCACATGCGTGTGCGTATGTGCATGCGTGTGCAGGGCATGTCTGGCACAGGAAAGGGCGGTTGTGCAGGGCTGGGGTTTGCTTTGTGTGTGCGCAAGAGTGTGTGTGGGGCTGCCCCTCTCCCGGCATCAGCCCCGTGCCGGGGAGCCGGGTGGATCACAGCCCGGGGGGGATCACAGCTGGACCGCATGGATCACGGGCAGGGGGGAATCACGGCTGGACCACATGGATCACAGCCGGGAGGGATCACAGCTGGACCATGTGGATCACAGCCAGGGGGATCACGGCTGGACCGCATGGATCACAGCTGGGGAGGGGATCATGACTGGACCACATGGATCACAGGCAGGGGAATCACGGCTGGACCGCATGGATCACAGCTCGGGGGGGAATAACAGCTGGACCACATGGATCGCGGCCAGGGGGGGAATCACAGTTGGACCATATGGATCACGGGCAGGGGGGATCACGGCTGGACCACATGGATCACAGGCAGGGGGATCATGGCTGGACCGAATGGATCACAGCCAGGGGGGATCACGGCTGGACCACATGGATCAGAGCTGGGGGATCACGGCTGGACCGCATGGATCACAGGCAGGGGGATCACCGCTGGAATGAATGGATCACGGGCAGGGGGGATCACAGCTGGACTGCATGGATCACAGCTGGGGGGTCATGGCTGGACCGCATGGACCACAGCGGTGGGGGTCACAGCCCCCCATCATTTCTTTGAAACCAAACGCCCGGGGCCTGCCGGGCTCCCAGCACCCTCAGGGAGGGCAGACGGGACGTCACCATTTTGGGACCAGCCCCAGCAGCCAGGCACGGTGACGGCACATCTGTATCACGCACATCTGTCTGACCTGCTTAATGACCGGTGTTTTTACCAGAGCTGCGAGCTGGCTCGTCCCCACCTGCACCCCGAGCCCCACTCAGTGGCTCTATGGACCCCAGCGGGCAGGGAGGGGTTTTTGGGGGGCAACCACAGGCAGCTTGGTGTGGCTCAGCTGGTAAGAGCCACGTTTCCGCATCCTGCTCATCGCAGCCCTCCCCAAAACCTCCGGCGTGGGGACAATGGGGAAACTGAGGCACAGGCTGTTTCCTGACAGCTGTTTGCTGACAGCCTGTCCCAAACCACATGCACAACAACCACAGATGACCCCTGTGCTCCGGTGCTTTCCAGCTCCCCACGGTTTCCGTGGGAAGCCCAAGCAGGGGGCTGCCAACCCAAAAAACCCCGCCCCGGGGCAGCGCTCAGCAAGAGTGCGGTGAGATGGGGCACGGGGAGAGGGGACGCTGGCCAGGGCAGGAGCTCGGAGGGACCCAACACAGCCCAAGGGAGCTGCAGCTCTGCAAGGAACCGCGGGGACGGGTGGGACGGCCAACAATGGGAAAATTCGTAAATTGGCTGGGACCCACCTCGCCTGGCCGCCGTCACCGCGGCCTCCTGCTCTGCCCCCGGACAGAACCCTCCCCGCCGGCTGCAAGCATGGGCTGTGCTGTGAGAAGGAAGCAATTTGGCCCTTCCCAGGCTGGGTACGCTCCCTCCCTGCTCCCGGCGTGCCAGCGCGGGGAGAGGCAGGGGCCGCAGGCGACAGCACCCCCTTTCCCGTGGGAACCCCTTTGGCATCAAGGTCGTGCTGACCCTGGTCTGGTTCGTGGCACCTTCCTTCGCCCCCTCCCTCGTTTGCACCGGCCCCAGCGCCTGCCTCTCCATCCTGCTCCCCATGCAGGGACGCCTGGATGGTGCTGGTGACGCCGCCGATGGTGGTGACGCCGCCGATGGTGGTGATGACGATGATAATGGTGATGACGCCGATGGTGGTGATGACGATGATGAAGCCCTCGTCACGCTGCAGGTCCAGGAAGGACCAGCTCTCTGCTTTGCTCATCCCAGGAGATGCTGCCTGCCTTTGGAGGAGCAAACTGGGTGAATTGGGCAGGAGGGGACGGGCTGCCCGCGCAGGGACATGCCCAGCCAGCGGCTGCCCCAGCACCCGGGGAGTGGGCATGGGTGCCAGCCCCGGGAGCAGCACGGGGTGCCGGCGTGGGGGACACACCAGCCTGGCCTGGCTCTGGGGTTGTTTTCTGCCCCCCGGCAGAGCACAGGCTTTGCGTCCTGGCCAGGGTCCGGTGCTCGCTTCCCAGCTCCGGTTCTCCGTTCTCCTCCCGGGCTTCCTGTCTCACCGAGGCATTTCCATGGGCCTTGCCTCAATTACCGGAAAGCGCTACCTCATCTCTTGACGAGGAGCCAGGGAAGAAAACACAGGCGTAGCCCCCTCCGCCCCTCTCTTCCCCTCCCTCCAGAAGCTCCCCCAGCTGCGGGGCAGCGATGCAGGGCAGGGCTCATGGGGGGGACCAAGGCCACCCTGCTCCTGTCACCCAGCCCGTCACCTCGACCCCCACCAGCCCCAGTACAGCCCCAGTACAGCCCCGGTACAGCCGCAGTACAGCCCCAGTACAGCCCAGCTACCCTGCACGCAGCTTTTTCTGTCCAGCCGGTGCCGGAACCAGGACGCAATGCGTGCGTGCACGTATGTGCACACGTGTCTGCACCTCTACATGCATGTGTGATTGCATGCTCACGCATGTGCATGCATGCATGTGTGCACGCACAGCCTGTTCAAGAACCCACGGCGACGAGCCCTAACTCCACTTTGCCCAGCTCCTGCCTGGCCTGCCTGCAGCAGCTGCCTACTCACACCCCAACCCCGCCCAGCACACATCCAGGCACCTTCTAGGCTCTTCCCAGTTCCCAAACTGGGACCAGTGACTCCGACACTGCTACAGCAAGAGGAGGAGGGAGGGGTGCAGGCAGCAACAGGCAGATAAATGTGTGTGCATGTGTCCTGCTCCAGGCCACCGCATCCCCAGCCGATGCCGGTTCCCAGCCGTGGGGCTTTCCGTGCCCGTCCTTCGATCGCATCCAGCTCGCAGGCGGTCCTGCCACGGTCCTGCCCCTCAGCCGCCCCCCGGGGACTGTCCCAGCAACGATACCAAGGTTTCTCCTGGTACAACTCCTGTGGCATGGAGCCTCTGCAACCCATGACAGTTTAGGAGCTGCTAGATAATCCCTTTGGGATCCGATTTACATGTACTGTGTTAATTTGATATACCTTAATTGTATACACCTTTGCAGGTTTTTAAGACCACCCCTCCAGCCTGCAGCGATCTGCCGGTCAGGGGCTTCTTGATCTCGAGGCATGGTCCAAATGAGCCCAATGATCTCAATGATCTCAATGATCCCAATTATTTCAATGATCTCAATGATCCCAATGATACCAACGATCTCAGTGAGCCCTATGATCTCAGTGATCCAAATGATTCCAATTATTTCAATGATCTCAATAATCCCAATGATTCCCATGATCCCAATGATCTCAGTGATACAAATTATTCCAAGGATCCAAATTATTTCAATGATCTGAGTGATCCAAACGATCCCAATGATTTCAACGATCTCAATGATCCCAATGATTCCAACTATCCCAGTGATCCCAGTGATCTCAATGATCCAAATGACCCCAATAATCCCAGTGATCTCAATGATCCGAATGATCCCAGTGATCTCAATGATCCGCCTGTGCTTTTGAGTCCTCCACGGATGGTTTCTTCTTGGCACGGAGACCTTCGGGAGCCACAGGACGGAGCCCTCTCCTGCCTGCTGCTCTCGGGACACCCCAGCACTGCTTCCCCGGCACGGCCCGAGCCAGGAGCCCCATCTGGAAAGCAGCACGGCTCGAGGGGGGCTGTGGAGCTGGGAGAAATGGGGCTCTGAAGTCAGGAGGTGGCTGGGTGTCTGGACAGATGGACAGACAGGCAAGACAGACAGATCGGCAGAGAGCCAGTTGTAGGTAAAGACAGGCTCAGAGCGCCATGGGGCTGCATCTGATCTGTCAGCCAGGATGAAGAGTGACAAATGTCAGACTGATGATCTTAGAGAACCTTTCCAACCTTAGTGATTCCTAGTTTTTACTTTCATTAAAAAATAATCCAGCCACCACGCCAGGACACATGAAATTGCTGCTCTGCCCTTAATTGGTTTAGTGGTGGACTTGACAGTGTTAGGTCAATGGTTGGACTGGATGATCTTCAAGGTCTTTTCCAACCTCAACGATTCCATGATTCTATAAAAACTGGGAGAGAAACGTGCATGGGGACAGAGAAAAGACAAATTAGCGGGGCGACAGCGCCGGCGGAGGTGGAGGATTGTCAATGTGCCTCCCCTCTCCCCCCAGCATCCCCGTCCCCAGCTGTTTTGGGAGCCTCGTCCCCCTCAGGGGTCTGTCCCCCCTCGGCAGCCCTCAGTCCCCCGTCTCGGGGAGGCTGCGGCAAGCCCGGGGCCGAGCGGGGAGTTTAGGTTTCATTCCCGGCGGCGCTGGCCCTGCCTCCTCCTCCCGCTCCCACATCTGCAGCTGGAATTGCAATTTGAGGCGCTGGCTGGGCTGGGCGCCGGCCGGGAGTGGGAGTGGGAGGAAGGCGCTCGGGGAAGCCAGAGGAAGCCGGAGCAGGGGGCTGCGCGGCGGGGCCGGCTGCGCGGGCAGGCTGGGGCCAGAGCCGCTGGGCATCGCCAGCAGCCGCGGGCAGGAGGGCATCGCCGGCAGCCAGCACCTGGCCGGCACAGCTGGAACACGAAGGCGGCGGCTGGACCAAGGGGTCCCCAACCTCTGTGTGTCCCCCCACCACGCAGAGGTAAGCAGCCGTGGGGCTTCGTGGGAGCTGGGGAGCAGCAGCAGCACTGCCCGTGGTGCGGGGACCCAGCATCGCCCGGCTCTTCCCTTGGCCGAGGCCAGGGTGTCACCTCCCCAGCCGGCTGGGACATCTGGGGTCCGTCCCCAGTTTGGGGGCACTGGGGAGGTGAGGGGTGTCAGGATGCTGGGGATGGCTCCCTAGCGAGGACAGGGGCTGTAGGCACGGGTGGGAGCGGGGACCGCTGCCTTGAGCCCCTCCCGTGCCTCCGTGGACCCCATCCCCTGCAGACCCCGTCCTGGGGGGATCCTGCTGTGAGCGGCAGAGATACCCCCGTGCCGTGAGGTGCCAGCACCACGCAGGGGCTGCAAGCGCTGCAGCAGCCCGCGTCAGGGCAAGCCATGCCAGGGAAATCCCGCCGGCTCCCGTGCCCCAGCCACGGCCGAGCGATGGCAGCGGGAAGGGGAGGACTCCCGCAGACGGCCATGGAAGCCCAACAGCTTTGCCCGGAGGATTCGGGGGCTCCCCAGCCCCGCTGACGTGCTTGCTCCCAGCACAAGAGGCTCGTGGGGACCAACGCCTCCTCCCGCTCCCCGCACATCTGGAGCCCAGACCTGCAGCTGGCCCGAGCCCCCCGCCAAGCCGGGGCAGCCCGAGCCGCGGGGGCACCGTGCCCGGTGAAGCCGGCGTCCCCGTGCCACGCTCGGTGAGGCCGTGCCGAGGCCCCGGTGCCCTGCCTGCCCGGCTCGGCTGCCCTGAAGCCATCCCAAACTTGTTTCCTTTCCCCGTTTCCGTGAGCTCCTGCAGAGGCGGAAATGGTGGAAAGTCCTCAAAAACACTGCTCCTGCACAAGCTGCCGGAGCGAGCGCCAGCAGCCGCCGCGACCCTCTCCCCGGCAGCGCGGCAGGGCCCCCCAGAGTCGGGGGTCTTCAGCTCACGTCCCTGGAAGGGGCTGCGGGTGCAGGCGGGACGATCGCTGCCCGGGATCTGCATAGGGACAGCGCTGGAGGACACAAGGGCTCTGCACGACGGAGCATGTGCCCTGCTCACACGCGTGTGCATAGGAAGGCGTGCACATACGTGTATGTGCACTTGTGTCCGCCGGCCAGGATTGTGAGGGTGCCAGGCTCGCTGGGTACCCCAAAGCCTCACCAGCGCCCGGCACGGGGTCTCCAGCGCTGCACGAGGAGAGGCATGGCCAGACGAAACATTTCGGGGGGCTGGAGGACACCTCGGGCCCTGCCCACCAGCTGCCAGGGCAGGCTGAGCCCACTCATCTTCCTCGCCAGGACCCCGGGAGGGGGCTCGGCGGCTTGGGGATGAAGGCAGCCATCAGTGAACCCCCCTGACAAGACTTGCTGTCGGTTTGGTTTGCTGAGATGGAGGATTTCAGCCACCCGGAGCCTGAGGGTCTACACAGGCTCCGGACCGACTGCCCAGACCATCCCATGGCCACGGATGAGCAGGGAGTGAAACCCTTGCATTGCCAGAGCTCTGGCTGACAGCTCCCTGCGTCGGTGGGATGCGGGCAGCCTCCTCCAGGAGCTCAGACCCCAGGGATGGAGACACAGAAGATGTCCCTGCACAGCCCCGTTGGGCTGGGCATGGGGGTGGCAGACCTGGGTTACCCCCCAACCAGCCCCAGAGCAGCAAGAGGGTGTCTGACCTGCAGATGGGACAAACGGACACCAAAAATGCAAGCTAAGCACCCCAGGCAGAGTTTCTGCCAGAGGAGAGACAAATTCCCAGCATTGGAGGGGCAATCCCCTGAGCACGTCCTTGCGGGGCACTCTCACAACCTCATGGAAAGCCCAGTTTTGGTGGAGAAGCCCCTCTGGCAGCCTCAGCCTGCCGGATACCCCCCTGTGCCCTCCCGGGACCACCAGCACCACGTTCTCCGCTGCAGTTTGACCCGCAGCCTGCATCGGCCACATCTCCTCACCGCCTCCTCCGCCGGGGTGGCCGGAGCAGAATCTCCCCCCGCGCTGGGGAAAGGCTATCCACCTGCCATTTTTAGCACAAGGCTTTTTCTCGGGAGGCTGCCGAGAGCAGGATCTGGCCGCCGGGCCGGCAGCGCGTGGGTGGGTTTGGCTCGGAGCAAAGCCTCTCCCCGATGAGCTAAGCCTTGTCCTGAGCCTGCGGCTCCGCAGGATGAAAGCCGCCGGTGCGGGGCAGGCGGCCTCGGAGGCGATGGGATGCTCTCGCATCAGGCAGAGAGCCTGGAGCCCATTTATTCACCAGGCAAGCAGTTTTGGAGCTGGTCAACACTGGCTCACAGCTCCTAGGACAGGCAGGGACGCCTTTGGCTGTTCCTGCTCCTGCCAGCGCGGCCACCGCGCTGCAGGGAGCCCGGCCAAGGGCAGTGGGCTGCTTCGATTAAGAAAATAAGTTTAAAGATTTGCCTGCCCTCAATTTCTTTCTTTGATCAAGCCTAAAAATCTTCAGCGCGGACCCCGCGCCGGTGGAGCGGCGTTTTGCGCACATCTGCATCACGCACATCTGTCTGACCTGTTCAATAACAGGAACGCGGGACGCAGGGTCACAGCCAGCCCTGTCCCTGCTGGGTTTTTTTTTGGGGGGGGCTTGAGCCTGGGTTCACCCAGTCACACTCAGGGGGGTGAGGGGAGCCCATGGGCACCCCAGCCCATGGCACGCTGCGCACCCCGCTGCCGAGGGGACAGCCAGCCAGCGCCTCCGGACACACGGACGCTCGTCCCATCGTCCCTCCTCCTTCTCTTGCAGGCAGGAAGGCGAGGCCGCCATGGCGATGCTCCTGGAGCCCGGGATGCAGAGTCTCAGGATGGGTAAGGCTGCTCCCCAGGGAGGGTGCCCGGCGGGGATGGCAGCGGGTGGGGGGGCCCCCGTCCCCCTCCCCATCGCCCCGCCGGCAGGGACAAGCTCTCTGCAAGTTGCGACGCTCCGGGCCCCTCTCCCTTCACCTCCCCGGGCGTCCCCCCCGCCGCGCCCCCAGCCATCCATCCCCTCCGCAATCATCCCCCCGTCCGCGGCACGGAGGAGCCCCCCACGCTGCTCCTGCGCTGGGGTAACCAGAACCAGCTGCGACGAGGAAACCTGACCCTGCGAACACAAGCCAGGGAGCAGCCTGAGCAACGAGGCGATCGCAATTAACCCCCTGCAGAGCCCCCCCCCCAGATCACCGGGAGCCCGGTGCCCATATGCTGGTGGGTGCCAGTTCCAGCTCTGGACCCGCAGGAAAAATTCTTCACGTGCACGGCCCCGGGCTGGGTCTCCGGAGCCTCGGACGTGAAACCCGGCTGAGCTGCCAGCTCCCTGCCCAGCCTGGGTGATGCTTTCCCCCGCGGCCGGGGGACACCGGCCTCCCCCCGCTGCGGGGCTCTGCCGGCACGCAGACACCCGGAGGGACGTTCCTCTTTGTCAGGGATCAAATATTCATGGCACAGGCATGCGATACAGCAAAAGGCACTTACGGAGCAGGTGTGAAGGGACCGGAGCCGTGTCGCGGCAGGGAACGGCAGCTCCCGGGGGGCAGGTGGCAAAGCTCCATCCCTGACACCGTGGGACCGCGGTGCTGAGCCGGGGGCAGGCAATGTGCCAGCGCTTAGCTCTCATCCAGCTTTTGGGGAGCTGCCACTTGGCCATCCTGGTGCAAACTGGTGGCAGTGGGAGCTGGGGTGGATTCACCTGGACACAGACACCGGCATGCTCCGGCAGAGGAGAACTGGAGTTTTATGCTTCCCTGAGGAAAGACTGAGGAGCCTCCTCCAGCCCCAAACCTCTCCGGAGTCCAGCTGGGAGTGGGTGCTGCTTGTCCCTGCTTCCATGGGTCCAGATCCCAGCAGGGTCCCGGCATGGAGCAAGCCCAAAGCGTGGGTCTCGGCAGAGCCCGTGGGGTTGACAGCCCCTTGGCCTCGCCAGTGTCACCTCCTGGACCCTGCATCCCGTTCCCAGCACAGCCATACCCCAGCCAAACCCGGGGCCAGCCAAGCACTTTGGGAAAAGCAGCCCCGCTCCATCAGCTGCACCAGCCCCTTCCCGGCTGCCCCTCACCAACAGCTGGAGCCCGTCCATCGGCTCGTGCTTTCGTGGGGCCGATGATTAATCTCCTCTGCTAATTGGAGCCATGTGGCAAGAGGAGCGCAGGCAGCCCTGTGGCGTGGGCGTGCAGGACGGCTCCGGGGCTTGCTCCGTCCCGGCTCTGGCTGGGCTGGGAGCCAGGCATCCCACGGGGCTTCTGCAGTGGCTCCAGCCCAGACTGACACACCAGGATTAACGGGGATCCCCGGGACAAGGCTTCTGCTGTTGGAGAAGCTCATGGGGGGTCACCTGAGGAGATGCAGAGCTGGCTAGCGTCTCGAGGAGGAGGAGGAGGAGGAAAGCCCAGCCGGGCCAGGCACCACAGAGCAAGGGTGACCATGCAGCAGTGCCCGTTCCTGTGTCTCACTGCAGTACGAGGCAGCACGAGCCTCCCCGAGCTCCCCACGCAGGCTAAACCTCGAGTTATCGTGGGCTCACGCAGGAATTACCGAATCCCCACCAAACTGGGTTGTTCTGCAGCATTGCCGCGGGTCTGAGCCGTGCACACCTCCCCTCCCCCAGGACCAAGGAGCCGGGTCTCGGTGGCCTCGTGCTGCGGACACTTGCTCTGCACCAGCACCTCACCAGCGTCTCTTTCCCAAGTTTTCCCCCCATTCCCCCTGGATACAAGCGTTTCAGCTGCTTGCTCACAACAGCCTCTGGCATCCTCTGCTGTCATCCCTCCCAGCCACTGCCAAGCTGAACTAGTGTGTATTTATGTGATGATGGCTGGCTTGATTTAAAAATAGGCAGCTGCGGAGAACCACCACATCCCTTAACTGCTACAAACATCTCATGGGTTTTCAGTCCTGACTCTTCTGTCATCAGCTGCAAGGAATTAGACCCGGCTGCTCCTTTTCCGCATGGAAGACCACTGCTCTTCCACTTCTCTGGGAAGCCTGGTCCCCTTCAGAGGTGCAAGGCAGGACCCATCCCACCTCGGTTTGCTCATCTACTGGGGAAGCCTCTCCATCTGCAGCCACCACCAAGGGTCTCTGGAGAGTCAACGGGGAGAAACTGGGCTTGCGGGTTCACCTGACTTGTTTTAGATACTGGCTTCAGGATGAGATGACTCTTCCTCTGTGTTCCTCTCTGGTGATGGAGATGTTGAGCCCATGTCTCATCATCAAAGTCTGCTCACACCAGTGAGCTGAACGCCCTCCCTGAAACACCACGGCCAACTCACCCTGACCCATCTTCTTGCTGAGCAAGAGCTGATGTCCCCCAGCCAGGAGGAGAAGGTCCCTTGGTCCTGCGGCTCTTCTCGGACCACTGTCCCCATCCTCTGCGTGAGCCCCATACCTGGAGGGAGGGATCCCTGCCAGCTCACCAGTGTTAACACCAGGTGCAACTGGTACCCACACCTCCTTATGACACCTCCAAGGGGTTCCTCATTTGCTAATTCAATCAGTGCTGATTAGATCCTTCCTTACACGTGGTTGAAAGAAGTGTGGGAAGCATGCCAAGCCCACCGGGAGCAGCCCCCGCAGCGACTCTGACCCCTCCTCCGCCACCAAATCCACATCGGCTGCATCTTCATCGGGATGTCACGCGTTGCCCTCGCTTTGGGGAAGGGTCTTCAGGAGGGGCCGGGGCCCGTTCCCATCCCAGCCTCACCCTGCTGTGTCCCCAGGTGCCAACGGCGAGCGGTGCCCCACGCCGTCCCCCCCCGGCTCCCCAGGGACGCCCCACGATAGCTGCAGCATCGCCCCGCTGACGCCCTCCCAGTCACCGGTAAGGCGGTTGTGGGGTCCCTTGGGGCTGTCGGGGGTTTTCTCCCCACTCTTGCTCCCCCTGATCCACCCCTGATCGGTGCTCACCCCCCGCTGCCTCCCCTCCCGGTCTGGTTGCTATCCCTAGCACACACACCAGTATCAGCTGAAGGATGGGTCAGTCTATCACTGGGGCCCAAATCCCCCCTTAGCGGCGAGATTTATGGGACTGAGGGTTTTTTCCAGCACAGGAGGTTAGCAGGAGAGGAGCTGGAGGAAACACCAGCATTTTGTGTTCAAAAAATGTGTAGACGTGGCACTTTGGGACGTGGTTCAGTGGGCACGGTGGTGTTGGGTTGATGGTTGGACTGATGATCTTAGAGATCCTTTCCAACCTTAATGATTCCTAGTTTTACTTTCATTAAAAAATAATCCAGCCACCAAGCCAGGAAACATGAAATTATGACTCTACCCTTAACTGGTTTAGTGGTGGGCTTGGCAGTGTTGGGTTAATGGTTGGACTGGGTGATCTTAAAGGTCTTTTCCAACCTGAACGACTCTATGATTCTATGATAATCTCTTTGCAAAGCTCCTGGCCTCAGATTGCTCCTACCCGAATATCCCAGGGGACTGCCCAGCGTGGAAGGACGCAGGCGGGGAGCGTGCCGGAGCCGGTTCCTCCCCAGTGCTTGCTGTCCTTGCAGCTCCCTGAACATGCACATTTCTGAGACAACCACTTCACCCATGCTAATCGCCGGCTTTTTTCGTGGCGAGCTAATGCCTGCACTTATCAAATCTGGATACGTTAAAAGTTAATGAGGGCTTTTAGCTTTCCATGTCTGCCCCACGTGCTGGGAGGCTGTGACAGGCAAGGGCGGTGGGGCGTGGGGCTTGCTGCGTCTTCCCGGCTCCTTCTGCACCGCCGTTCCCTGCCACCTCCATCTGCCGGGGCCGGCCAGGAGGCGAGGGACAGGGGCCCAAAGGCAGGAGCAGAAAAGCATTAGCTGCAGGATGCAGCAGTGGGGACCCCCCTGAAGCAGCTGGGCCGGGAAGGTTTTTGGTTGGGTGACCCGTGGGGACACCTGGGACAAAGTCCCTTGGCCCGAGATAGGGAGTAGGGAAGGTTTTGGGGGATCGCAGCTAAAATTTGGCAAGGTTCAATTGTGGAGAGCTCAGCACCACTTCGACCCGGGAAGAAACGGAGACCCCCGCCACCGCCCCAGGCAGCTCTCATGGGCAGAGGCTGCAGGCATCCATCCCTGCCCGGCGCTGCCCAAATCCCCGTGTCCCGTGAGCCTGTTTTTGGGAACTGCTGCAGGGACCCCGCAGAGCCCGGCGCGGGCAATTCCTCTTCTTGGTGATTTGGAGCCATGGAGGATGAGGAATTGCCCCAAGGAAACCCAGCATCACTGTCTCCCCTGCCCTGGCAGAGCCTGTAGGCTTGATCCAGGAAAGATTAACCCCTTTGTGGGTTTGGGTTTGGTTTTTTTTACCCCTTTTCCCAAAGCAGCCAGCCCTGCTTCGATGCTCGCCCCCAGGGACGGAGCCCATCCTTAACGCCTGCCCTTGCGTTTCAGAGGAGCGAGGCTCGCTCCCAGCAAACCGTCTCCTTCTCCGTGGTGGTGGCCATCGATTTCGGCACCACGTCCAGCGGCTACGCCTTCAGCTTCTCCAGCGACCCCGAGGCCATCCACATGATGAGGTGAGGAGCAGGCAGAGGCCTGAGAAGCTGCTCCCGGGGTTGTTAAAAAAGGACTTTTTTGCCCAAAGCGGCTGGAAGTCGGCTTGCGGGGAGGCAGGGATGGAGCTGAGCTGGGCGATGAACATCCGCACCGTCATGGGTGAGGGATGCTGCCTGGCAGCGGCGGGTGGAAGGAGGCTGTGAAACGGGTCTCGCACCGAGCAGGAGGGTGGGGTGAGAGCCCCTCTTCGTTAGCACGCTGTTATAACAACCTGCGTGGGCGCAGAGGAGCCCTGCAGCGGTTGCACAGGGAGTAAAGCCTTCCCAGGGGCGCCGGTCCCTTCTCCGTCCCTCTTGAAGGTGCCTGAGGTTGTGCCTACATAAATAAACGAAACGGGGGCAGGACCATTCTGCGCCAGGGGAGGTTTAGGTTGGAAATTAGGAAAAAATTCTTCACGGAAAGGGTGGTCAAGAATTGGAACAGGCTGCCCAGAGACATGGTGGAGTCACCATCCCTGGAAGCGTTCAAAAAACGGGCAGAGGTGGCACTTGGGGACATGGTTTAGTCTAGTCTACCCTTGATTGGTTTAGTGTGGACTTGGTAGTGTAGGTTAATGGTTGGACTGGGTGATCTTAAAGGGCTTTTCCAACCTAAACGATTCGATGATTCTATGATTCTGGCCTTGAGGTTCACGGGCTGCTGCCGGCTCCTGTTTGCAGGAAATGGGAAGGAGGGGACCCAGGGGTGGCCAACCAGAAGACCCCCACCAGCCTCCTGCTGACGCCGGAGGGCATCTTCCACAGCTTCGGCTACACGGCCAGGGACTACTACCACGACCTGGACCCCGAGGAAGCCCGCGACTGGTTCTACTTCGAGAAGTTTAAGATGAAGATTCACAGCACCAGCGTAAGTCCCTGCTCCCATCCCGACCTCCCCAGGGGACCCGTGGGGACCTCGGCCAGGATGGACGTGAGCTGAGCTGGGATTTATCCCGCGTTACAGAGAGCAAAGAGAGGGGCTCACGGGGGGGAGCAGAAATCCGGGAGAGCTGGAGAGGAGCTGCAAGCAAAACCTCTGATCACCAGCGTCCCGACTGAGTGCACCCAGCTCCCTGTTTGCTTTACGCACACTTTGCACGTAGCAATGTTTTAGCCCTTTGCAGGGGGGTGAATTTTTGGTTCCCCCCATCTGAGCTTCTTCAGGGCAGGCACATGCGGCCGGCAGAGACCCCATGCCCCAGCCGCTCTGTTTGGCACGAGGTGGGATGAGCACCGTGCCCAATGCTCACCGGCGGCATCCCATCCCGGCTCCGGCCACATCCCAGCACCCTGCATGATCTGTTTGCTGTTACTTCTCTTCCTGGCAGGACCTCACCATGAAAACTGAACTAGAAGCTGTCAATGGGAAGAAAATGCCAGCGCTGGAGGTGTTTGCTCACGCACTCCGCTTCTTCAAGCAGCACGCCGTGCAGGTAGGGCTGCCGTGCAGGTAGGGCTGCCGTGCAGGTAGGGCATGCCAGCACCCGAACCGAATCTCCCTGCACCATCACATGGCCCTCCTCTCCCTCCCCAAATGCAGTGCAAGCTCTGTGCATTGTCATCTCCACGTGTTGCTTCCCCACCTTTCACCGAGAGCCCCGATGTTCCACCCAGGGTGGGGGGTGACCTGCTGCTTCTTGCCCGGCAGGAGCTGAAGGACCAGTGTCCGTCCCTGCCGGAGAGAGATGCCGTACGCTGGGTGATCACCGTGCCAGCCATCTGGAAGCAGCCGGCCAAGCAGTTCATGCGGGAGGCTGCCTACAAGGTGAGGAGACCCCCGGGGGGGCCGTTCCATGTGGTGACCCTCGCAGGAGGCTGTGCTCTCGGGGGGTCCCTCCTTGTCCCCTCTCCCTGTGGGTGCTGCCCGCATGACGAAGGGTCTCCGGCTTGCCCCGGTAGCCTAAGGAACAAAAGCTGGACTCTGGCTGCTGGGCATGGGCCAGCTTTGAAACCTGGTGTCAGTGTGGTTGGGAGGATTTCAGAGCTGGCTGTGCAGCAAGGCGGGGGCATTGGGGACGGGGACGTGAGCTGGGTACAGGTGCCCCGGGGATCAGGGGTGCCCCTTGGGTGCTTGGTGCCATCGCCGGGTCCCTGGGACGGGCAGAAGCTAACCCACCCCTGCAGCACAGCCGTAACGCGTAGGATCGCCCTGCAACGTATAGTGCCTATACGGGCAGAAGCGATGCACAAAGGCCGGCGATGGGAAAGCCCTGCCAGAGCGCAGCCGGTGAGGCCGCGGCGAGCAGGGACGCCCCGGTGCACCGGCACCTTCTCTGCCCTGATGCCCCAACCTCTCCGCAGGCTGGTCTGGTGTCCCCGGAGAACCCGGAGCAGCTGCTGATCGCGCTGGAGCCCGAAGCCGCCTCCATTTATTGCAGGAAGCTTCGCCTCCACCAGCTGATCGACCTGAGCTGCAAACCCCCGGCCAACGGGCTGGCGCCGGACCACTCCATCGACTCCAGCTTTCGGCAGGGTGAGCGGCCGCGGGGGACCGGGAGCTGCCGGATGGGTGCTGGCAGAGGGTCCTGGCAGGGTGAGGGGGCTGGAATAGCAGGAGACGGAGCAGGCAGGGGTCCGGCCCCGCAAAACAGGTCTTGAGGGTCCGTCAGCACCCGCGGCTGGGGAAGGGGTTTGGGGCACAGCTCAACTGCGGCAGCGGGGTCCCTGCGCTGAGCCCCACGGATAACCCTGGAGCGGGGTGCCGGGGAGCTGGCTGGAGAGGGCTTGGGGTGCAGGCTGGGAGCGCACCCACCCTGCTGCTCTCGCACCCCCACCCCAAGGTCCAGCTCCTGCCCGGGGAGTGGAGGGGCTCTGGGAACAGCCACAGGGGTGGGCAACCCTGGCAGGTCCCCACTAGCCCTGGCAGGGAGCTGCTTTGAATTAGGGTCCCGAATTACGGTCCCGGCACGTGCCTCTCGCTTGGGTTTTAGGGACGGAGCAAAACCCGGTAAAGGAGCGATTTGTGCGGGGGATTTTATTGGGGAGCTGCTGCTGCTTCCCAGGCTGGCTCTGCCTGCAGCCCTCCCGGCCCCCCCGAGCAGGGGTACACAGGCAGCCCCCCCGGGGCTCTCCAGTGTGGGTGTTTCTCCCCACAGACCCCCCCATGCTCCCCTCCTGGGTCCAGCACAGGCACCTCGACCCCTCCTGCCATGGCCCCTTGCCAGGGGGCTGGCTTCCTCCCTGTCCTACCCCATTCCTGGCTCTTTTCCACTTTCCCATCTCCTTTCCCTATAATTTTCCTTTCTCCGGTACTTTAGCAAAATGAGACCGATTCTGGCAGAAGTGTTTTGGGTTTCTGTGTGGCACCAGGGCGAGTCCTCGCAGTGGGGGTGCCCTGCAGCCGTAACCAGCGCAGGGCTGGTTCCACCGCCACAGGGACCCCCAGCCCGTGGCATCCCCGCGCGATGGGGGAAACTGAGGCAGAGACGAGCGGGGCACTGTGGCAAGGGAGTGAGTGAGAGGCCGTGGCTGCTCCCCTCTCTGGCAGCCCCAGGGAGCCCCGCTCCCCACTTTTCCGTCCCTTTTTCCCCCCTCCCCAAGCCCACGTGGCCGGAGCAGGCAACAGCTGCGTTCCCAGGAAGCATCCGAGCTGTGCGTCCCCCATGGTCTCAGCCCCTTCCATCTGCCCAACCCGCCCTTGTCCTCTGCCCGTGCCACCCCACGTCCCCGGCACGCTTCTCCCCTTCCCTCTCCCCACTTTTCCAGCCAGAGCCATTCCTGCTGGCTCAGACGGAGCCGCCCTGGATTTTTCCCAGCTGCTCCGCTCAGCCTTGGCCACCCCAGCTCCTCGCCTCCCCTCTCCCCCAGCCCAGCCCCTCCATACGGGCCAAGGCTTCCCAATCCCACACCCACCTCCCCGGTCGGTGCCGTAACCATAACCCCGGGATAAGGAGAGGATCCGCCGCTGCTCCGGGGCCAGCTGAGACCCTCCGCTGAGCCACCACGCACGGGAGCCCAGGGGTCCCCTCTGCTTCGGCCGCGGAGCCGGGGCTTTGCTGGGGCAGAGCCGGTTTGCCCAGCCGGGACCAAAGCCCCGGAGCTGGGACCTGCCGGTGTCCACAGCCCTTGCCTCGTGTTTGGCCGGAGAGCCGGGATCGCCTCCGGATTTACGGAGGGGTTTGAGCTGCATCCTGGGGCTGAAGCTACTGAAGTCGGTGTGCCGTGTCCATCTTGGCATGCCGAAAATAGGCCGGGATAACCCCACCTTCTCCAAACAGCTCCCTGCCCTTCCGGGCTGCTTTGATGTCCCCTGTCCCGGGATGGGGGAGCGGAGGAAACCCCACCCAGGCTGGGGAGAGCAGGGGAAGAGGCGGCATCGCCCAGGGACAGAGGTGGGATCCCGCAGGATCCAGGGCAGAGCAGCGGGATGGCTGGACCAGCTCCTCCACGGTGGAGCTGGGGCCGTTTCAGGTGTCCCAGCTGGAGGGGAGCGGGCAACCAGTGCTCCCAGTACAGCCCCAGCAGCCCCCCACAGCGTTCCCCAGCCAGTGCGGGGGGGGGATCCCAGGGATGCTCCTGGCCCCCGTGCCCCCCACCCTGACACCGGCCCCTCCGCTCTGCCCCGCAGCCCGAGAGCAGCTCCGGCGATCCCGCCACAGCCGCACCTTCCTGGTGGAGTCGGGAGTTGGGGAGCTCTGGTCGGAAATGCAGGCAGGTAGGAGGGGTGGCGGGCAGTGCCCCCCAGCACCCCTGGGGAGGATTCACTTGGGGGGGGGGGGGGGCACAAGCAGGGGTCCCCACCGGCGCTGCCCAGCCCCCGGGGTCACGCGGGGGCGAGGGGCTCAGGGGCTGGATGCCCCCTCCGTGGCAGAACCCCCCGGGGAGCCCGAGCGTAGCCGTGCCAGCAGCAGGGACGGGTCCTGCCATGGGGGTGACGCGGGTCCGGGCTGTCACTGGGTCTCGACCCCCCCCAAAACGATGCCCAGGTGAGGGCAGGGGTCTGCCTGTCACCTTCCCATCCCATCGTCGGGTTCGTTCCAAGCAAACACCACAACATCCCCCTCCTGCCCTCCAAAACTTCTTCAGCTGTTTTTCGGGTGGGGAAAAAAAACCCAAAAACAAACAAAAAAAACCAAAAAAACCCATATTTTTGTTAAAGCTGCATTTTTCCCAGGGGAAAGCACAGCCCTGCGGCCCAGGGGCTGTGTCCCGGTGCCTGCTCCAAGCCCGCGGGATGGGGGTCCCAGGGGCTCAGCCCCGCTGCTGTGCTGGGGGGGCTGGGGGAGACCCCGCAGCAGCCGGGGGGGATGCGGGACCCCGACTCGGCCGCTGTCCTGGCCCGCAGGTGACCGCTACATCGTGGCGGACTGCGGCGGCGGCACGGTGGACCTCACCGTGCACCAGATCGAGAAGCCGCAGGGGACGCTGAAGGAGCTGTACAAAGCCTCAGGTGGGCTTGCGGACCCCAGCCCCAGCCCCCCGAACCCCCCTCCTGGGCCGGGGTCCCCTCCCTGTCCCCCCTGCGGGGTCGTGGCTGGGCCTGTGGCACCACCTGGTGACAGCAGGGAGCAGGGCAGGGGCGGGGGGCTCGGGGGGGACCGGGGTGCTGGGTTGGGGTGGGTTCAAGTTGGGATGGGGTGTTGGGTTGGGGCTTCAGGTGGGACCGGGGTGCTGGGTTGGGGGTGCCAGTGGGACAGGGGTGCTGGGTGGGGGGTTCAGGTGGGACAGGGGTGCTGGGTTGGGAGGGCTCAGGTGGGACACAGTTTCTGGGTGGGGGGATTCAGGTGGGACAGGGGTGCCAGTGGGACAGGGGTGCTGGGTTGGGAGAGCTCAGGTGGGAGAGGGGTGCTGGGTTGGGGGGGGACAAGGTGGGACAAGGGTGCTGGGTTGGGAGAGCTCAGGTGGGAGAGGGGTGCTGGGTTGGGGGGGACAAGGTGGGACAGGGGTGCTGGGTTGGGAGGGCTCAGGTGGGACACGGTTTCTGGGTGGGGGGGCTCAGATGGGACAGGGGTGCTGAGCTGGGGGGGACAAGGGGGACAAGGGTGCTGGACTTGGGGGATTCAGGTGGGTCAGGGGTGCTGGGCTGGAGGGGGACAAGGTGGGACGGGGTGCTGGGCTCTGAGGGTTCAGGTGGGACAGGGGTGTTGGATTGGGGGGGCTCAGGTGGGACAGGAGTTTTGGGCTGGGGTCTCAGGTGGGACAGGGGTGCCGGTGGGACAGGAGTTTTGGGCTGGGGGTTCTCAGGTGGGACAGGGGTTCAGAACAGGGGTGCTGGGGGGGGCTTAGGTGGGACAGGGGTGCTGGGCTGGGGGGGGGACAAGTTGGGATGGGTGGTTCAGGTGGGTCAGGGGTGCTGGGCTGAGGTCTCAGGTGGGACAGGGGTGCCAGCGGGACAGGAGTTTTGGGCTGGGTGATCTCAGGTGGGACAGGGGCTCAGAACAGGGGTGCTGGGGGGGGCTTAGATGGGACAGGGGTGCTGGGCTGGGGGGGGACAAATTGGGATGGGGTGTTGGGTTGAGGGTCTCAGGTGGGACCGGGGTGTCAGGCTGGGGGGATTCAAGTGGTCAGGGGTGCTGGGTTGGGGGGCTCAGGTGGGAGAGGGGTGCTGGGCTGGGGGGGTTCAGGTGGGACAGGGATGCTGGGTTGGGGGTTCAGGTGGGACAGGGGTGCCAGTGGGACAGGGGTGCTGGGTTGGAGGGGGACAAGGTAGGACAGGGATGCTGGGTTGGGAGGGCTCAGGTGGGACACAGTTTCTGGGTGGGGGGATTCAGGTGGGACAGGGGTGCCAGTGGGACAGGATTTTTGGCCTGGAGGGGTCTCAGGTGGGACAGGGCTTCCCACCCTGCTCCCAGGGTGGGCACGCGAAGCACCCAGGCCTCAACCCATCCCGGGGGTGCGATTTTTGGTGCGCGATGGTGGTGCACCCCCAGACAAATCGTGGCTCGGGAAGGGACAGCCACCAGCCCCCGCTTCCCTGCAGAGCTGGGGGAGGCACCGAGCCCCCCGAGCGTCACCCAGGGACCCCAGACAGGGTCCCCTTTGGTCCGGGGGACCGCTGTCCCCGCAGCCACGTTGCCTGCCCTCTCCCTGTCCCTGGATCCATCCCTGTCCCCTGGTCCAGCCCTGGGCAGGGGGGGCTCCCCTCCATGTCCCCCCACCCCGATCCCCCTGCAGAAGGGACACAGCGGGGCTGGGGGGGCCACGATTTTGCACAGACAGCACCCCAGCCTTTGCTAGGTGATGCGGGGGGGGTCTGGGACACGGCGATGGGGACACGGCGATGGGGAACATGGGGATGTGCGTTGCCACGGGGACACTGCCTGACCCAGCCCGCCCCCCCCTGCTCCCCAGGGGGTCCCTATGGGGCCGTGGGGGTGGACCTGGCCTTCGAGAAGCTGCTGTGCCACATTTTCGGGGAGGATTTCATCGCCACCTTCAAGGCCAAGCGCCCGGCCGCCTGGGTGGACCTGACCATCGCCTTCGAGGCCCGCAAGCGGGCGGCAGCCCCCCTCCCGCGCCAGCCCCCTCAACATCTCCCTGCCCTTCTCCTTCATCGACTTCTACCGCAAGCACCGGGGCCAGAACGTGGAGACGGCCCTCAAGAAGAGCAAGTGAGACCCCCCGCCCCGGCTGGGGGGGACAGCAGGGCTTGGGGATGTGGCCCCGGAGGGACCAAAATTTGGGGAGGAGAGAGGGTGGAGGCAGCTGGGGTGCTCTGTTGGGGTCTGCTGGGCTGGGGGGTCCCCGGGGAGGGGGTGAAGCCTCAGGTGAGGGGCAGCCCCGGACCCTCTTTCCCTCCCCAGCGTCAACTTTGTGAAGTGGTCGTCCCAAGGGATGCTGCGGATGTCCTCGGAGGCCATGAGTGAGCTCTTCCAGCCCACCATCAGCCAGATCATCAAACACATCGGTAGGTCCTGGGCGAGCAGCCCGGCTGCCAAAATCACCTTGGGGGGGGGAGGGGGTGATTGGGGGTTCCCCAGGGCCCTGGCACCCCGCAGTGGCACCCTGAGCCATGCCCGCTGCCCACCCTCGCCGGGGCAGGGGTAGAGGACCAGGGGCAGCCCCCAGCCCTGCCCAAAGTCCCCCTGCTCCCTCCCCAGACGATCTCCTGAAGAAGCCGGAGGTCCAAGGCATCAAATTCCTCTTCTTGGTGGGGGGCTTCGCCGAGTCGGCCATGCTGCAGCATGCCGTCCAGGCGGCCTTCGGCCTCACCTGCCGCGTCATCATCCCCCAAGACGTGGGGCTGACCATCCTCAAAGGAGCCGTGCTCTTCGGCCTCGACCCCACCATCGTCCGCGTCCGCCGCTCCCCCCCTGACCTACGGCGTGGGGGTGCTCAACAAGTTCGTGGAAGGGAAGCACCCGCGGGAGAAGTTGTTGGTGAAGGAGGGCAAGAACTGGTGCACCGACATCTTCGAGAAGTTCGTCTCCGTCGACCAGTCCGTGGCGCTGGGGGAAGTGGTCCAACGTAGCTACTGCCCGGCCCGGCCGGGCCAGCGCAAAACCATCATCAACATCTACTGCTGTGCCACCGACGACGTGGTCTACATCACCGACCCCGGCGTGCGCAAGTGCGGCACCATCAGCCTGGAGCTGGAGGCGCTGGGCGACGCCGGCAGCCCGGCCCGCGGCCGCCGGGAGATCCGCGCCAGCATGCAATTTGGGGACACGGAGATCAAGGTCACCGCCATGGACATCCGCACTGCCAAGACGGTCCGAGCCACCATCGATTTCCTCTCCAACTGAGCTTCCCCCCCACCCTCCACGAGGCTGTGCGGGGAGGGATGGGGACCCCGGGAACCTGCCGCCGGCCCCCCCACCAGCACCCGCTTTGGGCTCCGGCCCCACCGGGACCCCCACGGGCACGAGGAGCCGGGCAGCGGGAACACGGGGCTCACCGCCCCGGCCGAGCTGCGAGGCCGCCACCGGCCCCCGCTGCGCCCATGCTGGTGGTCCCCCCCGCCGGCACCCGCATCGCCCGCAGACACGGGTCGGGGTCCGACTGTCAGAAAGGGCGACTGCACCCCCGCCATCGCCGCCCCCCCGAGCACGGGCAAGGCCACCGCCGCAGCCGCTTTCTGTAAATCCACATTTCTAATTTGTTTTTTTTAAGTATCTCGCACGTCGCCCTCGCAGCTGGCATCCCCCAAACGGCAGAGCCCGATGTGGCCAGCGTAGCCCGGCGCCGGTAGCCCACCCTCACCCTCTCCTGGACCCCTTTGAGCTGGAGGTCGGGGCGGTTTGCGGCACGAAGCCCCTCACCCCCAGGGGCCGAGCCGGGTTTACCCATATCCACAGGGAAGGGCTCACAAATAAATGGACGTCACCCCCGCGCCGGCCCTGGGAGCCTCCGAAATAGCACGGCGCTGCGGGGCAGGGCTGGCCTGTCCCCCCCCCCCCCCCCGGTGTCCCCCCCCAGTGTCCCCTGTCCCCCCCGCTCTCCTCTGTGGGGTTTTAATCGGGTTGCAGCCGCCAGCTACAGCGCTCCGGGGGGGCTGAACGGAGGCAAAGTGAGCGCCAGCCCCTTCTCAGCTCCAGTTTATTATTTACCTCTATAGATTTTTGTACTTAAAAAAAAAAAAACCCCACACGTACGCACAGACATGTATATATATATCTATATATTTATATATATATATATAGGCACATAAAGCCTCCTGTTGCTTTCAAAACTGAGCCACTTCTCCTGGTCCTTGTACCATGGATCATACCGGGGGAAAAAAAAAAAAGAAGGGGAAAAAAAAGAAGGAAAGGGAGGAAAAAAAGGAAAGGGGAAAAATAAAGAAGGAAAGGGGAAAAATAAAGAAGGAAAGGGGAAAAATAAAGAAGGAAAGCGGGGGAAAAAAGAAGGAAAGCGGGGGAAAAAAGAAGGAAAGGGGGGAAAAAAGAAGGAAAGGGGGGGAAAAAAGAAGGAAAGGGGGGGAAAAAAGGGAAAAATGGAAGGAGACTAGGAAAAACGGCGCTGGCTGCGACGCGAGGAGGCGGATGGGCACGGCCGTGGGGATGGTGGGGCCACCTTGGTGGCCTGGGGCCAGCACGGAGCCGGATTCCCTGCCTCCCTCCCGCTGCCGGATCAGGCCCCAGCTCAGCTCCAAACCCCAGGAGGCAAAATTTCACCCAGGTTGGGTTGGGGGCTCAGCTGGGTCTCCACCACCCCCAAATGCCGCCTCATCCGGGGAGACAGGGGAGAAAAGCGAGGGGAAAGCAGCAGCAGCCGGAGGCAGCGAGCGGGATCCCTGCCCGAGGCTCCAGGCAGGGATGCTCCGGCATTTGGGAAACCCCTTTCCATGCTTTGGGGACCCCCCCCCCCCAACCCCCCTGGCGCGGAGGGTGGGTGCGCTCCGTGAGGGGCGGCAGCGGCTCACCCCCACCTCCACGGTGGCCACAGCCCCCCCCGGGGGAGGACGCATTTTTGGGTTGGTTTCCTCTTTTTTTTTTTGTTTTTTTAAAAATTTAAGCTTCGTCCTTGCAGAAAGCGGCGGGGCGCGGCGGGGGCTAGTCGAAGCCGTGCCAGTCGCTCTGCTCCGAGTCGTACTCCAACTCGGCGCCGATGCAGCGCACCCCATCCAGGAGCATCGGCGTGCCATGGTGCCGGTCTGCGGGACAGGAGGGGACAGTGGGGACGGGGACAGATTTGGGGTGCAGCCTTGTACGGCCTCACGCTGGCCCGGGGAGGGGGCTTCCTTCAGCTTTTTGAGAGCCCTTTCAGGGGGTTTCAGGCCCACAAGTGCTTGTCCCCCCCTCCTGTGGTCCCCAAACGAGGGGTGCAGGCACCCAGGCAGGTGGGAGACGCAGGGACGCTGCACCCTGTCCCCAGGCCACCGCTGCCCTCGAGGTGCTGCGCAGGGAGGGTGCTCAGCCCCCAGCGTGCCAAGGCTCGGGTGCTGCAGTGCGTGGGGTGCCGGCGACAGGGGTGGGGATGCCGGGGAGCGACCCCCCCAGCAGGCACAGGGACCCTGGGAGCGGTTACGTGGAAGATGCCGGGGAAAGCAGGGGCCGCGTCGCATGAAGCTGAGCTGCGAACCGCTGCTCTGATTAACAAACCCAAATTAGGCAGCAAGGTGCGGGAGGGGAAGAAAAAAAAAAATAAAAATTGAAATTCAAGACTGCTGTGGTGCCTAACAGCAGCCGTGGCTGGAGGAGGGGGGGGACCCGTGGGCTTGGCCAGGCCCCCGGGGCTGGGTTTGGGGTGAGGAGGGGGCCAGGGCAGCCCCGCTCCATGCACCCCGGCACCGGGGAGGCCCCGCAGCTTCATCCCCCGGGGCTGGGGAGTTTTGGGGTGAAAGTCATCCGGTTTAGACAATTTCACAGAAATGTCCACCAGGTGGAGAACATCTGCAGCGGCTGAACTGGGAGAGCTGGAGGAGGGAGACGGGCTGGGAGGAAGGAGCGGGGTCTGCGGGACGGAGCAGGGGCTGGGGGACGTGGGGAGGATGGAGCGGGGTCTGGGGGACGTGGGGAGGATGGAGCGGGGTCTGGGGGACGTGGGGAGGATGGAGCGGGGTCTGGGGGACGGAGCAGGGGCTGGGGGATGTGGGGAGGATGGAGCGGGGTCTGGGGGACGGAGCAGGGGCTGGGGGACGTGGGGAGGATGGAGCGGGGTCTGGGGGAGGACGGAGCGGGGTCTGGGGGACGACGGAGCAGGGTCTGGGGGATGCGGGGAGGATGGAGCGGGGTCTGAGGGATGCAGGGAGGACAGAGCGGGGTCTGGGGGACGTGGGGAGGATGGAGCGGGGTCTGGGGGACGTGGGGAGGATGGAGCGGGGTCTGGGGGACGTGGGGAGGACGGAGCGGGGTCTGAGAGATGCAGGGAGGATGAAGCAGGGTCTGGAGGACGCAGGGAGGACGGAGCGGGGTCTGGAGGATGCGGGGAGGATGGAGCGGGGTCTGGGGGACATGGGGAGGATGAAGCGGGGTCTGGGGGACACGGGGAGGATGAAGCGGGGTCTGGGGGACACGGGGAGGATGCAGCGGGGTCTGGGGGAGGATGGAGCAGGGCCTGGGGGACGCAGGGAGGACGGAGCGGGGTCCGCGTGGGGCTCAGCCACGCACGCCGGCAGCCCCAGCTCCCCAGACAGCAGCAGATCTGCAGCCAGGCCTTGCGAGCGCTGTCTGTTACCGGCTGTGCTGGGGAGGAATCGCTGCTCCGAAACCCAAGGAACCGCACGAGGCCCCCCCGACGCCGCTGCCGCCAGCGCAGCCTTACCCATGACGCGGGCTTGGACCACGACCTTGACGCAGGCGCCTTCGCCGGCCTCGCTGGCCAGGACCATCTCCTCCCGCAGGACCCCCTCCTTGTGCGCCGTGTACTCGCACTTCACGCTGCAGCCTGGGGACAGAGACAGCCTGGGAGCTGGGCTCCGGCTGCGGGGGCTGCCTGCACCCTTCCTACCCTGCCTGCACCTTTCCTGCCCTGCCTGCACCCTTCCTGCCCTGCCTGCACCCTTCCTGCCCTGCCTGCACCTTTCCTAACCCTGCCTGCACCCTTCCTACCCTGCCTGCACCCTTCCTAACCTTGACTGCACCTTTCCTACCCTGCCTGTACCCTTCCTACCCTGCCTGCACCTTTCCTACCCTGCCTGCACCCTTCCTACCCTGCCTGCACCTTTCCTAACCCTGCCTGCACCTTTCCTAACCCTGCCTGCACCCTTCCTAACCCATCCTGGCAGCCCCTCCTCACCGCAGGCCCCCAGAGGCAGCCGAGCCTGGGCCACAGCTGATTTAGTCCTGTCCCCAGCACCAAGGCGCTAAGCAACAGACTGCAGGTTTTGCTGGGCTCCCTTCCCACCCTGTGCCTCAGTTTCCCCACCCAGGAGGCAGAGCCAAGGACGCTGAGCCGTGGCGAAGCGGATGAAGCTCCGCAGAGATGCGGGCGAGGTGTCGGGGGCTGCGGGATGCTGCTCTTCCCTGCTGTGCCGGTGCCGAGCATCCCACAACCTCCAAAACCCGCGTGTCCCCATCACCCGGCCACAGGGGCTTTGCACAGCCCCACAGGGAGGGAGCAGCAGAGAAGGGCACCAACACCCCCCCGGTCACAGCCGGGGGGGTCCCCACCTCCTACCCAGCCCAAACCCCAACCCCCCAGCCTCACGCACGGCCTCAGCACGCCGGGGTCCGTGGACAGGACAAACCGTGCTGCCCGCACCCTGCCTGCAGCGCCCTGGCCAGGCAAACACCGTCACCTCCCCCCGGCCGGGAACACCCGTGCCAAAATTGCCGTGTCTTCCTCCTTGCAGAGCAGAGAGAATATTGAAAAAAAACCCCTCGGAGCCCCCAGCGCAGGGACAAGAGCTGGCAGGGCGAAAGGAGGTGGTTGCTTTTGATCCGGAGGAAAAAAAAAAGAAAAAAAGCATAATATAAAAAAATAAAGAGGAGGCAGAAAATTAAACCACAGGCATTAGTCAAACATGGGGAGGGGGGGCACGAGCTTGCTGTGAGCACGTGGCCGGGCTCACGGGGAGGCACCCCAACATGGCCGGCACAGGGGCATGCTGCAACAGCACAAAAAAAAAAAAAAAAAAAAAAATGCACTGAGCATCATCCAGGCACTGGCTCCAGAGCACACGCGGCTGTCAGCTCCGCAAGGCTCAGCCCCGGGGCTCGGAAACACCGGCCACACATGGGGAGCGCGGTGGGACGGAGGAGAGGAACCCCAGCACCGGGCACGACGCATCTCCCCGTGCCACGTTGTACCCGGAGGCAGCAGGGAGAGGCGGTGGCAAAACCTCCGAGTGCCGGGAGCCCCCTCATCTCCAGCCCACGCTCACCCCGGGGCCGCTTTGTCCGTGCGTCTGTGCCAGGGCACCGTCAGATCACGGCCCCGCTCGCCGGCACCGTGGCCGGGAGCCAGGCACGGCGCTCTGCCCGGGCTGGGTGGCCCCAGGACCGCCGGCAGCGCAGGATTTGGCCCGTGGCTGGGCAAAGCTGGCAAACCCCGTGCCCTGCCCGCAGCCGAGGATGCGGGAAGCAGAGCCTCGAGGGGAGCCCCAGCCGTCACCAGGACCCCGGGGACAGATGCCGCTGAACCACTGCGAGGCACCGAATTCCTCCTGGGTCCCACCGAAGCTGCTCAGGGTCCCCGAAAAGCAAATTTTCCCAAAGCTTGGGGAGCCCTGGCCCCGAGCCCAGGCCCGGCGTTGCCAGCCTGAGGTGGGAAGCTTCAAGCCAAGAAAGCTTAAGTGCTTTGCTGGGCCGGGGCCAGCAGCTCCGAGCCGCAGCCCGTCCCCGCCAGCCGCAGCCCCGCTCCCGCACCCTCGGCTGCCGGGAGATGGCACGGGGAGAGGCGGTGAGCTGCAAGCCCCAAGGAGCTGGAGGGGCCAGGGATGCGGGAAAAGAGCATCCGCCGGCTGCTTGTCAACCAGAGCTGCTGGCACGGCCCCGGCCAAGGTGCCCCAAGGTGCTTTTTGTCCTCGGAGAGGATCCTGCGTCCCCAAGACGGCTGCCACCAAGCCCAGGGTGACGCTCGGCTGTCGCAGCCGCCGCGCCAGGGCCACCGTGCACGGCCCGGCTCCCACGGCAAAGTGACCCCAGAGCAGAGCCGGGCTGGTGCACGAGCGCGGTGCCTCTCGGAGCAAACCCCATCCCCGTCCTTGTCCCCATCCCCACCAGCCTGCAGGCTCCGCTCGGCAAAGCTACGGCCGCGCTTTGCCTCCCAGACTGATCTGAACCCCCAAGGATGGATGCACATTTGGGATAGAAGAGCATTTAACCTCCCCGTTGCAGGTGATGCGTTTTGGGGAGATGCGGATTTGCAGGGGACGGAGCAACAGCCACGGGGCCGGGTGCGGGCTGCGGCCAAAGCGGCGCTGCCGGCGGGGATGGGATGGACAGGGCAGGACCGAGGGCTGGGGGAGCCGGGAAGGCGCCGGGGAAGGATGGGGGGGAAGGAGGGGGCAGAGCAGCCAGCGGGACCCCCAGCCCCGCCGCCACGATCCCGGGGGGCTGCCACGTGCCCGGGCCCCCAACACGGGCTCGGATGGGGCCGAGCCGCCGCAGACACGGCCCAAAGCAAAGCCCAGCCAGCGCCTCCGCGCAGACCCACGGCGAGCGCTTACGCCGCAGGACGTGATCTTCCTTCCCTCTACGACAAGAGAATTAGCAAGAAGCCTGGAGGCAGACGGAGAGGTGATGCCGCCTCGGCTCCAGCCTCTTCTTTAGGCAGACCCTGGGCGCAGGCAAAGAGCAGACAGCGCAAGTGCTAAAAATACCAGCACGCCTGGACTCCGTTCAGCAGGTTCCTGGATTAAAATGCCACAAAAGCCGCTCGCCGAGCCCGCGGGTCGGGCGTCTCCCGGCAGGTGGGGTGGAAAGGCGGATTCCTTCTCCGTGGGGGAAAGCTCTCCAAAGCAGCGCTGCGGGGATGGGCACCGGGATGCGGCCCAATCCGGCCACCCTCGGGCAGTGCCAGGGCCAAACGCCGCACCCATCGCTGGCGGCTGCGGCACGACTCGTCCCCAGAGCCCCACGGGTCAGGGACCAGCGCGTCGGCCTGCCACCCCGCTCAGGGGGAGGATTGGGGTTTGGAAAGGACGTCAGGGGAGGTTTAGGTTGGATATTAGGAGAAATTTCTTCACGGAAAGGATAGTCAAGCATTGGACCAGGCTGCCCAGAGACGTGGGGGAGTCCCCATCCCTGGAGGGGTTCAAAAAATGGGCAGAGGTGGCACTGGGGGACATGGTTTAGTGGCCATGGGGGTGTTGGGTTGATGGTTGGGCTGATGATCTTAGAGATCCTTTCCAACCTTAATGATTCCTAGTTTTACTTTCATTAAAAATAATCCAGCCACCAAGCCAGGAAACACGAAATTGCTGCTCTCCCCTTAATTGGTTTAGTGGTGGAGTTGGCAGTGTCAGGTTAATGGTTGGACTAGGTGATCTTAAAGGGCTTTTCCAACCTAAATGATTCAATGATTTTGTAACGGGCAGACGCAGCTCTTTGGGACATGGTTTAGTGGGCATGGGGGTGTTGGGTTGATGGTTGGACTGATGATCTTAGAGCTCCTTTCCAACCTTAATGACTCCTACTTTTGCTTTCATTAAAAAAAAAAATCCAGCCAAACAAGCCAAGACACATAGAATTAATTATGACTCTGCCCTTAATGGCTTTAGTGGTGGACTTGGCAGTGTTAGGTTAATGGTTGGACTGGATGATCTTCAAGGTCTTTTCCAACCCAAACGATTCGATGACGCTCATCCACCAAGGCCCCACGAGACAGGAAACACCCCAGCTATAAAAGCCGTCCCTGCGGGGCTCCAGGCTCCCCACGCGAGAGGAATCATCCCCCACGCCTGGGCAAGGGCTCAACCCCGACGGCCGCGGGCGCACCCAGGACCAAGGGGCTGCCGGCTGCCTCCCACCCCACGGGAGCCCTTGGTTCGTGCTCCCCACGGGGCTCCGGCATGAGCCAGACACCCCTGCCACCGCCACGGGCATTTGGGGGTACGCCTGGGTCTGGCAGCCCCCTCCCCGGCCCGGGCAGTGCCCCCCTTGCTGCCCACCCCTCGCCGGCTACGACGAAGCAAGGGCAGGATCTGGGACCAGGCACCGCGGCTGCCACAGGGACAAAGAAGAGGGGACAAAGAGGGGACCTTACCTTCCGGCAGGGAGGTGACGCTGATGACTCGGAGGTTGAGGTTTGGGATGGGAACGGCACAGACGTCCTTCCCCAGCCTCTGCACCGCGGGCAGGAGGAAGGTGATCTCGTACTTGTGGAGGATCTTCAGGAATCCCACCTGCAAGGGGAGGGGGGGACACGGCGGGGGTCACACCACGCCTCGGGCGGGCGCCGAGCCACGGCGGGAGGTGGCCCCGTGCTGCCGTTGTCCCATCCCATCCCGTCCCCCTCCATGGGGACGGGGACCCACCAGGCACCGGGCACCCGAAAGTCCACGGGAAGATGGGGAGCAGCAGCCGTGGGGGGGCTGTTTCCTAAATAATTGCGAAAACGTAACATATCCGTCTATTTTGGCTGCACAAAGCAAGCAGCAAAAAAATAACCAGTTCCGGGCAAAGCCCTGGGAACAGCCACCTTTGGTGTCACAGGAGCAGAGACCAATTTTCCCAGCGTAAGCCGAACGCGTTCGGCTGCTGTTTCTGGTCTCTAAAAGCCAAGACATTTCCAAGAGCGCGCCTTCAAATCTCATTTATCCGCTGCCACGATGAAAACCAGAACCCCTTCGGAGCCGGCCAGCTCCAGAGCAGAGTCCGTCTCCATCGCGCTCAGAAAAAGCCATTTTGGGAAGGGAACGGTGGGTTCCCTGCCTGCTGCAAAGCTCCAGACGCGCCTGCAAATCTTCACTGCGGCAGAGCCCAGAGCGCAGCTGGGATCCAGCCCGGCCGAGAGGGCGATCCCCTCCCGGGGACGCGGGGTACCCACCGCTCCCCGAATGCCGCAGACCCCGCCGCCGCCGGCGGGCCAGCCCTCCGCCTTCCACACACACACGGGCGGCCTGCCCCGAGCCACGTAAATACGTACGTATAGACGTGCGGCAGGGCCGGTCCTGCTATGGCAGCAACCAGGAGCTCGACAGGGGAACCGAAATTCGCTCTGGCCCAGCTGAGTCACTTGGACCCGGGGAGATGCTCAGGTCCTTCCCCGTGCAAACACCCCCCTCTCGCAGCCTTTACACCTCCCAGGTTATGTTAAAATAATAAAAATGCCATGTTTTTTTTCAAAAAAACAGGCAGAGGTGGCACTTTGGGACATGGTTTAGTGAGCTTGGGAGTGTTGGGTTGATGATCTTAGAGATCCTTTCCAACCTTAATGATTCCTAGTTTTTACTTTCATTAAAAAATAATCCAGCCACCAAGCCAGGAAACATGAAGTTAATTATGACTCTGCCCTTAATTGGTTTAGTGGTGGACTTGGAAGTGTCAGGTTAATGGTTGGACTGGATGATCTTCAAGGGTTTTTCCAACCTCAACGATTTGATGGTTCTATATATCACACACGCACGCATACGTATCTACCTATACACGCACAGATATAAAACGCATGCCATACGCTTGCACGTTCCGGTTGGCGAGCAGCTCCGAGGCATCGCTGCAACACCGAAACAATGATGTGCGGCTTTGGGGATTTTAAGGCCGTGGAAAAACATTTGGTAATCGTCCCTAAAGCGGAAAGACATTTGGGGATCAGCCCTAAAGAGCCTTTTCGCTGTAGGGGAGAGGGTGAGGGTCTCCTCCTGCCTCTGATGAGCACGGTGGGGTGCGGCGCGTGCCCCAAACCTGTCCAGACGGAAGAGCTGCGTGGTTGAACGCGGCACCAGTGGCTGCCAGCACCGGGCCGGTCCCGCGCTGCCGTCAGGGCTGGCAGCACCGGGGGCAGCAGGCAGCTGCCCCCCTTCCCCGGAGAGGCACGTGCAGCGCCGGGGCGCCCGCGGCACGCTGCACGGCACGGGTAGGAAAAATAATAACAACCGCCCACAGATCGGCAATTGCTTAGCAATTCAAACTGCCGTTTTTAGGGCGATAACCCATCATCCGCCCGGTATGAATAACTGACTCAGAGCTGAAAGGTGTTTTTGGATCGCTGCGCTGTACGCAACGCCGGAGCAACCCCGATGCTCTCCGAGAGGTTTATTTCTTGGGGGGAAAAGGGTCTCCAAAGGAGAGGCCGGGATGGAGGGGCCGGCTTCGTGCCGGGTGAAGCGGCCACAATAAAGCTGCTCGGTGCAGAGGACCGGTGACCAGCACCTCCGAGCCACGGTGCCCATCTCGCCCCCAGACCCCGCTGCCACGAAAAACCCGCGGCACCAGAGCAGGGTGCTCAGAGCCCCGTCCAGCCTGGCCTGGGATGGTTCCAGGGATGGGGCCTCCACCGCCTCTCTGGGCAACCTGTGCCACTGCCTCACCACCCTCAGTGTCAAAAATTTCTTCCTTACATCCAGTCTAAATCTATTCTTCTTTAGTTTAAATCCATTATTCCTTGTCCTGTCACAACAGGCCTTGCTAAAGCTTGCCCCCCCCCCCTTCCTGCAGCCCCTCTCAGCACTGCCAGGCCGCACTCAGGCCTCCCCGCAGCCCCCTCCTCTCCAGGCTGAGCACCCCCAGCCCCCCCAGCCTGGCCCCGCAGCAGAGGGGCTCCGGCCCTCGGGGCATTTCTGTGGCCTCCCCTGGCCCCGCTCCAGCAGCTCCGTGTCCTTGTGCTGAGGGCCCCGAGCTGGGCGCAGGGCTGCAGGGGGGGTCTGCCCAGAGCGGAGCAGAGGGGCAGAATCCCCTCCCTCGCCCCGCTGGCCACGCTGCTGGGGATGCAGCCCAGGACACGGTTGGCTTTCTGGGCTGCCAGCGCACATTGCCGGCTCCTGTCCAGCTTTTCATCCCCCAGCACCCCCAAGTCCTTCTCCGCAGGGCTGCTCTCCATCCCTTCATCCCCCAGCCTGTGCTGATACCGGGGGTTGCCCCGTCCCAGGTGCAGGACCTTGCCCTTGGCCTTGTTGAACCTCATGAGGTTCACACAGGCCCACCTCTCCAGCTTGCCCAGGTCCCTTTAGATGCCAACTCGTCCTTCTGGTGTGTCAGGCGCACCCCTCAGCTCGGTGTCATCTGCAAACGTGCTGAGGGTGCACTCGATCCCACTGTCTGTATCATGGATGAAGACGTTAAACAGCAAGGGATGAAAGGCAAGGTGTCATTAAAGACAGCTTGCTGTCCCCACTGCCATCACCGGCCCCCAGCACAGTTTGGGAGCCACCGTCAAACCCGAACCCACGCTAACACCCTCCCACGGCCACAGGCACATGGCCGGAGGGGAGCGAGGAGAAGCCACGGCACCGTGCCTCAGCCCCGTCCCCACCAAAACGGGGCAGAGGAGACGGTGCCACATCCCCCTCCCCTGCCCAGGGCGCAGCGGGGCCAGCGGGACCCCCAGCCCACCCTGCCAGGGCCAGGCTCTGCTGCTCATGACCCCACCAGACCCCGATTTCCAGAGGGGGTCTGCGTCCCACCCCAGCCTGTCGGGTCTGGCCCGAGAGCCCCGCAAACGCTGCCCAGAACAGGCAGCAGCAACGCAGCCGGCCCCGAACCTGCCCCCGGCGCTGGCAAAGGCTGGGTGCAGCCGCAGGAATCGGGTGCTAAATGGGTGAATTGGCAGCAAAGCACCCATGTTTATACACCCAGGAGCGTCACAGCCGCCCACGGGGAAGGACCCGGGTTCTCAGGGTGCTCCCAGGCACCCCCAGCTATGCCAGGGAGCTAGTGGGCCAAAAACACCCCCAAATCTGAGAATTGTAATGGAGACAGAGCGACATCTGGAAGGGCAGCAATGGAAACCTCCCCGGAGCGGGCAGAGCCGTGGGCAGCAGAAGCCGCGGGCAGCAGGAACCCCACGGCTCAGGGAGCTACAACGAGCAGCACTGGGGGGTCCACCCGCCCCACGGAACCCCCAGGACGGACCCAGCCCCGCTGTGGGGTGCGGGAACAGGCCAGGGCGGCACCGGTTTCCCCCCACCTCGTCCCCCAGGTCCCGGCTCCCACCTTGACGAGGAAGCTGCCGTCCTTCTCCTGCGTCACCATCACCGCCGAGTCGTGGAGCTTCTCGTCAAAGCGCACGTGGCCGTGGGCCCCCTCGGCGGGCTGGCTGGGGGCGAAGCGCACGCCCCCCGCCTTCGCCTTGCTGCCTGCGCGGGGAGGAGAGGACAGAGCCCGGGCGTCACTCCCTGCCCCCCTGGGAAGCATCCCCTCCATCCCCAGCTCCATGTCCCCATCCCCAAGTCCCCGGGGACAGAGTGAGGCCAGAGCGTCGTCGGACACGGAGGGGCTTCCCCGGTTTCCCCCGCTCTCATTTCAGAAACGCCCTGGGCTGAGGAGGGGGCACGCGGACACCGGTGGCCACAGAAAGCTCACCCTCCAAGCAGCGCGGAGCGTACGGACCTGCCGCCATGCCCGAGCATTTCCTCGCTCCCGTGATTTTCTTGGGGCAGAGGAGCGGAGACGCGGGAAGGGGACACAGGTGGGACAAGGTGGGGGACAAGGATGGGGGGGTAAGGCCAGCTTCCCCGGGGAAGGGCTCCCACACATCCCAGGGTGCTGGGCACGGCTCGCCGGGGCTGCAAAGCCAGCCAGCACGTCGGGGGAGCAAACCCCGTGGTGCCCCAGGGAAACCCAAAAATGCAACAGCCCTGCGAGGACAAGCACCTGCCCGGGGACACCGAGGTCCCCAGGGCCAGCAGGAGCCTGCACAGAGGCACAAACGCCATGGGCCCTTTCACTTGCACCTTTGCAATAGGCTTTCTGTGAGCTTCCAAGAAAAAACAGCCTCTCCTCCTCCGTACACCCCAAGAAACCCCCTGCTCCGACCACCGATCGCATCCATCTGGCAGCAGCCGGGAGCAGATTGCCGCCTCCTTAAAGAAAAGGCTCTTTGTGCCTTGGCAGGCTGGAAACGCCGGAGATTTAATAACTCGGCATTGTTCAGCCGGAAAAGCTCAGCAGAAATCTCTTCCCCACATGCAGGGGGGGGGGCGAAACAAGAGACTCGGCCGCTTGCAGAGCGATGCAGCCGCACGTGGCTGCGGGTGGGGAAGGGGATGTGGATGGGACCGCCGAAATGCAGGCAGCCCTCAGCCCCCTGTGATGGGGCACAGCCCCACAGAGCTCTTATGGGTGCTCAAGGGCAGGATGAGCCCCATGACCCACGTGGATCCCATACGCCGGCTGGGAGCGGTGGCAACAGGCAAGGTCCCGGCCCACAGTTGCCACCGGGCAACCTGACGCAAGCACCGGGCTCGGAGGAGCTGAGCCCTGATGCCTGGCAGGAGACCGGGAGGGAAAATCCTAAATATGAGTCTTCATCACATGGCGCTTGGAAGCGGCGCAACCGGAGCCCGGGGAGCCGGGTGGCCCCCAGGGATGAGCGTCTTGGGCGGGGGGGCACTGAGCCACCGGCCACCCATGGTGCTTGGCTAGCCCCTCAGCGCTTGGCTAGCGCCCCGGCACGGTGGGTCTGGAGACAGGGAGGTCAGAGGAAGGTGACGGCAGCTGCCGAGGGTGGACGCTGGGCACCGCGGGCAGCCGTCCCGGGAAGCGGCTGTCCCGGGAAGCGGGTCACCAGCCGGCACGCACCCCGGTGACCTTGCCAGGCTGCACAGCGCAGTGCCCGGTCCCGGCGCAGAAGGGGCCGGCAGGGCCAGTCCTCACCCTGGCAAGAGGGGACAGCCCCACAGAGCCCGGACGGGTGACGGTGGCACCTCGGCAGCCCTGGGCGCGTGGGGCAGGGGCACCCACCCACGCAGGACCTGCCGTGAGTCAGCCAGCACAGAAACCTCATTGGGGCGAAATGTGCGTCCTGCCCACACCCGGCAGCGAGGGGAGGCACAGGCAGAGGTACAGGCAGGAGCCGGGCAGAAAAATCACACCGAGCCAGTGTGTTTTATCTCGAGTCCCCAGGTCCCACCACGGTCACGGCAGGAGGGGTCACCGGGACCTGCCAGCCCCCCTGGGGTCGGCGTGCCGGCGGCCGGTCCGGTGCCATGTTCCCTGGGCACACAGGGGGTGGGTTTGGGGGTCCGACCCGCACCTGCCGCGGCAGGGCACGGCAAGGGACGCCTGCCTTGCGACAGCGAGCCCAGGGAGCCGGTGCCACCTTCAGAGTCACCATGTCCTCTCCAAATGAGGGTGTCTGGGCCCCAGCATCCCAGAGGAGCGGGAAGCACGGGGGGCTCAGGGCCCCCCCCTAAATACACTGCTCCCGCCCAGGGACCCCCAGCCCCCAGGAGGGAATTCCTGCCTGGAATAAGGCAGCCCGGAGCAGGCAACCTGCCCGTCCTTCGGCATTGCCACCGAGGGACCGCTGGCCTGGCCCTCATCCCACTGGGAAGCCAGAGGCGGCTTCACCGGCAGCGGGAGGAAAGCCCCCCGGGATGCAGCCATCCCACGGCCCCACTCACTGGCAGCGGGGAAAGAGCTGCGGAGGCCGGAGCCGCGACCGGGTGCACAAAGGGAGACGAAATCACACCCAGCAGCAGCACAAAGAGCCTCTTCGGTCTTTGTCTCGGCGCGGCGGAGAGCCCAGGCACTGCCGCCGCAGGGCATCTCACACCAGCGACCTTTCGGGGTCTGCTCCCGGCACCGACAAAGCACCCGGTTTCCCGAGCCCGGCACTGCCAGAGCCTTTTGGAGAGGCAGCCGGGGTCTGGGAAAGACCAGGAGCACCCCAGGAAGCACCCAGCACCCATCACCTCCCGCAGCAGCCCTGCCTGGGGCGGGGGGTGCCAGGGGTTGTGTCCATCACCGGAGCAGGGACTGTGGCTGAGCGGCACCGGCAGCACCCCACCGGAGCCCCCACCCCGCTGCAAGCCCCCTCAGTGGGTGCTCGCTCGCAACTTGCCGTGGAAAAACAGCAGCAACGGCCCCCCCGGACCCCTCTGACCTGCTCGGCTGCTCGCCGGGCATGGAGTGGGGAGCTCCAGGCAGCCCTGCCTGCGGGCAGAGGGACCCTCAGGCAGGGCTGCGGGCAGAGGGGCTCCCCCGGGAAGGGGTCTCAAACTTGGAGACTGGCCCTGGGTCAGATTAGGCAGCCTAGGAGTGGGCAAGGTGCAGGCAGGCAGGAGGGGGACGCCGGGGACTCACCCTTGCTAGCCGTAGCCATGCGTCCCCGCAGCGATCGTCCTTGCGCGAAACTTCAAAGGCACGGGCAGGAGGCCATCGTCCGGGGCCGCCGCTCCCGAGCGCCGGAGCTGGGGAGGGAACGGGCAGGGTTAGGCAGGAGCAGGCAGAGCCGAAGAAGGCAGCCGGGCGCCGGAGTCAACCGAGCACCGCGAACACGATGGCACCGTACGGCTGCGACTCCAGCGCTGCTCCGGCACAGACCTGCCGGGGAGGAGCCTGCCTGCAGCTCAGGGGCGTCAGGCAGCCCGGCTTTGGGCAGCAGCGGGCAGCGCGCCAGGGCCTGCGCCCAGCCCTGTGCGAGGCGCGATGGGTGCAGGCAGGGCAGAAGGAGCAGGCAGGATGGGCAGCCCCTCTGCCCGCTCCACCGTGAGCCCGCGGTGTGACCCAGCCGGCTCCGGCTCCGCTGGCTTTTGGGGGACGCAGCCAGCCCCTGCTTGGGAAAGGGAGGATTTGCACCCCGGCACAGCGGCCAGGACACGACCATCGCATCTCCCAGCCATCGGCGCCGAGCAGAGAGCGTCCCGTGCCTCAGTTTCCCCATTTTCCCCCCCTGCAATGACAGCCCCGAGCTGGCGAAGCCTCACAGGCTGGTGGCAACAGCGGAGACCCCAAACCCAGACCCCCCCCAAACCCCTTTCCCCAGGCCTGGCAGCGCAGCTCCCACGGGAAAAGCCGCTCCCTCTGGCCCAGCTGACGCTGCCTCCCCACGGCTGCGCTCCCCCAGCACCCACAGGAAAATGGGGGGGGGCCCTGCCAGCACCCCCAGCCCCAGGGTGGGCTCTGCCCCTGCACCAAGGCCAGGGCAACCACTGGAGCCGGGCTGGGGGTGATGGAGCTCTCACGCTTCCTGGCCGGGGGTTCGGGATCTGACACCCCAAAGACCCCTTTGATGGAAGCTGAGGCTCAAACCTCCTCCTCCCTGGGGCTCACCCAGCCCCACGGGCACCCAAACGTGGGCTGGTAACGCTGCCGGACACCCGGTCCCACCGCCGGGCACCCGAAGAATCCGGCAGCAGGAGGAGGCAGGTGCCCAAAACTGCCCCGTCAGCATCCCAGCCTGCCGAGCACAGGGAAATTCATGGAAAAAGCATCAACAGCGTCAGCCCTGGGGGAAAATAAGATTAAAAAAAAAAAAATAATAAAGTGGAGCTGAAAGGGCGGGGAGCCTCTCCGGAGGCCGGGTGGGCAGCAGACCCTCGCCCCAGCGCCCACACCCGCTGCTGCCTGAAAACGAGACGATCCAGCCTGGAAAAGAGCTGGGAGGGGGGAAAAAAAAAAAAAAAAAAGAAAAACAGTATTTGGGGATGCCTCGAAAGATGTGCCAGGGATGCAGAAACGTGTCCGTGGGCAGCGCGGGGCAGGAGGAGACCCCGGGAGCGGTCACGGCTCCACGGGTGGGGTGGGGGGCACGGGCCAGTGGCCCCAAAGCAGGGGGCAAAGCGGGGGGCTGGCAGCGGGAGGCTTGGGGACCAGGGTGGGCACCGCGGCGGGGGCGAACGCAGGGCCCAGGGGCTCCCCGTGCCCTCGGGGGGGTCAAGACCCCCCAGCCCCGGCCGCAGCCCCGGGGCGGTGGGCACCCAAGGGACCCCCCCGGCACCCTGAGGCCCCCAGCGCTCAGCCCCTCCTGGGGGCTCCCCGGCACCCCGAGGCCGGTGCCAAGCAGCAGTAAGGAGGCGGCGGCGCTGACGCACGCCCGAGCCGCGTCCCCAATCTGCCTCCGCCATCACCTGCGTGGCCCCGGTCCCCGTCACGCGTGGGCGTGGGTACCCCCCCCCCCCCAGCCCCGGCTCAGCCCCCGGTGCTGCAGGAGGGGAGGCGGGGATGAGCCCCTGGCCTCGGTGCTCCCCTCTGCGCAACGGGCCGGCGACCGGCCCCAGCCCGCCGGGGGACCGGGGAGCCCACCGGGGAGCCCACCGGGGAGGTTATGGAGGCACGGGGCAATGCGGGGAGAAGGGCCCCGGCGAGGGGGAAGCCCAGGGGGTCCCTCCCCAGCCTCTCTCCCCCCCCCCCCCCCTCTCTCTCTCTCTCTCTCTCTCTCTCTCTTCCTTCCTTCCTTCCTCCCTCTCTCTCTCTCTCTCCCTCCGTCCCTCCCTCCGTCCCTCCGTCCGTCCCCGCACTCACCCCGGCCGGTGCGCCCCGGACGCCGCCGCCGCTCTCCCCGCTTCCCACTACCGGGACACGCCCCCCTTCCCTCCCATTGGCCCTGTCACCCCCTCCGCCGTTTCTATTGGTTTTCCCTCTCGGCGGTCACGCCTCTCCACCACGCCCATTGGCTGCGGCTCCGGCGGTGCCGCCTCCCGAGCGGCCCCGCCGAGGGGTGGGTGCTAGGGTCGTCTCCAAGGGGCGGGACTGTCGCTAGGGGGCGTGGCGAAGGGCCGGGGCAGCCAATAGGGAGCGGGCGCGCAAGGCTGTGGGGCGCCACGTGTGGGCGGTAGGGTGCGCAGCGCCCGGGGTCCCCCCGTCCCCCCCCATCCCCGCCCGACGCGGTGGCCATGGCAACCAGCCATCGGCCCCCCAAATTTTTTGCTGCTCAGTGCCCCATCTGCGACCTGCGACGGTGCCACGGCACCTCGGGCCGGGCCGGAGCCTCCGCCAGCGTTCGGAGGTGGAAAAGTGGGGGAAACGGCTGGGAAATCCCCGGTGACCAAATGCCCATTTTCAGGGCTTTAAAACCCTGGATTTATAAAAAGTATTTTAAAAAATAACAGCAAAAGTGATAGCCAAAAGGGATTTAGGGAGGTCCATCCCCTGGGAGCGGGGGCCATGCCTGTGCCGCCCATGGAAGGGGCGATGCCTTGGTGTGCGGGGCCGGATCCTGCCCGGGGCTCAGTCTCCTCCATGGCACAGCTGCAGCGGCTCGGTGCTGCCAGGATCTTTGCCGGGAGATTCCCGGTTTTCCCGGGCCGTGGGGGAGGTTGGAGGGTGGCTGGGCACAGAGCTGGGGCCCTGGCATGGCAGCTGGGCAGGGCTGGCTCATCCCATCCCATCCCATCCCACCCCATCCCAATCCATCTCATCCCATCCCACCCTATCCCAATCTCATCCCATCCCATCACACCCTATCCCCATACATCTCATCCCATCCCATCCCATCCCAATCCATCCCATCCCATCCCATCCCATCTCCTGGACGCAACCCCCGCGGCTCCGCACAGCCAGCGCCCATCACGCCCGGCGAGCCTGGGAGCTCGGCCATCCCCGTCTCCGAGCCTGCACGTCCCTTTGCCGGCGGGACGGAGCACGGCGCAGGGCCACCTCTCGCTGAGGGGACGGCGCAGCACTGGCAGGGATGGAGGGAGCCAGCTCTCAGGGGCGTCGAGGGTGGGAAAAGCAGCTGGGACACGTCCCTGCTGGGAAAACACCGACGGTTCCCTTCCAAAAAGCACGTCCGCCCGCCTGGGAATGATGTGGGGGGGAGGCCGCAGCCCCTCGTGCAAGGCGAGAGCCGTCCCGGTGCGGGAGCGGGGTCAGGGCTCGCTCGGCCCCGGCAGCGCGGCGAGCAGGCAGGGCTGGATGTCACAGGCAGCGCCGGCAGGGACAAGGGGACACGGCACACCCCGGGGGGCTAATCTGTCCCCCCGCAACTCTTCCCGTGACCCCCCTGGTTTCGGCTGCGGCCTCCAGATGCCGGAATGCTTAAAACGCCGGGGCTTCGTTCCCAGGGAGCTGCCGGAGCCCCAGCTGCGTCCTCGTCTCCGGCACGCGTGACACGGCGCACGGCTCAGCCCCTCCGCTGGGACACACCGTGCACCCACGTGTTGGAAAAAAACCGACCGTTTTTTATCCTAAAAAAGCCGCAGGTGACCCCAGCACAGAGCGGAGGACGTGCCCAGAGTCACCCCCAGGCATCTCCCCACCGTACCCCCACCCCACAGCGTGGCAGTGCCGGGCCGAGAGCCAGGGGCTGCTGCCCACCACCCTGGGAGTGGGTCTGTGTGCCCACGCAGGGATTTTCTGAGATTAAAACAAAAAAACCAAACAGCTTTGGGTAAAGGATTAAATCCCAACCTCTGCCAGCGCACGTCTCCCCGCTCCGGCCAGCCGAGTGGCATCCCCACGCTGCCGACCGCTCTCCGACACCGGATCAGCTGGGAGATAAACATCCCCAGGCCGCGGCAGGCGGGACCCCCGCAGCGACTCAGCCTTGCAGGGTGGTCTCCAAGCGATGATCCGGCTTTTTAATTACCGACGCGCAAGGCAGAGGAAGGAGGGACCGCTGCGGTCGGCGGGCGCTGGCCGGAGGGCCGAGCGGAGCCCACGCCGTCGCGATGCCGCTGCCGCACTGCTCGCCAGTGGGCACGGGGAGGGGTCCCAGAGGTGGGCAGGGGGTCCCTGCTTCTGCGTTTGCATTTGCCACCTCCGGCTTTTGTCCTTGAGAGTCCACCGCCCTGGGAACTGGGGCAACTGGGAGGCACTGGGACGGCTTTTCCAGCTCAGCAGGGGCTCCCACGGGTGGGAGAGGTGGGACAGGCGGCGGGGGGCGGCCCTGGGGCGAGGGGCTGCCAGGCGGGCAAGGGTCCGCTCACCGCTGTTGGCACTGGGCTTCCTGCAGACGCCGGCTGAGGTCGTCGATCCGCACGTTCTTGAGGTGCAGGAGCTGCTCCAGCCTCCCCACCTTCAGCTGCAGGATCTGAGCAGAGACCCCAACACCCCCCTCAGCATGATTTCGGGGGGCGGGAGGCACATCCACCCACCCCAGACCGGCACCGCGGGGACGGGGGGCATGGGGAGGGGACGGGGAACTCGGAGCTAGGCTGATGCGGCTGCTGGAGTCACTGAGCAGCATCAGCTATCTTTAACCACAGGGGAAACCGAGGCAGGTGAGCCCCAGGGCCAGATTTGGGGTCCCTATTCCTGCTCCCACAACCCGCATCAAGCAAACACTCCCCCAAAACATAGCCCCCGAGTCCCAGCTCCCCGCCAGGACCTGGTGACAACTCTTCCCATCCAAGATGCTCTGCAGCATTCCTTCCCCTCTTTCAAAACTGTACATTTTAGATGTTTTCTGATCTTAATGATTCCTAGTTTTTACTTTCATTAAAAATAATCCAGCCACCAACACAAAATTGCTATTCTCCCCTTAATTGGTTTAGTGGTGGACTTGGCAGCGTTAGGTTAATGGTTGGACTGGATGATCTTCAAGGTCTTTTCCAACCTAAACAATTCCATGATTCTATGATTCTATGTTTTCCAGCAGAAAAGCCCCAGTTTTAGGCAAGACAGAGCTGCTGCCCTGCCTGGGTGCCGAATGACGCTCTCTTTCAAAAATCACCCACTGCCCAGGGTGTTCCAAGCATTGGACCAGGCTGCCCAGAGACGTAGGGGAGTCCGCAGCCCTGGAGGGGTTCAACAAACGGGCAGAGGTGGCACTTGGGGACATGGTTTAGTGGCCATGGGGGTGTTGGGTTGATGGTTGGACTGATGATCTTAGAGATCCTTTCCAACCTTAGTGATTCCTAGTCTTTACTTTCATTAAAAAATAATCCAGCCACCAAGCCAGGAAATATGAAATTATGACTCTCCCCTTAATTGGTTTAGTGGTGGACGTGGCAGTGTCAGGTGAATGGTTGGACTGGATGATCTTCAAGGGCTTTTCCAACCTAAACGATTCGATGGTTCTATGATTCTATGAATAAAGGATGCCTGGAGCCTGGTCCACAGCCCCGGGACAGTCAAGGGGCCACGGCAAGCTGTGTGCAGAGGGTGTGTGCAGCTCTGATGCCCATTCCTGCAGGCTGGAAGACTGAGAGAGGGAAGGATGAGGATGGGGAACATTTGGGAATCACAGATTGACATGACTGATGTGGGTGCGCGCCACAGAGATTGCGGGCACAGCCAGGAGGGAAGGATTGAAAGAGAAATCTGCTTGCCCCGAGGGGAGATCATAGAATAGAATCACAGAATCATAGAATCATTAAGGTTGGAAAAGACCTTGAAGATCATCCAGTCCAACCATTAACCTGACACTGCCAACTCCACCACTAAACCAATTAAGGGCAGAGTAGCAATTTCATGTGTCCTGGCTTAGTGGCTGGATTATTTTTAATGAAAGTAAAAACCAGGAATCACTAAGGTTGGAAAGGACCTCTAAGATCATCAGTCCAACCATCAACCCAACACCCCCATGCCCACTAAACCATGTCCCAGAGTGCCACGTCTGCCCGTGGATCTGCAGGCAGAGGCTTTACCAGGGTTTTTACCGGGTAAATGTCAGCAAAACACCTCCTGCCGCAGAAGGGGACGAGGGCTGCGGGGACTGAACCACATCTCCGGGCCATACTGAGCTATCGCTGCCTTTCTAGCCTGGTTTGACCCAGACCTTTTCGGAGCCCAGCACTGCCCGGGAGCAGCCAGAGGAACCCCCAAGCCAGACATTGGCCAGCTGGACCACGGCAAAGCCCACCGGGTGTCATCAGAGCCAGGTACAGAGACAGGAGTAGCCCAGGAGGTTGACGACACTGAGCAAGGAGGGTTTGGGAGGCAAAGGGGAGTCTGTCCCGGCCTCGGTGCCGCCACGGGGACAGCGTTTGGCTGGGTGAGGGAGGGTGGGCTCACCTGGATGGTCTCCTGCGCCAGGAGCAGGGCCTGCTCCCTCTCTGCCAGCTGCAGGCGGACGGCAGCGTCCCCCGGGGCGGCCTGGGCGCAGCCGTGGCGGCTCTTCGTCACCCTGGAGCAGGAAAGGAAATGCCAGGACAATAACTGAGCCCTCCTGCCGCATCGCTCGCAGCCCACGGCGCTGTACAGGCCACGGGGCTCACGCACACACCCAGCTCTGAAATTGCAAACATCCGGGGATTTCTCCCAGCACCCAAAGCTGTTGCTGCTCCTCACCATCCCTTGGCAGCGCTTTCACAGCACTACAAACACTGGGGCTCCGGCTTTGCCTTGTATGCGTATGGCCCCAAAATCTCTCGCACGTTTGGTTGCATTTTCATAGAATCATCATAGAATCATTTAGGTTGGAAAAGCCCTTTAAGATCACCCAGTCCAACCATTAACCTGACACTAAACCAGTTGAGGGGAGAGTAGCAACACCATGCCTCCTGGCTTGGTGGCTGGATCATTTTTAATTAAAGTAAAACTAGAAATCATTAAGGTTGGAAAGGATCTCTAAGATCACCAGCCTAACCGTCAACCCAACACCCCCATGCCCACTAAACCATGTCCCCCAGTGCCACCTCTGCCCGTTTGTTGAACCCCTCCAGGGATGGGGACTCCCCCACCTCTCTGGGCAGCCTGTTCCAATGCTTGACCACCCTTTCTGTCAAGACATTTCTCCCAATATCCAATCTAAACCTGCCCTGACGCAGCTTGAGCCCATTTCCTCTCATCCTATCGCTTCTTCCTTGGGAGAAGAGCCCGGCCCCCCCTCCCTGCCCCCTCCTCTCAGGAGCTGCAGAGCGATCAGGTCTCCCCTCAGCCTCCTCTTCTCCAGGCTGAACACCCCCAGCTCCCTCAGCCGCTCCCCATCAGACTTTTGCCGGAGCCCAGCTCCCAGATTGCAAACATCCAGCCATTTCTCCCACACCAAAGGTGCCAGGACCCAAAGCTGCCCCATGCACCACTGCCCCTGCAGCACAAGGCTCCCCTGGCCCCCACGGGGACCCCCAGAGCCCCTTCCCTCAAGAAGCCCCCAGGAAGGGCACATCACCAGCAGGCACGACCAGCAGCCCTTACCCGGCAGCCCTGGGAGATTCCTGGGCATAGCCTCCTCCGGCATCGCTCCTCACCTTTGAGTAGCCTGCAAAACACAGCAGTTAGCGCACGACCTGCCCAAACAGCTCTGCCCCCCCATCCAGGGCTGGTCAGGCTGGTTATTTGGGTGTCCCAGCAGAAGGCAGGGCTGTGTATGCCCAATAAAAGGGACCAGAAAGGTCACGGTTTGGGGTATGGACCCCGGGAGCCCATAGCATGGCCAGGACAGGACCCTCCTTCCCTACAGTGCCACGCACCGGCCCTACCCGTCTCCAGGTAGCTGACCTCTTCCAGCGCTGCCCGTACGCCCGGCTCCTGCACGGAGAGGCAGGAAAACACCCGTCACGCCTGGCCACGAGCCATGGGTTGCCCCGTGGGTGAGCCCACAAACAGCCCCTGGGCAGGGAAGGGGCCTGGCCAGGCCCCGGTGTCGGGAGAAGGGGGGACAGGGTACCCCAGCCCGCCCGGCTGCTCGTGCCGCTTCTCCCCGAGCGGTGCCGGAGCTTGAGGCCTTGGGGAGCACCAGCGTGGGGGGTTTGCTCCCCAGGGCCCGTGGGAGAGGCCAGTTCAGGGCAGGGGGGTTCCCAGCGCTGCCGCGGTGCCGGCTGTGCCGGCGTTACAGCCCGAAGGCAGGGCTGGGATCCATCTGCCTGAATTCCTGCCCGCTTGATGGCCACAGCCCTTCCCATGGCAAATTCCTGCTCTGACCTGAGCACCAGAGACAGCCCAGCCTGCCCCAGCCCCGCAGGTTCGTTACCCTCCTCTCACACCGCAAGGAGCGGGACAGCTGTGGGCTCAGGGTTTGCTGAGGGCAGGAGAGGAGGCAGCCACTGCTGCCAGCCCCGTCCCGGAGCTGCGCGCTCAGCACCTTCTGCCAAGCCCCACGCAACCCCCGACACCCTCCTTGCTCCTCTTCAGGGCCCTCACACGAGCGGGGAGCGCAGCAAGGAGGGCCGGGTGATGGGTGGCGGGGAAGGAAGGCGATGGAGACGGTGTCTCCTCTCCTCCCCGGCTCACAGCGGCTCCTCCCGGGCTGCCCAGGCCAAATCAAGGCTGCGGAGCGAGTGTGGCCGTGGTGCTTCCCGCGACGGCGCACGGCTGCCATCTGCGGCTGCCGAGCGAGGCCAGCCCTGCTGCTCCCCGTGGGGTGCTCCCACCCCGGCTCTGCCCACGCGAGGGGCTCCCCTGCCTCCGAACACCCCACGGCATGTCCCCGCGGAGCTGCAGGCGGGGAGATGGCAGCGGGATAGAACCATAGAATCATCGAATAGTTTAGGTTGGAAAAGCCCTTGAAGATCATCCAGTCCAACCAGTAACCTAACACTGCCAAGCCCACCACTAAACCAATTAAGGGCAGAGTAGCAATTTCATGTGTCCTGGCTTAGTGGCTGGATTATTTTTAATGAAAGTAAAAACTAGGAATCATTAAGGTTGGAAAGGATCTCTAAGACCATCAGCCCAACAATCATCAACCCAACACCCCCATGCCCACTAAACCATGTCCCCAAGTGCCACATCTGCCCGTTTTTTGAACACCTCCAGGGATGGGATCCTCGTGATGAGGAGAAAGAGGTACTCGGGATGAAAGCGATGTCCATGAGGACGGCTGGAGCTCAGCCCGGCCCCCCTGGCCCTGCCCTGATTACTCTGACCTCTCTGTGGGGTGGCTACTCGCCCTCCTCGCCCTCCGGCCCATAGCACATAGCACCTACAAGCAGGACGTGCAACACTGGGTGCCCCTCTTCCCCCAGACCCCGCTGACCCGGCCTGGGCCAGGCACCACCTTGCTCTGCTTCTGCTTTTCCTCGATCTTCTGCCGCAGCAGGAGCAGCACCTGCTCCACCATGCCCGGCCGGCACTGCACGACCTGCCGGATCACATCATCTGGGATGGAGAAGTTCAGCTTAGTCAGCACTTTCCTGAAAGAGAAGCCAAATGAATCATAGAATCATTGAATCGTTTAGGTTGGAAAAGACCTTGAAGATCATCCAGTCCAACCATTAACCTGACACTGCCAACTCCACCACTAAACCAATTAAGGGGAGAGTAGCAACACCATGCCTCCTGGCTTGGTGGCTGGATTATTTTTAATTAAAGTAAAACTAGGAATGATTAAAGTTGGAAAGGATCTCTAAGATCATCAGCCTAACCGTCAACCCAACACCCCCATGCCCACTAAACCATGTCCCCCAGTGCCACCTCTGCCCGTTTGTTGAACCCCTCCAGGGATGGGGACTCCCCCACCTCTCTGGGCAGCCTGCTCCAATGCTTGACCACCCTTTCTGTCAAGACATTTCTCCCAATATCCAATCTAAACCTGCCCTGACGCAGCTTGAGCCCATTTCCTCTCATCCTATCGCTTGTTCCTTGGGAGAAGAGCCCGGCCCCCCCTCCCTGCCCCCTCCTGCCAGGAGCTGCAGAGCGATCAGGTCTCCCCTCAGCCTCCTCTTCTCCAGGCTGAACACCCCCAGCTCCCTCAGCCGCTCCCCACCAGCCCTGTGCTCCAGACCCTTCCCCAGCTCCACTGCCCTTCTCTGGACACGTTCCAGCACCTCAATGTCCTTCTTGTACTGAGGGGCTCAAAACGACGCAGGATTCCAGGTGCGGCCTCACCAGTGCCGAGTACAGGAGGACAATCACCTCCCTGCTCCTGCTGGCCACACCATTCCTGACACAAGCCAGGATACCGTTGGCCACCTTGGCCACCTGGGCACAAGGAGCACCCAGGAGGGCAGGGAGGCAAGCCCCCCGCCCCGCCCGCAGCACCCTTAGCTGCATCCCAGCTGGCCGGGTCCCCAGCCGGGACAAACAGGGACACTCTGCGGGGCAGCACAGGGCGGGAGCAGGGGGGCTGCCCACCCCGGTACCTGTTGAGATGGCCCCAGTTGGCGAGCTTCTGTGGCGTGGAGCTGGCGGGCACGTAGCTGTGCAGCTGCACCATGGCGGGGAAGAAGAACTTCACCACCTCGGCTGCCAGCACTGGGGGAGGAGAGGAGGAGAGGGGCTGGGGGCGGCGGGCACCCCGGGACCACCCCCCCCAACCCCGGGCCCGCAAGGCCCGGCGGACACCGCGGCCTAGGCCCATCCCCAGGCCCGGCCGCCCCCCCAGGCCCACCCTGCCGGGCCCCCCCCCCAGTCCCACCCGCGTCGCTGAAGTCGCGGGCGATGTTCCTGCGTGGCCGGGAGAGCGGCACGGCGTCCAGCCAGCGGTAGAGGCCCCGCAGCTCGGCCCCCGGCCCGCCGGCCGCCATGCGGGACCCCCGCCACCCCCTGGCCCCGCCGCGTCCCGCCGCCATGGCAACGGGCCGCGGGGCACGCCGGGAGCGCGCCGCCGTCGCCTAGCAACGGGGGGGGCGAGAGAGGGGGAGGCCCCGGGGGGGAAATGGGGGGGCCCTGAGCGATGGGGGGGGCTGGGGGGAATGGGGGGGAGCCCTAAGTGATGGGGAGGGGCCTGGGGTCCTGAGCAATGGGGGACTGGGGGTCTGGGGGGCTCAGAGCAATGGGAGGGGCTGGGGGTCCTGAGCAATGGGGGACTGGGGGTCTGGGGGGCTCAGAGCAAGGGGGGGTCTCTGAGGGTCCTGAGCAATGGGGGGCCTGGGCGATGGGGGTCTGAAGGGGGCTCAGAGGAAGGGAGGCATCTCTGAGGGTCCTGAGAAATGGGGGGGGCCTGGGCGATGGGGGCCTGAGGGTCTGGGGGGCTCAGAGTAAGGGGGGGGTCTCTGGGGGTCCTGAGCTATGGGGGACTGGGGGTCTGGGGGGCTCAGAGCAAGGGGAGGGTCTCTGGGGGTCCTGAGCAATGGGGGGCCTGGGCGATGGGGGTCTGGAGGGGGCTCAGAGGAAGGGAGGCATCTCTGGGGGTCCTGAGCAATGGGGGGGGCCTGGGCAATGGGGGCCTGAGGGTCTGGGGGGCTCAGAGCAATGGGAGGGGCTGAGGGTCCTGAGCAATGGGGGACTGGGGGTCTGGGGGGCTCAGAGCAAGGGGGGGGTGTCTCTGGGGGTCCTGAGCAATGGGGTCTGGGGGGCTCTGAGCAAGTTGGGGGTAGCTGGGGGTCCTGGAAAAGGGGACCTGGGGGGCTGAGAGCAAGGGGGGGGTCCTCTGGGATGGGCACCACAGCTGGGACGGACACAGGATCCTAGAGTCATGGAGTGTCTCGAGTTGGGAGGGACCCAAAGGATCACAGACTGACGGGATCATGGAACAGTTTGGGTGGGAAGGGACCCTTAGAGCCCACCCAGCCCAGCCCCTGCAGTGCCAGGGACAGCTTTAACCAGAGCAGGGTGCTCAGAGCCCCGTCCAGCCTGGCCTGGGATGGTTCCAGGGATGGGGCATCCACCACCTCTGGGCAACCCCTTCCAGTGCCTCACCACCCTCAGTGTCAAAAATTTCTTCCTTATATCCAGTCTAAATCTATTCTTCTTCAGTTTAAATCCATTACCCCTTGTCCTGTCACAACATGCCTTGCTAAAAAGATGGCCCCCATCCTTCCTATCGGCCCCCTTTCATCATCCCCCTTGGACCATCAAGTCCAACTCCCTGCTCCTCACAGGACCACCCAACACCAAACCGTATGACCGAGAGCGTCGTCCAGACGCTCCTTGAACTCTGACAGGCTCCGTGCCGGGACCACTTCCCTGGGGAGCCCGTTCCAGTGACCAACCGCCCTCTCCGTGAAGAACCTTCTCCTTACATCTTAGCTGGGATGGACATCTTAGCTGGGATGGACATCTTAGCTGGGATGGACCTTTCCCTGGGGGGTCACCATAGATGGGATGGACATCTTAGCTGGGATGGACATCTTAGCTGGGATGGACACCACAGCTGGGACAGACATCTTAGCTGGGATGAACATCTTAGCTAGGATGGACATCTTATGTGGGACGGACATCTTAGCTAGGATGGATACCACAGGTAGGACGGACATCTTAGTGGAGAAGGACATCATAGTTGGAATGGACACCACAGCTAGGACAGACATCTTAGCTGGGACGGACATCTTAACTGGGGTGGACACCACAGCTAGGACAAACATCTTAGTGGAGAAGGACATCTTAGCTGGGATGGACACCATAGCTGGGACGGACATCTTAGCTAGGATGGACATCTTAGGTGGGACGGACATCTTAGCTAGGACGACATCTTAGCTGGGATGGACATCTTAACTGGGATGGACACCACAGCTGGGACAAACATCTTAGTGGAGAAGGACATCTTAGCTGGGATGGACATCTTAGATAGAATGGACACCACAGCTAGGACGGACATCTTAGATGGGATGGACATCTTAGCTAGGATGGACACCACAGCTGGGATGGACATCTTAGTGGAGAACGATATCTTAGCTGGGATGAGCACCGTAGGTGGGATGGACACCATAGTGGGGATGAACAAACATCTCAGCTGGGACGGACGCTTCTCTGGGATGGACATCTTAGCTGGGATAGACACTTCCCCCAAATACCATCAGGACAGCCATCCCTCCCTGGCACAGGGGTACCAGTAGAACCAGCCATGTTTGTGGGTGGGCAGCGAGGACTCCCCGGGACATCGGCACCACGGTTGCCCCCCATGGTAGCCCACAGGCCCGGCTCCCTCCCAGGGCCACGCATGGCTCCAGGCTGCTGGCCGCAGCTCCCTGCAGCCATGCTGCGAAGCCGAGCAGAGGAGCTGGCTGAAAGCGTGGCACGGACCAAGCCGGGAGGCGCAGGGACGATGCCGCGGCTCGGGCACCCTGGGGTGCCGCTCCGCCGCCGGGGCACACGGCCAGGAATGGGCAGATTACGGCACTGCGGGCAGCGATACCGGGGGTGAATGAGACGCTGGGGACGCCGATAAGCCCCGTCCGTGGGTCGGTCCCCAGCGAGGTGGGACAGGGACAGCGTGGGGACGGCTCCCAACGATGGGGTGGTTTATCTGCCATCACCAGCTGCTCGGTGCCTGCTGCTCCCTTGGCACGGCAAGGCCCAGACCCAGGAGGATGCGTGCCTCAGTTTCCCCACCCTGTCCCTCTTCTGCCCACAGCAGCTGAGCAAGGAGGCGGCTGACGGGGTTTCGCTCCCAATTTGCTTCTCACTGAAGATAAAAGCGGCCTGGAAGGGTTTATTTTTGGCCAAACCAGAACCAAACTCAGCCTGTTGAACCAGAAACCCCCTCTCCACAGCGGGGCAGGGTTCATGGCGGCAAACACCGTGCCCAGGCCCCGAGGAGCGGGTGGCAGCCGCAGCCTGCCCTGGGTGCGCGGAGCAGAAAGCAGCAAAACAGGAAAAGGGCGGGGAGGGGGGGCAGAGACGCTGCTTTTGCCTCCCCGCAGCTTCCTCCCCGCCGCCGCCGAGGATGCTTCAAGGGTGGGGAGGTTTTGCTCCGGGAACCCCAGGACCCTTCGGCCTCAGCTGCCGAAACTGCAGCCTCAGCCAGAGCCTCCTCCGCAGCTGTGGGTTCCGGCGGTGCCAGCAAAGCCACGTCCTGTGCCACCACCGCTGCCACCCCCCTCAGCATCTCCCTGCCACCATCCTCCTCCTCCATTCTTCCAGCTCACCGACGTCCAAAGTCTTTACAATCTCTCAAATCCTGTATTTTGGTGCTAAGGCATCCCGGACCCCCGCACGCCGCGTGGTTTGGGAGATGGGTGACCCCCCCCCCGCTCGCCGCCTGCGCCGTTGTTCAGCCGCAATCCTCCCCCCAGAGCCGCCGCATTTCCCCGCTGGGGCCCGTGGCTTTGCAATGCTCACAGTGACACCGGCCACGAGCTGCCACGCGGGACCCCAGGGACCCCGGGGACCGACACAAGGCTCCCGCTTCCCTGCATCCCCGGGGCCAGCACCGAGAGCACCGGGGTCCTGCCGCGGCCACCCCGTGCATGGCAGCACGGCCCCCCTGCAAATAACCAGCCACAGCTACAAAGAATTGGGAAAAAAAAACAGCTGGAATGGGCATGCTTTGCCATTAAAGCCTCTTACAGGCAGAAAACAAATTTTCCGTGGCCGGGCGAAAGCTCTCGTGGAAGATGTCGGCGTTTTTGGTGCAAATCCCTGCCCAGAACAGCCAGGCTGGGAGGGAAACCGGAGGGAAAAGGGGACGCTTGTGGGATTATTTCCTGAAGGGGATCAGCCCCCCCACCCCGTCCTCGTTAATTAGAGTAATCTTTATGGCAGCTCTCGCTGTGCAGCCATTAAAGCGAGCCAGCCTCCTCCAGCCCCCAAAGCCCCCCAGCCCGCGCCCCATGCCCCGGCTTCAGCCCCGGCACCGTGGCCAGCAGCGGCACCCCGGGGGGCTGGGGGGGCTGTTGGGGGACCCCCCCAGCACCCCACCACGGAGTGGAGCAGACGGGGCTTGTGCGGGTGCTGCTGCGGGCAAGGGGCTCTGCACCCCCTTGCACCCTGCCAGGCCCCCGTCCCACTTTCCCCTTTGCAGCCCCACTCCCCAAAACCCTCCGTGAGGCTCCCCCCGTGCGGCCAGGCTGGCTGGGGACCCCTCTTCCCTCCCCGGGACCCCCAGCACGGGCTTGGGGCGGCCACCGGAGCCGGGTCTCCCCCGACCCCCAGCCCCCAGCCCAGTTTTGTATGGCTGGAAGCAATTAAAGCCCTTGGTGGCCAGGGAGGACTTCCCGCACCCCCCAGGAGTGCTGGGGGACCGGGAAGCCCCCCCCCGGGGTCACCCATCCTCCTCCTCGGGGCACCCCGGGGTGCTGCAGCCCTGCTCCTCCAGCCCCACACCCCGGGGACCCCCAGGCCACGGCAGCAGCGATCCCCAACCCCGCTGCTGCACTGGGACGTGCCCGGCATCCCCAGGGTTGGGGGGGGGGGGATGTGGGACCCCCATGCCCCGCATTCGCTCCGGGAGAGCCGGATCTGCTGGGTACGGGGGTGTCACGGGAGCCAGCAGGAACGAACACCCCCCCAGCCGGGAGCGCTGCCCCCTTGCCTACCCCTGCCCCGGTTGGGGAGGGGGTCTCCACCCTGACCACCCCCTCCTCTATTTTATTTTATTTTTTTTTCTTTTTTTTTCCTCCTCTGAAAGGAAAGAATGGGGCTGGGGACAATGGGTGACAGGCCGGGACGGCCACCCAGGTTGCAGCCGCCCAGCGCGTTCCTGCCCGGTTTTCCATCAGAAAGCCCCCGCCTGGGCTGCGGAACCCCTCCCCGGGCAGAGGTCTGCGGGTGGGGGGCTGGCCGGAGGTCCATGCCCGGGGCGGGGGGGGAGCGGGCAGGGGCTCAGAGCAAAGAAATTTGGGGTTCAGGCAGCACCCGGTGCTGCACGGCGGCCCGTGGCGTTGGCACCCGTGGGTGTCTTAAGCCGGGAGGAGCGGAGGGCACCCAGGCGGGACCCCGGGGGGGGACAGGGGGGCAAGGGGCAGCGGTGGCCCCGGTCCGTGCGGCCTGGGGAGCCCGGCCGTGTGCGAAACAGTATTTTGACTTTCTGGCTTTTTCCCTGGGTCTGGGGGGGCACAGCGTGGCCCCCTTCCCAATGCGGGGTTGGCCCCCAGTCTGAGCCCTGCTCACAGTGGGGCTGAGCCCAGCACCCCCCAGCACCTCCCAGGACCCCCCAGGACCCCTCAGCACCCGCTCCGGGCCCTGGGGCTGGCACGTGGCAGGGGGGGCCAGGAGGGGCCTGTGTCCGAATGCTGGGACCCCCCAGGGCCGCATCCATGTCCCCTCCCACTCGTGGCCCCGCCATGCCCCCCCAGCCATGCACCCCTCCATGCACCCCCCAGGCCCTGTCCCCCTGTCCCCCCCAGCCATGCACACGCCCCCCATGCACCCCCCGGCCGTGCCTCCCTCCCTGCCCCCCCCCCGGCTGTCCCCCCCAGCCATGCCCCCCCATGCCCCATGCCCCCAAGCCATGTGTCCCCCCCGGCCACATCTGCCATGTCCCCCTGTGCCCCCCAGCCCCGTCACCCCCCTGTCCCCCCGTTGGCTGTGCCCCCCAGCCATGTCCCCCTGTGCCCCCCCGTTCCCCCCAGCCATGTCCCCCCCAGCCCCGTCCCCCCCACAGCCATGTCCCCCTGTGCCCCCCCGTTCCCCCCAGCCATGTCCCCCTGTGCCCCCCAGCCATGACCCCCTCAGCCATATCCACCATGTCCCCCCATGCCCCCCCAGCCACGTTCCCCACGCAGCCCTGTCCCCCCAGCCATGTCCACCATGCACCCCTGTGCCCCCCAGACATGTCCCCCCCCAGCCATGGCCCCTCCCGCTGTGCCTCCCCAAGCCCCCCAGCCCCATCCCACCCCAGCCATGTCCCCCTGTGCCCCGCAGCCATGTCCCCTTGTGCCCCCCTGTGCCCCCCAGCCATGTCCCCTTGTGCCCCTCTGTCGCCCCCAGCCATGTCCCCCCCACCATACCCCTCCTGTGCCCCCCAGCCATGTCCCCTTGTGCTGCCCTGTGCCCCCAGCCATGTCCCCTTGTGCCCCCTTGTGACCCCCAGCCATGTCCCCCCCCACCATACCCCTCCTGTGCCCCCCAGCCATGTCCCCTTGTGCTGCCCTGTGCCCCCAGCCATGTCCCCTTGTGCCCCCTTGTGACCCCCAGCCATGTCCCCCCCCACCATACCCCTCCTGTGCCCCCCAGCCATGTCCCCTTGTGCTGCCCTGTGCCCCCCAGCCATGTCCCCTTGTGCCCCCTTGTGACCCCCAGCCATGTCCCCCCCCCACCATACCCCTCCTATGCCCCCCAGACATGTCCCCTTGTGCTCCCCTGTGCCCCCCAGCCATGTCCCCTTGTGCTCCCCTGTGCCCCACAGCCATGTCCCCCCCCGCCATGTCCCCCCTGTGCCCCCCAGCCATGTCCCCTTGTGCCCCCCTGTGCCCCCCAGCCATACCCCTCCCGCCATATCCCCCGTGCTCCCCAGCCATGTCCCCTTGTGCCCCCCTGTGCCCCACAGCCATGTGCCCCCCCACCATGTCCCCCCCGTGCCCCCCAGCCATGTCCACCCCCGCCATATCTGCCATGTCCCCCCGTCCCCCCCAGCCATGTCCCTCCCCGCCATGTCCCCCCCCACCATACCCCTCCTGTGCCCCCCAGCCATGTCCCCCGTGCCCCCCGTGCCCCCCAGCCATGTCCCCTTGTGCCCCCCCGTGCCCCCCAGCCATGTCCCCCCCGCCATATCCCCCCGTGCCCCCCAGCCATGTCCCGCCATGTCCCCCCCGTCCCCCCAGCCATGTCCCCCCCCGCCATATCCCCCCGTGCCCCCCAGCCATGTCCCCCTTGTCCCCCCCAGCCATGTCCCCTTGTGCCCCCCCGTGCCCCCCAGCCATGTCCCCTTGTGCCCCCCCATGCCCCCCAGCCATGTCCCCCCCGCCATATCCCCCCGTGCCCCCCAGCCATGTCCCCTTGTGCCCCCCCGTGCCCCCCAGCCATGTCCCCCCCGCCATATCCCCCCGTGCCCCCCAGCCATGTCCCGCCATGTCCCCCCCGTCCCCCCCAGCCATGTCCCCCCCGCCATATCCCCCCGTGCCCCCCCCATGTCCCCCCCAGCCATGCCCCCCCGTCCCCCCCAGCCATGTCCCCCCCCGCCATATCCCCCCGTGCCCCCCAGCCATGTCCCCCTTGTCCCCCCAGCCATGTCCCCCCCCGCCATATCCCCCCGTGCCCCCCAGCCATGTCCCGCCATGTCCCCCCCCCCGTCCCCCAGCCATGTCCCCCCCCGCCATATCCCCCCGTGCCCCCCCCATGTCCCCCCCAGCCATGTCCCCCCCCCGCCATATCCCCCCGTGCCCCCTAGCCATGTCCCCCCCGGCTGTGCCCCCCCGTGCCCCCCAGCCCCATTCCCCGCCCAGCCCCGCACCCCCCCGCCCCCCCCCATGGACCGCTCCGCCCCCCCCGCGCCGTGGCCGTGGCCCTGCCCCGCGGGGCCGGCCGGGGCCGCCCCATTGGCTCGCGCCGCGCCGCTCCCTGTTATTTTTCGAACATAAATAGGGGCGGCGGGCGCGCGCTGCCCCCCCCCACCCGGGACCCCGCAGCACTCCGCGGAGCCGCCTCCGCACGCCCACCCGGGCACGGATACACGCGTGGCTGTTTGCTTTGGGGGGGGGGGGGGGGGGGGTTGTTGGTTTTAAACCATTTGGGGATTTGAGCTGCACCCGCATGGCGGCGTGGGGCGGCCCCGGCCGCCGTGGGTTGCCCGGGCTGGCTGCGGGGCGAGCGGGCTTGTCGCCGGTCACCACGCTGGCCTTGGACATGGGCAACCTGGTGGGCTTGGGCAGGTGAGTGGGGCTGGGGTCGGGGGGCTGCCCCACGCGTGCATCCTCCAGCCGCCCCCCCCCCCCCCCGGGGGGGACGCGGGCTGCCCCACACGGTTTCTGCTGCTCGGTGTCCCCCCCCACGCGTGGCTCCTGCAGCTGGGGCACCCCACGCGTGGTTCCTGCTGCTGGGGCACCCCACGCGTGGATCCTCCTGCGGGCCCCGGGGGGACGGGGGCTGCCCCCCCCGGCTCCTGCTGCCGTGTCCCCCACGCGTGGCTCCTGCCGCCGGGTGCCCCACGCGTGGTTCCTGCTGCTGGGACACCCCACGCGTGGATGCTCCAGCCGGGTCCCCCACTGCCCCACGCGTGGATCCTCCTGCGGGCCCCCGGGGGAGGGGGCTGCCCCCCCACGGTTTCTGCTGCTGCGTGTGTCCCCCCCCCCACGCGTGGTTTCTCCTCTGGGCTGTCCCCCCCCCCCCACGCGTGACTCCCCTGCCAGCCCCGGGCTGCCCCACGCGTGGCTCAGGGCAGCCTGCGCCGAGCCCGGGGCTGCCACCCCCGCCATGGTGGTGGCGGATGGGGCGGGGGGCAGCGTTTTGGGCCCCCCTCACAGCCCCAGGGGAAGGGGCGAGGGGCACCCTGGGGTGGCTGGGGGTCCCCACGGGCTGACACCCCCCCCCCACGCTGCCTGCAGCCACTGGGACACCCCGAAGCGGCGGGTGGCAGGGCTGTCCTGCCAGCGGGCCCGCTCGTCCCCGCAGCCGGCGGCCTCCGTCTCCTCCCGGGACTCCGTCTCCTCCGAGTCCTCGGATGCGGGTGAGCCATGGGTGCTGCTGCAGCCCCCCCGAGCCCCCCCCCCAAAGCTGCTGGGGGTGTGGGTTGGGGTTGGGGGGGTCTCCTGGTAGTGGGGAGGGGGCTCTGCATGTGGGGTTGGGGGGTTTGAGGCTGGGAAGGGGGGGGGGGTTGAGGCTGAGGAGGGGGGGTTTGAGGCTGGGGGTTTGAGGCTGGGGGCTTTTTGGGGTGCACGTGGGAGCCGGGTCCCGCTCTGCTCCCAAACTCCCGCTCTGAGTCACTCCCGCCGGGCGCTCAGCCCGCGCCTGCTTCAAATTGGGAGACTTCCTTCCCCCCCACACACCCCGTGCTTCCGACTCCGGCCCCTTCCCTATGGGGAACCATGGGCAAGACCCCCCCAGCCCTGCTCCCCGGGGGCTCAGCCACGGACCCACCCCGGCAGGGTCCCCAATTGGGGTGACGTGGGACATCCTGGCCGGGATGGGGGACCCCAGGGCCGGTGCCCCCCGCTTTGCCACGCTGGGGGGCTGGGTGAGGGCCCTCCAGGAGCACACAGTGGCTACCGCTGGCCGCAGCCCCCTCCCCAGCAGCGGGGATGTGGCGGGGGCCTCCTCTGCCCCCCAACCGCATCCTGCAAAGGATCCCGCCGGAGCAGTGCCAGTGCTGTGCCATGAGCCCCTCAGCCATATCCGCCATGTCCCCCCCATGCCCCCAGCCATGTTCTCCCTGCAGCCCTGTCCCCCCCAGCCATGTCCGCCATGCCTCCCTGTGTCCCCCAGACATGTCGTGCCCCCCTTGTGCCCCCCTTGTGCCCCCCTTGTGCCCCCCTTGTGCCCCCCTTGTGCCCCCCTTGTGCCCCCCTGCCATGTCCCCCCTGCCATGTCCCCCCCGCGCCCCCCAGCCATGTCCCCTTGTGCCCCTCTGTGCCCCCCAGCCATGTCCCCTTGTGCCCCCTTGTGACCCCCAGCCATGTCCCCCCCCGCCATATCCCCCCTGTGCCCCCCAGCCATGTCCCCCCCGCCATATCCCCCCTGTGCCCCCCAGCCATGTCCCCTTGTGCCCCCCTGTGCCCCACAGCCATATCCCCCCTGTGCCCCCCACCATGTCCCCTTGTGCCCCCCAGTCATGTCCCCCCGCCATATCCCCCCTGTGCCCCCCAGCCATGTCCCCTTGTGCCCCCCTGTGCCCCACAGCCATGTCCCCCCCCGCCATATCCCCCCTGTGCCCCCCAGCCATGTCCCCTTGTGCCCCCCTGTGCCCCCCAGCCATGTCCCCCCTGCCATATCCCCCCTGTGCCCCCCAGCCCCGTCCCCACCAGCCCCTGTCCCCAGTGGGGCCCAATTTCTACCCCTGCCCCTTGCCCCCGCAGGAGTGGGGCTGGACTCCCCCACGCAGGAGGACCCCACGGCGCTGGAGGAAGTGTGAGTACCCCGGGGGGGCTTCCCCCCCCCCGCCCTCCCCTGCCCGCTGCGGGCAGCATGGGGCCCTGCCTGCACCCGCCTGCCTGCAGCGCCCGGCCCTGCAACGCTGCGCTTCCAGCTGTGCCCCCCGCCCCCCTCCAAAAAATTGACTTCTGGGGTGGGGAGCCACCCCGCACCGGGTGGGGGGCGCGGGGATGTCAGCGCTGGGGTGCAGGCAGGGGTCTGGCAGTGGGTGCAGGCAGGAAGCCCGCACGGTGCTGCCTCGCCGCCGGGTCAAATCCTCTTCCGGGCTGCGGCAGCAGGGATGGCCGGCCGGCGGCTCGCCGCCTTGCCGTGCGGCGGGGTGAGGGTGCCGAGCACCCATCCCGGGCTCCCGACACCCCCCCGGCACTGCCTCGGGGTGCTGCCGCACGGGCCCAGGGGCTTGGGGTGCAGGTTGGGGGGTGCGAGGTTTGGGAGAGCTGCACCCAAGGTCCCTCGGTGCCGGCGGCTTCGCCTCCCCGGTTGCTGGCAGAGCTGGGCCCGGCAGATGTGCGGGTGAATGAATAACCGGGGGGCAGATGGCGGGGCTGGGGCGGCCGCGGGGGACGTGCCGCGCTCCCCGGCGTGCCGCCGGCAGGGCCATATGGCCGCCGGCCAGCGTCCCCGCCGCCGGATTTACATACAGGTGGAGAGCGGGCGCCACTGCCGCCAGCTTTGTCTGAGCGCCGAGCGGGGTCAGCGGGGTGCCCTGGACCACCCCGGCCTCAGATTTGGGGTCCCCAGCAGTGTCCAGATGGGGCTTTTAACCCTTTGTGGGGCTGAAAGCCCCCGGGGGGTGGAGGCTGCTGGCCCCTGCGTGGGGTGGGGGCACAGTAAGGGTGCCCATCCCCGGGGCTCCTGGGCTGCCGGGGCTGGGGCACAGGGTTTGATCCCCCCTAACCCCGGCTCTTCTCTCCCCGCAGCTTTGAGAAAGCCATCCTGGAATCCGGGAGAGTCCTCAAAGAGTAAGTGAAGGGGCTCTGTCCCCGCAGCGAGACCCGAAAGCCAAGGCTGTCCCCGTCCCCCGGCTGTCCCTGCGCCCAGCCCCAAAAGCCAGGCTGTCCCCGTGCCCTTCCCGGGCTCCGGATTGGGCCATCGCGCCTGGAGGAGTTGCTTCCCCGGGGAATTTTGGGAGCTGCGACAGCTTTGGGGAGGTCTCACCCCGCTGCAGGGACCTGGGGGGGCCATGGCAGCTGCTATGGGACACCGCCGGCCCGGAGCACCCTCTCTCATTTGATCCTTTGTTTTTTTTCCCTCTCTTTTTTGCAGCAATAAGCTCCTTATCCGGAGGATCCACTCGCTGCCGGTAAGTCCCGAGGGCTCCGTGGGGCTGAGCAGAGGGAGGCAGGATCCTGCTGCATGCCTGGCCGAGCCGGGAGGAGGAGGAGGAGGATGGAGCCGGGGAGGGCAGGGGTTCCCCAGCACCTCTCACCTCGCCGCCTGCCCCACAGCCGCGGCTCCTGGGGGCCAGCCCGGTCCTGAAGAACATCTCCCACTCCCGGGAATTCAACAGCCGCAGGGCCAGCGAGGAGAGGGGCCGGAGGGAGCCTGAGGACAAGGTGAGGGGCAGAGCGAGGCGCAGGGAAGGGGCAGGGGGGTAAGGGGCAGCCAACCCCATCCTGGGCTGCATCCCCAGCAGCGGGGCGAGGGAGGGGATTCTGCCCCTCTGCTCCGCTCTGGGCAGACCCCCCCTGCAGCCCTGCGCCCAGCTCGGGGCCCTCAGCACAAGGACACGGAGCTGCTGGAGCGGGGCCAGGGGAGCCCACAGAAATGCCCCGAGGGCTGGAGCCCCTCTGCTGCGGGGCCAGGCTGGGGGGGCTGGGGGTGCTCAGCCTGGAGAGGAGGGGGCTGCGGGGAGGCCTGAGTGCGGCCTGGCAGTGCTGAGAGGGGCTGCAGGAAGGGGGGGGGCAAGCTTTAGCAAGGCCTGTTGTGACAGGACAAGGAATAATGGATTTAAACTAAAGAAGAATAGATTTAGACTGGATGTAAGGAAGAAATTTTTGATACTGAGGGTGGTGAGGCAGTGGCACAGGTTGCCCAGAGAGGCGGTAGAGGCCCCATCCCTGGGAACATCCCAGGCCAGGCTGGACGGGGCTCTGAGCACCCTGCTCTGGTTAAAGCTGTGATAGGACAAGAGGAAATGGGCTCAAGCTGTGCCAGGGGAGGTTTAGGTTGGATATTAAGAAAAATTTCTTTACAGAAAGGGTGGTCAAGCATTGGACCAGGCTGCCCAGAGAGGTGGGAGAGTCCCCATCCCTGGAAGCGTTCAAAAACGGGTAGATGTGGCACTTCGGGACATGGTTTAGTCTAGTCTACCCTTAATTTGTTTAGTGGTGGACTTGGTAGTGTAGGTTAATGGTTGGACTGGATGATCTTAAAGGTCTTTTCCAACCTCAACGATTCCATGATTCTGTGTCCCTGCTCACTGCAGGGGGTTGGGCTGGATGATCCCTAAAGGTCCCTTCCCACCCAAACCGTTCCATGATTCTATGAGTCCCTGCTAAGGCCATGCCCCCCCCCGCTGCAGGAAGGTTTTGTCTTCAAGAAGCCGCAGAGGCCGGGGCAGCGCAGCCAGCCGCCCACCGGCGATGGGGCTGCAGGCAGGGATGCCTTCGCCCAGAGACCCAGCTCTGCGCCTGACCTGCTGGTGAGAGGGGCTGGGGGCTTTGGGGGGGCACCAGGGATGGCTGCTGAGCGGGGACCTGCTGCTCCGACCTCTCCGTGTTTGCCCTGGAGATGCCAGGATGTGGGCGCTGAAGGGGCTGGGGAGGGGGGAACATTGGGACACCCCGTCTCCGGACAGGGCTGGCGTGGGGCTGGCCCCACTCCTGAGGCGTGGGCCGTGTCCCCCCCCAGTTCGACACCCCCGAGAAGGAAAACATCTCCGAGGGCGAGAGCCCCATCATACTGCGCCGGTGCTCCTTGACCTCCTCCATGTCTGAGGAGGAAGACGATGGCTTCATGGAGATCCTGGATGAGGAGGAGATGAAGGTAGGGAGGGCTCCTCCACCCGGGGGGGGGCTGCGGGGTTGGGTGGACCTGGGGCGTGGGCTCTGTCCGTGCCCCGGGAGGGGTTTGGGAAGCGGCCGGTGGGACTCGGCCCCTTCACACTCTTCTCTGCCTCCTCCGGCTGCTGCCCCGGCAGAGCGATGCTGACGTGCCACAGGGGATGGAGAACCTGCTGACCGCGCCGCTGGTGAGGAAGGAGGAGGCAGAGCCGGTACGTGGGAGCCTCAGGGGGTGGATAGAGCCCCAGACTCCACCCTGGGGGTCTCCAAGGGGGGTCTGGGGGCGAGTGTCCCTCGCAAAGGGGCCACTTGGCGAGTGACACCAGCCCAGGGGCTTTGGGCTCACACTGGGCGGTGTGCGGCCACCGGAGCGGGACCCTCGTCCCCTTGCCCTGATGGTGCTGGTGGGAGCTGGGGTGGAGGGATGCGGGGCGATGCCAGACCCCCCCCGGGCAGCAACACAGGCTCTCCCCGCACAGCATCCCGCAAAGCGCAGCAAGTGCCGGCAGCTCTTCCGCTCGCCCTCCATGCCCAGCAGTGTCATCAGGCCCATCCTGAAGCGGATAGACCGGCCCCAGGACAGGGACACCCCTGTCAAAACCAAGCGGCGGAGGAGCGTGGCCGGTACCCCCGGCGAGGAGGCGGCGGCGGAGCCGGTGGGTGATGGGGAAGGCTTTGGGCTGAGGCATCCTTGCCGCGGTCCAGCCCGTTCCCGGCGGGACTGCCCCGTGCCCTCCCCGGCTTTGCCAGCGCCCTCGCTAACGCCGGTGGGGTGGTTTTGGTTTGTGTCTCCGCAGAAAGCGCGGCTGCTGCGCTCCAGATCCTTCTGCCAGGAGGAGATCGAGAACCTGTTGGCCAACGACCACCGGGAACTCATCGGGGACTTCTCCAAGGTAGGGCCGTGGGGATGCCGGAGGCCTGGGGGTGCCGCCCCCCACTTCCCCCAAAGCAGAGGGGCTGTTGGCGGGACCCTGCTCCAGTGCAAGAGCCCAAACCCAGCGGGTGGCTCGTGTTTTTGGGGACGAGGGGACTTGGGGCTGTGACTTTCCAGCCTGCAGACCCCGCAGCACGTGAAGATGACTGCTGCGCTTAGTGCCAGCACCGTGCTGCGGCCACGGCTCCCTCGGGGGAGCAGAGCTCAAGGTTGGGGGGAGCGGGTGATAGCCCCTGCCCCGGGAGGTCTCCCTGGGACGAATCCTGACCCAGCACCTCCCTCTCCTCCAGGCTTACCTCCTGCAGACGGTGGAGGGGAAGCACCAGGACCTGAAGTACATTTCCCCTGAAATGGTAAGGGAGCAGCAGCCTCTCCCCAAAACCCCCCGCTATGGGGCTGCCTGCCTGTGCCCCCTGCCTCGGTGACGGGCTCCCCCCGCTCCCCGCAGATGGTGGCGGTGCTGACGGGGCAGTTCAGCAGCCTCATCGAGAGCTGCGTGATCGTGGACTGCAGGTACCCCTACGAGTACGAGGGAGGCCACATCAAGGTCAGAACTGCTGCTTGCACCCCTCAGTTGGGGAGATGGGGTTTGGGGGGGGGGGGCTCTGGTGGGGTGGGAGGGTGTCTCAAACCCATCAAATCTCAGAGGGGCTGAGGGCTGCCCCTCCGAAAGGTGCTGAGCCCCTCCCAGGGGGCTTGAGCCCACCCAAAGGTGCTGAGCCCCAGCTGGAAGGAGGAAGGGGGGTGATGGTGCCCGAGTAGATGGGGTGATGCTGGTGGCGGGGGGAGGCTGTGGGCAGGGTACTGAGGCCCCCCCTGGATGAAACGGGAGGCGAGGAGGGGGGATGAAGGTGCCTCCTCTCCCTCCCCAGGGTGCTGTCAACCTGCCGATGGAGCAGGACGTGGAGGAGTTCCTGCTGAAGAAGCCCATCGTGCCCTTCGACGCCAGCAAGCGGGTGATCGTCATCTTCCACTGCGAGTTCTCCTCTGAGAGGGGGCCCAGGATGTGAGTTTTGGGGGGGGAGGGTGGACGCTGGGGTCTGCCGGACCCCCCCGGGGCATGGCCGGATCCTGGCTCGGTGACAACGGCTGCCGCAGCCCCTTCCCATCGCCTTCCCTTGGCCCACAGGTGCCGGTTCGTTAGGGAGAAGGACCGAGCCTGTAATGAGTACCCCCACCTCCACTACCCCGAGCTCTACGTCTTGAAGGGGGGGGTACCGGGAGTTCTTCCCCCAATACCAGGTGAGCCCCCCCCCCAGCCTTTGCTCCCTGTGTGGGAGGGGGGTCCGGGCAGGAGGGGAGGACTCAGCGGGGGGGCAAACACCCTCTCCCCTCCTCAAACCCTGCCCTGAGTGGGGGAAGAAGGGCTCTGGCTCTGAGCATCCTCCATGGAGGTGGCAGGGGGCCGTGCCGGGGGGGTCCTGGGGCGCAGGGTTTGGCCCTGGGGTGGGTGCGTGGGTGCCGGGGGCTGCGGTGCGGGTGCTGACGGGGGGGCTGTGGGGCTGCCCAGGCACACTGCGAGCCCCAGGACTATCGCCCCATGCACCACGAGGACTTCAAGGAGGATCTGCGCAAATTCCGCCTGAAGAGCCGGACCTGGGCGGGCGAGCGCAGCAAGCGGGAGCTCTACAGCCGCCTCAAAAACTTCTGACGGCTCCGGGGAGACCCCCACAGCCTCCCCCCACCACCCCCCCCCGGGGCTGCCATTGGGCAACATCTCCCAGCCCAAAAACCTGGCCACCCCCAGCCCTCCTCCACCGGGTGCCCTGCGCGGCGTTGCTGAGCTCAGCGGCAGGGTGGTGGTGGGGTGGTTGTGGTTTTACCCCTTTTTTACCCTAAAAAAGGGTAAAAAGGGGGAGGTTGGATTTACCCAAAATGGTGGCCGTAGTGGGGAGTGGGGCGGGGGGAATGCCTGGGACTGCTCCATCCAGCCCAAAGTCTCTGCCAGGTTCAGCATGGGGCTCGGGGGGGGGGGGGGGGGGGGGGGTGTGGGTGGAGAAGCCCCCGGCTCTCCCCAGCTGCAGGGATGGGGTCAGGGGCTGTGGGGCAGCCCCCCAAGCCGTCGCTCCAGCCCCTTCCCCTTGCACCCAGGGCCGGGGAGGCTGCAGCACATCCCTCCCTGAGCCTTGGGGGGGCTGTGGAGCTGGGCAGCCCCTCTCTGGGGCTGGGTGCCCCCCAGGGAGGGTGCAGAGCCTCCCAGGGAGGGCCAGGAGCCCCTGGTGGGGCTGAATTTGGCAGAACTGCTGCCGAAAAGCACTTAAAACCTCCTCTGCAGCCAGTGGGTGCTGTGGGGCCCTGCCCCTTCTCTGCTTGCAGGGGCAGAGGGGGGGCAGGTACCCCATGGGTGCCCCTTGTTGTAACAGTCGCCCACTGCCGGGGTTTGTTTGGGGGTTTTTTTTGTTGTTGTTGTCGTTGTGGGGTTTTTACACCCACCCAAAACCACCCCCCCCCCAATGTCTTATTTAAAGTAGTTTGTTGTAGCTGTGGTTAACTCAAGGGGCAGGAGGGGTTTCACCCTGACCCCGGAGCCCAGCAGCGCTTGCCCCGTGGGCACCCGTGGGGAGGCCGTGGGCACCCGTGGGGAGGCCGTGGGCACCCGTGGGGCTGAGCGATTGCCTGCGAACCCAGCCGGTGCCGAAGCACTGGGAGCTGGGCAGCGTGGGAAGCGTTTCCTTGGCCGGGAGCTGCTGCTGTGGGGCTGTACCCATGAGTCTTGTTTGTTTTCATGGTGTTTTTTCTCTTGGTTTTTTTATGCTCCTGGTTAATAACTCCTTCAGGAGGAAAAACAACCCCGTGTCCCAGCCCTGGTCTGTGACTGCGCCGCAAAGCGAAGGGGGCTGCGAGGGGTGGGTGCCCCCCGTCCCCACCTGTGCCCCCTGCACCCGGGGGGGCTGGGCTGGAGGGGTGCGGGGGGGCTTGGGGTGAGGTCTCTGCAGGGGTGTGGGTTGGGGTGATGGTGGCCCCATGGGGCTGGGGGCTTCCCTGGGCTGTGGTGGGGTCCCCATCCCTGGAGCGGTTCACTGGATGTGGCACTTGGGGACATGGTTTAGTGGGCACGGTGGTGTTGGGTTGATGGTTGGACTGATGATCTTAGAGATCCTTTCCAACCTTAGTGATTCCTAGTTTTACTTTCATTAAAAAATAATCCAGCCACCAAGCCAGGAGGCATGGGGTTGCTACTCTCCCCTTAATTGGTTTAGTGGTGGACTTGGCAGTGTCAGGTGAATGGTTGGATTGGATGATCTTAAAGGTCTTTTCCAACCCAAACGATTCCATGATTCTATGGTGGCTGGGGCAGGGACATGTTGAGCCACTGAAGGCTGTCCCCGTGCAGCCTGGCTGCGCTCCTGGGGGCTGCAGGGGTGACAGGACACCCCATGCCCTGGCTGTCACCCCCCTCATGCTGGCCCTGCCACCTGCCCTGGGGTGATCCCGTGTCCCCCAGATCTTGTCACCTACTGGGGTGATCCCCCACCTGGGATGGGGCACCCCCCGATATCAACACAGGCCGGGGGACGAAGGGATGGAGAGCAGCCCTGCAGAGAAGGACTTGGGGGTGCTGGGGGATGAAAAGCTGGACAGGAGCCGGCAATGTGCGCTGGCAGCCCAGAAAGCCAACCCCATCCTGGGCTCCATCCCCAGCAGCGTGGCCAGCGGGGCGAGGGAGGGGATTCTGCCCCTCTGCTCCGCTCTGGGCAGACCCCCCCTGCAGCCCTGCGCCCAGCTCTGGGCCCTCAGCACAAGGACACGGAGCTGCTGGAGCGGGGCCAGGGGAGCCCACAGAAATGCCCCGAGGGCCGGAGCCCCTCTGCTGCGGGGCCAGGCTGGGGGAGCTGGGGGTGCTCAGCCTGGAGAGGAGGGGGCTGCGGGGAGGCCTGAGTGCGGCCTGGCAGTGCTGAGAGGGGCTGCAGGAAGGGGGGGGGGGGCAAGCTTTAGCAAGGCCTGTTGTGACAGGACAAGGAATAATGGATTTAAACTAAAGAAGAATAGATTTAGACTGGATGTAAGGAAGAAATTTTTGACACTGAGGGTGGTGAGGCAGTGGCACAGGTTGCCCAGAGAGGCGGTGGAGGCCCCATCCCTGGGAACATCCCAGGCCAGGTTGGACGGGGCTCTGAGCACCCTGCTCTGGTTAAAGCTACCCCTGCTCACTGCACGGGGTTGGGCAGGGTGATCCCTAAATGTCCTTTCCAACCCAAAGCGTTCTATGAGTCTATGATCCTGTTTTCCCCCTGCCCCCCCCACCCCAGGCCATGCTGTCACCTGCTGGGGTGATCCTGTCCCCCAGGCTCTGTCACTCACTGAAGTGATCCTGTCCTCCCCCCAGGCCATGTTGTCACCCTTTAGGTGATCCTGTTCCCCTCCCCAGGCCCTGTCATCCACTGAGGTGATCCTCTGTTTCCCCCCTGGGCTGATCCTGTCATTCCCCCCCCCCCCCCGGCTCTGTCACCCCACCTGGGTGATCCTGGCCCCCCTCCAGGCCATCCTGTCACTCCCCAAGGTGATCCTGTCCCCCCCACCCCGCCATGTTGTCCCCCAGGCCCTGTCACCCCTCCCAGGCCCTACTTCCTCCTCCTACCCCGCCCACCAGCCCCTCCCCGCCAATCAGCGCACCGCCCCGCCTAGCCTCCGCCAATCACTCGCAGCGGCTTAGGCGCCAAACTTCCCGCCCCTTGTCCTCCTCCACCAATGGCCGCTGCCACTCCCTTCCCTGTCGGCCAACCGCTGCTGGCTCCGCCCCTCCTCCTCTTCACGTGACGAGGGCCGCGGGTGTTGCCATGGTGCGGGCGTTCATTTTGCTGGCGCTGGGGGGGCCGGGCCCTGCACCTTGCCGCGTCCTTTACGCTCGCACCTTCGGGAATTCCGCCGGGAATTCCTCTGGGAATTCTCCCGGGACCCTCCCTCACCCTGGGGGTCCCCCCCGGCAGCGCCTCCGTCGCAAGGAGCAACTGTTGGTCGTGGCCAGGTACCCGGGATACACGCATGTACAGGCCGCGGGGGGGGGGGGGGGGTCGCCCCATGGACCCCATTTTGGGGGGGTCCAGGGCTCGGCGGGACCCCCTAATTGAGGGGGTCCCGCTGTCCCCGGATTAGGGGAAGGGGTCTTAACGCAAGGGTCCCCCCCTTCTCTCCTAGGCAAGTGGCCTCCCAGTGCCGTCTGCTTCAGTCATCCTCGGGGCGCCCGTCGGCCCCCCAACTCCCCCAGCTCCCCGACGAACCGATATCGCTGCAAGATGCCCCGGCAGGACTTTTCCAGCTGCCCCCCGGAGACCCTTTCCCCGAACGGGTGACGGTAGCCTGGTTATCGGTGTTGGCCCTCGCTTTCGCCTTGGTTTGCGACCCTCAAGAGAATCTATCCTTAGCCGAAATCACCCTGCGCCGCTTGGCCCCTCGCCTGCTCGCCTCCCTGCGCCTCCTCGGCCCCGGTGCCGACGTCCTGCTCCGACCCGAGACCGCCGACATCCTCCTTGATCGTCTCCTGCCCCACGGCCAGATGCTTTTCCTCAACGAACGTTTCCTCCAGGCCGTGGACCGGGAGATGGGCATCAAAGCATCCCGCTGAGCTACAGCCGGCATCCCTGCCTGGCACCCCCTGATATTTCAAGGGGGAGAGAGAAGGGAGGGATCCGAGACGGTCACCAAGCCCCAGCAGGATGGACAGGAAAATCAGCTCAGGAATAAAGAGCAACGAGTCAGCAAAGAGCAGGTTTTTAATCCGTTTATCCCCCAGGATGCCATCACGGGAGGGCTGGGGAGCGCTAATAGCTGTCCCGATAAAAATCCACACGGAGGTGGGACGGCACCGCGTTCCTGCACCGCTTTGTGCGCACAGGAGAGCGGGCGATGGTTCTGCAGGGCTGTAAATGGATGTTAAAAAAGAGGTGCTTCTCCTGTGGGTGTTTCTGCAAACATTTCGCCCATCAGCCTGGAGGATGGATGGGCTCCGGGTGCCTCCATCCCTTCTGCGTGAGGGACCCCGGGTTGGGGTTTCCCCAGCCAGGTGCTTTGGAGCAGGAGGAGGGTCCCCAGCGGGGGAGAAGCAGCCGTGGGACAGGACGGCTGGCGATGGGGTCCATCCACTCTGGGACAGGAGGGACCCCAGGGGGCACGGAGCAGCCACGGGGGTGCAACCGGCCATGGCGCATTGGGGGCAGCGGGGTGGAGGATTAAATAAATGACCAGGCAGCGGGGCAGGCCGCGGCTGTGCGGCTGTGCGCCTGGCATGGGGCATTGGTTGTCCCCAAATGATGCCGCTCGGGACGGGGGGGACACGTGTGACAACCTGGGAGGTGGCAGAAGCTGGCACCCACCCACCTGGCTCTGCAGGGTGCCAGGAGAGCCAGGAGCCACCATGCCTGGCTCTCCCACCACTGCCGTGGTGCTGGGGACGGGCTGGGTGCTGCATCGCCCGGGTTGGCCCTGCGGAGGGGTTGTTGGGGAGGGGCTGGCCCCCAAAGCGCTTCCCCCCGTAAGTGCACCAGTAAAGCTGAAACGCCCGGGGAGCGGCGCTAGGCATCGGCGGTGCCGGGCTGCAGCCGTGGTGGTCTCTGACTGCAATGCCAGGTGGGATCCGGCCGGGCACGCCAGTGGGTGCTGCAGGCGCAGAGGGGTCCCAGCACCCCTTCCCACCGCTCTCGCAACGCGAGGGGATGGATCCATTCCTCCTACGGCACTCGCGGGACCCCCATGACACAAGAGCTGTGGGCACCGTGGTTGATGCCAGCAAAGGTCCCCAAGGCAGGGCAGAGGGGCTGGGGGGGACCTCCCTGCGTCCCGGGGGCTGTGGGGATGATGGAGCCAACCCTGCCTCGGTGGGGAGGGTGAGAGGCAGCCGGGGAGGTGCAGCGGGAGCAGTTTAATCAGAGCTCTCGGTGCGGAGGGGCAGCACCGGGATTGTGCTGGGGTCCGGAGCAGCGGCGGTGGCAGTGGTAACAGCATCATGGTAGGAGCTTCAGGGAGGAGCGGAGGTTCCTGCAGGGCTCATTCGGCACGTGTGCATGGGGCGAGCGTGCCAGCAGTGGTGCCGGCAGCGTGGCGTCAGGGCCCGCTCAGGTTCCTCTTGCAGATCCAGAGGAAGGTGAAGTTGCAGTTATGGTCGTTCCAGAGGCCATTGCCCACGGGGTGAATCTGGGCACAGCTCTCCCGGCCCCACTGCCCGTGGTCCGTGCTGTCTGGCTGCCCCACTGCCCAAAAACTGCCAGGGCAGAGCGGGGTCAGCGGGGGGGATGCCAGGGGTGCCAGTCACCCCCCCCAGCCCTGCTCACCTCTTGGCCTGGGAGTAGGCAGTCCCGTCCACCCAGCGCCAGGAGCCCATGGGGTCCGTGGCCACCAGCCCGATCCAGTAGGATCCTCCCCTCGCCTCCCGCGCCAGGTAGTCCTGCGGGACAGGGCACGGGTGCGGGCAGGAGGGTGCACAGTCAGGAGGGGACACGGGCAGGAGGCTGCACAGGCAGAAGGGTGTGCGGGCAGGAGGATGCACAGGCGGGAAGGGAGACAGGCAGGAGGGGACGCAAGCAGGAGGGGACACGGGCAGGAGGGGATGTGGGCAGGACGGCATGCGGACCAGGAGGGTGCGCGGGCAGGAGGGTGCGCGGGCAGGAGGATCCACAGGCAGGAGGATGCACAGGCAGGAAGGGGACATGGGCAGGAGGGCATGCGGACCAGGATGGTACACAGGCAGGAGGGGACACGGGCAGGAGGGCATGCAGACCAGGAGGGTGCAGAGGCAGGAGGGGACGTGGGCAGGAGGGCATGCAGACCAGGAGGGTGCACAGGCAGGAGGGGACGTGGGCAGGAGGGCGTACGGACCAGGAGGGTGCATGGGCAGGAGGCTGCGCAGGCAGGAGGCCGGGAGGAGCAGGCAGCGGCAGGGCAGGCAGGAGAAGGCAGCGCTGGGCGCTGCAGCCCCGCGCACCCACCTGCTCCTCGGGGCTGGTGATGGAGGTGAGGTGGGAGTGCGTGGAGCGGCAGGCAGCCTCCGCCTCGCTCCAGGGCTTCGGCTCCCCCGAGAAGAAGTAGATCTTGCCCTGGTGGTACCGCCAGCCCAGGGACAGCCCCTGCAGCCACCGTCCTGGGGAGCGGGCAGCCGTGGGGCCGGGGTGTCAGCTGGGGGGGCCGGGGCAGCCCGGGGATGGGTGTCACCCCCCCATAAACCGCCCCCCCAGGGACGTTACCGAGCTGCTCCTTCCGCCTCTGCGTCGCTGCTGGGCTCTCACCGGGGCTCCGGGAACCTGCGTGGGGTCAGGGAGGGGAACCGGCAGCGGCCTGCCTGCTGCTCCAGGCAGGGGCTGGGGACAGGGGCTGTGGGCAGGGGCTGGGGATGGCGCTGGAGGGCAGGGGCTGCGGGCAGGGGCTGCAGGCAGCAGCCTCGGGCAGGGGCTGGAGGGCAGGGGCCACAGGCAGGGGCTGCAGGCAGGGACTGGGGATGGGGCTGCAGGCAGGGGCTGGGGACAGGGGCTGGAGGGCAGGGGCTGCGGGCAGGGGCTGGAGGTCAGGGGCTGCAGGCAGGGGCTGGAGGGCAGGGGATGGGGATGGGGACAGGGGCCACAGGCAGGGGCTGCAGGCAGGGGCTGTGGGCAGTGGCTGTGGGCAGCAGCCTCAGGCAGGGGTGGCGGGCAGGGGCTGGGGGCAGGGGTCACAGGCAGGGGCCGCAGGCAGAGGCTGGGGACAGGGGCCATGGCCAGTGTCTGCGGGCAGGGACCACAGGCAGGGGCTGGGGACAGGGGCTGTGGCCAGGGGCTGCGGACAGGGGCTGCAGGCAGGGGCTGGGGTACCGGGGGCAGCCCCAGGGTCCCACTCACCGTCGGGGTCAGGCAGCAGAGAGGCCCCAACTTCTGCCAGCTCTGCCCGTGCTGCCCGCAGCTCTGCCTGGCTCTGCAGGTCTGGGAAGGGCAGGGCAGCGGCTCAGCACCGTGCCAGGGCTGCCCGCCGGCTCCCCGCCCCTGCCAGGCATCACCGGGACCCCCCAGCAGCACTTACGCAGGGTGATGAAGGCTGCCAGGGTGGCCCCCAGCACCAGGACCACCCCGGTGCCCACAGCCAGGACGGTGCCCAGCACCCAGCGGGATGTGGCTGGAGCAGACCCGGGCGCCAACGCTGCGGGAGAAAAAACAGAGGTGCCCTGAGCTGGGGGACCTGGGCCAGGGAAGGAAGGGGCGCAGGCAGCTGCCTGCTCCTGCCTGCAGCATCCCAGCAGCCTTACCTCGAGCAGGGCTGGGCGGGTAGCGGATCTGCAGGCTCTCGTACAGGTCTGGCCCCGCCGTGGCCATCCTGGGCAGCCGGCCCGGCATGGGGAGTCGCGTCCTGCTGGAGCCTTGGCGCACGCCGGCGAGGGCAGCCCAAAGCGCCAGGAAAGGGAACCGGGCAAGCGGGCACCCGCAGCAACTTGTGGGTGCCAGTTCCTGCCGCTGGCCAGGGCGTCACACGCGTCCCCCCTGCCCCGAGTGGCATCATTTAGGGACAACCCCCCTCATGCAGGGGACATGGCCACGTCCCAGGCCTGCACCAGGGGCTCCCTGACCCCCACCCCAGCCTTTGACCCTGTGGTTTTGTCCCAAAATGCAGCTCGGTGGCCATTTGCGTTTCCCACCCTCAGACACAGAAATGTGTGGGAACCTCTGGATGGGAACCGGCTCCCTGGTCCCGGCGAGGGGGATGCACCCAGCCCAGCATGCCTGGCACCGCGGTGCTCCCAGCCCTCGTCCTCCTCATCTGGCCAGGAGGGCAGGCAGCCTTCAAACGGGGCCGGCAGCACGCCGTTGCCAACAAGAAGAGCTGTCGTCGTCATTATTTTATTATTATTACCATCATCATCATCACTGTTACATTGGCAATGTGCAGGGGCAGCGCGCTGCCCGGCTTGGAAGCCATGCGGAGGGCACGGATGCCCGGCAGGATCCGTGCCGGATCGTGAATGGGGACCGGGAGAAGCTGCGTGTGCTGGGAGCTGCGATGGGCACCTCCCGGCAGCACCGTGCGGGCTGGAGCTCCCCGCCGGCGGTGAACCCCAAAGGGGGGCTGTGCCCAGGAGGGGGTCACCCCTGCCGCGGGGGCTGCTCGGGGCTCCCCAGCTTCTCCCAGCACCGAGCCTGGGTGCTGCGGCGGGGCAGCCGGCACCACCACCCATGGCACAGACCTCGCCGGTGCCAGCACCGCACCCTCCCCAGGGCCCCGTGTGCCTGCGCTCTGTTCCGGAAACACCAGGACATCGTATTGGGTTTGGGTTTCCCCACCCCCCCGCCCTGTTTTGGCCCAAACCACAATCATGTGTGATGCAGCTGCTGGAAATAGCTTCAGCTGTGCAGAAACAGAGTTTTTTCCGGCAAATGGAGAAATTGCCAAAAAGCCCAGGGGTGTGTTTCCACCCAGCCTCCCCTGCACCCCTCGGGCACGCGTCTGGCCCCGGGGCTGCGCCGGTGGCCCTGCCGTGGGCCAACCTTCATCCTCCTCCTCCCCTGCTCTTCCCCGCTCCCCCTCCCCAGGGCACAGACCCCCCTGGCTCTGCCACCACCAGCTGCAGTGACGGTGTCATCCCTGGCACCCCCTGAGCTCCAGCCGAGTCCCCGGCTGGCTCAGAGCCGGCTGCCAGCACCGAATCAGAGGCAGCCGTGGGTGCACCGGGATGGCGAGGGGCCACCGCCGAGGGTCCCTGCAGCCGTGCACGGCATTTCTCCAAGTTCTCCACCTCGCCTGCAAGCCCTCACCCTTTCAGCTGCTTCATTTAATTTTCTTTTAACACGTCTTTCCCGTCAAAGTGCCCTTCTACGTATCAGCTTTTGCGTTCAGAAGACTTTTGGGTTGGGCTCTGCAGCAGAGCTGGGTTTTGCTGGTTCTCTCTTGAGCCATCCTCTCTGCAGCCAGCCCCAGAGGGGACAGGAGCAGCAGGGCTGAGCGCAGTTGAGGGGCTCCACGGAGCCCGGACCCCCATCCCCGGCAGTGCCTGGTCTCCTCCTGCTTGTGCCGAGGCCCATTTTTCCAGGAACGGCAGAGCAGGACGCACAGACAGTTTCCCGACGTGCCATGGCTGAGGTCCTACGTGGGACTGCGAGCATCATTTCTGCATCAAACCTGGTTTCGCATTTCATAGAATCATCAAATCGTTTAGGTTGGAAAAGACCTTGAAGATCACCCAGTCCAACCATTAACCTAACACTGCCAAGTCCACCACTAAACCCATTAAGGGCAGAGTCATAATTAATTTCATGTTTCCTGGCTTGGTGGCTGGATTATTTTTTAATTAAAGTAAAAACTAGGAATCACTAAGGTTGGAAAGGATCTCTAAGATCATCAGTCCAACCATCAACCCAACACCCCCGTGCCCACTAAACCATGTCCCAAACTGCCACATCTGCCCGTTCTTTGAACCCCTCCAGGGATGGGGACTCCCCCACTTCTCTGGGCAGCCTGGTCCAATGCTTGGCCACTCTTTCTGTGAAGAAATTTTTCCTAATACCCAATCTAAACCTCCCCTGACGCAACTTGAGGACATTTCCTCTTGTTCTATTGCTTGTTCCTTGGGAGAAGAGACCAACACCCACCTTGCTACAACCTCCTTTCAGGTAGTTGTAGAGAGCGATAAGATTTGTGAGTCTCTGGGGGATTAACTTAATTGTCCTGTCACTGCGCTGGTATTTTCTGCCCCAGCAGAGACCCGCAGCCTCTCTGGTTTTCCTTGACATTCTGCAGTCAGCAGCCATCTCCGCTCATCACTGCTGTGGCTCTACTCTGCCTTTCTCAGTTGGGCTTCCAGTCCATAAAGGTTCTCTGCTTAGACTGGACATAAGGAGAAGGTTCTTCACGGAGAGGGCGGTCAGTCACTGGAACAGGCTCCCCAGGGAAGTGGTCCCAGCACCGAGCCTGTCAGAGTTCAAGGAGCATCTGGACGACGCTCTCGGTCATATGGTTTAGTTTTAGGGAGTCCTGCGAGGAGCAGGGAGTTGGACTCGATGGTCCTGATGGGTCCATTCCAACTTGAGATATTCTACGATTCTGTGATTCTACATATTGACATCATAGTATTTAATTTATTGGGCTGCGCTGTGCTTTTCTGCCAACACAACTCCATCATTCCTACATAACATGGATATGGACTGTAATGCCTTGAGTCTTCTGTTTCCTACCTGAGTTTTTATGAATTTTTTCAGGGATACAGCACCACCAAAACCGGGAGTGGCATCGGATGGAGGCTCTCACCCATTCGGAGCTGCCGGGGCTTCCCAGGGTGAGAGGATACGGCCACGGTTTGCGGTGTTGTGAAATGGGGTGAGTCAAGGCTGATGTTCCCCAACACCCACCACCAAGAGGCTGGATGATGCTGAAGAAGTGGCTGGAGGAAGATGAAACAGCCGGGGAGGAGGAAGGAAGCCAGCTCGTCTGCGGGTTGCACAAACAGTGAATCATAGAGTCATAGAGTATCTCGAGTTGGAAGGGACCGATCAGGATCGAGTCCATCGCATGGCGAGGAGCAGGGTGAGGAGCGGGGAGTTGGACTCGATGATCCTGGTGGGTCCCTTCCAACTCAAGATATTCTATGGTTCCTTGACTACCTAAAACTAAACCATGTGACTGAGAGCATCACCCAGATGCTCCTCAAATTCTGCCAGGCTCGGTGTCATGACCACTTCCCTGGAGAACCCGTTCAACTCTAACAGTTTGATGTTCTTCTTCTATTGAGGCGCCCAAAACTGCAGCTGGGACTCAAGGTGGGGCTGCACCCGTGCAGTGCAGAGTGGGACAATCGCCTCCCTCGTCTGGCTAGTGATGCTGGGCTGGATGCAGCCCAGGGCACAGGCGGCCCTTTGGCTGCCAGGGCACACTGTTGACCCCTATTCAACTTGCCATCAACCCAAATCCCCAGAGCTCTTTCCGTGGGGCTGCTCTCCAGCCTCTCGTCCCCCGGTTTGTACATATACCCAGGATTACCCCGGCCCAGGCGGAGAATCCGGCTCTTGCTCTTGATAAACTTAATACAGTTGGTGATTGCCCAGCTCTCTCATCTACCCATATCTCTCTGTAAGGCCCCTCTACCCTCAAGGGACTCCACAGCTCCTCCTAGTTTAGTATCATTGGCAAACTTAATCATAGAATCATTGAATTGTTTCGGTTGGAAAAGACCTTTAAGATCACCCAGTCCAACCATTAACCTAACACTGCCAAGTCCACACTAAACCCATTAAGGGGAGAGTCATAATTCCATGTGTCCTGGCTTGGTGGCTGGATTATTTTTTAATTAAAGTAAAAACTAGGAATCATTGAGGTTAGAAAGGATCTCTAAGATCATCAGCCCAACCATCAACCCAACACCCCCATGCCCACTAAACCATGTCCCCAGGTGCCACCTCTGCCCGTGTTTTGAACCATTCCAGGGATGGGGACTCCCCCACCTCTCTGGGCAGCCTGTTCCAATGCTTGACCACTCTTTCCGTGAAGAAATTTCTCCCAATATGCAATCTAAACCTCCCCTGACGCAGCTTGAGGCCATCCTGCACTGAAACGGGAGGAGAAGAGCCCTGTGGGGCGGCACACACCCCTCTGGCAGTGCGGGCTGTGCCCGCCGCTCTGCTTCCCGGTGCAGCGCGGGGAAAATCCGCTTCAGCCGTGGGAGATGCGCAGATAACAGCGCTCGGGGGGGACGGGCGCAGGCTGGGGCTGTGGGGTTTGGAGGATGTCCCCCGCCTCCACGGCAAAGGGAGCTGCATCCCTGGGCACGAACGCTCTTGCAGGACACAAATCTCTGCTTGGGCTTTGACCGTCCCTGTCCCGACCCAACCTGAGGGGGCTGAGCGATTCCCCAGGGACGCTGGACCCCCTGCAGCAGCATCGGAGCAGGGGAGCTGGAGAAGACAATGGCAGAATGGGCTGGCACATGCCTGGGATGTCCCCATGCCACGGCAGCAGCTCCGCACTGGCACCTCTGTGCGCTTCCAGCTCCCGCCTCGCTTAGAATCATAGAATAGAATTATCGAATCGTTGAGGTTGGAAAAGCCCTTTAAGATCACCCAGTCCAACCATTAACCTGACACTGCCAAGCCCACCACTAAACCAATTAAGGGGAGAGCAGCAATTTCATGTGTCCTGGCTTGGTGGCTGGATTATTTTTAATGAAAGTAAAAACTAGGAATTGTTAAGATTGGACAGGACCTCTAAATTTACGATTAAAGATCAGCTCCCGGCTTTCCAAGCACCCACAGCATCCCCCCCGCCCTCCACCACCGCCACCAAGCCATGGGCACCCAGGTGCAAAAGCAGCCTGGGGTCTCTGGGGTCTCCCTCCGGTGGTCTGGAGTCTCTGGGGTCCCCCAGGCATGGGGACAGCCAGGGACGCCTGTGCACCCCTTCCCGGCCACATCCTGCTGCGCAGCCCATGGGACAGCTGGGGGGTCCCCGGCAGCGGGACTCTGCCATCCGCGACCCCCCCTGTGCGCCCCAAGGCCAGAGGAGGGTCCGTCCCCCCCAGTTTGGCAGCTTTGGCCTGATGCTGCCCTGGGGGGGGACCCCAGATCGTCCCATGGGATCCCCCCCCCATGCCTAGCTCACCCCCAGGTCTCCAGCCATTCCCATGGGATCCCCCCAGAACCTCAGCTGACCCCTAGCACCCCAGCCATTCCCATGGGATCCTCCCAGAACCCCAGCTGACCCCCAGGACCCCAGATATTCCCATGGGATCCTCCCAGAACCCCAGCTGACCCCCGGGACCCCAGATATTCCCATGGGATCCTCCCAGAACCCCAGCTGACCCCCAGCACCCCAGCTGACCCCCAGGACCCCTGCCATTCCCATGGGATCCTCCCAGAACCCCAGCTGACCCCCAGGACCCCAGCTGACCCCCAGGTCCCCAGCCATTTCCATGGGATCACCCCAGCTGACCCCCAGGACCCCAGCCATTCCCATGGGATCCCCCCAGCCCCAGCTGACCCCCAGGACCCCAGCTATTCCCATGGGATCACCCCAGCTGACCCCCAGGACCCCAGCCATTCCCGTGGGATCCCCCCAGCCCCAGCTGACCCCCAGCACCCCAGCCATTCCCATGGGATCCCCCCCATCCCCAGCTCAGCCCCAGGACCCCAGATATTCCCACGGGATCCCCTCAGAACCCCAGCTGACCCCTAGCACCCCAGCTGACCCCCAGGACCCCTGCCATTCCCATGGGATCCCCCCCAGAACCCCAGCCGACCCCCAGCACCCCTGCTGACCCCCAGGTCCCCAGCCTTTCCCATGGGATCCCCCCCAGCCCCCAGTGACCCCCAGGACCCCAGCCATTCCCATGGGATCCCCCCTATCCCCAGCTGACCCCCAGGACCCCAGAAATTCCCATGGGATCCCCCCAGCCCCAGCTGACCCCCAGGTCCCCAGCTGACCCCAAGGACCCCAGCCGATCCCGAAGGACACCCGACGCCCCCCAGGTGACCTCCCCGGATCCCAGAAGACCCCGCTGGAGCCCAGATTACCTCAACCAACCCCAAAGGACCCCACCTCACCCCAGAGGGACCCAGCTGATCCCAGGTGACCCCACCTGATCCCAAGGGATCTTCAGGCGACCCCTGAGGGCCTCACACGATCCTTGAGGCCCCCAGCTGACCCCCTGGGGCCAGGGGACCCCAGCCTCCCCCAGGGACCCCCGCCTGCCTTGATGCCCTGCAGCACTCACACCCCCCAATTCCCCTATCAAAATGGCGGCCAGAGCTTGCCCTCACCGTCTGCCCTCACCCAAGATGGCTGACGCGGGGCTGGGCGGGGCGGAGGGCGTGACGTCACCGCAGGGGGCCGCGCCCCTCTCCAAGATGGCCGCGCGCGCCCGCGCACTGCCCTTACCCAAGATGGCGGAACACGTCGGGGAGGAAAGCGCGCTGCGCCCTCTTCTAAGATGGCGGCGGCGGCGTCAGCGCGGCGCCCTGGCGCAAGGCCTCTCCGCTGGGCGCTGGGCGTAGAGGCGGGGCGGGAGAAAGCGAAAGTGGCGGAGGGAGCGAACGGCGACGGAGGCGGTGGCGGCGGCGGCGGGAGCGGGAGCGGGAGCGGGGCCCTCCCCGCCCCGGCGGGAGGCGGCCGGGCCCCGGCGAGTAGGCGCGCCGGGCAGACGGGCCCCCTGCTGGGAGCGGGGCGGGCGCCCTCTGCCGGGCCGGGGGAGGCGGCGGCGGCGGGGGCAGCGCCGGGGGGGCCCCCCCTGTGTCCCCCCCCGGGGCCGGGCTCCGGGACGCGGGGACCCCCGGCCCCGCGGGCCATGGCGCGGCTGGAGGCGGTGGCCAACGTGGCGCTGCGGGTGCCGGGGCTGGCGCTGCTGGACCTGCTGTACCGCTGGGACGCGGCGGCCATGGCCGAGCTGCTGCGGCCCCGCCGCGGGGAGCCCCCCCTGCTCCGGCCCCCCGCCCTCCGCGGCGCCTACTGCCTGGGTGAGGGGGCGGCGGGCGCGGGGGGGCCCGGGGCTGGGGACACCGCGGGGCAGGCTGGGGACACGAGGGGACACCCCGGGGGGGGACAGGTTGGGGACACGAGGGGACACCCCGGGGGGGACAGGTTGGGGACACCCCAGGGGATGGACAGGATGGGGACACCCCAGGGGGGACAGGTTGGGGACACGAGGGTCACCCCAGGGGGGGACAGGTTGGGGACACGAGGGGATCCCCCAAGGGATGGACAGGTTGGGGGGACACCAAGGGATGGACAGGCTGGGGACACGAGGGGACACCCCGGGGGGGACAGGTTGGGGACACCCGAGGGGATAGACAGGTTGGGGACATGAGGGGACACCCCAGGGGATGGACAGGTTGGGGACATGAGGGGACACCCCAAGGGACAGCCAGGTTTGGGACACCCCAGCTGACATCCCAAGGGGTGGACAGGTTGGGGACATGAGGGGACACCCAAGGGATGGCCAGGCTGGGGACACAAGGGGACACCCCGGGGGACAGGATGGGGACACCCCAAGGAATGGACAGGTTGAGGACACCCCAGGGGTGGCCAGGCTGGGGACACAAGGGGACACCCCAGGGGTGGACAGGTTGGGGACACACCAAGGGATGGCCAGGTTGGGGACACGAGGGGACACCCCAGGGGATGGCCAGGCTGGGGACACCGCACGGGATGGCCATGTTGGGGACACCCCAGGGGACATCCCAGGGGGTGGACACATTGGGGACACCTCAAGGGATGACCAGGTTGGGGACACGAGGGGACATCTCAGGAATGGACAGGTTTGGGACATGAGGGGACACTGAGGGATGGACAGGTTGGGGACACCCCAGGGGACATCCCAGGGGGTGGACAGGTTTGGGACACCCCAGGGATGGCCAGGCTGGGGACACGAGGGGACATGCAGGGGCTGGACCTGTTGGGGACACAAGGGGACACCCCAGGGGATGGCCAACGTGGGGCCACCCAAAGGGATGGCCATGTTGGGGACACGAGGGGACATCCCAGGGCCTGACCAGGTTGGGGACACGAGGGGACACTTTCAGGCATGGCCATGTTTGGGGACACAGTGGGGACACCCTAAATGCCAGCCGCGTTTGGGCTCTCGCTGTCCCCTGCTGTCACCCACTTGGCGTGGGGCTGTCCCCAGGGCTGGCGGGCACCGCATCCCCAACCTTGTACCCCTCGGCACCACGCGTCCCATGACATGGGGGGGTGGGAGGTGACCCATGCGCGGTGACGGCCGCGTCACCGGCGGGGGCTGCCTGGCTGGACACAGTGGGGGGGATCTCGGGTGGGGGGCAGTTTCGGTGGGGCCACCTCACCCCCCTGTCCCCTCCATGCCACAGGCCACGTGCTGTGCGTGGTGGTGCTGGTGCTGCCAGTGCGCTCCCTGGTGAAGCTCTACCTCCACCTCCTCACCGCGCTGCTCCTCGCCGTGGGGCACGCGGCGGCCAGGTGAGCCCGGGGGGCCGGCGGGGGCTGTGCCGGGGCGCGGCGGCGGGGGGGGGTCCCGGGTGCTGAGCTGCTCTCCCTGCAGGGACTACGTCCACCGCGAGCTGGAGGACGGCTTCCAGGGCGCCGTGTACGGCGACGCCGCTGCGCTCGGCCGCTTCGCCACCGCCCTCGCAGGTGAGCCGGGGCGGGGGGTCCAGCCCCCCCGAAATGTCCCTTGCCAGGGGATGGGGGGGTGGCAGTGGGCAGGGTGGGGGTCTCCTGTGCTGACCCGGCTGCGGGAGCTGTCACCCGTGGGATGGCATGCTGGGGACGCCCCAAGGGATGGCCAGGCTGGGGACATGAGGGGACACCCCAAGGGATGGCCAGGTTCGGAACACTCCAGGGAACACCCCAAGGGACAGCCAGGTTGGGGACACCCCAAGGGACATCCCAGGGGTTGGACAGGTTGGGGACATGAGGGGACACCCCAAGGGATGGCCAGGCTGGGGACATGAGGGGACACCCCAGGGGTGGACAGGATGGGGACATGAGGGGACATCCCAGGGAGTGGACAGGTTGGGGAGACCCTGAGGGATGGCCAGGTTGGGGACATGAGGGGACACCCCAAGGGATGGCCAGGTTGGGGACACCCCAAGGGATGGCTAGGCTGGGGACACGAGGGGACGCCCCAAGGGATGGCCAGGCTGGGGACACAAGGGGACGCCCCAGGGGATGGACAGGTTGGGGACATCCCAGGGGACATCCCAGGGGGTGGAAAGGCTGGGGACATGAGGGGACACCCCAAGGCATGGACAGGTTGGGGAGACCCCAGGGATGGACAGATTGGGGACATGAGGGGACACCGCAGGGGTGGACAAGTTGGGGAGGCCCCAAGGGATGGCCAGGTTGGGGACACCCCAAAGGATGGACATGTTGGGGTCATGAGGGGACATCCCAGGCAACGGCCAGGTTGGGGACACCCCAGGGGACACCCCAGGGGGTGGAAAGGTTGGGGACACCCCAAGGGATGGCCAGGCTGGGGACATGAGGAGACACCCCAAGGGATGGCCAGGTTGGGGACACCCCAGGGGACACCTCAGGGATGGACAGATTGGGGACACCCCAAGGGATGGCCAGGCTGGGGACATGAGGGGACATGCCAAGGGATGGACAGGTTGGGGACACCCCAGGGGACACCCCAGGGCATGGACAGGCTGCGGACACCCCAAGGGATGTCCAGTTTGGGGACACGAGGGGACGCCCCAGGGGATGGACAGGTTGGGGACATCCCAGGGGACATCCCAGGGGGTGGAAAGGCTGGGGACATGAGGGGACACCCCAAGGCATGGACAGGTTGGGGAGACCCCAGGGATGGACAGGTTGGGGACACGAGGGGACACCCCAGGGACATCCTGGAGTGACATCACCCTGGGGTGACGATGGCACGGCTGAGCCGGATCGCCCGCACCGCCCGGCATCGAGCCATGGGGATGGACGCAACGCCTGGGGGGTTCCCTCCCCCCATCCCCCCCCATCCCGGTGCCTGCCCCAAGCCCCCTCTCCGGCAGCCGGCGCGCGGTGGCTGTGCCGGGGGAGCCGGGGAGGGAGCACGGGGGTCCCGCGTCCTCCCGCGTGCCCAGGCGTCCCTGTCCCCTCCGCAGGCCAGCTCTGCCTGTGCACCCTCTGCGCCCTCCTGATGAGGAGCCGGCGGCCGTGGCTCTTCGCTCCCTCGCTGCTGCCGGTGCTGGCTCGCCTCTGCGGCCTCCCCCTCCACGCCCTGCCCATCCTCGGCACCTTCGCCGCCGTCCTCACCGCTCTGGAGGTGCTTTACGTCCTCGGCTCCCACGTCCTCGTCCCCTTCCAGCTGGCCGCCGCTGCCTGCTGGGAGGTTGTGCAGGTGAGCGGGGTGGGGGGCTTTGGGAAAACGGGCAGAGGTGGCACCTGGGGACATGGTTTAGTGGGCATGGGGATGTTGGGTTGATGGTTGGGCTGATGATCTTAGAGATCCTTTCCAACCTTAATGATTCCTAGTTTTTACTTTCATTAAAAAATGATCTAGCCACCAAGCCAGGAAATATGAAATTATGACTCTGCCCTTAACTGGTTTAGTGGTGGAGTTGGCAGGGTCAGGTTAATGGTTGGACTGGGTGATCTTAAAGGGCTTTTCCAACCTCGACAATTCCATGATTTTATAACGTGTAGATGCAGCACTTTGGGACATGGTTTAGTGGGCATGGGGGTGTTGGGTTGATGGTTGGACTGATGATCTTAGAGATCCTTTCCAATCTTAATGATTCCTCGTTTTGTTTTCATTAAAAAATAATCCAGGCATCAAGCCAGGAAACATGAAATTAATTATTCCTCTACCCCTGATTGGTTTAGTGGTGGACGTGGTTGTGTTAGGTGAATGGTTGGACTGGATGATCTTAAAGGTCTTTTCCAACCTAAACGATTTGATGATTTTATAATATGTAGCCGTGGCACTTTGGGACATGGGGGTGTTGGGTTGATGGTTGGACTGATGATCTTAGAGATCCTTTCCAACCTTAGTGATTCTATTCTAGTTTTACTTTCATTAAAAAAAAAATCCAGCCACCAAGCCAAGACACATGAAGTTAATAATTACTGTACCCTTAACTGGTTTAGTGGTGGACTTGGCAGTGTTAGGTTAATGGTTGGACTGGGTGATCTTAAAGGGCTTTTCCAACCTCAACGATTCAATGTTTTTATGATCCTATGCTGAGCCCAGCTTGATGCGGGGTCAGCTGCAGGGCTGTCCCCTTGCACAGCCAGGCCCCCCCGCACCCTCCCTGCCCCCCACGTGTGGGGCAGTGGGCTGTGGGGCAGCCCCACTGAGCGTCCCATCCCCGCAGGCGCTGGAGGTGTACCGGCTGGTCGCGCTGGGGGTGTCACTCTGGAGCCAGCTGGCCATCCCGCTCCTCTTCCTCGTCTTCTGGCTGGTGCTCTTCTCCCTCCGGCTATCCTCCTTCCTCGCCTCCTCCAGCAGCCCCCTGGCCCAGCAGGGCCTCCTCTTCCTCCTCCTCAGCAGGTAGGAACCGGGGCAGGCAGGAGGTTGGGGAGCTCAGCCTTCCTCGGGAGGAGGATGAGGAAGGGCTGGGGCTCCGGTTTATGCCGCCGGCCCCTGCGCTCACCCCGGGCTCCGTCGCAGCGCGGCCGAGTGCTGCAGCACGCCCTACTCCCTCATCGGCCTCACCTTCACCGTCTCCTACCTCGCCCTGGGCGTCCTCAACCTCTGCAAGTTTTACCTGCTGGGCTTTGGCGCCTTCCAGAACGGCAACGTCATGCACAGGTGAGCCCACGGTGGGGGGCGCGGGCAGGCGGGGGGCGCGGGCAGGCATCCCCCCTCCCAGCCCCATTTGCACGCAGGAGCCCGGCACGGGGTAGGGGGAGGACGGGGGTGTCAGGAGGGATCTGGGGACCGGGATGGGAGCAATCCGGTCCCCAAGGGGTGACCAGGGCATGGCACGCGCGGTGCCACGTGCCCGCGGCTGCCGGCCTCATGCCCCCCCCGCTCCTGGCAGGGGGGTGACGGAGGGCGTGACGCTGCTGCTGCTGGCGCTGCAGACGGGGCTGCTCGACCTGCAGATCCTCCAGCGGACCTTCCTCCTCAGCATCATCCTCTTCATCGTGGTGACCTCCACGCTCCAATCCATGATCGAGATAGCTGATCCCATCGTGCTGGCGCTGGGGGCTTCCCGCAACAGGTACCCGGGGGAAGGGAGAGCAGCAGGATCTGGACCCCCGGGGGGGTGCGTGGCGGGGAGGGGCCAGGCTGGGTCCCCTGTGCTCCCCGCGCCCTCGCTGCCCGTTTTTGGGCAGGATCGGTGCCAGCGGAGAGGGCTGGAGCGCCCCGGGGGCCGTCCCGGGATGGGTGGGCGCTGCTCCCGGGGTGGGCACGGCCCCGCTGAGCTGTGCCTCCCCTAGGAGCCCCTGGAAGCATTTCCGCGGCGTCAGCATGTGCCTCTTCTTGCTGGTTTTCCCTTGCTTCATGGCCTACAAGATCGCCCACTTCTTCCACCTGGATTTCTGGCTGCTGATCCTGGTCTCCAGCTGCATGCTCACCTCTTTGCAGGTATGGCAGCTCCTCTTCCCCACGACCGGGGTCTCGCTGGGCCCCCCGGGGTGAGCACCCCATGCCCACGACCCTGCCCCGGTCACCTTCGGGGACACTGGGTTGGGGGGGGGCGTGGGATCTGCCACCCGGCCGCCGTCAACGAGGCGCCCATCCCGCCGCTCACCAGGTGATGGGCACCCTCTTCATCTACGCCCTCTTCATGGTGGAGCTGCTCCAGGACACACCGCTGGAGCGGATGGACGAGATCATCTACTGCGTGAACGCCGTGAGCCGGGTGCTGGAGTTCCTGGTGGCCGTTTGCGTGGTGGGCTACGGCACCTGGGAGTCCCTTTTCGGGGAGTGGAGCTGGATGGGCGCCTCCGTCATCATCATCCACTCCTACTTCAACGTCTGGCTGCGCGCTCAGTCGGGCTGGAGGAGCTTTCTGCTGCGTCGCGAGGCTGCCAAGAAAATCAACTCCCTGCCCCGGGCCACGGGCGGCCAGTTGCGGGACCACAACGACGTCTGTGCCATCTGCTTCCAGGTCAGCCCCCTCCCCTCGCCGGCACCCCCGCGGCACCGGGGGACCCCGCTCTGGGCAGCCCCGGGGGTCCCGTGCCCACCGGGTGACGTCCTCTCCTTGCCCGCAGGACATGCAGGTGGCCGTCGTCACCCCCTGCAGCCACTTCTTCCATGCCACCTGCCTCCGCAAGTGGCTCTACGTGCAGGACACGTGCCCCATGTGCCACCAGCAAGTCACGCCGGCGGCCGCCGAGGAGAATCCGGCTATCGGGAGGGTAGCTCGGCCGGCGCCGGTCAGCGGGGATGTGGTGCCGGAGGACGGAGGAGCCGCCGCGAGCCCAACCCCGGCTCGGCCTCGCGAGGATGGGCTGCCCGGCGGGGACGGCGTGGGCCCGGGCCAGGGGGACAGCGGGGCTTCCCCGGACCATGGGGCCGGGGTCCTCGGCCCCCACCGCCTCGCTCCTCCCCACGCCTCCGCCCCCCAGGAACAAGAAGCGGGTGCCGTCCCGCACCCCCACGGGGACCCTCGCCCCGGCGTCCAGGGCACGCAGGATTTGTCCCCCTCGCCCACCAAGCCGGACCCTTTTGCCAGCCCCGAGCTTGCCGCAGGGGACAGCGGGGACTCCCACAGCGGCCCCCGCCCCTCCTAGCACCGCGGATTGCCGCCATGGTGCCGGGGTCCCTCGGTGGGGGCTGTGCCAGCCAGGAGCGGGGCCGGGACCCCGCATGGCACCAGCGTCCCCAAGCACCCGCATCCCCACGGACTCTGTTTTTTTTTTTTTTTTTTTGCAATAAAGCCGGAGCTGAAGCGGCTGTGCCCAAGGGCCGGGGCTGCGCCTCTCGCCCACCCCGTGCCAGGACGGTGCCCCGTGCACAACGTGTCCCCGGAGGGGGACAGGGCTCTGCCGTGGGCATGGGGAGGGTGGGCACCTGATGGGTGCGCGGTGGGTGCCCGGCTGCCTTCTGGCCTTGCCCCACTAGATGGCACGGGTGGCACATGCCGGCTGGCTTGGCGTGGGTGGCAGGGGGCTTGGGGAGGGGTTTGGGGTGGTCCTGGTGTGAATCTGGTGTGGGATGGCGTGGGTCTGGCACGGGATGACATGGGCTTGGCATGGGTCTGGCACAGGATGGTGTGGATGTGGCATGGGTCTGGCATGGGATTGCGTGGACATGGTGTGGGTCTGGCATGGGATGGTGTAGGTCTGGAACGGGATGGTGTGGGCTTGGTGTGGGTCTGGCACGGGATGGTGTAGGTCTGGCATGGGATGGCGTGGGCTTGGTGTGGGTCTGGCATGGGATGGCATGGGCTTGGCATGGGTCTGGCACAGGATGGCATAGGTCTGGCATGGGTCTGGCACAGGATGGCATGGGTCTGGCATGGGATGGTGTGGACGTGGTGTGGGTCTGGCATGAGATGGTGGGGGTCTGGCACGGGATGGTGTGGTCTTGGCATGGGTCTGGCACGAGATGTCACAGGCTTAGTGTGGGTCTGGCACGGGATGGCACGGATGTGGCATGGGTCTGGCACAGGATGGCGTGGGTCTGGCACAGGATGGCGTGGACATGGCACGGGATGGCGTGGACATGGCGCAGGTCTGGCACAGGATGGCGTGGGTCTGGCACAGGATGGCGTGGACATGGCACGGGATGGCGTGGACATAGCGTGGGTCTGGCACAGCATGGCGTGGGTCTGGCACGGGATGGCGTGGACGTGGCGTGGTCGCCTTTCCCAGCTCTGCTGCCAAACCCCTTTCCCCGTGCCCATCCTCGTGCCGGGATGGGGCCGGGGGTCCCCTCTCCAGCCCGGGCACCGCTGGGGACAGGTCAGGGCCCCAGCCCTGCCCGGGGTCCCCGTCCTCCCCCCGCCCCACCCCAGCCCCCCGGGAGGGGATGCTCGGGGGCCGCATCCCGGCTGTGCGGGGGTCCCCAGCTCCCTGCTTCGGGGCGGACCCAGCCCTCCCGGCAGCAGCGGTGCTGCCCGCAGGGGAAGGGGGGTCCCAGGGCAAGGGGGGGGGGTCCCTGGGGAGGCACTAATGGGCTCCCCCCTTCCAGCTCAGCCCCACCCTGCACTTAGGCTCCCGCTGGCAGCTCCCATGGGCCCCGCAGTCCATTAGCGGAGGGAGAAGCCCGGCCGTAAAACCCATCTGGGGTGGGGGGAGCGATGGGGAGCCCCCCCTGCACCCCCATTCCATCCCCCTGGAGCCCCGGGGTCCCCGCCTGCTCCCTAGTGCCCCTCTGCCCGCAGCAAGAGGGTGTGGGGGGCCCTGTGGGTGCCCCTGGGTGGTGGTTTCGGCGCTGCCGGCCCCCCCCGCCCCAGTGCTCAGCCTCGCTGGCTCCATTAGGGTCCATTACCGGAGCCGCGCCGGGGAACAGGGTTCCCCACAGACCCCGGCCCAGCGGAGGGACCCGCATCCCCTGGCACAGCTCAGCCCAGCGCTGCCTGGAAATGGGAGCGGGGGGGGCAGGGAGAAGGTCTCCCCCCGCCCCCTGCTCCACCCGCAGTGCGAGCTGGGGGGCCCTGCGGTGGTGGCCATCGCTGGGATGTCTGGGCAGGGTGGGGGCGTGGATGGATGGGTGCTGGGATGGAGGGGGCATGGACGGGTGGACACTGGGATGGATGGGGGCATGGACAGATGGACACCGGGATGGATGGATGGACACCGGGATGGATGAGGGCATGGACGGGTGGACACTGGGATGGATGGGGGTATGGATGGATGGACATCGGGATGGATGGGGGCATGGACAGATGGGCACTGGGATGGACGGGTGGACACTGGGATGGACGGGGGCATGGACAGATGGACGCTGGGATGGATGGGGGTATGGATGGATGGACTCTGGGATGGATGGGGGCGTGGACAGATGGACACCAGGATGGGTGGGGGCATGGACGGATGGACACTGGAATGGATGGATGGACACCAGGATGGATGGGGAGTATGGACAGATGGACACTGGGATGGATGTAAACATGGACGGATGGATGCATGGATGCTGGGATGGATGGGGGCATGGACAGATGGACACCAGGATGGATGGATGCACACTGGGATGGACGGGGGCATGGATGGATGGATGCTGGGATGGAAGGACGCTGGGATGGGTGGATGGACACCAGGATGGATGGAGGGCATAGACGGATGGACGCTGGGATGGATGGGGAACATGGACAGATGGACACCAGGATGGATACTGGAATGGACAAGGGCATGGACAGATGGACACTGGGATGGATGGATGGACGCTGGGCTGGGTGGCTGCGTCAATAATCGGATGTCCGGTTTCTGCAGGAGCCATCGCGGCCGCACCGGCCCTCAGGAGGCTCCGGGTGATGCTGGGGGGTGCTGGGTGGGCTCTGGGGGGAGGGGGTGTCTGTCCGCAGAGCCCCCCCCCACGCAGGCGCTGCATGGCCGGAGGGAAAAGGGCGCAGTGTGGGGAGATGGCACTCGGCCGTGCTGCAAGAGCGGCTGCCCGCGGCGAGGGGCTGCCCGGGGGTCCCCGCGTGCCACCCTCGCTGCTGCTGCCCACAACCCGGCTGCTCCCACCGTGGGGCCGGCATCCCCCTCCTGCAGCTGGAGCTGTCGTGGTTCGGGATTCCTGGCTCCATCGGCTGCTGGAGGCCTCTGCTCCCCCCCGGGACCCCCTGGCCTTCCCCGGAACCCCCCTGGCCTCCCCTGGGACCCCCTGGCCATCCCTGAGCCCCCCCTGGCCTTCTCCAGGACCCCCTGGCCTTCCCTGGAACCCCCCTGGCCTCCTCTAGGACTCCCCTGGCCTCCCCTGGGACCCCCTGGCCTCCCCTGGAACCCCCCTGGCCTCCCCTGGGACCCCCTGGCCATCCCTGAGCCCCCCCTGGCCTTCTCTAGGACCCCCTGGCCTTCCCTGGAACCCCCCTGGCCTCCTCTAGGACTCCCCTGGCCTCCCCTGGGACCCCCTGGCCTCCCCTGGAACCCCCCTGGCCTCCCCTGGGACCCCCTGGCCATCCCTGAGCCCCCCCAGCCTTCTCCAGGACCCCCTGGCCTTCCCTGGAACCCCCCTGGCCTCCTCTAGGACTCCCCTGGCCTCCCCTGGGACCCCCTGGCCTCCCCTGGAACCCCCCTGGCCTCCCCTGGGACCCCCTGGCCATCCCTGAGCCCCCCCAGCCTTCTCCAGGACCCCCTGGCCTTCCCTGGAACCCCCCTGGCCTCCTCTAGGACTCCCCTGGCCTCCCCTGGGACCCCCCGGCCTCCCCTGGGCTGGCAGCGCTGGCTCGGCAGCGGGGGATCCAGCAAATGCCTGACTCCTCAGCCTCCTCCGGGGCCTTCCCCAGTGGGCAAGGGTCCCCGGGGCACCGTGCATCCCCCCAGGGCCGCAGCCCACCCCGCTGGGTGCTGGGGTCACCCCAGGAGGGGCTGGGGTGGGGGTGTCTCCATGCTGCCCCTGGGGTCACTGCCCCCTTGGGTGCAGCAGCGATGCAGGGGCTGCAGGCAGCTGTGCAGGGCTGGCACCCCTCTCCCTGCCTGTACCCTGCTCGTACCCTGCCCGCACCCTGCCCATACCCTGCCCACACCCTGCCCGTACCCTGCCCGCACCCTGCTCGCACCCTGCCCGTACCCTGCCCATACCCTGCCCGTACCTTGCTCGCACCCTGCCCGCACCCTGCCCGCACCCTGCCCATACCCTGCTCGCACCCTGCTTGCACCCTGCCCGTACCCTGCCCGTACCCTGCCCGTACCCTGCCTGGCAGGGCTGCACAGCGGGGAGGGGATGGGGACGAGCCCCCTTCGCCGTGGGGCTGCTGCGGGGAACGGTGACGTGGGGGGCTGAGACCCCACTGGCTGTGCCCCAGCAAGGGTCGTGTGCTGGGTTTATGGGGGGCACTGGGGGTGATTTGGGGGGGGGGGTCACCTCTCTGGGGTACGCTGAGGGACACCCTGGGGGGGCTCTGGAGTGCGTGGGTCCCGTGTGGGGCATCTCAAGGGGCCTGGGTAGTCACGCTGGGGATTTTGGGGTGCTTGGTGGCTCCTTGGGGTCACTCCGAGGGGCTCGTTGGGCATCACCGGGGGGGATCCTGGGGGTGCCGGGGACCCAAAGGGGGTCTCTGCGGGGGGTCCCCCCAGGCCTCTCTGGGGCGTCGGGAGGGTGCAGAGGGGTCGCGCTGGCTCTGTCCAGCGCTCGGCTGGGGTCTCCCCGAGGCACCTCGCCATGCGGGGGGGTCTGCCAGGGTGTCCCAGGGGATGCAGAGGGGGGTCCCCAGGGCACGCCGGGGCCTGCCTGGGGTCTCTCTGAGCTGTCTTGGGGATTCAGCGGGGTCTCCGTTGGGACACCCTTGGGACCTGCCTGGGGTCTCTCCGAGCCATCCCAGGGGATGCGGCAGGGTCTCTGCAGGCTGTCTCAGGGATGCAGCGGGGTCTCCTTTGGGACACCCCCTGGGCCTGCCTGGGGTCTCTCCAGGCCATCCCGGGGGATGCAGCGGGGTCTCCTTTGGGACACCCCCTGGGCCTGCCTGGGGTCTCTCCAGGCCATCCCGGGGGGTGCAGCGGGGTCTCCTTTGGGACACCCCCAGGACCTGCCTGGGGTCTCTCCAAGCCATCCCAGGGGATGCAGTGGGGTCTCCTTTGGGACACCCCCTGGGCCTGCCTGGGGTCTCTCTGGGCCATCCCGGTGGATGCAGCGGGGTATCTCCAAGCTATCTCAGGGATGCAGTGGGGTCTCTGCAGGCTGACTTGGGGGATGCAGCGGGGTCTCCTTTGGGACACCCTTGGGACCTGCCTGGGGTCTCTCCAGGCCATCCTGGGGGATGCAGCAGGGTCTCTGCAGGCTGTCTCAGGGATGCAGTGGGGTCTCCCTGGGGTGTCTCAGGGATGCAGCGGGGTCTCCTTTGGGACACCCCTGGGACCTGCCTGCGGTGTCTCCAGGCCATCCCGGGGGATGCAGCGGGGTCTCCTTTGGGACACCCCCAGGACCTGCCTGGGGTCTCTCCGGGCCATCCCGGGGGATGCAGCGGGGTCTCTCAAAGCTATCTCAGGGATGCAGTGGGGTCTCCCTGGGGTGTCTCAGGGATGCAGTGGGGTCTCCCTGGGGTGTCTCAGGGATGCAGCAGGGTCTCTGCAGGCTGACCTGGGGGATGCAGCGGGGTCTCCTTTGGGACACCCTTGGGACCTGCCTGGGGTCTCTCCGAGCCATCCCAGGGGATGCAGCAGGGTCTCTGCAAGCTGTCTCAGGGATGCAGTGGGGTCTCCCTGGGGTGTCTCAGGGATGCAGCGGGGTCTCCTTTGGGACACCCTTGGGACCTGCCTGGGGTCTCTCCGAGCCATCCCGGGGGACGCAGCGGGGTTCCCCCCGGGGCCTGCCCGCGCTCCCCCGCAGCGAGAGGCTCCGCGCTCTCCCCCGCCACCCCGGGGAGCAGCGGGGGCTCCCCGCTCCCCGCCAGCCGGGTCCCCCCGGGGATGGGGAGGGGGGGGTGCCCGGTGCCCCCTCCCCCGGTGCGGCGCTGGCCGCGGAGCCCCTCCGCCGGCGCGGGGAGGGACCGCTCCTCCCCGGAATGATGTCAGCCTCGCCCGGCCGCGGCCCCCGCCTCCCCCGGCGGCTCCGGCCCTGCCTCCCCGGGGAGGCGGCGGCGGCGGCGGCATGGCCCGGGCCGGCGGGGCGGCGGGGCGGCGGCGGGTGCTGGTGCTGATGGTGCTGGTGGCCGCGGCGGGGCGGCGGGGCCGGGGCGCCGGCGGGGGGCGGAGGAGGGGAGGAGGCCCCCCGGGACCCCCCGGGCCCCCGACGCCCCCCGGCCCCCCCGCCCGCCCGCTCCTGCTGCTGCTGCCGCTGCCGCCGCCGCCGCCGCCGCCGCCCCGCGCCGCGCCCGCAGCCGCCGCCCGCCCGGTAACGACCCCCGCCGCCGCCCCTCTCCGGCCTCCTCCCCCCGGCCTCCCTCCACTCCTCCTCTGCCTCCCTCCATCCCTCCCTCCACTCCTCCTCTGCTTTCCCCATCCCTCCCTCCACTCCTCCTCTCAGCCTCCCTCCATCCCTCCCTCCAGTCCTATAAGCTTCCCTCCATCCCTCCCTCCACTCCTCCTCTGCCTCCCTCCATCCCTCCCTCCAGCCCTGTAAACCTTCCTCCATCCCTCCCTCCACTCCTCCTCTGCCTCCCTCCTTCCCTCCCTCCATCCCTCCCTCCGCTCCTCCTCTGCTTCCCTCTCTCCCTCCCTCCAGCCCTATAAGCCTTCCTCCATCCCTCCTTCCACTCCTCCTCTGCTTTCCCCATCCCTCCCTCCACTCCTCCTCTCAGCCTCCCTCCATCCCTCCCTCCAGTCCTCTGCCTCCCTCCATCCCTCCCTCCACTCCTCCTCTGTTTTCCCCATCCCTCCCTCCAGCCCTATAAGCCTTCGTCCATCCCTCCCTCCACTCCTCCTCTGCTTTCCCCATCCCTCCCTCCACTCCCCCATCCCTCCCTCCATCCCACCCTCCACTCCCCCATCCTTCCCTCCACTCCCCCATCCCTCCCTCCATCCCTCCCTCCACCCCTCCCCTGCCTTCCCCATCCCTCCCCGCCCGCCCCTTCCCCTCCCGGTCCCCGCACTTGGCTGCCGGTCGCCTCCGTCTCCAACTTCTCCGGCCCTGCCTCCGCCTGCCTCCGCCTCCCGCCTCCCCCGAGCCTCCCCCGGCTCCCTCCCGGCCCCCCGCCGCAGATGCCGCTTCCCCGGCGGCCGGGACGGCGGCCCCCGGCACCTGCCCGGCTCTGAGCCCCGCTGCCGGGCCCGGGGGGGGGCGGGCAGGAAAGTTGGGGGGGCGGCCGCTGAGCCCCTGCCATGTTCTCCGTGCAGGAGGCACTGCCCCGGGGGGGGCTGCCCATGAAGGAAGAGCCGCTGACCGCCGGGCTGCCCTCCGTCCGCTGGCTGCAGGGCACCGGCATCCTGGACGCCAGCACGGCGGCACAGAGGTAAGGGGCTCCGCGGGCATCCCGGGCACTGCGGGCATCCCAGGCACTGCGGGCATCCCAGCTGCACTGGGCATCCCGGCTGCTGTGGGTGTGCTGGGCTCCATGGGCATCTCGGGCTCTGTGAGCATCTTGGGTGTTGCGGGCAGCCTGGGCACTGCAGGCATCCCGGGCTCCATGGGCATCCTGGGCTCCACGAGCATTCTGGGCACTGCAGGCAGCCTGGGCTCCACGGGCATCCCGGGCTCCACAGGCAGCCCAGGCACGGCAGGCATCCTGGGCTCCGCGGGCATCCCAGCCTCCATGGGCATCCTGGGCTCCACGGGCATCCCGGGCTCCACAGGCAGCCCAGGCACGGCAGGCATCCTGGGCTCCGTGGGCATCCCAGCCTCCATGGGCATCCTGGGCTCCACAGGCATCCTGGGCTCCACAAGCATTCTGGGCACTGCAGACAGCCCAGGCTCCATGGGCATCCTGGGCTCTGCAGGCATCCCAGGTGCTGTGGGCATGCCAGTCACCGTGAGCATCCCAGGCTCCACAGGCATCCTGAGCACTGCGGGCATCCCAGGTGCCGTTGGGCATCCCCTGCACCACGGACATCCTGGGCACTGCGGGCATCCTGGGCGCTGCAGGCATCCCGGGTGCTGTGGGAATCCCAGGCATCCCGGGCACCACGGGGTCCACGGGCATCGTGGGTGCTGTGGGCATCCCAGGTACCATGGGGTCCGTGGGCATCCCAGGTACCACAGGGTCCACGGGCATCCCGGGTGCCGTGGGCATCCCAGGCACCCTGCACGCCGCAGGCACCCCACACCCTCAGCACCCCGGCATCCCTGGGCAGGCTGGATGCCTTGGGGATCCCGGGTGCCCCGTACCCACTCGGTCAGGCACCCTGGGTGCCCCACATGCCCTGGGCTCCTTGGGCCTCCGGGTAACCCCTACCCCTGCGTACCCCGGGCATCCCGGGGCCCCCACGGACTTCAGCACCCCCGGGTACCTGGGGTGTCCTGAGCCCCCTGGCACCCCGTGGGTGCCAGGCCTGCGGCCCCGCGTTGGGAGGGCCAGCGGGTGCTGGCCAGCGGGGCAGGAGCTGCTGCGGGAGCTGTGAGGGGCTTGTGCCGTGCCATGCACCCACCGGAGCCAGGACCTGCACCCTGAGCCCCGGCTCTGCTGGGAGAAGCTGCGGAGGGCGAGGGCAGGGCTGGCAGCGGTGTCATCCCCGTCTCCCGGGCAGGGCTGGCGGCATCGGCTGGGGCGAGCCCGGTGCTGCCGTCGCTCAGGGAGCCTCCACCACTGGGCTTGCCGTGCCGCAGCCCGGTGCCCTTCCGTGCCCCGGCTGGCCCCATGCCCTGGGGGGCTCAGGGGTCTGTGCACCCCATCCCCTGCCCTCCCTGGGGGCTCAGGGCTCCGTGCACCCCATCCCCTGATCTCCCTGGGGGGCTCAGGGGTCTGTGCACCCCCCATGCCCTCCCCATGGGCTCAGGGCTCCATGCACCCCCCCACCCTCCTTGGGGTGCTCAGGTCTCCATGCACCCCATCCCCTGCCCTCCCTGGGGGGCTTTGTGCCCCCTGCTCTCTCTCCACCCTGTGCCCAGAGGGGTCCCGGCCGCAGCTGGGGGACACCTTCACCCCTGCGCCCAGCACCCCAGCTCCTGCTGTCCCCCACCCTGTGTGCACCATGGGGTTTGGGGGGGTCGATAAGGGGGTCTGTGCGTGGAGCGCGCTGCAGCTTTGTCCAGGGGTGACAGGAGATGCCCCACAGTGCGGAGGAGCGAGGGGATGCGAGCCAGCCTGGGCGCTGCCTCCCTGGGGTGCCCCACGCCCTTCGCCTGGCCAGGGACAGCGGGTTTAGGGGTCCGGGGAGGGGGGTCTCCCCTCTGCGTGGGGCTCCGGTGGCGTGGCACAGCCCCGGCACTTCTAGCACCGACCCGCTCTATGGGTGAGATCGCTCGTCCCCGAGCTCGGGGTCCCCAGCCGCAGCGTCAGCCCCGCCGCCGGCTCTCCGCCGGGGACCGTGACTGTGCCGGAGGTTGCGCCCCACAGCTGAAGCCCTGGGGGCTCCCTGGGGTCCCCCCCCCAAAGCCGCCACGTTTGCAGATACTCTGGGATGTTTGAAAACCGCAGCGATCCCCCCCTGCCAACCCCGGCAAAGCCACCCCAGCCCCGTCCCAGCGCAGCCACGGCCGCGGCCCAGCCTGGAGCCCCCCAACAGCGGCCGGACCGAGGGTCCCAAGGGAGCCGGGGTGGGGGGCTGCGGTGTCCGAGCTGGGGCGCAGGGAGGTGCCAGCCTTCCCCCTGCGCACCCAGAAACTTCCCCGTGCCCCGGAGCGGGGCAGCGAGAAAGTGGGGGGTGAAATCTGTCCCCCTCCCACCCGTCCCTGGCTCCGGCAGTGCGGGGGGGGATGCACACAGGGCTGCGACCGCCGCAGCGGCTCCGGCAGCGATGCTGCCCCGCGGCAGGGCCGTGGCTGCCCGCGTGTCTCCGTGTGCCCACGTGTCTCCGTGTGCCCGTGGGGTCCTGTGTGCCCGTGGGGTTGTGTACCATGGCGCCCGGTGCGCGAGGACGGGGCTCGCAGACCCCTTGCCCACCCTGGGGTGCACTCCAGGCCCCCCTCTCCTCCCCGTCCCGCCGCGGTGCCCGGCAGTGTGCCACGCGTGTGGGCAGTGCCACACGTGTGGCCGTGCTCGCGGGGTGCTCGTCACCTCCAGACCCAGCCTGCCTCCGCCCTGTGTCCCACACCGCTCTCGGACCCCTGCTTGCACCACCCTGCAAACACCAGCACCCGCAACCCCCCCCCAATTCCAGTGGGACCCCCCCCAGCTACCGCAGGGTCCCCAGGTGATGCCAGCTGGCACCCACAGCTGCAACCGCTGCGGGCAGAGGGGCAGGGGAGGGCAAGGGGGGTCCCAGGGCCAGGCAGAGGGGCTGGGGACTTTGGGGTGAGCCCACGCTTCCCGGGTGGGGTCCAGCGCTCCCCCCCATTTGGCAGAGCCGCCCCTGGGAGCCGTGGCTGTGTAATTGCGCGGTGCCCCGGGTGCCTGGCGGCTCCGCCAAGGGAAGATGCTGCTTTACTGTAAGAGACGTTCGCTGGGCTCCTCTGCTAGGAAATGCTCTGATTGCCTTTAATAATTAATGGCAGCCGGGCTCGCTTTCTCGGAGTGCCGGGGTCTCGGCAGCGCTGGGAGCAGAGATGCAGCCATTACCCGGCCGGGCTGGCGGCCCCATCGCCTCCCCCCAGCACTTTAGGGCCGAAGCTTTGCGGGGGGCGGAGGGGAATGGGGGGGCTGGTGGGTGCTGGCTCGCTGCAGCCGCCCGTGCCGGGACCACAACACCGCGGCCACTGTGGCCACCGTGGCTGGGCTCCAGCGTGGCGGGGCCGGGGATGCTGCCGGGGGACAGCGGGGTCCCCGCGGCGCATGGGGGTCCCCGTCCCTCGGGGAGCTCCGTGGCGTGCCAGCGGGGCACACCGGGATGGGGACCCGGTGAGACTGCGGTGCCCCGGTGTTGCCCGCGCTCCAGGCCAGATGCCACGGGCATGGGCCCCGAGAATGAACCTGTGGGCACTGGTCCGACCCATGGGTAGGGGACAAGGGACACGCACGGGGTGCGCCAGGACATGGCCATCAGCAGCGCCCGGGGACACGAGTGCGCACGTGTGTGCCCGGACACGCGTGTTTGGCCACACGCACACAGGTACCCGTGTGCCAGCCGAGCGTCGTGCCCCGGCGTTTGCTGACTGGGGACGTTTCGGCTCCCCAGCAATCAGCTTAACGAGCTTTTGCCTCCGTCATGGAGAAGTGTCCCCGGAGAAGCGTCCCTGAGGGTTTTCAGGATCCGGGCTTCGCACTTGGCCTTGGCTGGTGCCCGCAGCCAGGGCTGGGGCTGAGGGTGACGCCGGGGGTTAATTAAAGCCCGAGGAGCCTCATTAAAGGCGGCGGGGGGTGCCTGGGGTCCGCTCCCCACCCTGCGCTGGCTCTGCCCTGGGCTCCTGGGTGTTGCTGGGACCGGCCGCAGGAGCAGGCTGCTGGTAAAAGGGCTGAACCCCATTTTCTGCTCTTGTTTTGAGGAGATGCTGGTGGCTGTGGCTTGTGTGGGACCCCGGGAGGGGTCCCTATGTCCTCGTGTCCCCCTGTCCCTGTGGCTGCGTGCAGCCAGGAGCAGCCTTGGGAGGAGCAGGGTGGGGGGGTTCGGCCATGTAGGAGCAAAAGACCCCCACAGCTGGGGTGGGGTGCAAGCAGGGGGTCCTGGGGGCTCTGCGGGGACCCACTCCATCCTCCGGCTGCGGGTGGAGGGGTGCCCCCACCCTGGCCCCCACCCATGTGCCATGTCCCCGGCCACCCCGGGGCCTGGCGGGGGTCAGGGTGCCGGGGGTCCTGCTCCTTGCCCATGCACTGTGTCCCTGCACCCTGGGGGCTGGCTGTGACCCCCCCATTCCTGTGCTGACCATGTCCCAGCATGGCTGGGGGTTTTGGGGGAGGGACCCCTGCAGCGGGCACCCCCTTGGACTGGCAGTTGGGGGGTCACACCCGACCCATCGCCCCCCAAACTGTGTCCCCGGGTGGGCTCCCGGGAGCAGGGCTGGGGGTGCTGGGGCAGGCAGGGACCCCCCTGTGCGTTTGTGCACGGCCCCCCCTTATCTGCACCCCAGTGCTGACCCCTGCGTGGGTCTGGGCCAGTGGGGTCTGCAGGGTGCTGCCAGGCACGGTGGGATCTGGGGGGCTGCAGGGTCCTGCTCCATGCTGGGGGGGACTGGAAGGCCCGTGGGGTCCTGCCCCACACCGGGGGGGGTCTGCAAGATCCGTGGGGTCCCCATGGGGTGCAGGGGCTTTCCCCAGCGCAGCGTGGGAACTGGCTCCGGCAGCTTAAGCCCCCCGAGGTCGGCGCAGGAGGAGCCAAACCCGCCCCCCGCTCCGCCGCCTCGCTCGTCGCCCGATGTGTTTTTAATCACAAAAGGGGGGAAACTTTTTACATCCGCGTGTTTATCTTGGCCCCCTCGCCTCGCCGGCTGCCGCGCCGGGGGCTGCTCCGGCTCCCGCAGCCGCCCACGCCGACGCCGCGCTGGCTCCCGCAGCACCGGCGGTGACACCGGTCAGGGACAGAGGCCAGGCTGCGGCCGAGGTGACCAGGCTGAGGTCTGGTCAGTGCCGGAGCCATCGACCCTTGGGGACAGCTCTGCCGCCATCCCTGTGGTCACTGTCCTGTCACCGTGGGCGTCCACACAGGGCCCTCGGAGCAGCCGCTGCGGAGGGCTCGGGGACGTCCCCTCCTGTCCCCAGCGCCTGCCCCCGCAGAGCTGGGGGCAGACGATGCTGCCGGGCGTCCCCCGGGATGCTGCCGCCATGTCCCACCCTGTGTCCCCCCACCCCAGCCCGAGGAGCTGTGACCCCCACCCTGAACACCCACCCTCCCGGCTCTGCTGGGGCCACCCTGTGCGCGCACACGTGTGTGCAAGTCTACATGAGCGTGCACACCGATGCACGTGCAGGGTGTACACCCCGATGTCCCCACCCGTAGCAGGGTGCAGGGTCGGCGGCCGAGCCCCTCCAGCGCCGCGATTCCCCTCCCCGGGGACCGGGGCTGCCTTGGGGACCGTCCCCTCCCTGGGGACCGGGGCTGATTTCGGCCTCACTTCCCCCCCAGGACAAGCTCTGGGCACGGGCACATCCTGGCCATGGAGCAGGGTGGGGGTCCTGGGTGCTCCCCCCCCGCAGTCCACAGCACCCCGGGGTGCCAGGGAGCATCGCTGCGGGCCGCGGGGGGAGTTTGGCAGCTCCCACCGAGTCCTTCCCCTGGGGATGGGGTGGTCCTGGGGAGGGGGTGCTGGGGGTCCCGGGGAATGGGTGCTGGGGGTCCCGGCAGCCGCCCTGTGCTCACCACCCCCCCCCCGGCTCCTTCCTGCCGGCAGCGGGGTGGGCCTGGCCCGAGCCCATTTTGAGAAGCAGCCCCCCTCCAACCTGCGGAAATCCAACTTCTTCCACTTCGTCCTGGCCATGTACGACCGGCAGGGCCAGCCCGTGGAGATCGAGCGCACCTCCTTCATCGACTTCGTGGAGAAGGAGCGGGTGAGCACCGGGCTTGTGGCGGGGCTGGGGTGGTGGCGGGGCCGGGGTCCCTCTGCCCGGCCATCCCTCTGCTCTCGGAGGCTGCGCTGCAGAGGCTGAGACCTCTCCCAAACTCATTGCACGTGTGGGGAGTTGCCCGGGGTGGCTCCACCGCCCTGGGCTGGCGGAGGGCTGCACGGAGAGGGGACCGTGATGTCCCCCTGTCCTCCCCCCAGGAGCAGAACGGCGAGAAAACCAACAACGGGATCCACTACCGGCTCCAGCTGCTGTACAGCAACGGTGGGTGCCGGGGCCGGGGGGCTGGGGGGGCGCGGGCAGGGCTGACCCCTCCTCTCTCCACGCAGGGCTCCGGACCGAGCAGGACCTCTACGTCCGCCTCATCGACTCCATGTCCAAGCAGGTAACGCCGGAGAGGGGACGGCCGGGGTGGGAGCCAGCACCCCCGGCACCGCAGCCCCCGACCCCGCCGGCCAGCGAGCCCCCGGGGCCGTCTGCACGCGTGTGTGTGCACGCACGGGAGTGCCAGGCGGGCACGTCTGTGTGCGTGCACGCAGCTGCGCAGAGCAGGCGCATCTGGACGCGTGCGTGCACGTGCGGGTGTGCGAGGCAGGCGCGTCCGTAAGTGCACACGCGTGCGGGTGTGCGAGGCAGGCGCATCTGTAAGTGCACACGCATGCGGGCATGCGAGGCAGGCGCATCTGTAAGTGCACGCACGTGCGGGTGTGCGAGGCAGGCACGTCCGTAAGTGCACGCATGTGCGGGTGTGCGAGGCAGGCACGTCCGTAAGTGCACATGCGTGCGGGTGTGCGAGGCAGGCGCGTCTGTAAGTGCATGCACGTGCAGGTGTGCGAGGCAGGCGTGTCTGGAAATGCACGCACATGCAGGTGTGCAAGGCAGGCGCATCTGTAAGTGCACTCATGTGCAGGTGTGCAAGGCAGGCACATCTGTAAGTGCACGCACATGCGGGCGTGCGAGGCAGGCGTGTCTGTAAATGCACGCACGTGCGGGTGTGCAAGGCCGCGCAGCTGACCTTGCAAGCCCAGGCATGCGGAGCGGGCGCATCTGCGTGCTTGCACGCACCCCCACGTGCACGAGCGCACACGTCTGCGCGCTGGCGTGAAGGCAGGCGTGCACGAGCGCCCGCAGCAATGTGTGCACACAAACCCGTGCATAGGCACGCACGCGTGTACACGCGTGCGCCTGCACCCACGCGACTCCTCGGAGGCGTGCAGGGCTGCGCACCCATCCACGAGCGCTCGCTTCCCGGCCCCTCTCCCGCTGGTGCTCCCACCCCGGCTGCCGTCAGGGGGTCCTACCCGGGCTGGGGTCACCCAGGGAGGGTCTGTGGGTCGGGGACAGGTGGGAGCAGTGGCAGGGGACGGGCAGGGTGCCGGGAGGTGGTGGCACCCCCGCTGCGTGCTCTCTCCCCCCCACCCCCAGGCCATCATCTACGAGGGGCAGGACAAGAACCCAGAGATGTGCCGGGTCCTCCTCACCCACGAGATCATGTGCAGGTAGGTGGGGGTCCCGGCGGGGGTCCCGTGGGGGTCCGGCGGCACCGGGGGTGCCAGGTTGGGCAGGCGGGCAGCGAGCGCTGCCCGCCCCAGCTGCCTGCTGCCAGCGCGGGGTCCCCCGTGCCCCATTAGCGCCGTTCTTGTTTACCACCCTCGTGCTCGGTGTTTGTGCAAATTAGCGCTCCGTGCCAGCGCGGCTAATTGATCTCCAGGAGCCGAGCTAACGATGCCAGGGCCGGGGTGTCGTCCCCCCCCCGCTCTCCGCCGTGCTCCCCCGGGCCGGCACTGCCGTGTTTGTCGGCTGGCGGGGGCACGAGCCCGGCCCCTGCCGTGTCCCCCATGGGTGATGTGGAGCCCCTGGGGGCACCCCCAGTTTGGGGCACCCCCAGTTCAGAGCCCCCCCCCGCCCACCTTGGCTCACCGAGTGTTTCCCAGGGTTGGGGTGCCCCCTGAGCCCCAGAGAGCCCCAAATCGGAGCCCAGCCCCATGGCGTGGGGTGGTGGGGTGGATAAGGGGGGTACCCCAGGGGTGCCCTCTCTGCCACAGCCCCCCCTGTGCCCTAACATCACACAGGCGATGTCCCTGTCCTGGGGTGTCCCCGTCCCCCCCCCACCCCAGCACCCCGGGACCTTGTGGGGCACCCGCCTGTCCCCCCTGCCCCTCTGCCCCCCGCCCCATCCCGCCGTGGGGCGTGACCCCACCCTGCTCCATAGCACAGCGCTGGTGGGGGGTGCAAGGGTGGGAAATGGGGTCTGGCGGGTTCTCCCCTGGGGGTTGGGGGGTGTGGGGCTGGCTCCAGCCCCCCCCTCACACCCGCTCCTCTCCCCGGCCATGCCCAGCCGCTGCTGCGACAAGAAAAGCTGCGGGAACCGCAACGAGACCCCCTCCGACCCCGTCATCATCGACAGGTACCGGGGGGCCCGGGCGCGGGGGTCCCCTGCGCCTCGCTGGGGCCAAGGGAGGGGGGCGGCGGCCGGGGGTCCCCCAGGGAGCCGGGGCAGGGAGTCCCCAGGGTTGGGGACCGGGTGCGAGCGCTGCTTCGTTAGCGCTAACGAGCTGGGGGAGCAGCGTGTGGGGGCCGGGAGGACACGCGGTGCCCCCCGGTCCGGCTCGCTGCGGTGGCTGGTGGCCCCGTGCCGGGCTGCGGTGACAGCCAGCCGTGCCAGATGGGGAAAGCGGCGTTTGCTGTCAGCGCGGCGCTTCCGACACGCATCAAAGAAATAAAGAATACAGGCGGCACCCAGCCGCTTCGCTGAGCGCCGGGGGAACGCGTGGCAGCCCCCCGCACCTTGCGCCGTGGCTGTGTGCCATCAGGGACACGCCGGTGCGGCGCGGTGTCCCCAGGCCTGTGCCCCACGGCGAGGGCATGCACCCGTCCTCGCCGTGGGGCTGGGACCCACGGCACGGCGCCTGCCCCTCGCCCGGCACCGGCAGCGCTCGCTGGCGTGGGCATGGACGCCGTGTGCTCCTGGCGCTGGGGCGGGTGGCTGTCTGGCTGTCTGTCTGCAGCCCTGTCCCTCTGTCCTCCCCGGGCAGCGCACACCCCACCTCTCTCCGTCTGCCCATCCGTCCATCTCTCCTTCCATCCATCCCCCATCCTTCTCCATCCCTTCATCCGTCCCTGGGGACGCGGGGCAGCGCAGACCCTGCTCGCACCCCGCCATGGCCCCGGCCCCCCCGGCGTGACGCCAGCCCCGCTGCGGCAGGTCCCTGACCCCCGGGCTCCCCCCGCCCTGCCAGCGCCAGCCAGATGTGCTACCCCCCCCCCCCCCCCCCCCCCCGCCCCCGGCCAGCTGTGCCCCGGCCAGCTGCAGGGATTGCGGCCCCCAGAACTCCCGGCACGGCCGCAGGATGCAGCTGCCGCGGCCTGGCCAAGACAAACCTGGTAATGGCGTCCCAGTGTCCCCCGTCCCCTCAGCCCCCTCGTTCGTGGGTGTCCTGGGTGCTGCACCCAGCGCGGGGGCTTTTGGGGTGCGCAGAGGGTGCCCTGTGCCCCCCGCCCCGTGCTGGAGGCTGAGCCCAGCCCTGGGAGCCTGTGGGGTGGGAGGTGCCCCCCCCCCCACCCAGGGCAAGTGTCCCCCAAGCCCACCCCACCCCAGGGACCCCACGGGGCCGTGTCCCCAAGGAGGTGACATCCCCGGGCTGGCGGCATCCCCATCCCCGCTCATCTCCTGCGCTGAGGGCAGCCGGGGGCTTCCCCCGTGTCCCCGCGTCCTCCTCCGTCCCCAGGGCCCTCGGGGGTCACCCGGGGCCAGGCGGGTCCCCAGCCCGCCGCCCGCTCCCCCCCCGGCCCCCCCCCCCAGCCCCGCTCCCCAGCCCGACGCCCAGCCCCACTGGTTTAGAGAGCCAGATAAGTGCCCTATCAACATGTTAATCAAATTACTTAGGAGCTAAAATTGACGCTTTTCATTAATTATACAAGATTATTCTAATTGCAAATTCAAATTTATGCGCTCGGAACAGAAGGTGTTCGGCAGCAGCGCCAGGAATTTGCATATTAAATGGGGAGCGCTGTGCATTAGGGATGCTAATGCATGCACAGCGCCTGTATTTTTAACTCCCGGGCCCATATGCGCCGCTGCCGCTCGGGGGGGACGAGGCCGACCTGGGGTTCAGGATTATCCCCCCCTCAGCCGCGCAGAGCCAGGGCCGGGGGGCTGGGGGGGCTGGGGGGAGTCGGGGGGTCCCCCCCAGCCCCATGCCGCCCCTGTCAATCTCCTGGTGGGAGTGGGGGGGGGGGTGTTTTCCTGCTGTTTTCCAGCTCCTTCCTTCTCCTGATTACCACCTGCCAGGCAGCGGGTGACGGGGGGACACGGGGGGGTCCCCCTCTTCCTGCCCCCGTCCCCCGTGGGCAGTGTCCCGGCAGCACCAGTGTGGGACCCCCGTCTCCCAGCACTGCCCAAAAGCAGGAGCCCGCGGCGGGGCACGGGCCGGGGGTGCCCTCTCTGCTCAGGGGTCCCGTGGGGTGCCGTGTGCCCCCCGGCCCGTGCCCACCATGCCCCCCAGGGAGGGGCTGGAGGGATTTTGGGGCCAGGGAGGCTGCGCCCACTGCTCCCGTCCCTGTGCCTGCATCCGAGGGGGTCCCGGGGTGCCCCGTCATCCCCAGGGGTCGATCCCCCCTCCAGCCTCCACCAGCAGCTGCTGGGGCTGTGGGACCCTTCCCTCTGGGCACCTCCTCCCCCTCTGGCCCCCGCGGCCCTGCCCAGCCCCGCTGCAGCCCTCGGGGGGGGCAGGGGGGACAGGGGGGCTGGGGTGGGGTGCTGGGGTGCAACATGAAGGCAGGGCGCCGGACCAGGGTGTCAGGGTAAGGTGCCAGGGTTGGATGCTCCGCCAGGCCAGGCTGCTGAGACGGGATGGGACAGGGTGGCACAGTGGGATGGGGACACGGTGGCACGCTGGGACAGGACAGGGTGGCACAGTGGGATGGGGACACGGTGGCACAGTGGGACAGGGACAGGGTGGCACAGTGGGATGGGGATAGGATGGCACAGTGGGATGGGGATGGGTGGGACAGTGGATGGGGACAGGGTGGCACAGTGGGACGGGGATAGGATGGCACAGTGGGATGGGGATAGGATGGCACAGTGGGACGGGGACACGGTGGCACAGTGGGACGGGGATAGGATGGCACAGTGGGACGGGGATGGGTGGCACAGTGGGACGGGGACAGGGTGGCACAGTGGGATGGGGACACGGTGGCACAGTGGGACAGGGACAGGGTGGCACAGTGGGATGGGGATAGGATGGCACAGTGGGATGGGGATGGGTGGGACAGTGGATGGGGACAGGGTGGCACAGTGGGACAGGGACAGGGTGGCACAGTGGGACGGGGATAGGATGGCACAGTGGGATGGGGATAGGATGGCACAGTGGGACGGGGATGGGTGGCACAGTGGGACGGGGATAGGATGGCACAGTGGGATGGGGATAGGATGGCACAGTGGGACGGGGACACGGCATGCTGGGATGGGGCAGGATGGCACAGTGAACGGGGACAAGATGGCACAGTGGGAGGGGGATGGGTGGCACAGTGGGACAGGGAGGCACCGTGGGATGGGACAGGGTGGCACACTGGAATGGGGACAAGATGGCAGAGTGGACAGGGACAGGATGGCACAGTGGGACGGGGACAGGTTGGCACAGTGGGATAGGACAGGATGGCACAGTGGGATGGGACAGGTTGGCACAGTGGGATAGGACAGGATGGCACACTGGATGGGGACACGATGGCACGTTGGGAGGCAGCAGCCCGGTGCAGTGCCCCGGCCGTGCCGAAGGGCTGCCTGTGTGGGCTGGGAGATGGGCTGCCCCGTGCCAGGCCAATGGAGGGAGATGGCACGGAGGGACACGGTGCCCTGGCATGGCATGGCACGGTGACCTGGCACAGCATTCGGGCCTGGCACGGCACGGCGGCCACATGTGGCCCTCCGCCCTGGCGTGGTGCCGTAGCCTGGCGCGGTGGGGTGACCTGGCACAGCCCAGGGACTTGCCACGCTGCGGTGACTTGGCATGGCGGTGACCGTGGGTGCAGTCACCGGGGCCAGTGCGGCGGGCTGGCACAGTGTGGTGATCTGCCACAGCAAAGCGAGCTGGCACAGCGCGATGGCCAAAATATGTGTGTGTGTGCCACGTGTGTGTGCGTGCAGGGTGAGCGTGCCCGTGTGTTCCCACGCAGGCTGCCCGTGGCCGTGCGTGTCTTTGGCCGTGCACCGTGGGGTGGCCCGCGGCTGGGGACGGGGACAGCGGGTCTCACCTCGCTGCCCAAAAGTGCACAGGGTGGGAGTCCCGGTGTGCACCCAGGTGAGATCCTGGGAGGGGGGAGGTCTTGGGGACCACGTCTGGCCGTGCCCCCAGGCGCGGGGCCGTGGGCCCACACGTGCGGCCACGCTCCCACGCGTGCGCACCGCAATCCCCGCGCGCTCTCCTCCCCTCCCAGCCCTTAGCGTGAGCGCTGCTGCCGCTGCCCATTAATTATTGAGGGGCCGAGGCTGATTACAGGGCCGTGGACAAGCAGCCTGAATATTTCATCAGGCCGGGACGTGGCGGGAGCAGCTCGCCCTCCTGCCCATCCATCTTCCACCGGGAACACTGCCTGGCACCTGCCAGACCCCCGTGGGCAGGGAGGGGCAGCCCCCCACGCAGCCGGGGGGTCCCATGGGACGTCCTGGGGTCCCTGCAGCCGTGCAGCGCGTGTGCGCATGTGTGTGCATGGCAGCGTGCGAGCCTGGGCGTGCACGTACACGTGGGGTGTGTTTTCGGCTGTGCACACCTCTGCACGGTGCGTGCACATGCGTGTGTCATGGGAGGGGGTGCATGGAACGCCGTGCGTGGTGGGGAGCACCCACGCATGTGGCCGATGCGTGGTGCCACCTCCATTTGGGGACAGCAGGACAGGGGGGACACTCACCCCTGCTTTGCTCCAGCACCAGGAACCAAGGGATGGAGTTGGGGGGGAGACATCGTGGGGTCTCTGGGACCCCCCCCCCGAGTTTGCCAGCACTGACGGCTGCGTTCTTTCCTTCCATCCCAGGTTTTTCCTCAAGTTTTTCCTCAAATGCAACCAAAACTGCCTGAAGAACGCGGGGAACCCCCGGGATATGCGGCGCTTCCAGGTGAGCACCGGGCCCCCCCACCTCCAAACCCTGCCCTGCCCACCTGGGCTGCAGGAGGCGACGGGGTTGGACTCCTCATCTATTTTCCCAAAGGGGTCAAGAGGAATTAGGGACTCGATTCTTCATTTGGGAATTCCCCTCGCCCGCTTTGCAAACTCCATTCCCCTTGAACCCCTTTGCAAACCCCAATCTCCAAACCCCAATTCCCCTCACCCCCTTTGCAAACCCAAATTCCCTTCACTCCCTTTTGCAAACCCCAATTTCCAAACCCCAGTTCCCCTTGAACCCCTTTGCAAACCCCAATTCCCTTCACCCCCTTTGCAAACCCCAATTTACAAACCCCCAATTCCATTTAAACCCCTTTGCAAACCCCAATTTCCAAACCCCAGTTCCCCTCACCCCCTTTGCAAACCCCAATTTCCAAATCCCAATTCCCCTTGAACCCCTTTGCAAACCCCAATTCCCCTCACCCCCTTTGCAAACCCCAATTTACAAACCCCAATTCCCCTCACCCCTTTTGCAAACCCCAATTTCCAAACTCCAATTCCCCTTGAACCCCTTTGCAAACCCCAATATCCAAACCCCAATTCTTCTCACCTCCTTTGCAAACCCCAATTTTCAAACCCTAATTCCCCTTGGACCCCTTTGCAAACCCCAATTTGCAAACCCCAATTCCCCTTGAACCCCTTTGCAAACCCCAATTTACAAACCCCAATTCCCCTCACCCCCTTTGCAAACCCCGATTTGCAAACCCCCAATTTACAAACCCCAATTCCCCTTGAACCCCTTTGCAACCCCCGATTTGCAAACCCCCAATTCCACTTGAACCTCTTTGCAAACCCCAATTTCCAAACCCCAATTCCCTTCACCCCCTTTGCAAACCCCAATTTCCAAACCCCAATTCCCTTCACCCCCTTTGCAAACCCCAATTTCCAAACCCCAATTCCCCTCACCCCCTTTGCAAACCCCAATTTACAAACCCCAATTCCCTTCACCCCTTTTGCAAACCCCAATTTCCAAACCCCAATTCCCCTTGAACCCCTTTGCAAACCCCAATATCCAAACCCCAATTCTTCTCACCTCCTTTGCAAACCCCAATTTTCAAACCCTAATTCCCCTTGGACCCCTTTTGCAAACCCCAATTTCCAAACCCCAGTTCCCCTTGAACCCCTTTGCAAACCCCAATTCCCTTCACCCCCTTTGCAAACCCCAATTTACAAACCCCCAATTCCATTTAAACCCCTTTGCAAACCCCAATTTCCAAACCCCAGTTCCCCTCACCCCCTTTGCAAACCCCAATTTCCAAATCCCAATTCCCCTTGAACCCCTTTGCAAACCCCAATTCCCCTCACCCCCTTTGCAAACCCCAATTTACAAACCCCAATTCCCCTCACCCCTTTTGCAAACCCCAATTTCCAAACTCCAATTCCCCTTGAACCCCTTTGCAAACCCCAATATCCAAACCCCAATTCTTCTCACCTCCTTTGCAAACCCCAATTTTCAAACCCTAATTCCCCTTGGACCCCTTTGCAAACCCCAATTTGCAAACCCCAATTTGCAAACCCCAATTCCCCTTGAACCCCTTTGCAAACCCCAATTTACAAACCCCAATTCCCCTCACCCCCTTTGCAAACCCCGATTTGCAAACCCCAATTTACAAACCCCAATTCCCCTCACCCCCTTTGCAAACCCCAATTTGCAAACCCCCAATTTACAAACCCCAATTCCCCTTGAACCCCTTTGCAACCCCCGATTTGCAAACCCCCAATTCCACTTGAACCCCTTTGCAAACCCCAATTTCCAAACCCCAATTCCCCTCACCCCCTTTGCAAACCCCAATTTCCAAACCCCAATTCCCCTCACCCCCTTTGCAAACCCCAATTTCCAAACCCCAATTCCCTTCACCCCCTTTGCAAACCCCAATTTCCAAACCCCAATTCCCTTCACCCCCTTTGCAAACCCCAATTTCCAAACCCCAATTCCCCTCACCCCCTTTGCAAACCCCAATTTCCAAACCCCAATTCCCCTCACCCCTTTTGCAAACCCCAATTTCCAAACCCCAATTCCCTTCTCCCCCTTTGCAAACCCCAATTTCCAAACCCCAATTGCCCTTGAACCCCTTTGCAAACCCCGATTTCCAAACCCCAGTTCCCCGTGAACCCCTGTGCAAACCCCAACTTCCAAACTCCCATTTCCCTTGACCCCTCTGCAAGCCCCAATCGCTCCTGAACCCCTCTGCAGCCCCCGCTGCCCCTCGCCCCCCCCAGCCCCCCTGTGTCCCCTGCCCGCAGCCCAGCTCTCCCCGCAGCAGCTGGAGGTTCGGGAGCTGGAGCAGAAGGGGGGGGGTCCGGCCCGTCCCCCACCCAGCACGGGCGCCTTCATTAGGGCCTCTCGTAAAGATATGATAATTGTGACATTTTTACATGATTAACGACCTATCCAATTTGCATAGCGCCAAGCAGCTCCGGGAGAGCAGCCAAGTCCACGCCGGAGGGGGGGAGCGGGGCGGGGGGGGCGGGGGGCACGCAGGGGATGGGCTGGGGTCTCCCCTGGGGTCCGGGGTCCCCCCCGGCCGGTGCCACGGTGCCGGGCCGGTGCTGGGGTCCTGCGGCGCTGCGTGCTGATGGGGGGCACACGCGTGCATATGCACGCACATGTGTGCACACGCAGGTATGCAAGCATGTGGACGTGCGCACACGCGCCCCTTGGCACGCGTGTGCAGGTGTGCACAGCCACACAGGTGCAGATTTGCACGCATCTTGGCACGCGTGTGCAGGCGTGCACGGCCACACAGGTGCAGATTTGCACGCGAGTGCAGGCGTGCACGGCCACACAGGTGCAGATTTGCACGCGTGTTGGCACGCGTGTGCAGGTGTGCATGGCCACACAGGTGCAGATTTGCACGCGTCTTGGCACGTGTGTGCAGGCGTGCACGGCCACACAGGTGCAGATTGGCACGTGTGTTGGCACGCGTGTGCAGGCGGGCACGGCCACACAGGTGCAGATTTGCACGCGTCTTGGCACGTGTGTGCAGGTGTGCACGGCCACACAGGTGCAGATTTGCACGCGTGCATCACCACCAAGGCACGGAAGGTCCGGAGGGCACCCGTGACAGTCCCGGGATGCTCAGGGGTGCCGGGGGGGGACACGCTAGAGACGAGCACAGGGGTGAGGACCCCAGCACGGGGTGACGCACCCCGGGGGGCCGTGGGGGGACGGTGGCCCTGAGCCGGCTGTCCCGCAGGTGGTGGTGTCGACGACGGTGAACGTGGACGGCCACGTCCTGGCCGTGTCCGACAACATGTTCGTCCACAACAACTCCAAGCACGGGCGGCGGGCGCGGCGCCTCGACCCCTCCGAAGGTGAGTCCCTGCTGGCTGCTCGGCGTGCCCACACGCACACACAGCACGCGCCCAGGCACACGCATGTGCCCTGCCCTGACGCGTGTGCGCGGCCGTGCAGAGGGGCAGACGCACGGCCGTGCCAGCGGCTGCTGCTCCTGCTGCGGCATCCCCTGTGCCAGGGCAGAGACCGTGCCCCCGTGCCAGGACCCCCGAGGGGGACGCAGCGGGCACCCCGGGTAGACCTGGAGGGGGGCACCCAGCCCTGTATTTATGCCTTGTACGTCTGTCCGTCCGCCCAGCGCACACACACGGCCTCTCCATCCACCCGCCGTGCACCTGCGCTTTCTGTCTGTCCCTCCGTCCCTCCGTCCGTCCCGCGTCTGCAGGCTGTCCTGCCCTCCTGCTTGCTCGCTGGCTGTCCACCGCTCCGTCCGTGCATCCGCCATGTCTGCCTGTGTCCCTCTGTCCAATGCACACGTGCCCTGTCTGCCCATCTGACCCGTTTGCTCTCTGTCTGTCCGTCCTGTGCGTGCTCTTTCCACCTCTCCGCACCGACGCGCTCTCCATCCCCCCGTCCGTCCCCTGCACGCGCTCCCCCCACCATCCCCTCCCCACGGCCCCCCACGGCCCACAGTTGCCACCCCCGCCATGTCCCCCGCTCCCACCTGGCGTCTGTCCGTGTCCGTGCGTCCGTGGCTGCCCGTGTCTGTCCCCCGCCCCTCACCGCTGCCTGGTTCTCACTCTCTGCCTCTCCTCTCCTCTCCCTCTCTGCCTTCTCTCCCCCAGCCTCGCGCCCCCGGCCCCGACCCCGGCGCCCCCCGCTCCCGCCCCGCGTGCCCCCACACTCACTGCTGCCCTGTCTCTCCCCTCCCGCCCGAAGCAGCCACCCCCTGCATCAAAGCCATCAGCCCCAGCGAGGGCTGGACCACCGGAGGTGCCACCGTCATCGTCATCGGGGACAACTTCTTCGACGGGCTGCAGGTCGTCTTCGGCACCATGCTGGTGTGGAGTGAGGTAGGGGAATGCGGGGGGGGGGGGGTGGCAGGGGGAGCTGGCGTGACCACCGGCCCCCCCAGCCGTGGGCTGAGCCCCGTCTCGCCCCACAGCTCATCACACCTCACGCCATCCGGGTGCAGACCCCGCCGCGGCACATCCCCGGCGTGGTGGAGGTGACGCTCTCCTACAAGTCCAAGCAGTTCTGCAAGGGGGCCCCGGGACGCTTCGTCTACACCGGTGAGGGGCGCAGACCCCCGGGAAGGGGACACAGACCCCCGGGAATGGGGGACAGCCCCCTGGGGAATGGGGCGCAGACCCCCGGGAAAGGGGACACAGCCCCCTGGGGAAGGGGGCACAGACCTCGAAGGAAGGGGGCACAGACCCCCGGGGAGGGGGCACAGACCCCTGGGAAGGGGATGCGGACCCCCAGGAAGGGGGCACAGATGCCCAAGGAAGGGGACACAGACCCCCGGGAAGGGGACACAGCCCCCCGGGGCAGCACCCAGGGGACCCCTGTGCCCACTGCCAGCCCCTGGGCACAGCCCTGCCCTGCCTGGGACCCCCCCGCCAGCGGCTCTGCGGCAGGGACAGGGCGAGGGGATGGACAGGGTGCAAGGGGACGGGTGTCGGGCAAGGGTTTGGGGTCGGGCAGGGCTGGGGGCAGGACAGGGCTGGGTTAGGGGGCAGGAGAGGGTTAGGGGGCAGGGGGTAGGGTTAGGGGGCAGGGGGTAGGGTTGTGACCAGGGGATGCCGGCAGGGACTGGGTTAGGGGTAGGATCGGGGTGAGGGTTGTTGCAAAATGCTATTGGAACCCCCAAACAGACACCCCAGGGGCCCTGCACACGTGTGTGGTGTGAGCGTGAGCAGGGCCATGCACACGTCTGGTGTGAGCAGGGCAGCGTGCACACGTGTGTGGTGTGAGCAGGGCCATGCACACATGTCCAGTGTGAGCAGGGCAGTGCACATGTGTTCAACGTGAGCAGGGCAGCATGCACATGTGTGAGCAGGGCCATACACGTGTGCGGTGTGAGCAGGGCAGTGTGCACATGTGTGTGTTGTGAGCAGGGCCATGCACAAGTGTCCAGTGTGAGCAGGGCCATGCACACATGTGCGGTGCGAGTAGGGCAGCGTGCACACGTGTGTGGTGTGAGCAGGGCCATGCACATATGTCCAGTGTGAGCAGGGCCATGCACACATCTGGTGTGAGCAGGGCCATGCACACGTGCGGTGTGAGCAGGGCAGCGTGCACATGTGTGTGTTGTGAGCAGGGCCATGCACAACGTGTGCAGTGTGAGCAGGGCCATGCACACATGTGTGGTGCAAGCAGGGCAGCGTGCACACGTGTGTGGTGTGAGCGGGGCCATGCACATGTGTGTGGCGTGAGCAGGGCAGCGTGCACAAGTGTCCAGTGTGAGCAGGGCCATGGACATGTCTGGTGTGAGCAGGGCAGCGTGCACACGTGTGCAGTGTGAGCGGGGCCATGCACACGTGGGGCGTGGGTAGGGCAGCATGCATGGTGCGGCAGAGGATGGGTCCCACCGTGGTGGCCACGCGCCGTGTGCCGTAGCATGTTGCCGCTGGCTCGGGCACCCTCTCTAGACGGGCTCCGTGCCGCGCTGCACATCACCGAGCTCCGTCCCGTCCCCTCGGGACCCCCGCAGCAGGGCTGGGGGCTGTGGCTGCCGGATGGGGGGTGGGAGAGGAAGGGGCGCAGGGGCTGTTGGCACGGGAGGGGGGACAGCTGGGGTGTCCCTGCCCGAGGTGGGGTTCCCCCGCGCTACGGCTCAGCTCTGCACCGCACGCCCCGTGCCCCTTTCCCCGTGCGGCAGCCGCTGAGCCCCTCTCTCGGCAGCACTGAACGAGCCCACCATCGACTACGGGTTCCAGCGGCTGCAGAAGGTCATCCCCCGGCACCCCGGGGACCCCGAGCGCCTCCCCAAGGTAGGGACCCCCCTCCCCGGGCTTTGGCGCGGATGCTGTGCCATGCTCTCTGCCCTGCCCGGTGACACCCACGGGTGCGGGCAGGGACCCGCCGTCTCCCATGGGTGCTGCGCACCGCCTCGCCCAGACCCAGGGGTCTTCCCTGGCACTGCCAGAGGACCAAGGGACAGGGAGGGGGACGCAAAGTCCCTGTGCCCCCCACCCCGGCGCTGGGTGCAGCCCAGGGGCTTGCCTGGTTCCCCGACCCTGCGTGCGGGGGTCCGTGCTGTTTGCCCCCTGCCCCAGCAGAACCCAGGGCAAGAGGGGCCATGGGGGGATGCAAGGAGGGTCACAGAGGGGTGCAGGGAGGGTCTTGGGGGGGTGCAATGGGTCCCTGCTGGGTCCCAGCCCCGTGGGTTCGCTGTGGGGTGCTGGGCTGGGGCTCTGGGCATCGCAGTTCGGGGAGGTGCCGGTGTGGGGACCCGTCACCGGCACGGGGACGTGGCGGGGCAGGGTGCCCGCATGTCCGCCGTGTGTAGATGGGGCTGGGGTGGGGGTGCAGGCCCCCCCTGAGCCCCGTCCCGCTCCCTGCCCAGGAGGTCCTGCTGAAGCGGGCGGCCGATCTGGTGGAGGCTCTCTACGGGATGCCGCACAGCAACCAGGTACCACCGCCCCCCGCCCCCGTCCCGCTGGGGTCCCCCTGGCTCGTCCCACCCTCCTGCCCCCGGCCCCCCACCCTGCCCGCTCGGCGGGATGTGCACCCCGAGCCCGTGGCGCCGGAGCGGGGATGCAGGAGCCAGCCCCGGGCTCCCAGCCCCACATCTGCTTCACATCAGGATTCCTCGGGCGCTGAGTCAGTGCCGTGGGGCCCCCCGAGCCCCCCACCTGCAGGGGAAGGGGAGCCGCCGGGTCAGGCCATGGGGTTGGCGTCTCCAAAGCCGCCTTTGTTCCCACGTCCTTCCCGGCCAGCGGCACGAGCTGGGGGGTCTCGGTCCCCCCTGCCCCATCGCTGCCCGGCACAGCCCATCCTGCGCCCCAGGGATGCTCGGGGCTGCGGGTGCCCTGGGAGGTGACACGAGTTGGGGCATTCTCAGCCCCCCCTGCCCCATCGCTGCCCAGCACAGCCGTGGGGGTCACTCCAGGCTCCTTGTGACATGGGATGATGCCGTCCCCTTGTGTCCCCC